>NW_027507748.1:610100538-610700538 GCF_037356315.1 Lithobates pipiens
CAAGTGGACATACGGTAGCACTTAGTAACAGGGCCCCTCGCGGGCTCACTTTGCTCGCCGTGCTTCGAGCACAGCCTCGCTTCACTCGCCAATTTTTTATTCTAACTCTATGTCCACTTGGATGGTGGGGCTTGAACCTGGACTCTGCAGGTGCTGTTCATCTTCGGAGAATTTCGGCGTCTCCTTGTCTTCAGTACTGCGCAAGCGCAGTACATGGTGGACACTATCCGACGGGGGACAGTATTCAACACAACACCGGTCGTACGTCATCACGTTCAAATCCATTGAACTTTGGTGTGATTGTGTGTGGTCAAGTTCGTTCATTTGGAAAGTCCGTCGGAAGTCCGCCGAAAGTTCATCTGGAAAACCGTCGGACCTAGTCTGCCGGAAAGTCCAGTCGTGTGTACACGGCATAAGCCCTGTATAAGCTCTGACCATAAAGTTTTGGAGATTTAATAGGGTCTAAGTAGGGAACATAGGGGGAGGTGGAAAGAAGGGTGGTGCAAATAATTCCAGATCCAGTTTTGCTCAGCAGGGGATCTGTCTGGTGATCCCCTACTGAGCCGAGCGGAGCTGCTGGGTGAAATATTTCTGTCCACTCCGCTTATGCAGAGTGGGCAAGGGTACCATTTACACGTGATTTCCCACTGATCCAATCTGGCCAGACGCAGGGGAACAGATCCCCTTCTGTTTGTTTTTGCCAGATCTGATGGAAGGTAGCCAGGTGTAAATGGACACAAGTCTGCTTACATCCGACTGCCCATAGTGAAGAATGGAATGTCTGATCAGGTCGACGGAGAAATGGACTGCTGGACCCAATCAGACCTCTTGGTTGAAAGGGACCTTAAGCTGGCTGTACTTGGTCATTTCTTTCCATTTAGCCAGCAGGCTGAATGAAAAAAACAACCCAGAATGAATTCCCCTATGTACACATTTGAGGTGGATGGGACAATCTACCTCTGTGTTATTTTATTCTGACTTCGGGGAGACTATTTCCTGCAATGGCGATCACGTGATGTTTATCCAACAGGGCGGTTGAACAGAAGTCGATCAAGTGCAGTGGCCACACATTTATCGAAATTCAGCTGGTCCCTGCTGAACCGACCGAATTTCCATTCATGTGTGGCCAGCTTTCCATTCATGAAAAAATCTTTGTTGGTTTGTTTTTGTTCAGTGAAAATATACAATACATTCCCTTTTAGTCAAAAAATAAACTGGAAAACATTCTGTACTTTATGATGATTTTCAACATGCACAAGGAAGCTTGCTTTGTAGTAAATATTTAATAAAAATATAAGTATTCACTGAAAATAAATAATATTTTCCCTATATACCTAAAAACTTGGCATTATATCATTTGTACAGATACCCACACTACAAGAAAATCTTACTGTGTAAAAACCTAATTCATTCACCTTTTATGAGATTTGTTAACATAGTACATTACATGCATGTAACTGAAGTATAAACTTTATTTTTCAGGTACAAGGATCCTTATTTCTGCATCTATAAATGGCTCTAATCAATCACCCGGCTCTCTCCCAAGTATACATGTGTAAATAGACACATCTGCTGCAAGATCAATTTGGTTAGATCTGGAACTGAACATGTAATGACTCCAATTAACAGAACTACTGAGCTTCAAATGGAAAGGGTGTGAGAAAGCTTGTGTTTTTCCAGGAACACCAAGGGATTTATTTATAAAACAGTGGATGTGACATTCACCAAACATTCACTGCAGGTGAAAAAAACATTGTCATTTAAAAAAAACATGCACCAGGAAGATGCACAAGCAGTGAATGTTTGGTGAACGTCACATTCACTGATATACCCTGAAGGGCCATTACAGAACTGGTAATGTAGTCCAAGATATAAGATAAAATACAATGGGGTTATTTACTAAAGTAAAATCCACTTTGCACTGCAAGTGCACTTGGGAGTAGAGTCGCTGCAGATCCAAGGGGGACATGCAAGGAAAATAAAAAAAAGCATTTGAGCTTGCACATGATTGGATGATAAAATCAGCAGAGCTTCCCCTCATTTCAGATCTACCCCTTAGATTTAGAGCGACTGCACTTCCAAGTACACTTGCAGTGCAACGTGGATTTGCCTTTTGTAAATAACCCCCTATGTGTCATGTCAAGGGTACGCAGATACTGTTCACTAAGCAGTATCGAATAGTGATGTAGCACACATGCACAAATCTTTACATAGAAAATGATATATTTAACGCAGTATAACGTTTGAAAAAAAAGACAGTTACTCGGCTTCGCTCATTTTTCACAGGGAGGAAATGGAAGTTAAACATGCAGTGTACTGTTTTATGGAAAGGATAAAAGTTGGGGTGGCTGTGGGTTGAGATGACCAGCTAAGATAGTAAGCAGGACCTGCACATTACTTTTTTCATTTAGTTATATTTAAAAATAAAAATAAAAATACATGGGCAGAATGGATAGCTTCAGTGCAATAGAGCCATGTGACTGTCCTATGTAACAAAGCCATTATCAGTGTGTGCTATAGAACCTAATGATGACAATGGCAGGACAGGAGCATATTATTGTTAGCACATGTAAACATGCATGAAAAGGTACGCATCCAGCCTAATGCTGGCCATGCACTATATGAAAAATAGTTCAAATTCTTTTACAAAAAACAAACATACTGTTGTAAGGGCAAACAATATTGCCATCATGTAATGACTGAATTTCTAATGCTAAATTGTTCAGTGGACATAAATTATAATTGTATTGTTCGTTTATTGCTTCTGGGTACTATACGTGCAGTACAAACAATTCAATTTCAACAACACCTTTCAACTTATTGTCTGTTTAGCAGAAGTTTGCTAAACTTTTCCTTTGTTTTTTTGGCTCAAAAACATCACAACCGATTTGTGCCCATTAACTGGACGAAAACCGAACAAAATGGCAAATTTTCGTATAGTGTATGGTCAGCATTAGACCTAAAGGAAAGTGATATTTACTCCTATGCACCGACTTATACCTGGAGAGCATCTATGTTACTCTTATATAATATGGCTTATACCTCTATGATAGTGATGTCATTCCTGTATCTGGAGGGTAGTGACATCAGTAATGTCACTTTCATACAATGTGAGTTATAATGAAGAGCAACATCACTCCTGTACAATAAACATACCCTGAGACAAAGTGATGTTACTTCTGTATAATATAAATTAAACCTTTAAAAAAATTATGTTACTCCTGTACAATAAAACTTATACCTGGAAATAAGTGATGTCACCCCTGTATAGTATACCTTATACCTGGAAATAAGTGATGTCACCCCTGTATAGTATACCTTATACCTGGGAATAAGTGATGTCACCCCTGTATAGTATACCTTATACCTGGGAATAAGTGATGTCACCCCTGTATAGTATACCTTATACCTGGGAATAAGTGATGTCACTCCTGTATAATATACCTTATACCTGGAAATTAGTGAGACCACTCCTGTATAATATACTTTATAAAGACACCTTTTTCCTATTATAACTCTTACAGGATTGAATTTCCTTTCCTAAGGGTAGATTTCCTCTCACTTCCTGTTGTCTCCCTCTGTTTGTAAGTAGGAGTAATTTGTAAGTCGGATGTTTGTAATCTGGGGACCGCCTGAACCTGGAAATCAGTGATGTCACTCCTGTATAATATACTGTACCTTATACCTGGAAATCAGTGATGTCACTCCTGTATAATATACTGTACCTTATACCTGGAAATCAGTGATGTCACTCCTGTATCATATACTGTACCTTATACCTGGAAATCAGTGATGTCATGTATAATATAATTTATGCCTGGAAATAACTGATGTCACTCCTGTAAAAGTTAACTTAAAGTGGTTGTTAAGCCACTTAGTGTTTTTTTCTACAACCCCCTCTGTTATAGTAAATATTGTCACAGTGTATGTGGTTTTCTAAAAAAAAAAAAGCTGCTATATACCTTTTATAGCACCCACATAACTGGCCGCCTCTCTTCTCTCTCAATCTGACAGCTACAGCAGGCAGGGCCAGGAAACCCCCACTGACCTCAGCCAGAAGGAGGATAGAGGCAGCTGGTCGTATGAGCGCCGCTATGTATCGTGGCTTATTTACAAAAAAAAAAAAACACATACACTAGGGACATTATTTACTATAACAGAGGGGATTGTAGAAAGAACACAGTTATGATAGCAGCAGGAGGAGAGAGCTGGAGATGTGGACGGAGCTGACAGGCAGGGAGGAGGGAGAAGACAGAGGAGAGCTGTGGATGACGGAGGTACGTAAACTGACCACAGTGTCAGAGCTCAGCAGCCATGATAAAACGTGGTCAGTTTAAAGGAGGGTGGGCAGAACCAGGCAGGATCAGCCAAGTTTTTTAGGTTAAACAAGGGGCCAAATAACACAGCACAAGCACTGTGCTCTATAATATGGAAGTATGGAAGAGCCCTGGGGCCATCAAAAAAAAACAAAATTCAGAATTCTGAGTTTGATAGTCAGAATTCTGACTTTGAATCCCAGAATTCTGACTTTAAAACTCAGAATTCTGACTTTGAATCTCAGAATTCTCAGAAATCACTTTGAATCTCAGAATTCTGACTTTCAAAGTCAGAATTGTAAATTGAAATTTTTTTATTTTTTTTTACAGAATTCTGAGATTCAAAGTCAGAATTCTGAGATTAAAAGTCAGAATTCTGAGTTTGAATCTCAGAATTCTGACTTTCAAACTCAGAATTCTGACTTTCAAACTCAGGCCACGTACACACGGGCGGATTGTCTGCCTAACTAAGTTCGTCAGACAATCCGACAGACAGTCCGTTCAACTTTTGAATGAACGGACTTGACCACACACGATGAACAGACAGTCCGCTGAAAACTTGCGTGTTGACGTGTACAGCACATACGATGGGACTAGAAAAACGACGTCCAATACACTGCAATGCAACCTTCGGCCGTGTAAATCCTTTCTGAGCATGCGCCATACTTAGTTCGTCCAACTTGCCTACACACGAGCGGACTGTCCGCTGAAACCAAGTTTGAACGGACAAAACCAAGTTTGGACGGACAAAATTACGGAAATTCCGAAAGACAAAGTCCGTCAGACTGTCCGCTGAAAAAGTCCGCTGAAGCCCACACACGAGCGGATTGTCCGCTGAAACACGGTTCAGCGGACTAAGTTGAGCAGACAATCCGCCCGTGTGTACGCGGCCTTAGAATTCTGACTTTGAATCTCAGAATTCTGACTTTCAAACTCAGAATTCTGACTTTCAAACTCAGAATTCTGACTTTGAATCTCAGAATTCTGACTTTGAAAGTCAGAATTCTGAGATTCAAACTCAGAATTCTGACTTTTAATCTCAGAATTCTGACTTTGAATTTCAGAATTCTGTAAAAAAAATAAAAAAAATTAAATTTACAATTCTGACTTTGAAAGTCAGAATTCTGAGTTTTAAAGTCAGAATTCTGGGATTCAAAGTCAGAATTCTGACTTTCAAACTCAGAATTCTGAATTTTTTTTTGTGATGGCCCCAGGGCTCTTCCATACTATAACATCCTTCAAGGGAGCAGGATCTTTTTTTTTTTAGGCTAACAAACACTTTAACCACTACAATACAAGGCCCTTTCACAGCCCAATTTTCAGCTTTCAGCGCTCTTGCACTTTCAATGACAATTGCGCGGTCATGCTACGCTGTACCCAAATGAAATATTTATCATTTTGTTTGCACAAATAGAGCTTTATTTTGGTGGTATTTATTCACGACTCTTTATTTTTTGAGATATAAGCGAAAAAATTGCGTAAATTTGGAAACAAAAACAATATTTTCTTCTTTCTATTTTAAAAGAAATCCAATTAAATCAAAATTTGTCATAAATTTAAGCCAAAATGTATTCTGCTACATGTTTTTGGATAAAAAATTCCGTTAAGTCTATAGTAACAGAATCACAGACAGACGTATGCAAATGATCAAGTACAGATGTGCACAGGTGATCATGGACATATGTACGCAAATGATCATGTACAGATGTGCACAGGTGATCACGGACATATGTGTGCAGATAATCATTGGGACATGTGATTTTAGTGGGACATATGTGGGGGACATATGTGGGGGACATATGTGGGGGACATATGTTTTTAATATTGGGGACATGTGTGTTTGGGGACATGTGTGTTTTGGGGACATGTGTGGGGACATTGTGTTTTCACTGTGTTTTAGACTAGACTGGTGATCAGTGAGTAAAAAGCTGTAAAAAACAGCTCATACTCACTGATCACCAGCCGGGTGCAGCGATCTGCTCTCCTCTCCTCAGCGACAACTTCCGTGTGAGGAGAGGAGAGCCGATTTGCCTAGCAACCGGCTGCTTGTTTACATCACATGATGGCTGTAAATTGCACACGGCCGTCATGTGTTCAGGAGGGCCAATCATAGAGCCCTCCTGCCGATCCGAGTTGCACCATGTCCGGGGGACATGAGAGCATTGGGATTGCGCTGCTGTGCGGGCACGCGCGTGCGTGATCCCCCTACTTCTGAAGGACGTTCAGGAATGTCCAGTCAGAAGTAGAAGGCTTCCACCTGGCCATATATATACATTGGCTGGGTGGGAAGTAGTTAAAGCAGTATAAAACCCCACAGCAAACATCTATTTTATTGTAGCTTACCAATTCTTAAATGTGATGGCTGTATTTGTTTCCTTTGTTTAGGCTTTCTTTTCCCTGTTTTCATATAGCTATCCAGCCAATCAAAAAACAAGCTCTCTGGCAAATGAATAAGTTACACAGATGAGAAAAACTATTTACCACTTGGCAGGGGTGCTTACAATGATCAGCTTTTATGTATTTATGTAAAACCTTTATCCCAAAAGGAAAAAACTTTTTGCTGTAACTGCTTATAAAGTGTTAGTTGAAGTTTGGCTTTTGGCTAGTACTTTGTTAATGTTTTTTAAATCTGCTAGTGCTTTAGCATTCCGCCTCAGCCAGACTGACAATGCTGCTGTCTAAATGTGCCCTCTCCTGTGCACCTTCATCCAGAGTGGAGCCACTCTAATACAGGAGATTTGCTACTGACCAGATCACCAGGTGAAAACAGTGGGGAAAAGAATAAATAACAAAATGAATGCAGCTATTACATCTAATGATTGGTAAGTTACAATACATTACATTTTTGGTTTTGGGTATACTACCACTTTAAACCTGGAGCTAACTGATGTCACTGCATTACAGTTTACACCTGAAAACAAGTGATGTCACTCCTATACAATATAATATATACCTGCAGATACCACAAGGGATATCAATGTTGCAAAATTCTATTTTCAGATTTATGTCCTGCAACTGAAAGTGTTTTTTTTTTTTTTTTATTGTAGCTAACGTTGTCTAACATGCTTCATCTAATCCATTCAAATGGTTGGTGGTAAGCACAAGAAATGAAAGAACTGTAGACTATGACAAGATGAGACCAGGCTTGGAGCATTGTGAGAAATTCCTTACAGAATAGTCTAATCGGGAAAAGGGCCCTTTGAGAAGGGTGGTGAAGGCACTGAAAGGCTCTAAACAGGCAGTCCCATAGATAAGCTGTAGCCTGGAAAGCGGCTGCCAACATGGTAGGCTGGTGGTGACACAGTGTCTAGAGTACAGATAGTACGGAACAAAGCAACTACAGCTGGAACTGCAGATTACATCTGACATAAAGAAACAGCCACTCTAACTACTCCTACAAGGGAGATTTGGCTGTTTCTGGCTAGAATGGTAACACTCTGATGTTTATGGGCCCTGTCTAGGAACTCTGACCAAACAGATCCAGGAGTTTAGACCTTCTCTATTGTAATACTGTAGGTGGGATGGTCAGGTGTCCTCTTTTGACCATATAGTGTAAAGTTGGCCATAGACTGTTTAGTGTAGTGTTTCGCTTATTGGGAGGCCCTGTTGACCTCTTTCCACCCGACAACTTTCAATTGTCATCCCAACAGAGACTGCATCCAATTGCCACTGGTGGAGGCTGTCAGAATACAATTTTATTTCTTCAGCCCTCGGGCTGAACAAAAATATGTAATAATTAGGGTTGCACCGATACTAATATCGGTATAGTTACCGATACAGAGTATTTGCACAAGTATCGGTACTTGTGCAAATGCACCAATACCTGAAACTGATACTTTCAGGCCTGGATCTTTGAGCTGTCGGTGGGTCTCCCCAGTGTTAAAGAAGTCCGCTAATTGGAGCTGTCAACAAAAAAAACTAAAACACTAAAATAAAAAGAAACATTGTTTCTTTTTGTATATTTCTGTTTCTTCATCTGCAGATCAAAGGGATGAAAAAATGTTCCTCTGTTTAACCCCTTTACAACCCTTAATTTACTCTAATCAGCCTTAATTAACTCCCTATTCTCTTCCATTTAATTATTATTTTCCTGCTTTTTTTTCTTTTGTTCTCATCTATTTTATAAACGATAAACAACTAAAACTTTTTTTGTTTGCTTTGTTAGTGAATATGTTTACATATATTAATACATTTCACATTGAAAAAGCGCTAAATTAAAAAAAATCTATTTATTTCATTTGTAAATAACTTTTCAATGCTTTGTACCATTGCTGACAGCTGAAGTTTAAACAAAACAGTTGCGGCAGGTATCAGCGAGTACTAAAAAAAAAGTATCGGTACTTGTACTGATTGTAAAAAAAATGGTATTGGTGCATCCCTAATAATAATGTATGACCAGCTTTAGTGGAGCTGGTGTTGCCTGCTGGCTCTATCTAAGCCCCTGACTAAACAGGATTGTACAGCTGAACCAAACACACCTATTTAAAACGAACCTGCCCTATTCAGGTCCCTGAGGGTTGCCAGATTGGTCATGCATGCCATTTAAAGGAATTTTCTGATGTTTGTGTCCCCATTGGGAAGGGTTCTTTTCATATTAAATATACAATGGGCAAAAATTAGAAAAATCTCCCCAGCAGAGAGACAGACATAAAAACTAAAGTATTTGTAAAGTCACTCATTTACATCTAGTTTAAAGTGTTATTAGACCCAGGACCCTGTGTTTACTATATCTGGTCTCCCACAGTACACAGAACATGGAAATGCAATTATTTGAGTAAATATAAACTGCTAAATACTTTTTCTCATCAGCAGTTACAGCAGTCTTGTGACTTTTTTAAAGCCTGTAGGAGGAGATTTCATTCTACTCTGACTGTCCAATGAGGCTGCATGACCCCTGACCCTGTCTGGGCAGTGCTGATTGGCCCTGTGCTGATTACATGCACCCTCCCAAGAAAAAAAAAAACTCTCTAGCAATACACACCAAACACGCCGCAAAGCACCACAAAAACGACGGTAAACACCAACGCCCCCAACATCCCTGTGTGAAAGTAGCTTAAATCTCAGCGCCCCTGGTCTTTTCTGATTGCAGTTTAATCTGTTGCTTTGTGTTCTCATGGCAGAAAAAAAAACACTATGCAAGGCCTGGCAAATGCCAACCCTTTCTGGAGATAATGTTCCATAAGAAAAGCTAAGTATGTTGTCCGATAAAATGGATAAATGCATGCCAAATTGGTATTCTTGGATCTCATACTTTTTTTGGCTTCTGGCAGACCCCCGTAGCTTATAGGTCAGGGTGTGCCTGTCACATGCCCTCTTTCCTTTCCCCTCCTATCATTCACCTATACCTCCTCTCCAACCCAATCCTGCCCCATTCCCTGGTCTTTATACTGGTGGAACTATACTTTTAGGGTCTACTATTAAAGGATTTTACTTCAGAGACTTTGTTTAAGGAGCTATGCCATGATGGTGTATATTTAAACAAAAATGTGCTTAGGTTCATATCTGTTTTTACTTACAGTATCTCACAAAAGTAAGTACACCCCTAACATTTTTGTAAATGCAAACGACACTTTGCTACAATGTAAAGTAGTGAGTGTACAGCTTGTATAACAATGTAAATTTGCTCTCCTCTCAAAATAACTCAACACACAGACATTAATGTCTAAACCACTGGCAACAAACGTGAGTACACCCCTAAGTGAAAATGTCCAAATTGAGCCCAATTAGCCATTTTCCCTCCCTGGTGTCATGAGACTTGTTAGTGTTGCAAGGTCTCAGGTGTGAATGGGGAGCAGGTGTGTTCAATTTGGGGTTATCGCTCTCACTCTCTTATGCTGGTCACTGGAAGTTCTACATGGCACCTCATGGAAAAGAACTGAGGATCTGAAAAAAATCATTCTTGCTCTACATAAAGACTGCCTAGGCTATAAAATGATTGCCAAGACCCTGAAACTGAGCTGCAGCATGGTCAAGACCATACAGCAGTTTAACAGGACAAGTTCCACAAAGAACAGGCCTTGCCATGGTTGACCAAAGAAGTTAAGTGCACGTGCTCAGTGTCATATTCAGAGGTTGCCTTTGGGAAATAGATGTATGAGTGCTGCCAACATTGCTGCAGAGGTTTAAGGGGTCAGCCTGTCAGTGCTCAGACCATACGCCGCACGCTGTATCAAATTGGTCTGCATGGCTGTTGTCCAAGAATGAAGACTCATCTAAAGATGATGCACAAGAAAGCCAGCAAACAGTTTGCTGAAGACAAGCAGACTAAGGACATGGATTACTGGAACTATGTCCTGTAGACTGATGAGACCAAGATAAACTTATTTGGTTCAGATGGTGTCAAGCGTGTGTGGCGGCAACCAGGTGAGGAGTACAAAGACAAGTATGTCTTGCCTACAGTCAAGCATGGTGGTGGGAGTGTCATGGTCTGGGGCTGCATGAGTGTTGCTGGCATAAGGGAGCTACAGTTCATTGAGAGAACCATGAATGCCAACATATACTGTGACATACTGAAGCAGAGCATGATCCTCGCCCTTCGGGAGACTGGGCCACAGGGCAGTATTCCAACATAACGACCCCAAACACACCTACAAGACAACCACTGCCTTGCTAAAGAAGCTGAGGGTAAAGGTGATGGACTGGCCAAGCATGTCTCCAGACCTAAACCCTATTGAGCATCTGCTAGGCATCCTCAAATGGAAGGTGGAAGAGCGCAAGGTCTCTAACATCCACCAGCTCTGTGATGTCGTCATGGAAGAGTGGAAGAGGACTTCAGTGGCAACCTGTGAAGCTCTGGTGAACTCCATACCCAAGAGGGTTAAGGCAGTGCTGGAAAATAATGGTGGCCAAACAAAATATTGACACTTTGGGCCCAATTTGGACATTTTCACTTAGGGGTGTACTCACTTTTGTTGCCAGCGGTTTAGACATGAATGGCTGTGTGTTGAGTTATTTTGAGGGGACACCAAATTTACACTGTTATACAAGCTGTATACTCACTACTTTACATTGTAGCCAAGTGTCATTCAGTGTTGTCACATGAAAAGATAATAATAAAATATTTACAAACGTGTGGGGTGTACTCACTTTTGTGAGATACTGTATATTATGCAATCATGCCTAAGTAAAACCCATATACACATCTGCACAAAAAAAACACGAAACAAGCAAATTTCATTGGAAATAAAAAATGACAACCTAAAGAATTACTACCAGACAACATAGAAAACAAACTTGTAGAAATAAATGTATTTGAGAAATGCCAGGTGTAGGAATCTTTTTGTATTTCTTTTTTGAACACACGTAAGATGACTTTGAGGGTTTTCTTAGCCTCGGAATGATAATGAAGCTATTCCTGGTTGTGTTCTATTATCCAAGGGAAGGAGAAGGGAATAGAAGGTTCCCTTTCATCTCCTGTAACACACCTCCACTTGTGATTTGAGCAGCAATCCGCTGAGGAAAGGCAACTTCAAAGACTGCTTTCAATGTAGAAGGTAATCTGTGGACATGGGGTAGGACTTGTAATCACAAGCTGGTTTCTGAATATTTGCTCATCTTTTATATAATGTGGTTCCCATAAGTGTTCTTAGGAAACAAGCATATCAGGAGTTGTTTTCATAATTAACAAAGCGATATTGGATGCTCCAGCACAGAGGGGACAGTTAGAGTGACTTTAGCAGGTTTTGTCTGCACCATACTGTATTGTGTGGCTCTTTGTAGTGCATTGTCTCTCTGTCATCCTGCTTCTCTCTGCCTCTGTCTGGACAGTTCATAGGAAATACATACACATGTGTTACTACATACACTACAGGTACTTTCAGATGTAAAAACTTGTTCCCTGTTCTGAAGACTTTTAGCAGGATCAGATAATGAGTAGGATATCTATGGATGTTTTAGACACCAGCAGATACTGAAGACCAAAAAATATGTGACCCAGCCATACATGGATCGAAATTCAGTTGGTTCAACAGGGTCCGGATGAATTTTGATCAATGTATGGGAAGAGTGCTTGTACAGAAGTCGATCTATCAATTGACCGCCCTGTTAGATTTTTGCTGCTCAATCAGCTCCGCCAGCTATAGCCACCAGTGCTAATCAGTGTATTCTGACAGTGGTGAAGTTCCCTCATCCACCTCAAATGTGTGGACGGCGAGTCATTTCTTTTTGTACAATCCGTTGTTTGAAAAAAAAAAAAAAAAGAAAAACTCATCAATGGTCAGCTTAAAGGGGTTAAAACTTCTGTGTGCAGCAGCCCCCTAATACTTACCTGAGCACCCTCTCTATCCAGCGATGTTCACGAGTGCCTCGGCCGTCTAGGACTCCCCCTCCTGATTGGCTGAGACACAGAAGTGGCGCCATTGGCTCACACTGCTGCCAATCAGAGTAAGTAAACCAATCAGGAGAGAGAGGGGGTGGGCCGAACCGAGGTTCTGTGTCTACATGGACACAGGAAGCTGTGGCTCGGCTTGGGTGCCTCCATAACAAGCTGCTTGATGTGGGGGCAGTCAACAGGAGTTAGGGGCCAGAAGAGCCAAAGAGAGGTCAGAGAGGAGGATCTGGGCTGTCCTGTGCAAAACCATTACACAGAGCAGGTAAGTATGACAAGTTTATTATTTCTATAGAAAAAACGAGTCTTTGCAATCACTTTAAGAAGTAGCTCAAATATACACAGAGGGGTTGATATACTAAAGCTGGAGGGTGCAGCTGTTCATGGTAGCCAATCAGCTTCTTGCTTCAGCTTGTTCAATTAAAGTGATGCTAAAGTGTCATTTTTTTTAGTTAAAAATAACAAACATGTCATACTTACCTGCACTGTGCCGTGGTTTTGCACGGAGCAGCTCAGATCCTCCTCTTATAGGGTCCCTCTTCAGTGCTTCTGGCCCCTCCTTCCTGTTAAGTGCCCCCACAGCAAGCAGCTTGCTATGGGGGCACCCGAGCCGAGCCACAGCTCCCTGTGTCCATTCAGACACTGAGACGTGGTCTGGCCCCACCCCTTTCTCTCCTCATTGGCTGACTGACTTTGATTGACAGGCTGCTGTCTCAACTAATGAGGAGGGGAGTCCCGGGCAGCCAAGCCAAGATGCTCCTGCTCCTGCAACATTGCTGGATCTATAGACCTTAGGCAAATATTAGGGGGGCTGCTGCACACAGAAGGCTTTTCATTTTAAAGCGGAGCTCCACCCAAAAATGGAACTTCCGCTTTAAGTGAAGGTGACCCCCTGACATTCCCCATTTGGCATGTCATTTTTTTTGGGGGGGGGAGCGGATATCCTATTTTTAGGGGCATCCAGCTCCCACTTCGTCCCAGGGCCCTGCGGAGCCAGAAGGAAGTTCACCCCTTCCCCCTCCCAATCTTCTGAGACACGTCACAGGTCCCAGAAGATTGCCCAGCCAATCACAGCGTGCCTAGCACATGCACAGTGCGTGCCCGGCTGTGAAGCCACAGCCAGGCACCCACAGTCACAATGCCGGCACCAAGGAGAAGAGGTGGAGAGGAGTGGGGCTTTTTTAGCCCACATCGCTGGACCACGGGACAGGTGAATGTCCGATTATTTTTTACACTTTTTGTAGCTGCAGACTTTTATATGGGTGGCACTCCGCTTTAATGCATAGAACTGCATCAAGATAAAAATTGTTGAATCTTCCTAGAAGTGCTGAGAACTACCCCTTATCCACCTCCCAAACTTTACTGTTGGCCATTACAGCCGCTTATCATAATAATGAGCCACTAGGAATGTGCAACAGACAAGAAGGGGGCAGCTCTCAACACTGCTAGGAGATAAAGGATGCACCAAGGTCACGGAAGGTGGCTTTTAGGGGAGTGAGCAGGCAAAGTTAGGTAAATGCATCTCAATTTTATAATAGTTAGTGAGGGTCAAATCAACATTTCTTTTCAGCAGTAGTGGCATGAAAATTCAAAGAAGCAGATTGTAAACATTTTCTTCAACAAATGAAATTCTAACTATGAATGTGGTTTTCATTTAGGAAAAATTATATATATTGTAATAAAACATTGAACATTAAATTATTACATTTGGGTTTGCTTTCAAGTAGCAGATCTTGGACAAATTTGTATGGGCTTTTGAAAGAAATGTGTTGACTCGAAGGTGGCAAGAAAAAATGTGCCAACATTCAGGATTTCTGTAAGAATGTTTAAATGGACATCTAACCATTTATGGCCAAAAGTATTCTACCTACCTGTACTTTTTACTCCAGTGAAGACACTTTTGTGGCATTCAATTACATCAGTGGTGGTTAAATTACTAGGTAGAGGGGGACTTAAGGCTTGATTCACACCTATGCAGTTTTAGTGCTTTTTACATTTTGCAGATTTGCACTACAGTCCATTTACCATTGTTTCCTATGGAACACGTTCTGTAGTGCAAATCTGCAAAATGCAAAAAGCGCTAAAAATGCATAGGTGTGAATCCAGCCTAATGGTGGCCCCCTGACATCACTGAGGAGCTGCACATACTCTTTAGTATACAATATATACTGCTATAGAAGACTGTGAAAGACCACATACATAATATACAGGAGATGGTTAGAGACTGCTCACATGAA
Organism: Lithobates pipiens; assembly: GCF_037356315.1. NCBI lineage: Eukaryota > Metazoa > Chordata > Amphibia > Anura > Ranidae > Lithobates > Lithobates pipiens. Next base: position 610,115,418 of record NW_027507748.1, read on the forward strand.
AATACAGTCAGTGACTAGGAACATGGCACATAATACTGTTAGAGATCACCACCATTACATAGCTTTTCCAAATCAATGCTCCTAATGCCATTGCTAACAGCGGGGCCACACACCAAGTAATAAAAGGGCCACACGCTGCCTTTGGGTTGCATGCTAGGCACCAGACGCTTACAGGCTTGTCAAGTATAAAACAAAATCTACCCAAAAGTTCTTTCTTCTGTCGGAGAGGGTTATTTACCCACAGCAGTGTGACATGTCATAAAATGTGACAAGAAGCGGTTATTCTTTTACTTGGCATTAGCCTGTCTCTCCAGGGAAGTTTCTCATAAATGTGGAAGGATTTTATTGGAAACAAGGAGATTCTGGTTACTCTCTTGAGTAAAGGCATTTCTAAGCAAATAGAATTATCACAGCAACTGGCAGGAGGTGCCCAGCAGGACTGGAGAGCCAGTGGGTTATTACACAGATAAACACACTCCATGAGAGCAGTGGGGTTGCAGATTTGAAACACAAACAAGCCTTAGAAGAAAAACCCACTACAGCGCTCAATCCTCCAGACTGCAAGCCCCCCTCCCCAGAGACATGCACAATTGAAGCAGGTGTGAAAGGGCCAACATGCACACACAGCAGATGAAAGGGAGATCACGGCTCTGAAGAACACTCAGGAGGCCACACCATGACACGCACAGCAAACTCCACAAGATTTAAGCACTCCACCATTATCTAGTTCACAGTTGGACCACCCAGTGGATCTGGCAGTAATTAGAAGAGAAGAGGAGGAGGTGGTGTTTTGGGAATGGGGGGGGGGGGAGAGGTGGATTGCTTACATCATATCTATTCATGCCTTGTGAATATGAGGGAGCGCTGCATGGGATATAAATGAAGATTGCCATGAGAATACAATTTAATGCAAAAGACTGCTCGTTGTTATACAGGTTAGTGGGGGGAGAAGCCAGGCATATTCATACTTCGAAAGCGACGGCAAGGAAACTCACAATAACAATGGCATTTTCAGTTCCAATCTTTAAGAGGAAGACCTCTGCTTTCCTTTAAGTCACTTTTGATACATGAAGTGCAATATTGTCATGTGAAACATGATAGACATTCAAGGAGATTCGTTAGTAGTGCAGGAAGGGTATTCAAGTCCCCTGACTTATATTAATATTGGTCACTGTTATTATTATTTGTAATTTATATAGCAACATCATATTCCTTAACAGGATACCGCAGGGTATACAGTTGACATACATACACAGGCAGCCGTGCAGAAAATACCAGGTGACAAAAGGTAGGCTTCTACAGTCTTCAGTGAAGGGGCAAGCTGTCCAAAGTCTATGGGGTTTATTTACTAAAGGCAAATCCACTTTGCACTACAAGTGCACTTGGAAGTGAAGTCGCTGTAGATCCGAGGGGAACATGCAAGGAAAATAAAAAACAGCATTTTTGCTTGCACATGATTGGATTATAAAAATCAGCAGAGCTTCCCCTCATATCAGATCTTCCCCTCAGATCTACAGCAAATGCACTTCCAAGTGCACTTGTAGTGCAAGGTAGATTTGCCTTTAGTAAATCAACCCCTATATGTTTATATGCAATCAACATCTGAGAATAGGCTTATTATGCAGCCAATATATTACTAATTTAAAAGACAAGTCAACCCAAAACAAAACAATTGTATATTGCAGCTTTCCAGTCATTAGATGTGTTGGATGCAAAATTTCTATTTTGGCTTTCACAGGCTTTTTTTGTTTATTTTCACCTGGTGGTCCTGCCAGTAACACGATTCCTGTACTGTGTAAAAATGCTCACTCACTGTACTGTATCTACGGAGAGGCAGCTTGGTCACCCTATGCTGCTCTCCTGGTTTGGACTACAAACATCTCCAAGTCTAATCTCCATTACACAGGAAGAAGGGTCAACTCTTTGAAAGTCAATTACACATTGTTTGGGACTTCAATTAAGTGCAAAGAAAGGGATACTGGATTTCTATCAGGATGAACAGCTATTTTTCGGTACTTGCTGAAAATAAAACTTATGCAGCCACCACATGTAAAAGCTGGTAATCTGCAATATATTACATTCTTGTTTTTAGGATTAGATTTAATTTAAGGTGTTTGGGGGAGGAGACATCATTACCTCTTCATGTCCAAGGATAACTGATGACCTAGCATGGATTCTCATCAGTGCAATGGTGGTAATATGGGTTAAAACCCTAATTTTGTACATTAACGGACAGCATAAATGCATTGTGTGTATTCATTCTGTATACATATAGCACAAACAATTCCAAATTCTGAGATTTTTGCATATGAAAAGCAGAAATAAAAAATGTGGACTGGATTGCTGAAGCCCAACGTATAGAACACCAGACCAGACATGCTCAGCATGAGAGACAACCAATGAGTGATAAAACCTAATAAACGACATTGTACATAGTAAAAGCTTTTAGTCCAGTGTTCTATATGTTGGGCTTGAGTAATCCAGTCCACATTTTTCCTTTCCAAGTTTTTTGGATGTGGCTGGTGGAAGTCAAATCCATTTTTCCATATGTAAATCAGTCTGAAGGCTAGGCTCAGTCATGGGTTAGCTGCATGTTGTGTTGAGTTTCTTCCTCTGCACTCCATTGCGGTGTTTTTCATGTCTCTCGCCCATTTTAGTATACTGTATCTTTTACCTGCTGCACCCCATCTCTCAATGCATCCCCCTTGTACTAGTCCATTTGGTTTCTCTCTATCTTTCTCTTCTATGGGTTTTGCTCCCTTATCTGCTAACCCCCATCTTCATCTCAGTCCTGGGTTTGAACTGTGACCTGCTTGCCTAACCACCTCTGCTCAGTCCCTGCGTGGTCATTCTTTTTCTAGTAATGCTTCATGCTCCTCTAGTCATTCTGTCACCTGGTATTATACTGTACCCCTTGCCAGTGTCTGTTTGGCTCTGATGTGCCCTCAGCAAGGACCACAACCTGAGAGTGTCAGCTTTTAATTATAAGCAGATAAATAGGTAAAAATATGAACTTTTATTGCAATGATTAACACTATCATTGCAATAAATGAGCTAAATTTGAGCAATGAGCAATAAATGAGCTAATTATATAACAAAAAATTAACCAGATTAACATTTTAAATGATTATTCAAATTAATGTATATAACCAATTTAATTGAAACACACAATGGATGAAAACATATAAACCAAATAAAGTGCCGTATGAGCCCTATTAACCCAACGAACTATCAGTTTCCCCAGCTACTTGAAGTGAAATTTTACTTTGCCCTAAAGAAAGGAGAAACCTCTGAAAGAATGTATTTTGACAAAAAATGTGATATCTTTAAATCAACTAAATAATAATATTACCTCTTTCACACATGCAAAGGAGGAAGATCATCCGGTTATAATTAATGTGCCTGCATTCTAGACAACTTTTCCCTTTAGCTTTGTATATGTAACTGGGACTTCCACAGTTGCTCTACCAGACACCCATTTCAGACTCATTTATTACACAAAATCTTATCACCTAGACCTGTCCCATAAGCCTGTTTGGATTGCATTGTTTAAGGAGTGCTGTATTCCATCCATATGACAGCAGAAAAAAATATAGAGCACCAAATCAAAATACAAATTAGGGAAAAGTAAACTGGGGACTGGGTAGACACTGCAAATATTCTCCCTTACTATTGCTTTCAGTAGTGGGGAGTCTACATTTACCACCTGATGTCAATAACTGTATTGTTAAGTTAATTGTACCTACATTATTGTGTTAAAGGGTAAATCCATCCTAAATGGATTTCTCCACTTTGGATGGATTAGATGAAGCTCAATCCATGTCAGGTCTTGTCCGTTGTGTTTCTGTGCTTTCCAATGTGACCATGGTAGGTAGTGAGTCTGTCTGAGACTGAACACCTTCTTGTGAGTATCTGCTGAATCTTTCCTTAATATATTGCTATGGAGCATATCGTAGAGCCAAAGTGGGAAAGACCTGTCAAAGGACTGAACCCTCAACTGTGTCTGTGATAACGTAGTCTATAAACTTGTGCAGTATGAACAGAAGTCTCAGAATCCTCAAATGCGGTACTCACTAAATCAGAGCCCATCTTCTATTGGTCTGTTATGATAAAAGTGAGGTCTGATTGGCTGCTTTGGTCACTGAATTTTTCATTTATCTTCTTGCACAGTTCATTGAATGAAAACTGTATGTCTGTGTTGAGAACCCTGTTTCTGCTATGTAAAGACTCCAGTAATCACCATCTGCATCTCAAATAGATAATATATGCTCATTATCCTTTAACCACTTCCGGACTGCCTTAATTTGAAGAGGAATATCGTTGTTATGGCAGGAGCTAGCTGGCATAACCCCGATATCATCTTCTTCGGCCAGTGGTCCGCTTTCCAATAACAGTGGTCTCTGCCGCGGATTCGCCGCAAGATCACTTTTATCTGCGGCGGGAGAGGGGCACCCCTGCCGCGCTCCACTGCCCTCTGCCTCTTACCGGAGCTGTCAGCAGGCGATCGGATCTTCACCCTTGCTGGGTATGGAGACGAGTAAGGGGAAGATGGCCCCCCAGTCTCTATAACATTGCAGGGTGGAAGGGATGTCAAAACATCACTTAAAGGGCCATTTTTTTTAAATAACTATTTTTTTTTTATTGCATTTTAGTGTACATATGAGATCTGAGGTCTTTTTGACCTCGGATCTCATATTTAAGAGGTCCTGTCATGCTTTTTTCTATTACAAGGGATGTTTACATTCCTTGTAATAGGAATAAAAGTGACACATTTTTGTAAAAATAACAAAATAAAAGGTAAAATAAATAAGAAAAAAAAATGTTTTAAACGCACCCTGTCCTGCCGGGTTCGCGTGCAGAAGCGAACACATACACGAGTAGCGCCCGTATATGAAAACGATATTCAAACCACACATGTGAGGTATCGCCACGATCGGTAGATAAGAGCAATAATTCTAGCCCTAGACCTCCCCTGTAACTTAAAACGTGCAATCTGTAGAATTTTTTAAACGTCGCCTATGGAGATTTTTAAGGGTAAGAACTTGTCGCCATATCACGAGCGGGCGCAATTTTGAAGCATGACATGTTGGGTATCAATATACTTGGCGTAACATTATCTTTCACAATATAAAAAAAATTGGGCTAACTTTACTGTTGTCTTATTTTTTAATTTAAAAAATATTTTTTTTTTTCAAAAAAAGTGCGCTTGTAACACCACTGTGCAAATACGGTGTGGCAGAAAGTATTGCAACGACTGCCATTTTATTCTCTAGGGTGTTAGAAAAAAAGTATAATGTTTGGGGGTTCTAATGTAATTTTTTTAGCAAAAAATAAAGTTTTTAACATCAAATCTCAAAAAGAGGCTCAATCTTTAAGTGGTTTACTAAATCCTGAAGGATAACGTTTTCTGCTATTCCTTCATGCTGTGGATTGTACATTTGTTCTTGTGTGTGTCCACTGCTCTTCCTGTAGCTGTCAGTTCATGTAGCTGAGAAGGTCTTAAAGTGAATGTAAACCTCGGAAATTAAATATGAATAAATCACATCCCTCTATAGTGTGTACTTCTAGTCTATGTTTGACAGCCTTAACCCCGTTCCTGTGTGCTGCGTGAATCGGGTGTGTCCCTTCCCTCCAATCAGCTCTCAGAGCTCTTTTCACTGATGTAACTTCAGTTCCCAGCCCCCTGCATTTCAGAGCTGAGAGATCCTGTGTAAATGCTGCACTTGGAATGGATGTAGGGGAAAGTTGGCTGTACATAAACAGGTACAACTTATGTAAGAGGATTGGTTTAGTCTCTGTGTATTAGTTGAGACCAGTCACATGACTGGGTATATGTGAGGGTTTACAATCACTTTAATAGGAATTGAAACCTCCTCTATTCTTCTGTATGAATGCTGCTATATACTGGGCACAGATACAGTATTTGTGGATATCAGGTACAGGGCAGAATATGTGTTCCTTCACTGAATGGACAGTAGATAAATCTTTACAATTTAATGATTTCATTGATTTTGTTTCTTTAGTAGGTACATTGTAGTTCCTCCTTGAAAAGTTTTACTCTTCAAGACCTTCAGCCAGCTTAGCCCTGGCTTGATGACAATGGGAGTGACTTGCCCAAATATGGCCAAACTGGAGCTTGCGTGAACTTGGGCTGTAATGCAATATAACCATTTATTTTGAAAAGCTGGGAGGCATTATTTTAAGCATAACAAGCTAAAAAGTGTAAATATACATGAGTAGAAAATTAGTCTTTCAGCACAGCAGTGCTTAGGTGTAAGACAATCGATGCAGGAAACGTAGTAGAATATTACATCAAAACGTGATTCTTGTTTTATCTTAAGCTTCTACATACTTACCAATTGATTCTTCTTTATCTACTATATCATAAAAAATCAAAACCAAGCATTTAAAAATATACTAGTTTCTTTATTTTAGTTAAAAAGCACTTGTGTTCCTCCTTTTGCCTCTCAGTAGGACCAGAGCAAGTAACGAAAGGGGGGTTTGCGCTATACCTTGCGGATGAAGCCATGAGACATAGCATTAAAATGCCTTGATGCTGATCCACTTAGTTTAATTTTCAAAAATACTAAACATTAAAATATAAAACGAATAAAGCATTTATTCTGGTGTCTAGACGAGGATAGTACAGGAAGTATATAAAGTTTCTATAGTAAGTAGTTAAAACCTTTTTTTTTTACCTTTTTCCATTAGAATCACGCATGGCAGCCTTGCTCATCTCCTTGGAGCGGGTCTCAATCTCCTGGACTTGCTCTAGTAGAGTTTTGTTATAGGTTTGCTTGGCCCTGCATAAAAATAAAATATGTCAGACAGTTTTCAGCATACTGAATTATCATACAGGGCCTTAAGATGTGAAGGTTAGATCTATGTTTGCAGATAGGCAACAGAGGCACAAGTCTTGAGTGGAAGGGATTTTAGAGGGCTGAAGCTTGGCCCTTGCTTCTATGTCGCTTTCCCAGTTCCTTCTTAGGAAAGCCTTTGGGAAAGTAAACTTTATTGTAGTATTCATCTAATTTATGTTAGAACTTTACCGCCATAGAGATAAAGTGGTTTTAGAGGCTGCAAAGTAAAAGCAGTTGGAGGGAGACAACTTTATAAGGTTTCAGTCATTTGTTCTTTTTTAGAGTATTTCTTAAATGTGTAAAATGCTTTATTTACTAAATTTTCACACTCTTATTTCAGTATATTTAAAGCTTTAATTTGGTACAAGAAATTAATACAATATGTGTGTTTATGATTATACATAGACATATGTTAACATACGTTAGTGTGTTTAATAGCTAATACTATTGCTAATACGTTCACTGCAATATTTCCCAGATGCATTCCTAAATTTAGAGACCCCAAATATGCATCGGTTTACTGATATATATTTGCAAAACAAGCATGTTAATTTTCCGATTTAAAGTAGAGTTCCACCCAAAAGTGGAACTTTCACTTATGTCTCCTCCCCCACTCTGGTGTCAGGTACGTGTTCTTGACAGGTACCTTGTCACCACTTCCGTTGGACCTCGCCGCGGTTAGGTACATCAGAAGTTGGGCCCCCTACTGCTCTATTGTCGGGCCAGTAGGAGAGCGCAGCCGCACGCCGTGCATGTGCAGTAGGGGCCTTGCTGTGAAGCTGAAAGGCTTCACTGCCATGTACCCTTACCGATAATTGCGTCGGCAGCATTCGTCAGTTGATGGAAACATCGGCAGTGGTTCCTGACATCGCTGGACTCCAGGACAGGTAAGTAACTTAATATTAAAAGTCAGAAGCTACAGTATGTGTAGCTGTTGACTTTAAATTTTTTGAGGAGAAGGCAGAACTCTACTTTAAGGGGCAAGGATTTTCTTATGCCATAATGTTTATTTGCCTATGGCACGCTAAAAACTCATAAAACACTAATAAATTAATTCCAAAAGGAATTGCGTGGTATATTGTAAATACAGCAGTTGTTTCTTACGTATATATTTTTGAAAAGTAACGCAAAAGATTACATATTTTTGACTCTGTCAAATTAATTCCACTCAAAATGGATTTTTAAATAATCTGCCGAGTCTTCCCTACTGCCCAAATGACAGACGGGGAGCTCCCAGAATGGATAGCAGGACACCAGGCTAGGAGGCTGAGCAGTTTGTTGTAATTGGCTGCAGCTCTTCCCAATATACTGCTATGGGGTTTATAGTGGACAACAAAACCAAAGAAATTCCAAGCTCAACTTACCAACCAGCCTGTAACCAACCAAATTAAATTGTCTAACATTCAGAGTTAGGACTACAGAAAATACCGGGGTGCCATGAAGGGGCTCTGTAGTTTGCAAATGTATTTGCAAATGTGTGCAAACTAAACCCCTGTTTTTAACGCATACTGTTAGACAGCATAATTTAGTTGGTGGCAACCTGGTCGGTAAGTTGAGCTGGGAATTTCTTTGGTTTTGTTTTGCATGCGTTGCCCTTGCATCTACTTCTTGCTGCAAAGGCCAGTAAGACCCCTTTAACACTGAGGCACTTTTCAGGCATTTCAGCGCTAAAAATGGCCACAGTAAAGCATCTGAAAAGCACCTCTTCTCATGCCTCCAGTGCTTTCACACCAGGGGGGGGGGGGGGGGTGTGCTTGTGGGATGGGAAAAAAAGTTCTTCAAGCAGCATCTTTGGAGCAGTGTAGGAACAATGTATACAGCGCTCCTACACCGCCCTTGCCCATTGAAATTAATGGGCAGCGCTTCTGAAGCACCTGAAAAGCACTTTGGAAGTGCCGCAACACAGGCACTTTTAACCCTTTCTTCGGCAGCTAGCGGGGGTTAAAAGTGCCCCACTAGCAGCTGAAAAGCACCACTAAAAAAACAGTAAAGCTTTACCACCAACGGACCTGCTGCCCCAGTGTGAAAGTACCCTTATAGGTGAGGGCAGTGGCCATTTGTTTGTACAGTTTATAGTACAGAGCAAATCCAAAGTAGGACAGATCTGTTGTAGTGCTGTACCTGCCACAGCATCTGTTCTAAAGTACACCATAAACTTGTGGGGTAAAAACAGGAAGGTCACAGTTCTTATAACTCTACTAGAGGCCTTATCCAATAACACAGTCCAAGAGCAAAGCACCAAGTGGAAAATGCAATATCCAAAGCAATCAGAGTCCATCTTGCGTTGGTCTGTCCTGGGAAAGTAGTAAAAGCTGACATATTTTGACTCAATTATGTAAGATTACCTCTAAGATGACTTTGAAAAAATGTTTTTACTTAATTTAGAGGTAACTAGTCTAACTAAGTGAGTTAGTTAGTTAGAGGTAAATAGTCTAACTAGTTTAGTATCACTAAAATATCTACTTTTTGTTTTAGAAAACTGTTTTCTTCCTGATACCCCAGTTATTTGCCAATGAAAAAGTTTTGCACGGCCATTTCGAACTTGTACACAGGATGTGTGCCTGAGGAAATACATGGCAGGTTAAACTGACAGCTCTAGAGCGCAAAGTCATAATTAAAAGCAGAATTCATCTCTACTTTGACAAGGCAAGACGACATGAAAAACATAAGGAAAAAAAAATGCTTTCACCAGCAAGGGATGGAAAACCTACGCCTTCATAAACAAGGAAGAGAATCTATAGGGAATGACACGCTCTTCAATTATTTACAGTTGCCGCAAAGAATTCTAAAGGAGCCGTGCCAGCAGCAGAAGGGTAATATTGCCTCGGAAGGCACTCTGCGATGTCATAACATGTGAAATGAAGAGCAAAAAAAGCACAGATTTGTTTATTCAACTTGGCTCCAGGGATGTCAGATCACACAAACACCTAATCAGGTAATAGGAGCAATCATCTTCCAGATCGCTGTTCCGGAAGAAGAGTAGTAGGCCTCATTTCAGAGAGCTACCGCATGAAATGTATGAATGCGCAACACTGTAACAACAAAGTGTCACTTCAGCACGAAAGGGCGTGCAGAAAGCACAAGAAAGGCTACATTTGAATAAATATGACAGGAACGAGCAGGTAAAAAGAAGCAATAAAATATGTATTTTTTAAGTGTCACTAGTATGAAACTGCATGATGATATAGCAGAAGAAATGGAGGATGAAACTGCACTCTTTTCTCAAGTGTCTGCCTGGTGCTCATCTACAGGGATGTACTGTTTTCAAACTAGGTTTTCATCTTCCATGAATAGCTGTTGCTTCATTACTTCTATCAACTATTAAAAGTGACCCCCACCCCAACACCTTCCACATTCAAGGCAATGTTTTTTAAAAGTTACCCACCCATCACTTTATGCCTATCACTTTATATTCACCTTCATGGCACTTCCTCCTCCGCTCCTCCCTCTCAGGCACCTGCCACAAAATGCTCAGCATCGGCTGGTGTCTGATGACGGTAATTGGTGTGTACCACCACACTCAGAAGCATTGGGGATTTTACGTCAGCAGTCACAGAAGAGGAAGGAAAGTACTTTAACCACCTTCAGACCGGACCATTTTGCTGGTAAATGACCAGAGGTCTTTTTACAATTTGGCACTGCGCTGCTTTAACTGGTAATTGCGCGGTCATGCAATGTTGTACCCAAACAAAATTTGCGTCCTTTTCTTCCCACAAATAGAGCTTTCTTTTGATGGTATTTGATTGCCTCTGCGATTTTTATTTTTTGCGATATAAACGTAAAAAGACCGCAAATTTTGAAAAAAAATGATATTTTCTACTTTTTGTTATTAGAAAAATCCAATAAACTCAATTTTAGTCATATATTTAGGCCAAAATGTATTCAGCCACATGTCTTTGGTAAAAAAAAAGTCAATAATTGTATATTTATTGGTTTGCGCAAAAGTTGTCACATCTACAAACTAAGGTACGTTTTCTGGAATTTACGCAGCTTTTAGTTTACGACTGCCTATCTCATTTCTTGAGGTGCTAAAATGGCAGGGCAGTACAAAACCCCCCCAAATGACCCCATTTTGGAAAGTAGACACCCTAAGGAAATTGATAAGTGGCATGTTGAGCCCATTGAATATTTTATTTTTTTGCCTCAAGCGATTGAATTATGACAAAAAAAAATTTTTTTTTTACACAAAGTTGTCACTAAATGATATATTGCTCACACATGCTATGGGCATATGTGAAATGACACCCCAAAATAAATTCTGCTGCTTCTCCTGAGTACGGGGATACCACATATGTGGGACTTTTTGGGAGCCTAGCCGCGTACGGGGCCCCGAAAACCAAGCACCGCCTTCAGGCTTTCTAAGGGCGTTACAGTTTTGAAGGCCATAAAATGCCAAGATGGCACAAACCCCCCCCAAATGACCCCATTTTGGAAAGTAGACACCCCTAAATTTAGGGGTACACTAGTGAGACTAGGTAATAAATGGCGGGTGCCCTGAAACTATAAAAAAAATAACTAACCAACCAGCGTCACCTGTAACAGTTATATGGTGATCACTGGTGAAAGGGTTAACTAGGGGGCAATCAGGGGGCTTTATGCGGTAGTATATGGGGGTCCCTGGCGCTATAAAAAGCTGCGGCGAACCTAAATACCTACCTGCCTAACTAGCGTCACCTGTGACACTACTACAGCGATCAGAAAAACTATCGCTTATTAGGCTGGGTTCACACTGGAGCGATGCGGGAACGCCATGAATCCGCGGCGGGTTCCCGCATCGCATGCCTCCCGGCGGCAGTTCACACTGCCCTATGCGAGCTGCTGGGAGTGTCAGTGAAATGTTAATGACACCCCCAGATCAGTTCGCATATCGCAGTGCGATCTGCAAACTCGGATCGCATGGTGTGAACACCCATGCGATCCGATTCTGCTGCGGGCCAAAAAAAGGGTCCCGTGCGAATTTGCGGCGGGTGCGACACAAATTCAGCCATACTATCTGTATGGCTGAACTCGAATCGCACAGAGATCGGATGTGATTTGCACTGCAGTGCGGTGCGAATCACATTCGTTCTCATAAACCGCTGCAATGTGAACCCAGCCTTAGTGACACTGGCGACGGGGGGTGATCACGGGGTTAAACCTTTATTGGGGGGGTTAGGGGGGCACATTAGAACTAAAGGGGGCTAACCCTAACTGCCCTAACAGTTATTACAGTCACAAATGACACCAATGCAAAAAAAAAAAAGCAATTGGTGTCACTGTGACTGGGGGGGCAGGGGTAATTGGGGGGTAAAGGGGGGGTGTGAGTGTGCCTGGCATGTTCTACTGTATGTGTGGTGTGTTGGTGCAACTCACCGAACCTCTCTCCTCGGTGCCGGAACGAAAAATACCGACACGGAGGAGAGAATACATCACTTCCTCTCCTGTGTTTACATTACAGGAGAGGAAGTGATGTCACGGGACATTTTCATTCGTCGGGAGCGATCGCGAGGGGGTGGCCATGAATGAATGGCCGTCCCCTCGTCCGGGATCGCTCCCGAACGAATACCGACCGCCGCAGGCACCGGGCGGGGGCCCGATCGGGCCCCCGACCGGCGGGCAGGCAAGGACGTACATGTAAGCCCTTATGCCTGCCCGTGCCATTCTGTCGACGTACATCGTCGTGCGGCGGTCGGCAAGTGGTTAAAGGTGAGTCTAGGGTGGTCAGTGGTAAACCAGATTTTTATTGCAAGGCCTGAGGATCTGCCAAACCTATAGCATCTTAAATGATCAAATATACAGGAGCATCCCCTATGCTGGTGGATGTACTTCCAGTCTAAAGCCTCATACACACGATCAGATTTTTGGCAGGGAATTGTGTGATGACAGACTGTTGGCCTAAAATCCGACTGTTAGTACACTCCATGAGACAATTGTTGTCCAACTTTCCTCCAACAAAACGTTGAATGGGAGGCTAGTAAATTTTCGGCGGACAACGGTCTGTTGACAGATTTTCCTATCGTGTGTACACAAGTTTGTCACACAAAAGTTGAAAGTACAAACACGCATGCTCAGAATCAAGGCTCACCAAACACAACATTAGCAGAAGGTGCCCAAAGGATGACGCTCAAGAGCTGAAAAATTCCACGTAGTATGCCACTATGTTCATGTTTGGTGGCCGACAATTGTGTACTGTTTGTATGCAAAACAGGTTCTTGGCACACGCCTTTAGACAAAAGTCTGGAGCTTTGTTGGCCAACAATCTGATGTGTATGAGGCTTAATGCATACACTGAACCCACTCCTTCTGGGAAGGAGAACCAGCAGACTTCCAATACCTAAGTATAATTCTTCGGGCTTGAAAAAGGGCTCTAGCCACCACTTCTCTAATAGGAGCCTGTAATTGGAAATCGTCTAAAATGCCCAGAAGACATGGTTTAGGGTCAAGGACAGAGATCTTCAATGCAATATTCAGAGTGTTCATTACCATTACCCTTACCCATTAATTATGTAATTTGGGACACTGCCAAGTTAAATTAATCAGATCCCTGTGACTTACTGCAAGTCTGAGTATCTAGTATGGCCATTTTGTGTAATGAACTCTCAGGAGTATACATAATTGCATGAGTCTTTGGACCATGTTAAGGGAACATTGGGGTACTGCCTGAAGAGCTTACTCCCACTGATCTACCACAAATGGTCCAAGGTCCATCTCCCACCTCCTTTCTGCAGTCAAGAGGAATGATTTCAGGAACACCCTTAACAGCATGGCATAGCAACAGGAAATAAAGCCCCTAGTAGAGACTGTATTGGCCATCAAATTAAACACTGGCGTTAGGTATTGATGCTACTCCACTGATGGGCTCTGAGCCACTATAACATGTTTGAGCTGAATATATAAAAATAGCATAGAAATTGGCAGAGAAAAATGTGCACAAAGGTGTAAACTGTATGTCCAGGTATTTAAATAAAGGGGCAACTGGAACTGGGGCCTACAGAAGTTGACAGTTGTGGACTTTTGGAGCATAAAACCCGGATTAATCCGGGTATATAATCGATGAGATAACCTTATTGAAAAATAGGGCCAACACTTTTGCTAAGATTTTGATGTCACTTTGGAGTAGGGAGATCAGCCTATAAGACACTGGTTCAATAGGGTCCTTGCCCATTTTCCACAGGATGATATTGGCTTTCGTCACAGAATATGGTAAAGTCACACCTTTTCTAGCAGTATTAAACACCTTTAGTGGGAATGGTAATTTCCTCTCCCCATATTGCTTATAGACCCCTAATCGTAGGCCATCATCACCCTGCAGTTAGGGAGAGCGGCAGTTACCATCTGTAATTCCTTCAAAGTTAAGGGGGAATCAAGCATTCTTCGGTTTCACTTGGACAGTTCCGGTAAGCGTATACCATTCAAATGGGTTAAGATATCTTCAGGTGTGCCTGTGTGTTGGATGGTATAGAGAAGAATAAAAGGAGAAAAGTTCCACAATTATGGAATCTGGAGTGGTAAGAAGCCTGCCGTCTGCCAAGGATGATACCAAATGGTCTAATGCATCGTAAGCGGATAATCCCAAGGACTCTGCTGAGGGATCATATCTATCAACACAAGGGGGTTATTTACTAAAGGCAAATCCACTTTGCACTACAAGTGCAAACTACAGGTGCAAAGTGAATTTGAAATCGCACTGAAAGTGCATTTGGAAGTGCAGTCACTGTAGATCTGAGGGGGATATGCAAGGAAAATAAAAAAACTGCATTTTAGCTTGCAGATGATTGGATAATAAAATCAGCAGAGCACATTTCAGATCAACCCCTCAGATTTACAGCGACTGCACTTTCAGTGCAATATCAAGTGTACTTCGCACTTGTAGCGCAAAGTGGATTTTCCTTTCGTAAATAACCGCCAAGGTTTCTTCACACTAAGAGATGTGAAAATGTGGAATAGACTCCCTCCAGAGGTGGTTATGGCCAGCTCAGTAGATTGCATTAAAAAGGCCTGGATTCTTTCCTAGGTGTACAGAATATAACTGGGTACTAACATTTATAGGTAAAGTTGATCCAGGGAATATCCGATTGCCTCCCAGGGGATCAAGCAGGACATTTTTCCAATGCTGTAGAAAATCGGATCATGCTTTGCTGGGGTTTTTTGCCTTCCTTTGGATAAACTATGGGTATAGGATTGTGTATACAGGATTGTATGGTTGTGTTTTTTTTATATATTGGTTGAGCTAGATGGACTTGCGTCTTTTTTCAACCTGACTAACTATGTCCAGTTAGCGTACCTGCTGTTTAAGCTCGACGCGCAGACCACTGGTGTTACGCTTAACTATTAATTTGGGCTATGAAAATGTCTCATAGGAGTGTCTTAAAGGCCTCCCAACTCTGCATTATATTTGAGTGATTTTCATGAGCCACAATAAAGTCCTCAATAGACCTGTTCATATTAACATGAGAAGGGAAGAGGTTAAGCCAAAAAGCATTGAGCTTCCAAGGGGTATGCACAAGGGTCATTGTGGGCCTTACTTCCAAATGCAGTACCAAGGGGGAGTGGCACAATATTCCTCTAGGAGTGTACCCGATATCAGTAGGGAGAGGCAGCAAAGAGGGGGTACCCAGGCAGAGGTCGACCTGGGACAGGTAAATGTGAGACAGGAGAATTGTTTCTCATGAGGGTGTCGAGCACACCAGAAGTCAATCCAGCCCATCTCTTGCATGAACCTATATAGGACAGTATCCCTATCATTGGCTCCTAAAGGAGGAGAAGGGTGTTTGTCTAGAGAAAGGGTGGAGATAACAATTAAAGTCTCCCATCAGTAGGAGAGGGAGATAACATTTGTCCAGCAGGTAAGCCAATAAGGATTGCAGCACTTCCCTAGTAAAGGGAGGTTGAATATAGACCACAGCTATAAAACATTGTACAGTAAATATATGACAGTGTAAAAATACTTATCTACCCTCCCCATCTGCCAATGCATCAATTTCCTGAAACACACGGGAGCACTGTATCAAAACACTCACCCCTCTGGAATAAGAGGTGTGGGTGGAATAATAGGACCAGTTTGTCCAAGCATACTGTAAGCAGGACATTGTGTCCTTAGTGAGGTGAGTTTCTTTAAGGCCATAAATACCCGGGTGATATTTATGGAAACTGGTGATAATCACTGATCTCTTTAAGGGGTCATGGATACCCCACACATTCCACAAGATGATGAGCACTCCCATAATTTGACTTCAGTTAAAGATAAATTCAGCCAGGATCAATGTATGCATCTTGTAAAGTACAGTGTAGAACGGAGCCAAAGAGGTCACTGTAACTCCTTGGAGTAACATAAGTCGATCTGCAAGAGGTCAAGTTTTGCAACACGTAGTAGAGAGGACTATCCTGCAATGTCAACAGACAGTAACAGGGGTGAAATGTGCGGCACAACAGCACCCATGGAAACCTCCAAAATCTCTGTAGTCTCTTCTCAGAGCATAGGTAACATGAAGATCTGGCAGCATAGATTGCAACAGGCATATCCACTGCCAAACAGCTCTCACAAAAGTAGATGCTCACTGTCCATGCAGCTCAAGTTGACAAGATCTTGGGGGAAAGAAAAACGAAAGATGCAGTTTTCATAAGTGAATCCGTTGCATGGTCTGAAGAAAAAGGGAAACTGAACCTCCCCAGTCCCCCCACTTGGGGTGAGTTTTATTTCAGAAAAAAAATACTTGGCACCCATAGTTATATTCAAACTGAAATGATAGCCTTACTGTAAAAACACTGTGGATCAAAATTTATTCTCTGCATTAGGACGACGACGGAGATCCGCCTCATGTGCGCTGATCCAGTCAGAAGCCAATTCAAAGAAGTGTGCCTGGACGCCAGATGTTATGTGGAGCCTCGCTGGGTATAGCACGGCATATGTGGCTTGGAGGCGCTGCAGTAGTTTCTTGACTTCTGTGAATTTTGCTCTGCTTCTCTGGACCCCAGCTAAAAAGTCTGGGTAGAACGAGACTCTGACCCCATTGTAGTGAATATTGCAATGTTCACGTGCCAGCTGCAGCACTGCCTCTCTATCTCGGTTATTAAGTAGTCGTACCAGCATAAGTCTAAGCCCACGTACACACGGTCGGAGATTTTGCCAACCAAATCCGTCGGATTTTGTCCGTCGGATTTAGTCCGACGGATTGTGTCCGAAACTGTTGCATACACACAGTCGGGCCAAGTTGTCTGATTTAGCGGTTGCCAAGAACGCGGTGACGTAATTTCGTTACGATGGGACTACATTCAGGCAAGTAGCCAATAGCTTTGATGTAGGAATTTGATCTGAGCATGCGTGGCACTTGGTCCGATCAAAATTCGCTACACAGGATCGGAGTATGTCCGACCGGCCCAGTTGGTCGGGAAATATTTCCAACATGTTGGAAAATTGGGTCCGACGGAGATTCGGACAGAATCAGTCCGATGCATACCACACATAGTCGGATTATCTGACGACACGGTCCGATAAGACGCATTCCGACGGATTCTCAGACCGTGTGTATGCGGCATAAGAGGATTGCCGTTTGCAGGGACCTGGTAGGCCCATTCCACCAAGAAGTGAGGTGCAAAGGCATCTTTGCTAAAGATATTGAGAAGCCAACACTCAACAATGTCCATGGGGTTGTGGCCCTTGGCTTTCTCTGGAAGATCCACTTGCTTAGTTGTCTGAGAGTCATGCAGGAGTGGTGGGAGTTTTTCCTCTAACTCCCTGATGTGGCCTTCCGTAGGTGTCGTGTACGCCCTAATTTTCTCAAGGTCTTGTCATATCAAGGCAACATCATCTGATGGGCTGCCCAGATGTGTTTTCAGCTTATCGACTGATGCAGCACGCTTATTAACCACTTTCAGGATTTACCAGAGTGTAGGTTGCTCTTGCTTTGAGGGGTTCTCATCCATTTCATCCTGAGACTGATCCTCCTGCTCACCAAAGATTGCCTCTGCCCCAGGTGTCTGACCCTCCTCCACATCCAGCATGTCTGCTGCAAGCTCCTTAGGGCTATTAGACTGTGCACAGGGAAGTGCCAGATTTTGGGCATAATATAATATGTCTCTGGTGTAGTCCTTACCTTGAGACTTTGCACTTATAGATTTAGAGTTTCCAGCCTCCTTGCCCTTAAGCTTCTCAGCTCCACGTGGGGTTTGCTGTGCCAGAGCAGGGGTGCTATGTTGGGGGTAAGAGACCACTCCACCCTCCTTCTTTATTCTGGTCATGGCAGCAGAGCAGGATGTCAGTGAGCAAATCGGCAGAGTTAGCAGGCTCCAGGGAGCACACAGATCGCTCTCCACAGTTCAAAACAGGTGTTGCAGACCGGGGAGAGTATCAAACACAGGATCAGCCATGGGAGCAACGAGAAGTGTGTCTTCTCACATGTGGATCTTGGCCCTGCACCCCCAAAAAGATTTTTAACTTGCCATTCTTATTTGCATACTCTGACTTTCTATGAGGTAGCGATGCCACTCCAAGCATGTTGGTGACTCTAATGCCGCATACACACGTAGCGGACTATCCGGCGGACTTAGTCCGGCAGACTTCCCGCCGGACTGTCCGCCGGACTTTCCGAACGGGCTACTTGCCCACACACGGCACTTTTTCAGCGGACTAATACGGCGTACTAAGTCCGCCGGACTATCTGCCGGACTATCCGCCGTACTTTTGAAATGAATGGACTCGCCCACACACGCGGAGGAAAGTCCACTCATTTTGAGCACATCTCCAGGTAGGCGGGGCCCGCGAAGGATGCGTCACTGGCCCCGCCACCTGGTATGGACTTAAAGGGGAACCCCAACGCCGAAAAAAACGGCGTGGGGGTCCCCCCCCAGGTCCACATCAGACCCTTGTCCGAGCACGCTACCCGGCCGGCCAGGAAAGGGGGGGACAAGCGAGAGGCCCCCCTCCTGAGCCGTACCAGGCCGCGTACCCTCAACATGGGGGTGTGCCCAAAGCACCTTGTTTCCCAACAACCCTGGCCGTTGGTTGTCGGGGTCTGCGGGCGGGAGTGCTTATCGGAATCCTGGAGCCCCCTTTAATAAGGGAGCCCCCGGATACCGGCCCCCCACCCTATGTGAATGAGTATGGGGTACAATGTACCCCTACCCATTCACCTGTAAAATAAAGTACAAAAAAACACAACACACAAGGGTTAAAATAGTTTATTGCACAGCTCCGGGGGTCTTCCGTCTTCGGGGGTCTTCGCCGGACTCCTCCGCTATCTTCTGCTAGCTCTTTTACTAGCGGCGGCGATGACAGCGGCGACAGAAGACCGGGCCACCGCCTGTAAAAGAGCTAGAAGAAGGCGCGGTGGCCCGGCAGAAGAACCCGAAGAGGGGGACAAGACCCCCGAAGTCAGAAGAAGAGGGCAGCGGCGAGGAAGAAAGCCGGGCTCCCTCACTAGTAAAAAAGCTAGCAGAAGATAGCGGAGGAGTCCGGCGAGAAGACCCCCGGAGCTGTGCAATAAACTATTTTAACCCTTGTGTGTTGTGTTTTTTTGTACTTTATTTTACAAGTGAATGGGTAGGGGTACATTGTACCCCATACTCATTCACATAGGGTGGGGGGCCGGTATCTGGGGGCCCCCTTATTAAAGGGGGCTCTCGGATTCTGATAAGCCCCCTGCCCGCAGATCCCGACAACCAACAGCCAGGGTTGTCGGAAAGAGGCCCTTGTCCTCATCAACATGGGGACAAGGTGCTTTGGGGTGGGGGGGGCGGCACCCCCCATGTTGAGTGCATGTGCCCTGGTATGGCTCAGGAGGGGGGGGGGCGCTCGCTCGTCCCCCCATTTCCTGGCCGGCCGGGTAGCGTGCTCGGACAAGGGTCTGATGTGGACCTGGGGGAGACCCCCACGCCGATTTTTATCGGCTTTGGGGTTCCCCTTTAAGTCCATACCAGGTGGCGGGGCCAGCAACGCATCCTTTGCGGGCCCCGCCTACCTGGAGACGTGCTCAAAATGAGCAGACTTTTCTCCGGGCGGGAAAAGTCCATTCATTTCAAAAGTACGGCGGACTGGCATACACACGGCCAGATTGTCCGTCGAAATGCAAGTCCGGCAGGAAGATTGGAGTGCAAAACTACTTTCTAAGTCCACCGTACTTTCGGGTAAAAAAAGTCCGCCGGAGGCTACACACGGGGGGATTGTCCGGCAGACTTGAGTTTACAAGACTTTTCCACCCCATTGTTTGATTGTGTGTACGCGGCATAATAATCGCCCTCCCCACTCACAACTTCAGGTGCAAGCTTGCAATGGTGTCGAAAAATTTAAGAAAACAGCTGAACGGCCGCACTCCGAATAACACCTTTTATTAATGGAAAAACAGTGTAGAAGATCCAAAATCTCTTACATCATGGTGATGATAGGTACAGACAGGCTGGTTCCCCCCTGGTTCCTATTATCTCCAAAAGTGAAAGTAAAAGAAAATCCCAAACTTTGGATTGTCCCCAGAACAGGAATAGTGGTGATATTTACCAATGTGGACACTAGTCCTGGTGACAACCAGGAATTCTCTCACTTTACAGAGATTTTCTGACACTTACTGTTTTGGCTTTTTGATAGGACGTAATAGGAAACCTCTCAAATAAGACACAAATAAGCCGTACAGGCAAAGTTTGCGGCGGACCCCATTGACTTTAATGGCAGGCGAACCTTAAAAACCTCCAGGTCATATTTTCAGCCACAAAATGCTTACTAGCTGTGCACACATAGTCCCACAACATGGGCACTGACATACCAGAAGTATTAAGTGAATCTGGGATCAACAACGACAAGCATTCTTTTTTTATCTGTGAAATTTTGACAATTCAGGAGCGTATGAAGGCCATGGAGGAGAGGCAAGGTCAGGGCAGGCTATGAAGGGGGTGCAGGAGATGATCAGTGCCACAGTCAGGGCAGCACAGTCCTGTGCCAGTGTCCCAGTGAGCCAACCTGTGTTTGAGCCCCTCCCTTTGCCCGGCCCTTACCCCCACCTATGCAGGGCTCCACTGCGGTGGTCCGGAGGTGCCAGTCCAGTGCTGATCCTCAGCCATGGTGCTGGCACTGCCTACTGATTGGCTTCTCCGCTGCTATCTCCCTCACTGATACCAGCACTGAGATAGAACACTGACACCAGCACCGCGATAGAGACTGAGCACTGACACCAGCACCGAGATAGAGAGCACTGACACCAGCACAGAGATAGAGAGCACTGACACCAGCACTGAGATAGAGAGCACTGACACCAGCACCGAGATAGAGAGCACTGACACCAGCACCGTGATAGAGAGCACCGACACCAGCACCGTGATAGAGAGCACTGACACCAGCACCGAGATAGACAGCACTGACACCAGCACCGAGATAGACAGCACTGACACCAGCACCGTGATAGAGAGCACTGACACCAGCACAGTGATAGAGAGCACTGACACCAGCACGGTGATAGAGAGCACTGACACCAGCACCGCGAAAGAGAGCACTGACACCAGCACTGAGATAGAGAGCACTGACATCAGCACCAAGATAGAGAGCACTGACATCAGCACCAAGATAGAGAGCACTGACACCACACCAGCCCCGTGATAGAGAGCACTGACACCAGCGCCATAATAGAGAGCACTGACACCAGCGCCATGATAGAGAGCACTGACACCAGCACTGAGATAGAGAGCACTGACACCACACCAGCACTGTGATAGAGAGCACTGACACCAGCACCGTGATAAAGAGCACTGACACCAGCACCATGATATATAATATGCTTTCTATATTTGAAAGAAAGTATATTATACGTATACAACCCTATATACTGTACACATATAAAAGGACCTTTGTGGACCTAGTAGCTAGTGATTTTTCAAATACTAGGGAGAGGTTGCTGTGTGGAGCAGGAACAGACTGTAGTGACACAAATCACTAGCTATTAGGTCCACAAAAGTCCTTTTAAGGACTGGTGTAGGTGTACAGTATATAGGGTACTGGTGCACTGCTGCTGACTGCTGTGCTGCTGACAGAATGTAAAATGGCCGCCAGATAAGGTCTATTTATGAGGTAGGGGTAATGTCCAATTGTCCATGTGCTGAAATGTCTCAATTGGCTGTCCTGTACCCCATGATGGATGTGTCATCATGGGTAAAAGTTCTTTCACAATGTAAACGCATATGTCTGCTATGCAAACAGCGCCAGAAGTCCGCCGGTTTGGCGAATCGCGAACACGCAAAATTTGCCGCAAACCGACCGCCGGGCGAACCGCAAGGCCATCCCTAGCCATAACCCTCTCTTACTCTATCCAAAATGAAAAAAAAATTATGCTTTTAGTCCTGCTTAGAATTTGCAGAGTAGTAGTAAATCTTTTTTGTAACTTTTCAAATTTCAAGCATTCCAAGCATCCAGCAAATCATCCCAAAAGGCAAGCTGGGAACAGAAAGCTTCTTCTCAATCCTTATTTATGTATGAATACACAATCCCAGGGTTTTAACTCTAAGATCAGTGGCGGAACTACCGCCATAGCAACACATGCGGGCGCTATGGGGCCCGCAGTCAAGTGGGGCCCGGTGAGGACAGGCGCCACGGCTCCGCGGGAGATAGCCGGCGGCTCCGCGGGAGGTCCGCGGGTAGTCCGCGGCTCCGCGGGAGGTCCGCGGGTAGTCCGCGGCTCCGCGGGTGGTCCGCGGGCGGCTCCGCGGGTGGTCCGCGGGTAGTCCGCGGGCGGCTCCGCGGGTAGTCCGCGGCTCCGCGGGTGGTCCACGGGCGGCTCCGCGGGTAGTCCGCGGCTCCGCGGGTGGTCCACAGGCGGCTCAGTGAGTGAGAGCGGGCGGTCAGAGGATCCGTGGGAGGCGGATGAGAGTGGCCAGTTCGCTGGTGAGAGAGTGGGCTGGCCAATCAGGGAGCTGACAGGCGGGGAGCATAGAGATGACATCATCTCTGGCCGCCCTGCATCCCTGCAGTGCAGTTCCCCCCTGACTGGGCAGGCAGCCAGGAAGCAGAGAGCTGACATTATCTCTCTGCTGTCTGACTGATAATCTGCTGCCTGACTCAGTGACACAGCAGGAAAGTGGCAGAGCAAGTGAGAATCCATAATGTGTGGCAGGCGACGTGGCAAGTGACAATACGTAACGTGTGGCAGGTGACGTGGCAAGTGAAAATCCATGACGTGGCAAATGACAATCCATAATGTGTGGCAGGCGACGTGGCAAGTGACAACCCGGGACGTGGCAAGTGACAATCCATAACGTGTGGCAGGTGACATGGCAAGTGACAACCTGGATGTGGCAAGTGACAATCCATAACGTGGCAGGTGACGTGGCAAGTGAAAATCCGTGACGTGACAAGTGTCAATCCGTAATGTGTGGCAGGTGACGTGGCAAGTGACAACCCGGGACGTGCAAGTGACAATCCATAATGTATGGCAAGTGACAATCTAGGATGTGGCAAGTGACAATCTGTAATGACGTGGCAAGTGACAATCCGTAATGTGTGGCAGGTGACGTGGCAAGTGACAACCTGGATGTGGCAAGTGACAATCCGTAACATGTGGCAGGGGACGTAGCAAGTGAAAATCCGTGACGTGGCAAGTGACATTCCGTAATGTGTGGCAGGTGATGTGGCAAGTGACAATCCGTAATGTGTGGCAGGCGACGTGGCAAGTGACAACCCGGGACGTGGCAAGTGACAATCCATAACGTGTGGCAGGTGACATGGCAAGTGACAACCTGGATGTGGCAAGTGACAATCCATAACATGTGGCAGGTGACGTGGCAAGTGAAAATCCGTGACGTGACAAGTGTCAATCCGTAATGTGTGGCAGGTGACGTGGCAAGTGACAACCCGGGACGTGCAAGTGTCAATCCATAATGTATGGCAAGTGACAATCTAGGATGTGGCAAGTGACAATCTGTAATGACGTGGCAAGTGACAATCCGTAATGTGTGGCAGGTGACGTGGCAAGTGACAACCTGGATGTGGCAAGTGACAATCCGTAACATGTGGCAGGGGACGTAGAAAGTGAAAATCCGTGACGTGGCAAGTGACATTCCGTAATGTGTGGCAGGTGATGTGGCAAGTGACAATCCGTAATGTGTGGCAGGTGACGTGGCAAGTGACAACCCGGGACGTGGCAAGTGACAATCTAGGACGTGGCAAGTGACAATCCGTAATGTGTGGCAGGTAACGTGGCAAGTGACAATCCGGGATGTGGCAAGTGGACAATCCACAACATGTGGCAGGTGACATTCTGCAACGTGTGACAAGTGACAATCTGCATCTGGTGGCAGGCGATGTGGCAAGTGGACAATCCGCAACATGTAGCAGGTGATGTGACAAGTGACAATCCTTAATGTGTGGCAAGTGACAATCCAGGACGTGGCAAGTGACAATCCATAATGTGTGGCAAGTGATGTGGCAAGTGACAATCCAGGACGTGGCAAGTGAAAATCCATAATGTTTAGCAAGTGACGTGGCAAGTGACAATCCAGGACGTGGCAAGTGACAATCCATAATGTGTGGCATAATGTGTGACTTATCTATCTTGGCAAGTGACAATCTGCAACATGTGGTAGGTGACATTCCGCAACCTGTGACAAGTTACAATCTGCATCTGGTGGCAGGCGATGATGGCAAGTGACACGCTCAGGGATCCCACTGATTTTGCATTATGGTGAGTTTAACTATTTCATTTTATATAACAGAACAGAAATTGGTTAGAAGGCCTGGAGGTCTGCAATGTGTTCCCTTCAGGGGCTGCATACAGTATAGTGCATACTTTGTTGTTCAAAATTAATATAAGCTGTTGCCTGGGTACTGTGCCACATGGGTGTGGTAGTCTGTTGTTCAATGGCATTAGTTCATTCTTTTTTGATGGGGGGGGGGGGGCCCATACAACATTTTGCTATGGGGCCCTGTGATTTCTAGTTACGCCCCTGTCTAAGATAGTTTATAAATCATGCTGTTAAAACGTTCCTACATTTGCGGCCTAAAGTAACACAGTATGTTGATAAGAGCCACGCTCTGCCCCCCACAGCGCTGAATATTTACTCTAATGTGGCCTATAAGAGCACACAGCCGCTAACTCACCAGCTCTAGTAGCCAAGAGTGAGTGACCAGGGATATCCTTCTTGAGCTGTGTTATTGTTACCCTGACGTCCTCCTAATCCTGCTGTGAACAACTGGTGATTTGTAGAGCACTCTCTAGCCAAGGCTGAGGAGATATGGGTTAAATCTAACACAATTGGCTTTGTTGTCTAATGGGTTGAGTAAGCTTGTTACATCAATTAGTTGGGAAGTGTTACAGAAACCTTGCTCAAAACGGAATTATTTTGACAGTGCCAGACTAAGCTATGACAAGTCACATTTATATGGCTCAGCTGGAGAACTTTCTTCATGGGTTTAGTTTGTACTTCAAGATTTATTCAAAGTTTTTTTTTTCATATTTTTTCCAGGTAAGAAAGAAGACAAAAATGTGTTTAAAAAGAAATTCCATGCTTAACATAAAAGTAAAGATACTTGCATACACATAACTGATATCTAAAAGGACACTGCAGCTCTCTCTACTGGGTCTTGATGTCAATCAAGGTCCTGGCAGTGGCTCAGGAAACCACATGTGATCTGCAAAGGCTGTCAATGCAGATTGTTCGAATCCTCCCTGGCCAGGACCTTGGCTGACATGTGGGCCAGGAAGAGGGAGCAGCTGCCTCTTTTTGGAGTACAGATCCTCCAACACTATTAAATGTGTCAGAGGTTATTATAAATATAAGGTCAATTGAAAGCACAGCAGGAGAGCAAAACAATAAAGGAAGGTGAGTTATGGCTATGTAAGTACTTTTACTTCAAATGCTTATCTAGTTAGGTATTGGGTCTCTTAAAAGAAAATCTGTCACTTTCTCAGGCTAGCTCACCTTTCACCCGCTGATCTTCATCATCACCACTTTGGTTACCCATCAGGGCCCTCAGAAATAACCAATGTTTGAGTATGTCTAGCCTTTCTCGCAAATTGCAGGACTTGGTCATGAATTGCCAAACACAAGGTCCCAACATAGTCATGCGAGGGAGAGGATTTGGGGGGGGGGGCGGGGGGGTTGATAGGTAATTAACCTCACAATGACATGGTTTTTCTTTGCTCTTTGTGTCTCTATTAATAAGATTCCCTTAAGCTCACCATTTATGTGACAATATGATTGTACAATCTCCTTTAAGCCGGCCATAAACGGATCGAAATTTCTGCTAAGCTGGCCAGATCTCGTTCCGTCTATGAGCAGCCTGGTTGTACTGAAGTGATTGAAGTCACTATGATTGAAGTCACTATGTCACTATGAAAAGGGATGGAAAATGGACACAGAGTCTGCATGTCGGTGGACTGCAGAGCTACAGAGCATAGCTATCAAACAGAGAAAACTGTTTTGGCAGCTTTCTCCAGGCTTTGCTATTTTCGGATGGTGCTCTGTAGTTTGGAGATTCCTCAGAGTCTTGGGTGGGATGGAATCTCCAACACTGTGTCCAGGTCTTATGGACAGCCAGCAGGTTGTGTGCCCAGGTGCACACAGCCCATATAATGAGGGACTGGTGAGAGCAGAGGGTGGAGGAAGGTGGCGTTATGAGCAGCTTGCTGCTGCTGTGTGAAGACAGACCTGTGTCTGGAGAGTGGTCTGCACTGTGGGAGACTGTAGCCCGTGTAAGGGGGATTCTTTGCTCAGGGGCTGGGAAAGGCTGGCCAGCCTTGAAAGTCGGGAAGACTAAGGAAGCCGGTGAGTCCAGGGGGCTGGAAAGAATCAACTCTGTTGGGAGCAAGCAGAGCAACTGCTGACAAGAGAGAGCCAGGTGGCTTGGTATGTTTTCATTTATGAGTGCTTAATGAAGTTAAAGCCCTGCGTGGGATTTCTGGATGGACTTTTTTTTTTTTTCTCCCTTTAATAAACGTGGGCTACCAGGCCCTTAACTATAAATGCCTGTCAGATGCGGACTCACTGCACAAAAAAATGCATCTATCCACTTGGGCTAAACACCCCAATAACACAATATATATATACCACAATATATACACACACACACACACACACACAGTATCATCTCACCAAAGTGAGTACACCCCTCACATTTTTGTAAATATTTTAGTATATCTTTTCATGTGACAACACTGAAGAAATTATACTTGGCTACAATGTAAAGTAGTGAGTGTACAGCTTGTATAACAGTGTAAATTTGCTGTCCCCTCAAAATAACTCAACACACAGCCATTAATGTCTAAGCCGCTGGCAACAAAAGTGAGTACACCCCTAAGTGAAAATCTCCAAATTGGGCCCAAAGTGTCAATATTTTGTGTGGCCACCATTATTTTCCAACACTGCCTCAACCCTCTTGAGCGTGGAGTTCACCAGAGCTTCACAGGTTGCCACTGGAGTCCTCTTCCACTCCTCCATGATGACATCACGGAGCTGGTGGATGTTAGAGACCTTGAACTTCTCCACCTTCCGTTTGAGAATGCCCCACAGATACTCAATAGGATTTAGGTCTAGAGACATGCTTGGCAAATCCATCACCTTTACCCTCAGCTTCTTTAGCAAGGCAGTGGTCATCTTGGAGGTGTGTTTGGGGTCGCTATCATGTTGGAATACTGCCCCGCGACCCAGTCTCCAAAAGGAGGGGATCATGCTCTGCTTCAGTATGTCACAGTACATGTTGGCATTTATGGGTCCCTCAATGAACTGTAGCTACCCAGTGTCGGCAACACTCATGCAGCCCCAGACCATGACACTCCCACCACCATGCTTGACTGTAAGCAAGACACACTTGTCTTTGTACTCCTCACCTGGTTGCCACAACACACGCTAGACACCATCTGAACTAAATACGTTTATCTTGGTTTCATCAGACCACAGGACATGGTTCCAGTAATCAATGTACTTAGTCTGCTTGTCTTCAGCAAACTGCTTGCAGGCTTTCTTGTGTATCGTCTTTAGAAAAGGGTTCCTTCTGGGACAACAGCCATGCAGACCAATTTGATTCAGTGTGCGGAGTATGGTCTGAGCACTGACAGGCTGACCCCTCACCCATTCAACCTCTGCAGCAACTCATACGTCTATTTCCCAAATGTAAACCTCTGGATATTACGCTGAGCATGTGCACTCAACTTCTTTGGTCAACCACGGTGAGGCCTGTTCTGAGTGGAACCTGTCCTGTTAAACCACTGTATGGTCTTGGCCACCAAGCTGCAGCTCAGTTTTAGGGTCTTGGCAATCTTCTTATAGCTTAGGCCAGGGGTGCCCAACCTTTTGAAGAGTGAGGGCCACTTAAGCGACTTGGTAACCGGTCGCGGTCCACAATGAGTGGAGCGGGTGGATGGCATTTACAGAGCGGACACGGACGCAGCCCACAAAACTTTTTAGCAGATCGTATTGGAGGTAGAACGCAAGTCGGTTTATGTCTGCCACTACTCAGAGGTGAATGGAGGGTCCAATTGGTCGGACCGACCGCGTGAAAGGGGTCCAAGGCTGCTTTCACACTTAAGCGCTGTGGTTTACCCGCGCCACGTGTGCAACACAGTGTACCTTTGGCTTTCCTGCAGTTTGCAATTGACTTCTATTATATTCTGCAGGTTTCGTGCACTTTCAGAAAGCTCACCAAACTCGCAGGTAATAATAGAAGTCCGTGGCTCAGTGCAGGTAGCCCGCAGGTAAACTGCTCTGCACCTGCACATGGCATGGGGGAGGGAAAATTGCTAATTGGGCCCAATTTGGACATTTTCACTTAGGGGTGTAACTCACTTTTGTTGCCAGCGGTTTAGACATTTGTAGCGGCCATAACCATTGGCAGGGCGGCTTTAACTTTTTGGGCTTACTGGTTACCTCCGCTTGGCTTGTTCTTCCACGTCTAGGGGTTCCCAGGGTTAGTACCCAACACTTTGGATGCTGACACCATAAAAGTCCTTTAGGAAGGTTTTTATTTGCAGGGGTAACATCCAACAAACACAGTCTCGTATGGGAACAGAGGGCAAGGGTGAAGAAACACAGGCACCTTGAACTGCTAATTATCAGAAAGTCTCTAATACCACCTAGAGAGTAGCCACTCACAGCTGGGCGCTTCAACGCTGAAAAAATCTCTAGCTAGAGATTATGGCAGTCAGCACTTTGATCCAGAACTTGTGAAATCTCTGACCTTGAGTAATTTCTAGCAGAAAGTGAACAGGAACCTTTTCCTCAGTACCTGGAACATTCTCTGTCTCCTTGGCAGTACTGGAAAAAGCGTGCATTCGCTGATGTCCTTCACAACCCAGCAGGCAGGCACGTCTCTCAGAACCCCTTTACTTGTTCTGAGGCAAAAACTAAATTTGTACATGACAGACACCTTGTCCAAAGTGTCATCGCTACACATGAATGGATGTGTGTTGAGTTATTTTCAGGGGACAGCAAATTGACACTGTTATACAAGCTGTACATGCACTACTTTACATTGTAGCAAAGTGTAATTTTTTCAGAGCTGTCACATGAAAAGATATAATAAAATATTTACAAAAATGTGAGGGTGTACTCACTTTTGTGAGATACTGTATATAGATACACACAAACAGTATATATTACATTAGTAGGAAAAAAATTAAATTAACAAAAAATTGGTTAACAGGAAGTCATTTCAGCTCACTAAGCTTCTTACTGTGATATAAAAATCAAAGCAAAGGCATTGCTGTGTTTGTGAAAAGCATTTGGCATTATTAATATAAAGTCCTTGTTCTCTTACAACAGGAACTATAGAGATTGTTGTTCAATGATCAGTTAGACTGTTGAGTAGACAAATATTTGTATGAACAGATGCAACCATCCAGTCTTTGGTTTGCATCTGCACAGTTTAATATGCTGACAGTTGCGCTGCTCTTTTAGCTGTGCCTGGGAGCAATCTGTTTGTAGAACAATGTGGGGTTCACATAGCGACATAGAATGACAGCTCAGCAAAGCTGTTTGATTAGCAGATTTTTATAAATCTATCAAAGTTTGGTGCCATATGATAAGAAGAATTCTGTACTTTCTCAGTATTTTGGTCAAAGCAGTTACACATAACTCCAGGAAATATTTCTTTACCTAATGGTATAATTTATAATTCTGGTGTGGAGTAAAGATGACATGAGATGGCTTGGCATGATCATATAAATGAATTAGGTAATGATCTAGGGGTAATAATCCATGCCAATCCATGGTATTCCAAGACCTTTCATGTCCGTTGCTACTGATCTCCTAAAATAAGGCTGGTGTGAAAGGTCAACACCCAGCAGGTCAACATAAGTATGCATGCTAAAGCTACAACTGTTCTAAGAAACATAATTTGGCATTGGAATTATATCTATTGTATATACAGTACATGTAGCACTGCCATCTTTCAGCTGTGAAAATAAATGTGTCAATTGCCTTAGATGCCCAAAAAAAAATGTATATTTCTATTTTGCCAGTTTTCTAATGCAGACAACCTACGAGGTCTTGATCATTTACTTTTTTCCACTGCAGTCAAACCAATATAGCTTGGTCAAGTTGGGTCATCTCTCAGCTCTCTCCCCCAATCAGAAATGCCCATTTATTCAATTCACAGCATTGTGTAATGTGGTAAACGCCGATTAGCTTACAGTTCTGCTTTTTTCCTCCCCCAAGCTGATGTGCAGAGGATTACGTTGACTAGTATAAAGGTGGATAGAGGTAATTTTTAAAAATACATTTATGTATTTTTAAGGATTGCCTAACTGAATGAATGGTTACCTTTATATAAAGTAACTGTCTACAAAAATGATGATTACAAACCAGTATACTACTATAAGAAGAAAAAAAATGTGACTTTAATTGGACTTGGATTGCAGCTTAAACAGAAATAAGTCAGAATTGAAAATAGGCAAGAATCGGAACATTAATTCCTAAATTATACTTCTACTGTCAAACTTGTAAAAGACTTATATTTAAATGAAATGGTATATAACTTACGCTCTCCATGCTACATCCCGTATCAGGCAAGCAGAAGGAACCAGCAGTAATCCAAGCCAGAAGTATCCAGACTTTAATACCGTTCCTGCCTGAAAATAAAAAAACAGAACTGTAACAATGCCAATATAAAAGCCCTAGGGATAGGTCATTTTATGATTTTGGTATACTCATCACATCTGAGTCAAAAGAGTGTTTACATCTCTACAAGATGAAGGTGCATATAGACCACTTAGATGACATTGTAAACTATGCTGGTGCCAATCCTGGATTTGTTTGCTGCACTGAAACCAATCATTTTTTTTCTTTTTTTTTTGCTGCACTGACACCAATCCTATTTTTCCTTTTTTTTTTACTGACATCAATCCTGTGGGTATTATACTGTACCGACATCAGTCCTGGGGGTTTATTATTGCAGTCACTAAAACCAATGTTGAAGTAATCATTCACTAAATAACCTTTTACATTTTTTTTAGCACTCTAAGCAGAAAAAGTTGCCTCCCCTGCCTTAAAAATGTCTCCTAAACATGCCAAAAACAAGTTGCAATGTTATATGCAATTCGCAAGGGTGTTAACGCATATTTTTTGTGGGAATGTAACCTTGATGTTCAGGAGTTCTGTCCTGAATGTGTGTTAGTAAACTTCATTAATGATGTAAATGGCGACCACCAACTCTGTAGTCATAACAGAACGACAGAGTTTGGGTACAAGTGGCCGCTCAATAGCGGAGTCATATTTGGCTGAGTGAGGCCTCTAATGTTTCCTTTGGGACACGTGACAAAGGGCAGGTGTTCACCCTCTTATCCATCAGTTGTTGGGTGCTAAATCCTTCAACTGCTGTCAAAGTGACAAGATGGCCGGTAGAACATTGCTGCGTTATCAGCTGACATCTCAGAGGGGTCCTTGTGTTCAATAGCCCAACTAATAAAAAATAAAAAATCCACCCATAGGTGTCCTGGAAGACCATCCTAGAGTACCGGGAATATTGAAAACCATCCTAGAGTACTGGGAATATTGTTCCCTACTGCCGAACCTTCACACTTATATTTCATTCCATACCCCTCATAACATGGAGAAAAATATAAACATGTTTTTTTAACATCTGAATATTTCCTGTAGTTGTACGCAGCTTACTGTACCTTGCATACTGAATATGAAAAGTATTTTTCAATGAACATATATGCTACCCTTGTAATTCATACATTCACTGATATTCTTTCTAAATAAAGATTATTTTTTTTTTTAAATGATAAAATAATACTCTAATGCTATATAAAGTCACAGGTAAAATGCCATTACATCTCATTTATTTAGTTTACAATTCTAGTAGCCCTTTTTGCGCATTCAAAACTTTATGAGGGAAATATTGATAATAATAATCAATTTTCCTTGTTTTGTAAATAAAATAAACACATTATAACACTTAACGCTCAACTCCAATCTTCAAAACTTTTTAAAGTCGAGTAGCGTGATATAGTCTTAGGTTCTCCAAATAGGTTTTAAATGCTATTTGCACCCCACTAAGCAGACTTCCTCCCACTTTCTCTTCCGTCCAACACTCATGATCTGCACAGGAAGTGAGAGAAAATGTCTCTATTGGGGACATGGACAGCAAAACAATCTTGAAGAAGGTTATCAATCTTTGACACTACTAGAAAACGTTTTTATTGCTCTGCCCCTGTTAAAAAGATATCTTCTCAATACCTGTTATGTCTGACAGGAAACAGACAAGAAGCGAGGGAACATTTCCCATCTGGGAACACACATGGTAATAAAAAGATAACAGAATATCTAATCTTATCAAAAATGTTATAAAAAAAATAAAAAATTTATATATATATATATATATATATATATATATATATATATATATATATATATAAAATTTTTTTTTGCTTTCTATATTTGTTTCGCATCTACATCTATTGTGGTAGCGCATGAGATTCTGGTATTGTATGTAGTGCAAGAGCCTGCCTAATTACCGGTACATACAAATTGAACGTGTTTAGGTTTGATCTCATATTATATGGTTCTGATAAATTAAAATTTAAATTGTACAACTAAATTGTATATTGTATGGCCAGCCTAAGCTTCAAATACATTCAGACAAGCTATCATTGTATATAGGATAGATTACATTATACATACAGAAATGGCTACAATTTTTATTACATTTGAAAAAAAAATTTTTTTAGATCAGCTCATTTAATCTGGTTATTCTGTTCAAAGAAGTCTTGAAGGCCATTGCTCTGATTCACCATAGGAACATATGGAAGACTGAGCATGGTGTGAATGAAACAACTGTTTGGCTAAAGCTGAGGGAGGTCCATCCGGGGTGTTTATGGGACAGGAAATTCCCCACTAGGATCCAGAATGCCTTTAGCATGGAAGCAGGTGATCAAACCCTGCCAGAGTCCACACAAAGTAGTTATGTTTGGTGAGTTTACAGGAACAAATGAGTTAGTCATTGCTGAAGAAGTGTTTAATACAAGCCGATTAAAGACATACTTCCATCAGAATTCCAACTACAGATACAGTGCAGTTTTCAAAATGAGGATACCTCATTAAAACCACTTCAGTGACAATGCTTAGTGTCACATGTAATTTGTCGGGGATGCACCCAGATCTACAAAATATGTTCAAAGGTTTGTGGACACCTGACCATCATCTACATGAGCTTGTCTACAATTCCACTCCAAAACCATGGGCATTAATATGGAGACACCCATCCCCCTTTCTTTATGATAACAACAGCCTCCACCCTTCTAGCAAGGTCGGGTACTTGTGAAGTTTGATGAGAAGACCTGGCTCAGAATCTGCATTCCAAGTAACTTCAAAAATGTTCAGCAGCATTGTGGTCAGGGTTGGGTGCAGGCCACTTGAGTTCCTTCACACCATACTCTTCAAACCATGTCTTCATGGAGCTGGCTTTGTGCACATGGTAACAGTCATGCAGGAACTCAAAAGGGCCTTCCCCAAACTGCAACAAGGTTAAAAAAGCACAGTTGTGTAAAATGTCTTTATGTGGTATAGCATTAAAGTGGCAATTTTAATCCAAGAAGAAAAAATTGGTGAACAGCCAAGTATTTTAAAACAGAAGAGACATACCAGGTGTTTTGCGCATTACAAATTCTTACCTGCCTATCCACACCATTCACTGAGCAATTTCGGCATCGGCCGTGACATCATCTCTGCCCAGCTAATTAAAATGCCTTAAGATTGGAACCCAGAAGAAGCCCGGAAAGATGATGTCAGTGACTGGCAGGCAGCTCCTGGACACCACATCGCTGGAGTAGAGGTGACTATAGTTCCACTTTAACAGTAACTTTCACTGAAGACACCCAGAGTCTACTGTGAAACATACTTTTGCCCATACTGTATAGTTATAATTTCATAGTTGAAAATATTTTTATCAGAATTTTTATCAGCTGCATGATATCAGTGATGAAAACTAAACAAAAATAAAACCCAGTTTCAAGTCAGACGACTAAAAAACTACTAATATTAAAATTGCATTTTAGTCAAAAGACAATGACTCAAAATTTGACCTCAAAATTAACACTGCACTATAGTTGGTGTGATGGTCAGATATTTACAAATCTTTTGGTGTATTTTTCACACTCATACATCCCTGAGCTCAAATACATATATAGTATCTCACAAAAAAGAGTACACCCCTCACATTTTTGTAAATATTTTATTATATCTTTTTCTGTGACAACACTGAAGAAATTACCCTTTTCTACAATGTAAAGTAGTGAGTGTACAACTTGTATAACAATGTAAATTTGCTGTCCCCTTAATATAACTCAACACACAGCCATTAATGTCTAAACCGCTGGCAACAAAAAAGTTAGTACACCTTGGACAAGTGAGAATGTGGAAATTGGGCCCAACGTGTAAATATTTTGTGTGGCCACCATCATTTACCAGCACTGCCTTAACCCTCTTGGGCATGGAGTTCACCAGAGCTTCACAGAATCCCACTGGAGTCCTCTTCCACTTGAAAAGATATAATAACATATTTACAAAAATGTGAGGGGTGTGCTCACTTTTGTGAGATACGTGGAACCTTGGATTATGAGCATAATCCGCTCCAGGAGAATGCTTGTAATCCAAAGCACTCGCTTATGAAAGCGAGTTTCCCCATAGAAGTCAATGGAAACAAAAATAATTTTTTCCGTTTTGACTTCTATTACATGCAATACCGTGTGTGGCCAGAGGTGAGGGGTGCCGGAGAGCCTTGGAAATACTCAGGGACAGCTCAGCTGAACTCAGAAAGCCTCGGAAACACTCAGGAACAGAATATTTCCTAGTCATTCCAAGTACCTTCGAACGGCTCTGAACAATTCCAAGTGTCCCCGGCACCCCCGCACCTCTGGCCAAATGCGGTACTGCACCGCCAATTAGCTTGAATTCTGCTTGTTTTACGAGACAACACTCGCAAACCGAGTCAGAATTATAAAAAGAAAAAGTTGCCAGTATTTCACTTTCACGCTCGTTAACCACGTTACTCATAAACCAAGGTTCCACTGTACTGTAAATATTACTATTATTATTCAGGATTTATATAGCGCCAACAGTTTCCGCATCGCTTTACAATATAAAAAGGGAGACAATATAGTTATAATGCAATAAAACACAAGAGGATTAAGAGGGCTCTGCTCAGAAGAGCTTACATAGATAGATACAGATAGAAATTCTAATTTGGTCTATGTGCAACCTGACAAGCAGCTTGAGAGAGATACGCCAAAGCCTGATTTTCTCTCTACAGGTCTCACGTACGTTAGGCTGCCTTCAGTAAAGTATGCTAGTTCTTGTCCAACACGTATCTAATCAGTTTGTCAGCTGACAGCAACACCCACGTATTTAACAACGCACATTAATGCACTGTGCCGCTCTTTATAAATTGGGACCACCAACTTATTTCACAAGTGCTGTCAAAGTCCTGTCAGGTGAAGATGGCTTTCAGCCGCTTGTTCCAACCTGGCCTTGAATTTAAAAGGCGTCTTCTAGGTGTAAGGCTTTCTGGTCCTGCACAAAGTCATTGAGCCATGCTGTGTCTGAGGAATTCCTGTTCCTTCTGATGGTTGACTGCCTTTCAGAACACAGCTTTGGAAAACAGCACAAGAATATCAACTGTTAAACTGCTTAACCGTCTATTGATGGCTTTATGTTACCTGATGTGAAATCTGCTTTTTATATTAAGTTCTGTACCGTCTGGCTTTTATCCTCCTTGGGTCCTATCAAACTGCAGCACAAAAGGCCGCGGGGGATCTCCAGGGAACTCTGAACACAGGTTTTGGCACACACAGAAAGAGTTTATTTGTGTAACTTTTTTCAACCTCCTTCAAAGCCTCTATTATACTTTTAATAGCCTTATACACCTGCGATTCAGCGGATATGTTGAACTCCTGGCAATAACAGTTAATGGGATCCTATCTTAAAGATACTCAAGGGGGATCTCTGAAAAATGACATTCATAAAAACAGACCATGTCTAACATTACCCCAACTCGAATACAGGCAACGTGGGCTGTATTAAATGTGTTTGGGCTGTTAATCATTTTACATAAATGCCACTTTTTCCAGCTTTAAAAATTCAGCAGCCTGTTAAAGAGCTAAGATGGAATATGGCACATTTCTACGCAGTATTCTATGACTTGTTCTATAATATTGCTGAAATATATATATATATACATACACATACACTAGTGAAACATGACACAGCTTGGTGGACCACTACAGTTTATTCAGCGAATCCTCCCGTGGTTTGTTGGGAAAGGATGTTATATCATGCTGATAACTTTATGAAACGGTCCCCAGGCAGCCATTTTGTTCTGTGATTTGAGAGGAAGTGAGCACTTAAACAAGCATTATTCTCTGGAACCAACTTACAACTGCTAAAAATTCATTATATGACATATTGCCAGGTGAAAGCAGGCAAGTGTTCTTATGCAGTTTAAACCTGTCACAATCCACACTGAACATATGATAAATTTTTTTTTTATAGCTACCTTTAGTGAAAACGGTGCGTCAAAGGGATCTGAGTATTCAGAGATCAAGACAGCTGAAGTTACATGCAAATCTCAACTTTACCTGAAAAAGTTGAGTTTAATTCCACCCATTCCCACTTGTAAAAGGGGCTTTTCCATGGGCTAGAACTGGAGCCAAGAGCACAATTTCTTGCCCCACTCCTGTCCTTTTGCTAGAACACTATCCCACCTGTTGAGGGCAAACCTACTGCCACCTTGTGCCCCACTCCATGCTGTAGGCCTTCACACAACATTCCTGGATGTTGACCTTTAGGGCCCTTTCACATGGACGTCGATCCCCGCTGAGCAGGCAGATGACAGGTTCGTCCCTGCACACTGTGCAGGGATGGACCTGTCAGAGCGCCGCTCTCCCCTATTGGGGATCAGATGAAGAGGGACCATAAAGTCAGTTTTCGTCCGATCCGATCCACAGACGGATGGAAAAATACTGTTTTACTCCATCACACTTTTTTAGATCAGAGTGGGTCTCCATAGAGGTCAATGGTGCGTTGGTTCAGGTCCGTCAAAAAAACTGACAGGCAGACCTGAACGGTCCATCCATGTAAAAGAGACCTTATATCCCCATGAAGGAATGTCCACACATGAAGTGGTTGCCTTTTACTGATTGTACACAGGAAATGGCATAACAGTCGCATCACATTGAAATACATTCTGGAGTCACTTGACATTACATAGTCAGTCACATTTAGTGGACGATCCGCAGCAGTCACATGTGAAAGCATATGCAGCACTTTAACCACTTCAGCTCCAGAAGGTTTATCCCCTTCATGACCAGGCCATTTTTTGGTATACAGCACTGTTAAATTAATTGACAATTGCTCAGTCGTGCGACACTGTACCCAAATAAAATGCAAGTCCTTTTTCCCCAAAAATACAGCTTTCTTTTTTGGAATTTGATAACCTCTGCATTTTTTTTTTGTACCATAAACAAAAAAATAATTTTTTTTCAAAATTGTCATAATATTTCTTACTTTCTGCTATAAAACATATCCAACAAAAAATGGAAAAAATTTAATTTCTTCATCAATTTAGGCCAATACATATTCATAAGTAACAAATCGGACAGTAAGTGACACTTTTTGGTGACCATTGGCACTAATACAGTGATAAGTGCTAAAAATATGTACTGCCTCTGTACAAATGGCACTGGCAGGGAAGGGGTTAACATCAGGGGCAATCAAAGAGTTTAATGTGTGCCTAGGGAGTGGTAACTGTGTGGGAGGTGCTTGTATTATGGGAAGGCAGAGATCCGTGTCCCTGCTTTGTAGGACCACAGGATCACAACCTTCCCTTCTCACAGAACGATTATCTGCCTTATAGAGCTGCACAATTCTGGCTAAAATGAGAATCACAAAAGATATATTACGTTTTTCTCATGATCATCTTTCACATTAAAACAAAATCTGCTAAAATATATAATGTGTGGGGGTTCCAAGTAATTTTCTAGCAAAAAATATTGATTTTATCTTAAGAAACAAGTGTCAGAAAAAGATTTAGACTTTAAGGCCCCTTTCACACTGTCGGACCGTTCAGGTCCGCCTGTCAGTTTTGGCGGCGGACCTGAACGGGCGCTCCATGCTAGTCTAGCAACGCATGTCAGCAGTGACATGTAAGCTGACAGCTGACCCGGTCCGATCCGCCAAAAGCAGACGGATGGCCCTACGTTCGGATTCGTCGCTGGATCGGATGAGATCTGATGAAAATGAATGCTCGACAAGCGACCTGTGCTCCACCGGCTTAGCGGAGATCAATGGAGAGATCTCCCGGTGAGCTGGCGGACAGAGGCGGACTCCATGCAAGTGGATCTGCCTTCTGAGAATGAGGCCTACGTGGTTAAACTTCCTGCATTTACACGTTGTTAAAAACTTGGCAGACTGCCTGGATGTTTTATTTACACACAGAAGGTTATCCCTTTGAGTTACAATGTTTCATGTTAAAAACTTGGCAGACTGCAGTCTCTCCACTTATATGAAAGAATCGGCAAACTCTGCAATAGAGATCATCAGGGGGGTTGAATTGAGATCACGATTTTTTTACGATTAATTGTGCAGCTCTACTGCCTTGTTTACATTACTGTGTCCCAAATGACCATCGGACCTGCTGATTTGCTCCCAGTGTGTCCAATCACAATGGAATCGGGTCACCGGCGGCGTGCTTTGCACGACCCAGACCCAGAAGTGCAGAACCATGTACTGATCAGCAAAAAGTTATCTAACAGTCTCTCATTCCACCCCGGGTCATTAGTACTCACAGGACTGGTTCTCTGTAGGCACCTCCTCCATAGGTGCGCCTTCTCCTGGGACCCTGCAGGGGAATAGCCTCACTCAGGGATATTTTGGCCTGGCCTAAAATGTCCTTTTGCAACCCATCCTAGCCCCCACCTCCATAAAGATCAGGAAGTCTACAACTGGCTCTCCTGGGTTCAGGTCTACTTATCACAAATGTCACGCCTACCTAAATGCAGGTGGTCAGACACTATAGCTAGCTACTGTGTACTTCACCTAGACAAGCAGGCCTACTGGTACTTGGTTGCCCCCAGGACTTAAACACAATGCTATAGTGTCTGGCCATCACACTAGGGCAGACACGAACAGAGCAAACAACAGACTACTTGCAGTTAACAGACAGACGGTGTGGTTCTAAGACAGTCCAGGTAATAAGGCAGGAGTTCAGGGGTAGTCCAATATTCGATCAGGGTCATACACAGGGAAGTCTAAGCCCCTGTACACACGGTCGGAGATTTCGACAACCAAATCCGTCGGATTTTGTCCATCGGATCTTGTCCGAAACTGTTGCATACACAAGGTCGGACTAAGTTGTCGAAAAATCCGATCATTCAGAACGTGATGACGTAATTTCGTTACGATGGGACTACGTTCAGACTAGTAGCCAATAGCTTTGATGTAGGAATTTGATCTGAGCATGTGTGGCACTTGGTCCAATCAAAATTCTCTACACATGATCGGAGTATGTCCGATCGAACCAGTTGGTCGGGAAATATTTCCAACAAGTTGGAAAATTGGGTCCGACAGATATTCAGACGGAATCAGTCCGATGCATACCACACACAGTCGGATTATCCGATAACACGGTCCGATAGGACACATTCCGACGGATTCTCCGACCGTGTGTACAAGGGCTTACAGCATAGCAGGGCAGGCAAACGGGAGGCTTGATCAGAACAATGCAGGTCTCTGTCACAAGCGAGGGATAGAGTGTTTGGTTTTCTTATATCTGATGACTAACCAGATTATTCAGCTAACAGGTGAACACAGACAGGGAGGAAAAGCAACAGCCAACCCCCAGGTGCTGGAATGAGGAACAGGGGCACTAAGTGATCATGACATAACACCCCCTCTGAGGAGAGGCCCCAAACCCTTAATGACCAGTTGGACATCCAGCACAGGACCATCAGACTGGGTTAGCAGGGGACGTATCACGGGGTCAAGCTGGACAGACGAAACATGAGCGGGCTGCAGAGAGCCCTGAAAAAAGGAATGAAAGCCCCACCTTGTCGAATGAGGCAGTTTATCCAAAGGGTGCATTGAACCTCTTAGACCGGTTAGAGAAGTAGGGTGAGGCCAGGTTATAGAAAGTCCTGAATAAGAAAAAGCAGGAAGTTCAATGGGCATGGTCTGGATTGGCATACTTGATTCAGTCGCCAACTGGGCCACAACACCAGGTGTAGCGACTGTCTGAATCGCATCAGCAGAAAGTCCAGAATGGGAATAAGCAGGAAGCTCAATAGGCATGTGCTTGACTGGCATATCTGATGCAGTGGCTGACTGAATCGAATTGCCAGGCATAGCGACTGCCTGAATCGCATTGCCAGGTTTAGCAACTGTGGAACTTGCGGACAAGTTAGCCTGGCTTTGCATCCAAGGGAGTTTAGTGATGGGCAAAGGTAGGGGTAATCCAGGGGGCTTGACTTCTGAGGACTTAGAGGAGGTTTCCAAACAGGGCTCAAGGCTGCGAGACAATGGGTACGTTTGGCTTCTAGGAGGAGAGGATTCAGGCTGCAGAGGTGACCTGTGGAGAATTCAATAAACTTGTCAGCGTCTTTTGCTATAACAGAGTCATATAAAGGCACATGGTTATGTAAACTGTAGTCACATTTGGAAACGTTGTCATGATCAGGATCTAAATAGGATTGTAATAAATGCATGTGACTGATACTGGCCACATAAGAGTTATACATGGGCAACTGGTGGTGGTTTTGATGCAATTCTGGATGCAGGTCTGGGAGTAGGACCCAATCTCCTCTGCAGCCCAGTCTATGTTCGGGTTGTGCAGTTTAAGCCAGGGATACCCTAAGATAAGGGGATAAGCAGGATATAAAATCATGTAGAAGCTCCTTATGCGATTTCCCAATGGTCAGTTTAATGGGTACCGTGCATGAGGTCACCAGGCCCATGAACAAAAGAGAATTATCAATGGCTAAAACTGAGAAGGGTCTGTGGACCTTAGTCACCGGAATCTGTAGACGGTGTGCTAGTTCCCCATCAGTGAAAATCAAGCAGCACCAGAATCAATGAAAGCAGAGAGGTGGTGAGAAAACTTATCAGAACTAAGTTGTGCAGGAACAAATAAGCTATCTCTGAGGGAAACAGACACAGTTTGCTCTATAGAAGCAGACCCCACCCACACTAGACTGCTGGCTTGCAGCTTGCCTCTGATGCGAGTGTCCGGCGGGTGTGATGACCACCAGCACCCGCGACCGCTCGTGACAGAGCGAGACCCAGGATCTGAGTGTGTAAACACACAGATCCCGGTTCTCTCAGGGGAGAGGAGAAAGATCGTGTGTTCATATTATGTATGAACACTGATCTCTCTCTCCTCCTAGTAAGTCCCACCCCCCCAGTTAGAACACACACTAGGGAACACGATTAACCCCTCGATCGCTCCCCCTAGTGTTAACCCCTTCCCTGCCAGTGACATTTATACAGTAATCAGTGCATTTTTATAGCAATGATTGCTGTATAATTGTCACTGATCTGAAAAATGTGTCAAATATGTCCGATGTGTCCACCGCAATATCGCAGTCCCAATAAAAACCGCTTATCGCCGCCATTACTAGTAAAAAAAATAATAAAAATGCAATAAAGCTATCCCCTATTTTGTAGACACTATAACTTTTGTGAAAACCAATCAATATTCGCTTATTGAGATTTTTTTTACAAAAAAATATGTAGAATACATATCGGCCTAAACTAAGGAAAACATTTGTTTTTGTTTTTTAAAAATGTGATATTTCTAATAGCAAAAATTAAAAGTAGTTTTTTCAAAATTACCAGTCTTCTTTTATAGCGCAAAAAATAAAAACCGCAAGGTGATCAAATACCACCAAAATAAAGCTCTATTTGTGGGGAAAAAAAAGGTTCAAATGATTTGGACCAGTTTACAAAACAATATCCATAAAGTCCTGACCTCAACGCCTTTGGGATAAATTTGAGCGGAGACTGCGAGCCAAGCCTTCTCGCCCAACATCAGTGCCTGACCTCACAAATGCGCAGTAGCTATAACAGTGTGATTTACGACAGTTCTGCCATAAGTTGACATGAATATATGGCTTCACC
The DNA here is from genome assembly GCF_037356315.1 of Lithobates pipiens. Taxonomy (NCBI): domain Eukaryota; kingdom Metazoa; phylum Chordata; class Amphibia; order Anura; family Ranidae; genus Lithobates; species Lithobates pipiens. The sequence goes on from NW_027507748.1 coordinate 610,157,828, forward strand.
TGGCTTCATCCACTTTTCCGTCAGGTGTCTATTTTGCAGTGTGGATTTAACTTCTTGCCGCCCACACTATAGCCGAAAGACGGCTGCAGTGCGAGCCTTAATTGCCGGGAGGGCGTCCATGGACCTCCTACCGAGAAAGGGCTGTCTGCTCGCTCTGTGATCACCGAGTCAATGAGACTTGGCTGATCACAGATCCGAGTAAGGGGTCAATTCTGGCCCCTTACCATGTGATCACCTGTCAGCCAATGACGGCTGATCACGTGATGTAAACAGAAGCTCGGTAATCTGTATTTTTTTTCCCCACGCTGTCAGCATGAGGGGAAAAAAAGCAGATCAGCGGCTTCTGTCAGAGGGACATTAGTCCCTCACTCCGAAAGATGTGGCTGTGCCCACCAGTGTCACCTGCCAGTGCCCACTATGCCACCTACTAGTGCCACCTATCAGTACCCACCAGTGCCACCTACCAGTGCCACCTATCAGTGCCGCTTATCAGTGCCCTTCAGTGCCACCTAACAGTGCCCATCAGGGCTGACCATCAGTGCCCATCAATTCCAGCCATTAGTGCTACCCATCAGTGCCGCCTTATCAGTGCTTATCAGTGCCACCTATCAGTACACATCAGTGCAGCCTCATCAACGCACATCAGTGAAGGAGAAATATTACCTGTTTTCAAAATTTTATAACAAACTATGAAAATTTCGGTCCCTTTTTGTTTTATTTAGCAAAAAAAGAAAAAACCTAGCAGCAATAAAATACCACCAAAAGAAAGCTCTACCCGTGTGAAAAAAAATTATAAAAATGTAATTTGGGTAAACTGTAGCATGACCGCGCAATTGTCATTCAAAGAGTGACAGCGCTGAAAGCTGAAAATTGGTCTGGACAGGAAGGGTGTTTAAAGTGGAAGTAAACCCACTTTTTTAACTTTTACCTACAGGAAAGCCTATAATAAGGCTTACCTGTAGGTAAAAAAAATATCTCCTAAACCTGTACGGTTTAGGAGATATTCCCCTCGGTATGCGCCGCTGACTGCAGCGGCGCATGCGCACAAGGGGGTTCTCTCCGCGAAAATCCGGCAGCGCTCGTCCGGCCGGATTTAAATCTCCCGCGCGCATGCGCGGGAGTGACGATATCGCGGCTCCGGCCACTCACAGCGCCGGAGCCGCGATACCCGGAAGAGACGCCGAGGGAGCATGTCGGCTTCCTCGGCGTGGATCGGGCGAGATGTCGGGGCCTCGTTCTAAGGTAAGTATTTCATAATGAGCTAGTATGCGGTGCATACTAGCTCATTATGCCTTTTGCTTTGCAGGTTTAAAAAAAAAAAAAAAAAAAAATGCGGGTTTACTACCGCTTTAAGTGTCCAGTAAGCAAGTGGTTAAATCATATAGTTTAGTTAGAAAAAACACCATCAATCCAGCTTTCAGACATGAGCAGGGGGCAGCTCCGTATATCTGGGATGCCATCACCCTGACAGAAGTGTAACCTGCCCAGCTGGCACCTGTCCCTTGTCCAGCCCGGACCAACTGTTGTCGGTACGATCACAGATGAGTAAACATGCTGGGCTTTCCATCAGTCTTTATGTGGTTTTTGGACAGAAAGGCCAGATTCTCATTTAAACCTTTCCAAATGTAAAATTAACACCTGTTTACCAACTATGCAAAATAAACTGCACTGACCGGAGGAATATTGATTGACAGCAGCCCTGAGCTAGGCACACACACAGCACTGGAATGTAACGCCCTGCACTCTACATTCTTTCATGTTTATCTAATCTTTATGCTGTTAGCATTAGTAAACAGATATGAAAGTATATCATATTTACTTGTTTTAAACTTTTTTTTTTTATTATTTCTTCAGTTACTTACAGGTACTTTCCATGCCTAGGCAAATTATGTCATACATCCCAGAAGTCTTTAAGCAGGATGGGGGGGGGGGGTTCTCAGCTCAGACCATGCCTGAGATAAAGCCAGATGGAATCCAGGAGGTGAATGCTACATGAATCATCTGCCCTTACTCAGGATGGCCACTGCCATAAATGCCAGGGGTATGCTTTAAAATGATTTCTCTGCAAAATAAAACATATAGACATGGATGGATGAAGGGGTTTGCGTTAAAGAGAAGTTCCACCCGCCCACTCCCTTAAAAATGAAAAGTCAGCTGCTGACTTTTAACATTCGGACACTTACCTGTCCGAGTCCAGCGATGACAGCACTGGTCGGGTGCTTACTTGCCATTGCTGGTAAAGGAACCCCACAGTGTAGCCTTTAGGCTTCACGGCTAGGTCCCTACTGCGCATACGCGAAGCCCGATGCGCTCTCTCACTGTCCCGGCAGAAGGTGAGGGAGGAGTAGGGGGGCCAGGCTGCTGACATACTTTGCTGCGGCCCGGTCTGCCAGAAGTGGGGACAGGGTACCTGTAAAAATCAGGTACCCTCCCCCCCCCCCAAAAAAAGGTACCAAATGTGGCACCGGAAGGGGGGAGGAATCAGATAAGCAGAAGTTCCACTTTTTGGGTAGAACTCCGCTTTAAATATTAAAAATGAATTATATAGCATGTTTGGTTTGTGGTGCTCAGTTGCAGTGCAGTTCTCCTTTAAAATAACATTTCAAACTGCAGAAAATACATATTTTCTATACCTTGCTTGCAATCAAGCTTGTATGTCAGGATCTCCCAGAATTCTCATATGCCTTCTCCTGTAATTATCTTGATTCCCCTTGTAGAAGTATCACAGAGCTGTAGGTCACATTACAAGCAGCCTTTGCATGGGATCCCCGACAATATCCTCAAAGCTGAAATTTAGTATACATTTGTTTTTGGATACAGCACCATACACTTTAGGTATGTGCAATGGTGTGTAGCCTATTACCTGCAGGTGTTGAGGATACCATCCTCAGTGGCTGTTTTCTGGCACTGGGAGAGTTAACAGCAGCCGCTGTTACATGGAAAAGTTGCGCCACCTGCCCATCCCCTTCTAATCTCTTTGCCATTCACAGAGCTCATAATACTACAATCCTACAATGCACCACAATCTGTGAATGAGTGGTGGAGCAGCTGAATAATAGCTCTCCCCTGCCCATTCACAGAAAGTGTTGCATTGTTGGTTTGTAGTAAAAGGAGTTCTATGATTGGAAGAGAGAGCAGAAGTGGACGGACAGGTGGCGCAACTTTTCTGTGTAGCCAAAGATGCAATTAACTTTTACAGCACCGGAAGTCAGCCACTAAGGAAAGTATCGGGGGTCTCTGAGGAGGCACCGGGGGAAGATTTGCAGCAGATTCAGACCCTTGTAGGTAATGGGATACATACTGTTACACATAGCCAACGTGTATGGTGCTGTATCCCAAAAAACTGTTATGTAACGTACACACGACCGGACTTTCTGTCAGAAAAGGTCAGACGGAATAATTTCATCGGATATTCTGATCGTGTGTGGGCTTCAGCTGACTTTTTTTTCAAAAATTCTGACAGACCTAGAAATAGAACATGTTTTAAATCTTTTTCCGACGGAATCAATTCCTATCGGGAAAACCGTTCGTCTGTATGCTGGTCCGATGGACCAAAACGACGCAGGGGGAGCTATTGGCTACTGGCTATTGAACTTCCTTTTCTAGTCCCGTCGTACGTCACCAAGTTTTAAACGAACTGACTTTGGTGTGATCGTGTGTAGGCTAGTCCATTTCAGCGGAACTCTGTCGGAAAGACCGTCATGCCGCGTACACACGATCGGAATTCTCGTCAGAAGAAGCTCCGATGGTTTTCCCGACGGAATTCCGCTCAAGCTGTCTTGCCTACACACGGTCACACCAAATTCCGATAGTTTAGAACGCGGTGACTTACAACACGTACGACGGGACTAGAAAATGGAAGTTCAAAAGCCAGTAGCCAATAGCTTCTGTCTCGTAGTTGAATCTGAGCCTGCGTGATATTTTGGAGTGTCGGAATTGCATACACACGATCAGAATTACCGACAGAAAGTTTTTCCGTCGGGAAAATTGAGAACATGCTATCAATTTTTGGCTGGCGGAAATTCGGACAGCTAAATTCCGATGGAGCATACACACGGTCGCATTTTCCAATGAAAAGCTCTCATCTGTCTTTTTCTGGCCGGAATTCCAACCGTGTGTACATGGCATCAGAGTTTATTCTGACGGAAAGTCCAGTCGTGTGTACGCGGCATTATACTAAACTTCAGATTTAGGCAGGTCATACACATGAAGCTGGCTAAACAAGAGAATGGATGGACAAATCTCCCTCTGCTAGGTAATGTATTCTGACAGCTGGCTCCTGCAGCTGTCAGAATACCTGAACAACAGTCACTGTTTGGTCAACTTTATTTCCACCCAGCTGCTTCGATTTCTTAATCAAATTTTGGTGTGGCCAGGGCCAGCTACAGCCTTAATTTCAGCCAATTCACAGGAATCAGCTGAAATTCAAGTTGTGTATGACCACAGAAATCTGTAAAGCCGCATTGATTTCAAAGCAAAACTGCTGCAAAGTTTTTTCCTGTATACATTATAAAAAGGTTAAAACTTATATTAACTTTTAATTGCTCTCCACATTTGGTAAATGTCACAGTAATGCCTATTTTATGGGTGGCCGACAGAACTGGAAGTGAGAGGAAATCCCACCAATGTGCACATGGGCATTAATGAAAAAAAAATTCTGTCCCCTTGGAGGGGGGGTGGGGGGGGGGGTTCTTGGGGGTTAGTGTTCCACCCACTTACTGTCCAAGTGATTGGTATCAGGCAGAAAAAGGAAAGGAAGAGGATTCTCCTGTATGTGAGTAATGTGAAATATCTCCTCTATGCAAGCTCTTGGAATTATTTCATACTATTGGTAACCTGGCACTGCAACACAATGAGGTTGTGCTAAAGGCAAATTTACTGTGCACTTGGAAGTGCAGTTGCTCTAGATTTGAGGGGAAGCTCTGCTGATTTCTATCATCCAATCATGTGCAAGCAAAAATGCTGTTTTTTTTTGTTTCCTTTAATGTTCCCCTCAGATCTAGAGAAACTTGCAGTGCGCAGACTATTTAGCTTTAGTAAATGAACCCCAACGTGTTCATGCTTATTTAAAGCTGAACTCCAGGTATGGTTTTATTGCATAGTTACATTGGCCTAGCTTAGCACAATTTAAGCATGCATGTTCTATACCTCTGGGAATGATGTAGAAACTGAAAATCTCTGTAGGAGTCGCTGCTACTAAAGTGATTGCTGTAATTTTCCAGGTTCTGGGCTGAGCAGCGGCCCAGCTGCATAGCAAACAAAGGGGAATATTTGCACAGGAAGTGGAGAGGAGACATCATGATCTCCAACTTGTCCATCCACAGAATGCATTGTATTAATTGAAACACAAGGCATTCTGTAAATGGAGGCCAGCCAATTGGTACATGACCTAGAAAACTGCAGCGATCTCTCTAGTAGCAGCGACTACTAGAGTTATTGTCTGCTTCCACAGTGGTACCACAGGTATGGAATATGTATGCTTGCAAGCTAGACCAGTGGTCTCCAAACTGCGGCCCGAGGGCCACATGTGGCCCTTTGTTTGCCTTTACCTGGCCTTTAGGGCACCTTTCCCCCCCACTGATAGGAGACAATATTCTGCCAACTGACACCAATGGGGCACCATTTCTTCCACTGACACCGATAATGGGGCACTATTCCTCCCAATGATACCAACAATGGGACACTATTCCTCCCACTAATACCAAATATGATGATATTTACTCCCACTTAGACCAGGGAAATTTCCATTTCCACTGGCCGGCCCCCCTAGAATCTAAAGGACAATAAAATAGCCCTTTGTTTAGAAAGTTTGGAGACCCTTGAGCTAGACCAAGGTAATTGTGCTATAATATCCATACCTCTATAAAAATCCAAGAGGTTGGTATGATTGGGGGAATTTTGATTATTGTTTTTTGCACCAATATGAGCAACATATGGAGGTTCAGCCTTTTTTAGACTACTACTCCCAGCACAGCAGTGTATTTGATGTTGGCTGATGTAAGACTAGGCCACCACTGCACAGTTTCTGATCTTGACTATTTTTTGCACACATTAGTAAAGTATGGCACAGCTTTTGTATATTATACTCTACACAGGAAGAAATTAGAAACCGAACCTTTGCTGCTAAGCTCCAACTCATGAGCACATGGTAGTGGCAAGGAACAGCTGCAGTACTAGCTTGCTAGACTTGTGAGCTAACAGGTGCTGGCTGCTATGTCTTAAACCCCTTGTATAAGGTATCAGCCCAGCCACTTCCAGACTTTGGAGGCTCGACCTTAGCCTTTGCCTTGTACAGAGACCGAATATGGAGATCGCCAAGGATCAATGCTGATCCACAGCAAATGGCATAACTCCATGCAGATTACATAGCGGGGGGGGGGGGGGAGAAGGCTGTCTGTGATCTTGGAGGAGAATATCCCTTACAATTACAGCCATGTCAAGTTAGCTCAAAATGTATTTAATTCACATCTGACAAAATACGAAAAAACTATTTGTATGTACATGATTTGCCATACAGAACAGATTTAACCAGTCCAGTAGAAACAAGCTACTGAGGGGTGTGTTGTTGTGTCTGCGTAGAAACAGTATTAACCTGCACTGTGTGCATGCCTGCTTGCACCCACCATAGAATTCTCTGAACATACACTTCTAGATAGTTTTGTTCAATCTGCAGGCTGGACATAAGAATTCTAATGCCGCATATACACGAGTGGAATGTCCGACAGAAAAAGTCAGATGTCATATATTCCTATCGTTTGTATGCCCCATCAGACTTTTTACATCGAAAATTCTGACGGACCTAGAAATAGAACATGTTGTAAATATTTCCGATGGAACCAATTCCTATCGGGAAAACCACTCGTCTGTATGCCAAAAACAGACCAAAAACAATGCATGCTCTGAAGCAAGTATGAGACAGAAGCTGTTGGTTACTGGCTATAGTCCCTTCGTACACGTTGTACGTCACCGCGCTCTTGGCGGTCGGACTTCGGTGTGATCGTGTGTACGCAAGACAGTTTCAGTGGAATTCCGTCAGAAAACCTTCAGAGTTTATTCCGATGGGAAAACTGGTCGTGTGTACAGGGCATAACAGTTTCCTCCATCAATGATAAACAGCATAGACAGACGACAAATCTTCAAGTATAATGTAGAGTAGGGGGCACAGCTCTAGATTCTTTCATGAAGCAAACAGCTGTAAGCTTTTGCAAGAATCAACTTAAAGGGGGTGTAAACCTTTGTGTTTTTTCACCTTATTGCATCCTATGCATTAAGGTGAAAAAAAAACTTCTGTCACTGACCGGCCCCCCAGCCCTCTGTTTTACTCAGGAGAAGCGGAACTGAGTGCATCCAGTATTTCCACCCCAGCGGGAGTAGCATAAGAGCAGAACAAACAGACCTCATTTACAAACACGCAGCTGGAACTTTACAACTTTCCTACTGAGCACTGATGGGGACTCACTGTAATTGTACTTAGCTAAAGTAAACAGCACAGCATTGTGTACCATACGACCTCTGGGAAGAAATCAGTGTTCAGAGACACATCAGGGCTGCTATTGCTGACCATGAAATAAAATATACCAGTAGCTTGGTAACTTGCTAGCCACTGAGCAAGAACAAGTACTTAGCAAGTGTGATCAGAAATCCTGATCTGAAAACTTGCTCCAGGTAAGTGTCATTGCAAGACAGCTGGACAACTATGTTTTAATTTGAGAATTTCCCGTCTGTTTTCACTGCGAATTTCCAAAGCAGCTGTTCAGCGGATCAGCTGCAATTTCTAAATGTGGTCCAAATGCAAATTTTTGGAGCCCACGGCCACCGGCATCTTTAACAATAGCTAGTTGTTAACCTCTTGGTTTTTTCCTAAGTGTGGCTCAGGGTTAAATTTCAGTACCATTAGCGGGAAACCCCACCCCACACCCGGGATTACATTGCAGGATCCTGGTGCAGTGTACTACCCTTGTCCCCAGGATCCTGCGATGTCCCCTCGCTGTGTCTGTGGGCTCTGTCCTCTGCCCGATGTCCTGTGTGCCAGGCTCCGTTCCCTGCGAGTGTTGTGTTGCACGGGGCGACGGAGCTGGCGGTAAGTTCAATTGAAAATTCATAACACATACAGATTACATTACTGTATGAACATCCCTTTTGTCCCTAGTGCTTTGTCCAGTGCCCTGCATGTATTTTTATATTCTATATACTGTTCTTTCTGCCTGGAAACTTGAGATTGTCCATGGCAACCAAAAAGTGTCCCTTTACGTCAAAAGTGGTTTTAGACCAGCTAAAAACAGAGATAGTAAATTAGAATCACTTGCAGAATTGAGCGACAGTGATTTGTGAGGAAATTCATTTTATTATTATTACTTTTTATAATTATTTATAGTTATTTATTATATTATAATTTATGATTTTGTGTTTCAAACTTTATCATACCCGGGATGTCTACTAGACTCTTGTTTGGACAGATTTAAGTGTGTTATTTCTGAAGAATTACAGGCCTACAATATAAAATGCCAAATTTCTATGCAAAACCGCTTTGAGATGAAAAAATCTGACATAATCATACCGCCAGGGAGGCTACGGAGTGGCCTGGGACGCTGCGCCTTTAACAACCAATGACTCATCAGCTGTCAGTGACTAAATGTAAAAGAAAGAATTGCCGGCAATGAAAAAACAGCATGGGGTCCCCCCCCTCACTCCACAATTTTTTTATAAAAAATGACGTGCCCCCTCCCAAATCCATACCAGACCCTTATCCAAGCATGCAGCCTAGCAGGCCAGGAAATGGGGAGGATGAGCGAGTGCCCCCCCAAACCATGCCAGGCCACATGCCCTCAACATGGGGGTGCTTTGGGGGAGGGGGGCTCTGCCTCCCTCAAAGCATGTGGGGGAGGTAGATATGGACAAGGGCCTTTTCCCCACAACCCTGCTTGTGGGGGTCTGCAGGCAGGGAGCTTATTGGAATTTGGAAGCCCCCTTTAACAGGGGGGTTTGCAGATCCCACCTCCCCCCATGTGAATGAGTATGAGTATAGTATCAATACATTATTGTATTGATTTAGCAATGTGTTTTTTTCACCACATACATTGTACCCCTACTCATTCACAAAAAAAGTGTAAAAAATAAAAAAACAGACTCAGTTTTTGACAATTCTTTTATTAGAAAAAACAAAAATAATGGTGTAGATTTAGTGTCAATCACAATGAGTGCTGCCGCAAACCTGAAAAAAACCAACTGTTGCTTTCTCCTGCTGCCTGCCAGTTCTTAAATAGCTAAGGGGCAGGGCCACCTGGGAACATGGTGGCGTTCATCGCGATTGATGCTGGATTCACTTCGGGGGGGGGGACTTTTTTTAGTTATAAAGGAATTGTAAGAAACTGTCTGTTTTTATTTATTTTTGACACTTTTTTTGGTGAATGAGTGTGGTACCCCCTACTCAGTCACATAGGGGAGGGGCATCAGGATCTGGGAGCCCTTTTGTTAACCACTTGCTGACTGCCTCAAGCCGATATACACTGGTAGAAGGGTTCTCACAGGCAAACTAATGTACCTGTATGTTGCCCTTTGAGAGGCCGCCAGCGGGCGCACATGCCCACGGCAAGCTCCGTGAGTCGAGTCATAGGTCCCGCAGACTCTATCGCCGGGATACTCGTGATCATCTCACAGAGAGGAGGAATGGGGAGATGCTAATGTAAACAAGCATCTCCCCATTCTGCCTAGTGACAGTGTCACTGATCTCTGCTTCCTGTGATCGGGAGCAGAGATCAGTGATGTGTCACACGTAGCCACACCCCCCCACAGTTAGAATCACTCCCCAGAACATACTTAACGCCTACACTGCCCCCTAGTGGTTAACTCCTTCACTGCCAGTGTCATTTACACAGGAATCAGTGCATTTGTGCCCCCTCCACCCCAAAGCACCTTGTCCCCATGTTGACGAGGACAAGGGCCTCTTTCCAACAACCCTAGCCATTGGTTGTTGGGGTCTGTGGGCGGGGGGGGGGGCTTATTGGAATCTGGAAGCCCCCTTCTATTCTATTCAAGTTCAAGCTGATTCTAGTTGAATTTTGTAAAATGGTTATATTATTTCTATTCTATTGTTTTTTTTATTCTATTCTTTTCTATTCTATTCGAATTTCAGAAGATGGTTATAATCTATTTAATTCTATTCTTTTTTTATTCTATTCTTTTCTATTATATTCTTTTATTTTCTATCCTATATTGTTTTGTATTACCCTATTATATTATATTCTTTTATTTTCTGTTATATTAATTTCTATTCTATTTTTTTCTATTCCATTCCTTTATTTTCTATTCTACTTTATTCTCTTTGGAAATTGCAAAACTATTCAAAATTGATTTGAAAACTTTTCGAATCGATCCAAATTCGAATTCAAAAATTCAAATCGATTTAAATACAAATAAACAAAACAAATTCAGAAAACAAATAAGGTGGATTAAATTAATTTAACTAAACAAATTTATGTAAATAACGAATCAAAACTAATTTTTTCGTTCTGCACATGTCTACTAAATATATTCCAGGTGCATAAAAACAATAGGTGTTTTTAACGATTGTTTCGATTGGAAAGCAGCCACAACCTGAGTTGAGCCTGTCCCCTATGAGTATGCTGCAGAGAGGAACCCTTGTTTAGTTGTGTGGGAGGAGTTCTGACACCCCAAATGCTGAGTCAGACCTACAAGTCTGCAATCAGCAAACTTCATGTGTCTCTGCTGATTAGAACGCTTATTACACATTATTTTTTATTTTTTTTACTTTTATTTGAAATGTCACAAAGTGTGTAGTGATATGCAGGCCATATAGTGCGGTGTGAGAAAATGCAAACAATGCATTTTTCTGCACCACACATCACACCATCGTTGCAGTGTAAACAGGGCACATAGAAAACAATTGCTTTCTATTTGCCCTAGCCATGACCTGCATCTATCTAGTACATAAAAATGCATGTTACTGCATGTAGGTGTGGCTCAGGGTCACTGTCTGCAGAGGAAGGAAACTTACATGAAGACTGGTTGATGCAGAAAAGCATATTAATGTGATGATGTGTAAAGAGAACAGTGAACTCTGCAAACATGGGCACACTGGACTGGACACTTACAATGAACCAGACAGAGATTATGTTGCACAATGGAGACACCCGACAGCATCCGGCAGGGGATGCGGCTGTAAGGCAGTCTCAAACCGGGCCTGACACAGGAGGACTACTTACAGTACACAACGTGAGTCCCTGCTCTGTCCCTGCTACACCTGAATCTGACCCTATGCTACTCCGACTGTCCCTAGCCAGTGGGAGATCTGTCTCTAACCTACCCACTAAGCTGAATGCTGAAGGGGACAGTGCTTTCTATTACAAAATGTGTGATTCGGTTAGTAACAAATAGATTTTGGTACGGATTTGTTAGTATTCGTACATTTAGATCAACTCGAACATCCGAAAAGCTGAAAACACCAAAATACGAAAATTAAGAAATTTACGAATAAGGAAAATAACGAACGCGTGAGAATACGAACGGACAAACTTACGAAAATACGAAACTCCGAAACAGTAAAAGAAAGAAAATTACATCTATAACGAATGATTTACATTTCATATTTTCAATCCTTTATTCATAATTTCATATGTTCGTATTTTCATTCATGTGTTCGCAATTTCCTTTCTTCCCTTCAATTTGTTTGTTCGTGTTCTCGAATCGTTCTTTTGAATGGACAGTGTAAGTGTATCTTAATATGTATGTTCGTAATTTTGTATGTTTGGAATTTCATGTTCTTGAATTGTTCTTTCGAATGGGCAGTGTATTAGTGAGTGATGTATCTTACTTAATATCTTTAGCCAATCAGCTTATTCCTTTTGTGTCTGAGTCACACAACATTTCTGAATCTTTTTAGATTCAGTTGAGGAGGAGTCAGGTCTCGTGACTGAAGGAGTGGACTGGAGTAAGTACAGGACTTATTAGAAAAGCAAGCATAGGATTATTATTCTTTATTTCCTACGAAAGAACGAATCAATGAAAAAGGCAATCTCACTTAAGTAACAATTACTAAATTACTAGTAGTGTACCAAATAAACGAAAATTATTATCTAACAAAATTACAAATTTTGAATCAAAGAAAGTTAGACTAACGGAATTACGAATCATTTCGTTTCAAAGAAAATATAACTGTTATGAAAATACAAATGAGTCCAAATATGAAACCTTGCAGCTTACGAAATTACAAATCATTGGATTAACTAATTTACGAATCATTTTATATCATTGGAAATATATCTGTTACGAAAATACCAGTCAGAATATGAAAACTCGCTACTTACGAAATTATGAATCGTTACGAATCAACGGAAACGTAAAGAAACAAAACAAAGTGAAAAAATGTTTTTCTTGTTTTCTTGTGCAAATGTCTACTTTTTTTAACCACTTGCCCACCACCGCACGACGATGTACGTCCTATTTTTGAAGAGGGATATCTCGGTAACGGCAGCAGCTGCTGCCACAACCGATATATCCATCTCTTCAGGCGGCGGTCGGCTGTACGATAACGGTGGTCTCCGCGGCGGATTCACCGCAAGATCACCGCTATCGGCAGCGGGAGAGGTGCCACCCCCCTCCCGCCGCCCTCCCGCCGCCCTCCCGCACCTTCCGCCGCTTACCGGAGCCGTCGGTAGCGGCGGAGGCGATCGGGTCCTTCCGTCTGCTGGGCATAGAGACAAGTGAGGCTAAGATGGCCCCCACTCGTCTCTATACCATAGGAGGGCGGAAGCGACGTCAAAACGTCACTTCCACCCATACCTCTTAAAGGTATATTTTTTTAAATGTCAGATTTTCTTTCTTTTTTTTTTTTTTTTTGCATTTTAGCCCAAATATGAGATCTGAGGACTTTTTGACCCCAGATCTCATATTTAAGAGGAGCTGTCATGCTTTTTTCTATTACAAGGGATGTTTACATTCCTTGTAATAGGAATAAAAGTGATCCATTTTTTTTTTTTTAAAACAGTGTAAAAATAAATAAAATCAATTAAAATATATAAGAAATTTTTTTTTTTTTTTAAAACACCCCGTCACGACGAGCTTGCGCACAGAAGCGAGCGCATACGTGAGTAGCGCCCGCATATGAAAACGGTGGTCAAACCACACATGTGAGGTATCGCCGCGATCGGTAGAGCGAGAGCAATAATTCTAGCCCTAGACCTTCTCTGTAGCGCAAAAAATGCAACCTGTAGAATTTTTTAAATGTCGCTTATAGAGATTTTTGAGGCTAAAAGTTTTACGCCATTCCACGAGCGGGCGCAATTTTGAAGCATGACATGTTGGGTATCAATTTACTCGGCGTACCATTATCTTTCACAATATAAAAAAAATTGGGCTAATTTTACTGTTGTCTTATTTTTTTATTCAAAAAAGTGAATTTTTTCCCAAAAAAGTGCGCTTGTAAGACCGCTGCGCAAATACGGTGTGAAAAAATGTATTTCAATGACCGCCATTTTATTCTCTAGGGTGTTAGAAAAAAAAGAATATAAAATGTTTGGGGGTTCTAAGTAATTTTCTAGCAAAAAAAACTGTTTTAAACATGTAAACACCAAGTCTGAAAAAGAGGCCTGGTCCTTAAGTGGATAAGGACTGCCCACTTCAAAGATGGCCATCGGGTCAACCAGGGCAGCAGTGTCCAATCAGACAGCTGCTTTCTTGAAGAGACCTACAGAGGCCTCGGAGGGACCTGGTTCCCCCTAGTCTTCCACCCTCTCTGCACGAATAGCGCCACCTATTCAGGGAGGCTGCACTGCACCCACCTACATGCACATAGTGTGCATGAACTCTGAAAGTGAAATTTCAGTGTGGCTTTAAAGTTTTCAAGTTTCCTGCTAGAAGCAGCGTAGGTACAAACATGTAGACTGTATTACCCTGTGCACTGTGTAATCCAGAGGAAAGCATATGTTAACAATGGCAATTTATGATACAAGAAACGCAGGAATCATCCATCTCTCTAGCTATGTCACATACTCTAAACACATATAACATAATCAAACAGAACTGGGAAGAATATGCAGTTATTTTCAGCAACCTGTACAAAATGTTTCCCATCTCCTGAAGGATCAAAAAGAAAAAAAGAAAAAAAAAAAGTCACATTGCTTGTACGCAAGACAAGATATATTCTGGCAAATTTCAGTTTGTTATATGACAGTTGGCACTAGGTCCATTATTTTCTGCATGGGATGAGTGAACAAGATAGAGATCTGGAGGAGCAGCTCTCTGATTAGGACTACAGAACACATTGACATCTCTCTGCGCTGGCCTGGATGCCGGCTTTATTGCATGTGAATAGAGACTTTGATTGGGCACTTTCAACATGTCTTTCAGCAAGGCCCGGCAGCTGCCTGTCTCATTATGGCCCAGCCGACACCAAGAATTCCTTTTAAGCCCCAGTATGTATATAATCAAACTAAAATAAATGCACATGCCATGAAATTTTGTTTAAAGCCTAATAGGAAAAAAAAATCAGTGTTTTCATGGCTGTTAAAATCTATTTCCTTCCACACAAATTTCCCTTTTTAAGCAGACATATGTACAGATGTGAAAACAAGAGGGACAGGCAAGGGAAATAAGGGTTATTTATCCACAAGCTAAACACATGTGCTGTTTTCTGTTCCAAATACATACAAAGTCATGCAGAAATGCTAAGCCATTAAAATGTGATCTAACGTGTCCCCAGGAATGGAAATACTTTTAGTTTAAGGATATTACAACTAAGCATGCTACCCATTTTAAACTTCATATTCCTTCCCTAATTCCAACTTAACAAAGAACCCAACTGATGTATTTTAATGTCTTTATATATTTTTATGTATAGGTACAGGTAATCATATGAGAAAACCTCAGGACACAAGCTAAAGCCAGCCATAGATAAATCGATTCTCAGTCGGTTCAGCAAGGTCCGAACGATATTTGATACATCTATGGGCAGGCTGGTTGTACCGAAGTCGATCTGTTGATTAACTTCAGTATAACCAGCCTGTCAGATTTTATTCATGCAATCACTGCCAGCAGCCATAGCCTCCAGCATTAATCATTGTATTCTGCCAGCAGGTAAGGCTCCCTGCCAGCAGAACAGAATAGCAATGTGGGAGGGATTCCCTCATCAACACTGACTGTGTTGATGGGGGAATCAAGCAATTCTACAACTCATAGTGGTTGGAAAGCAATTTGCATAATCGATGGGCTGCTGTAGATGGGCCCCCCCCCCCCCCCGCCAAAACACTCCGGTCACTGCTTTCAGCCATTGGCTGAGATTGCTAATCAGGAGCCGGTCGGTAGACCTTTTTCGGTCATGCCCCTTTGACAAAAGCTGGCCAAGCCTAGTACACCTACAAATGTCTGCCGGTTTCTACTGAACTGGCTGATGCCGCCCAACATTCAACCTTTGTGTACTAAGCTTTACACTCTGTGCTTATCCTGGTGACCATTATCACCAAGACAGAATTATGAGATAATCCAAATTTTACAGTTGCCACCAGAACAGGAGATGAGGGTAAAGCCCTATACAGACTATCAGATTTTCTGCAGATTTTTTCCTTCAGATTTACCAAAACCATATAATACGAGGTAAAACCTTAGGAGTTTCAATGTGTATACAATCAGGTAGGCCCTTGTACTACATGGTTTTGGTAAATCTGAAGACAAAAATCATCAGAAAATCTGATAGTGTGTATGGGGCTTAAATCCTCTAATGGTGGAACCTTTTCTAGTATGCACAGTTTGTAGAGATTTCTTCTCAGTTCTTGTTGCATCTCTGGAACAGGTAGTGAAAAAAAATTGTAGTTGTAACCATTCCCTAGTAAAAAAAATATTGTTATACATACACTTTAACTCCTTACCACCATCTTCCCTTTCTCTTCATGTTTCTGGTGCACCGTACAGTATAATATTATCTCTGCACATACAACAGACCTCATTCTTTTTTTCTAATTGTAGATCCTATTTTCCGTTTTTGGCCCAATAAGCACATAACAAGACTGTTAATAAAGGTTGTCTATATTTTTTCCATTTACCGTATATATACTCGAGTATAAGCCAAGGCTCCTAATTTTACCACAAAAAACTGAGAAAACGTATTGACATGAGTATAAGCCTAGGGTGGGAAATGCAGCAGGTACTGGTAAACAATGCCCTTCTGCAGCCTCACGGTGTCCATCTGCAGCCTCACTGTGTCCATTTGCAGCCTCACTGTGCTCATCCGTATCATCAGTGCCCATTTGCAGCCTCACTGTGCCCATCTATAGCCTCACTGTGTCCATTTGCAGTCTCGCTGTGCCCATCTGCAGCCTTCACCCTCAGGTGATGTTTGAAACAAAAAGTGGGTTGCAGGCTACATAACAGAGCCCCCTTGCTCCCCCTTCCTTGCTTGGTGTGTGTGATGGGCAGCAATAGTATGTACTGTAGTATCAATGTTTACCCGTACATAGAAAAAGTGCAATGGGCAGCATTTAGTGCAGGTAGGAATAAATATCAGTTCAGAACTGTGGAATGAGTAGTATGAAACAGAAGCAAGGGTCAAGGCAGTGAGCAGCACTTTGTAAAGAAGTGCAGGGACATGATTACTCAGCGGCAGTTCAAAGCAGGTGACAAGCGCTGTGCCATGCAGTCTTAACTGTTCAACGGCGCCCACTGAAACAAAGCCTGCCTACTCCTCATCCGTGATAAACGGAACACTGATTCAGTTTCCCAGCATTGTATCAGTGTTCAGTCTACCACAAACATATAGATGTGTATATGTATGTGTGTATGTGTATATATAATGTAAATGATACAGTACCTTTGTGTGGAACCAATATATGAATACATACATATAGGATTATATAGTGAGACATATAACACATAAGGTGGGGCTATTGAAAGTTCATTCTCCCAAAGTCATAAATCTGTTATCCTTGAAGTTGGTGAAGTCTTATCAGGATGAGGAGGGTTTGATTTAACACAGCTGGGTGCCATATTGTCTCTACACAGTGTTTTAATTGGACAAAACCAGTTATAAATCACTTTAATGAACATAAAGGAATTCTGGGAATGAATAAGTTTGTCTGGTTGTAGAACAGGTGTCAGATTTATGGTTAGTTACATTGACATAGATCTTAGCAACCAATCATATCTAGGAGAGATGGCTAAGATAAAGTTTGTATAAATGTATATAAATGCAAGTTTTACAATTGTTAGACAGACAAGTCAGATATTAGCCCAAAAGGCTGGACTCTATGCACGCTGCCCTATTAAACAGGTCATAGAGATCAGAACCAATGGGCAAATATCTTTCCTTTTGTTGTAACTTGTCTCCTTGTGCGAGTCAAATAAAGAAAACTTCTTAACTTGATCCAGAGTGTGGTCTAAGGTGAATTTCCCTCACAATATACCATCTCCTTGTTACACCAGAGCAGCCTTTTTCAATCTTTTCAACCTTTTCAACATACAGGAACCCTTAAAATAACTTTCTGATCTCAGGGAAGCCCTGCTAAAAATGTCTATATCTACAATTCAAGATATATTAGTGTGACGGTCAGTGGGAAGATTGCTCCTTACAATTGTGGCATTTGGAAAGAACTACACCCTTACAGATAGCCAGAAAGATCAATGGTGTCAGAAGGAACTTATCTGAAAGGCGGAAATTGCTCAACCCTAGTAAATAAACCCAACACTAGAGGCTCTGTGGTTAGCAGTGTAGGTTCAAATCCAAAAAGGATCATCTTTGATTTATTTATGTTATTCTTTCCTTCGTCTGGATTTCTGCCAAAAACTTACCTGTAGATTATCCACATTCTGCCAAAAATTGGTTCTTATGTGTGTTAACTAAACTTGTGAGACTGAGTACCATCAGTAATTTTTTCAAAGTGAATTTTAGGTGTCAGAGTGTAGGAATATTACCATCTGACAGTGCTCTACTGTATAAAAAAAAAATAATAATAATATTAATATACACCCACAGGGCTTGCTACTAATGACCTATAAAATAATATCCAGCTGGGGTGTTACCAGATGACACACCTAGAAAGTAGAAACGGAAAGAATGTCTAACTGGCTGAACATACAGCTGCAAGATCCCTCAGCAAAACAAAAAAAAGTCCACTTATGGATCAATGTCAAACTACACAAAAGTTAAAAAGCAAAAAAGTGCATTAAGCTGCTGGAATAGCCATTAGAACACAAGTTCATGAACGCCTATAAATAATGAAACCTGAAGCGAGTACTATTTTCATTAATAGTTACATTGTCTTCTACAAAACCACAGCAGAGCATTCAGTTCATCCAAGGGAATTGCTATAATTGAGGTAAGAAAGTCTACCAATTACTAACCCACAAAGTCTAGGGTGAAAGACATGTTATGTGCATCTAGTGCCTTCCCAGTGATTCACAGACAATTTACTATTTGGATGGGAATGCAGAGATTAATTTAAAGAGTTTTATGATACCTTAGCAGAGAGACAATACATTTGTAAAAGCGCTAAACTTTTAACTATACTTGCAAGTTTACATCCACCTTGGATACTTTCCTGGGTTAAAAGAAGACTTAATTTGTCTTAATTTCCTTATAAAGGACTAGGTCTTTGAAATATATACTAATGCCCAGTGGCTGAAATAAACTTCTTACCTTATTATGTACATCTCTACTGTGAAGATGCATTATTGTCAGGAACCATGAAACAGACTGAGACAGAAGTACCATCAAATCACACTTGCTTATTAATAATTAATTGAGATAAAAAGGTAAATAGAAAAAAGTGTAGTCAAGCATAGCCAGAGTCCAGTAGCCAGATCGGGTAGTCAGCCAGCCCAAAGTTCATAAACCAGATCAGGTAATCAGCCAGTTCAGAAGTTAGGGATCCAAGGAGAGCAACCACAAGCAGGATAAGAAGCCAGGAGGGATGTCAGCAAGCCAGTCTTGAAACAAACAGCAGGAGATGGTTCCTTGTGATGTGACCAACAGTTTCAATAAGGAGACATGAAACACATTTGAGATGCGCATACTAGGAGGAAGTTCCAACGCGTAAGCTACTGGGTTAATCCTGCGAAGGATACGGAAAGGCCCAATAAACTGAGGTGCAAACTTCAGTAAGGGAACACGAAGCGGGAGGTTCTGAGATGACAGCCAGACCCTGTCTCCAACCTGGTAGGAAGGCGCAGGCAGGCGTCTGCGGTCAGTATGGAGTCTGTACCTATCAGTAGCATGATGCAAAGCCTCCTGGACTTGTACCCAAGCGGAATGAAGACCATGGAGATGCTCCTCTAACGCAGGAATACTCTGCGGAACAAACGAGTCAGGCAACATGGAAGGTTGGAAACCATAATTCGCCATAAATGGAGACAATCGGGAGGCAGAATTCAAGGCACTGTTGTGAGCAAATTCTGCCTCCCGATTGTCTCCATTTATGGTGAAAATAAATGGACTGTCCGCCGTACTTTTGAAATGAACAGACTCGCCCACACACAAGGAGGAAAGTCTGTTCATTTTGAGCGTGGCTCCAGGTAGCCGGGGCCAGCGACGCTTCGTATGGTATGGACTTAAAGGGGAATCCCTACGTCGAAAAAACGGCGTGGGGGTCCCCCCAGGTCCATATCAGACCCTTATCCGAGCATGCTACCCGGCCGGCCAGGAAAGGGGGTGGGGACGATTGAGCGCCCCCCCTCCTGAGCCGTACCAGGCCACGTGCCCTCAACATGGGGGGGTGCTTTGGGAAAGGGGGTGCCGCATGCCCCCCCACCCCAAAGCACCTTGTCCCCATGTTGATGAGGACAAGAGCCTCTTCCCGACAACCCTGGCCGTTGGTTGTCGGGGTCTGCGGGCGGGGGGCTTATCAGAATCTGGGAGCCCCCTTTAATAAGGGGGCCCCGGATACTGGCCCTCCACCCTATGTGAATGAGTATGGGGTACAATGTACCCCTACCCATTCACATGTGAAAAATGTTTTAAAAAAACACAACACACAAGGGTTAAAATAGTTTATTGCACAGCTCCGGAGGTCTTCTTCCGTCTTCGGGGGTCTTCTCGCTGGACTCCTCCACTATCTTCTGCTAGCTCTTTTACTAGCGGAGGAGCACGGCTTTCTTCCTCCCCGCCACCTTCTTCTTCCGACTTCGGGGGTCTTGTCCAGGGTTGTCGGGAAGACATGGGGACAAGGTGCTTTGGGGTGGGGGGGGCGCGCGGCCCCCCTTGCCCAAAGCACCCCCCCATGTTGAGGGCACACGGCCACGGCCTGGTACGGCTCAGGAGGGGAGGGGGTGCTCGCTCGTCTCCACCACCTTTCCTGGCCGGTCGGGTAGCGTGCTTGGATAAGGGTCTGATATGGACCTGGGGGGGACCCCCATGCTGTTTTTTTGGCATAGGGATTCCCCTTTAAGTCCATACCAGGTGACGGGGCCAGCGACGCCTACTTCGCTGGTCCCGGCTACCTGGAGCCGCGCTCAAAATGTGCGGACTTTTCTCCGGCCGGGAAAAGTCTGTTCATTTCAAAAGTACGGTGGACTAGCACACACACGGCCCTATTGTCCGCCGGACTAGAACACACACGGCCGGATTGTCCGCCGAAATGCGAGTCCGGTGGACAGATTGATGTGCAAAACTACTTTCCTAGTCCGCTGGACTTTTGGGTAAAAAAAGTCCGCCGGAGCCCACACACGGGCGGATTGTCTTTGATTGACAGTCCTTTTTGACTTTTCCACTGGATTGTTTGATCGTGTGTACGTGGCTTTAGATTAACTTTTTTTTATTTTTTTCAAGGTAGTGAACTGTTAATGAACTGTTAGCAAGAATATTGGCTTTGGCAACAAATTGGCATTTTATACAGATTGGTAAAATAACACTGCAAATGTTTCCCTCTGCCATGGCACAGTATGGAATGAAAGCAGGGATTGAGATTGTTGACCATGGGACATTACATCAGCCAGATAAATTTGTTTGTGCTGGGAAGGCAGGCTTTGCCAATGCAGCCAGGAGCTACCATATAGCACGTTTACAGTGGTACTGAAAATAATGAAATGTCTGCACCTGCAATAATGCCTGCTAAACTGTACGCTACACTTGCATGGTCCTGCAAGGTCATGTGAAATATGAATTGCTAAAATTAGTCAAACATTAACATGTTGCATTTAAACTGACCATGTGAGCAGGGACTTGTTGCTCTGTGAGTTTAATTTACATCTTTGCATTCGTTTTGTGCAATCAATCATCATGGTACTCACTAGAGTTATCAATTTCCTTTATATATATATATATATATATATATATATATATATATATATATATATATATATATATTTTATATATATGTATATATATATATATATATACAGTGGGGGTTATTTACTAAAGGCAAATACACTCTGCACTACAAATGCACTGAAAGTTCACTTGGAAGTGCAGTCAGTGTAGATCTGAGGGGAAGATCTGAAATGAGGGGAAGCTCTGCTCATTTTATCATCCAATGTGCAAGCTAAAATGCTGTTTTTTATTTTCCTTGCATGTCCCCCTCGGATCTACAGTGACTGCACTTGAAAGTGCTCTTTAACCACTTGCTTACTGGGTACTTAAACCCCCCTCCTATCCAGACCAATTTTGAGCTTTCAGCGCTGATGCATTTTGAATGACAATTGCGAAGTCATACAACACTGTACCCAAATGAAATTTTTATCACTTTTTTTCACTCTCTTTGTATCTACTTACAGTGCCATGACAATATTGACAAGTTACCTTCTTGGACGCCTGTTTTCTGTATGTTTATATTATCTCAATAAAATTTTGTGGAAAAAAAAAAAAGAAGTCCTGTTTGCAGTTTGCGAGATGCCATGTGGGGGACACAGCAAACACGTGGAAGAAGGTGCTCTGGTCAGATGAGACCAAAATTGAACTTTTTGGCCTAAAAGAAAACCCTATGTGTGGCAAAAAACTAACACTACACATCACCCTTAATATGTAATGTCAGGGGGAGAGGGTTCTACAAACAAAGCTCCCAGGTCCACCCACCTGCTGCAGCTGTTAAAGTGGATCTGCCCATTGACCTTTTTATTTATTTTGCATTATGAAGAGTATAGTGGCTCTCCATGGAGAATGGCAGAGGATTGGACTGCTGGAACCCTTGATAGATATAAGTCGTAAATCAGTCCACCACCATCTCCTCTTGAAATAATAATTTGCATTTTAAGAATACCTCTCTGCTTTGGAAGTTTCTACTGATTTGTATTAAAGGTCATTCTATCAAGTATTTTACCTTCACTTGATGCTCTGTCCAAGCACTCCCAAAGCAGGTCCAGTAATTGTGTTCAATTTCAATTTTGGGCAAGTGTGTGACCAAACACATACACTAAACACTGCAGAAACAGTCTCTCCATTTAACTCTTGACTATGTAACACATACTCAATCAAAACACAGTGCAATCAAAGGTTTGTTTTCTAAAAAAGCCAATTTCATGCTAATGTTGATATTGGAGTCGTAGGCATGCAATTTGGCAGTTTGGGTTTTCAACATGTTCTACCAAAATTGTGGCTATTCGC
This sequence comes from Lithobates pipiens, assembly GCF_037356315.1. Classification (NCBI taxonomy): domain Eukaryota; kingdom Metazoa; phylum Chordata; class Amphibia; order Anura; family Ranidae; genus Lithobates; species Lithobates pipiens. The sequence goes on from NW_027507748.1 coordinate 610,180,365, forward strand.
CTGAAACATATTTTGTTGGCTGCCTGAATGGTTCTTGACAGAGTTCTCAGATGTCTGAAACATGGAAGCTCAATTACCTTTATTACGTTCATGTGCCCCTTGCCCATTTTGTAGTGCAAAAATAACACACATCGAGAGGAAATCCAGTCACACGGTAATATGAGCATGAGCATATTTTAGAAATGCTGGACTTTGTGTGACACTTAAGAAAGTTACGAGCTGTTTTAGCAGGTCTCTCTATAGCATAGTATGAAGCTATAGTTACTACTGGCTGCATATCTCAAAACTCAAAACTGTAATTGTCTTCAAAACCAATCCTCTGAAAAGGAAAAGCTGCTCTATTTGGAATGTCTACATTATGTAGAATGCAGTTTCTTGGTTTAGGAAACCTGCCAGTTACAGCAACTACCAATCTCCTTTGCAGGTTGTGAAACAAAAGAGCTCTTTCACAACAACCAATCACATTCTCCCTTTCATTTTCCCAGCACTCCAAAACTTGCTTTACAAGGTTTGATAAAGAAGGACCATTAAAGTTTTATCCAAATACATATCTGACTCTGGAACCAACTTAGATATTCTTTTCGGCACCACAGATCCAGTTGTTTTGTTATTGGCACAAAATCATCAGTTTTTTTTTTCCTATGATAAATATTTGTGGTGTCATTTCTGTTCTTCTCCAAATATACTAGTTGCCTGGCTGGTATGTTATTTTCTGGCTTTTGTAGTTCATGAGTCACTGTGCTTAACCGCTTCCTGCCCGCCCTATAGCCGAATGCCGGCCTTAGGGCGGGCGGCTTCCTACGCCTGGCCGTCCCTGGACGGCCTGGTGTTTACTTCCGCAATGCGCGCCGCCGCGGGCGCGCATCGCGGAAGTTCTGTGTTTGCCGTGTCCCCCGGGGACAGGCAAACACAGATCGCTGTAAACGGCCAATCACAGCGGCCGTTTACAGCGTGATCGGCGTGTCCAATGGGAGATGATCTCATATGTAAACATATGAGATCATCTCTCAGCGCCGCTCTCCCTCCTCACACAGACAGCGTGTGAGAGGGGAGAGAAGAACGGCTGCAGCAGCCGTCAGTGTAAAAAAGAAAAAAAAAAAAAAAAAAGTAAAAAAAAAGTTTAATAAAAAGTGCCATCCTCCCCCAGAGCCATCCTCCCCCAGTGCCACCCCCCCCCAGTGCCATGCCCCCCCCCCCCAGTGCCATCCTGCCCCAGTGCCATCCTGCCCCAGTGCCATCCTGCCCCAGTGCCATCCTGCCCCAGTGCCATCCGCCCCAGTGCCATCCTGCCCCAGTGCCATCCGCCCCAGTGCCATCCGCCCCAGTGCCATCCACCCCAGTGCAATCCACCCCACCCCAGTGCCACCTGCCCGCAGTGCTATCTGTCCCCAGTGCCACCTGTTGTCAGTGCCATTTGTCCCCAGTGCCATCTGTCATCAGTGCCACGTATAAGTGGCATCTGTCATCAGTGCCACGTGTTATTAGTGCCACATAGTGCCATCTGTCATCAGTGCCACGTATTAGTGCCATCTGTCATCAGTGCCACGTATCAGTGCCATTTGTCATCAGTGCCACCTGTCAGTGTCACGTGCCATCTGTTGTCAGTGTCACGTGTCATCAATGCCACTTATCAGTGCCATCTGTCATCAGTGTCACGTGTCATTGGTGCCACGTATTAGTGCCATCTGTCACCGGTGGCACGTATTAGTGCCAGGTATTAGTGCCACATGTCATCAGTGCCACATATTAGTGCCACGTGTCATCAGTGCCACGTATTAGTGCCACGTGTCATCAGTGCCACGTATTAGTGCCACGTGTCATCAGTGCCACGTATTAGTGCCACGTGTCATCAGTGCCACATATTAGTGTCATCTGTCATCAGTGCCACGTGTCATCAGTGCCACGTATAAGTGTCATCATTGCCACGTATCAGTGCCATCTGTCATCAGTGTCACGTGTCATTGTCCTGGTATTTCAAAAGTGTAATAAGTAGTCAACAAGTTAGATGTGTAATTTATGCTCCTAGAACACGTGATGGCGCTCCCTGCATGTTGGGCCTCTCTATGTGGCCAGGCTGCGAAAAAGTCCCACACATGTGGTATTGTAATACTCAGGAGGAGTAGCAGAATTTTTTGGGGGGTGTCATTTGTGGTATACACATGCCACGTGAGAGAAATAACCTATTACAATGACAATTTTGTGGAGAAAAATAAAGAAAATGAAAAATCTTCATTTTGCAAAGAATTGTGGGAAAAAAATGACAACATCAAAAAGCTCACCATGCCTCTTACTAAATACCTTGGAATGTCTACTTTCCAAAAAGGGGTCATTTGGGGGGTATTTGTACTTTCCTGACTTGTTTGGGTCACAAGAAGCGAGATAGGCCACCAGTACATCAGATGTGATCAATTTTGTGCGATTCGCACCACAGCTTGTAGACTCTCTAACTTTCACAAAGACCAAATAATATCCACTAATTTGGGTTATTTTTACCAAAGATATGTAGCAGTATAAATTGTGGCCAAAATTTATGAAGAAAAATTAATAATTTGCATAATTCTGTCACAGAAACAAAGAAATATGCGTTTTTTTTCAAAATTTTCGGTCTTTTTTCATTTATAGCGCAAAAAATAAAAACCCCAGAGGTGATCAAATACCACCAAAAGAAAGCTCTATTTGTGGGAAAAAAAGGACACAAAATTCATTTGGGTACAGTGTTGCATGACTGAGTAATTGTCATTCAAAGTGTGAGAGCACCGAAAGCTGAAAATTGGTCTGGGCAGGAAGGGTGTTTAAGTGCCCAGTAAGCAAGTGGTTAAAGCCCATTTCTGAGTTGGGGAAAAGAAAAACCCTTGCAATGTGACCCCCCCCCCTACATTGCAAGGATTAATTGCTCGTTTAGTCTAGGGGTAGAGGTAGAGGTGATTAGAGATGGCCTTGCAGTTCGCCTGGCGGTCAGTTCGCAGCGAACTTTGCTCGTTCGCGATTCGCCAAACCGGCGGACTTATGGTGCTGTTTAGCGGCGGCCATATTCGTTTACATTGTGAAGAACTTTGACCCATGACACATCCATCATGGGGTACAGGACAGCCAATTGAGACATTTCAGCACATGGACATACCCCCTACCTTTTAACCACTTTCAGACCGGACCATTTTGCTGGTAAATGACCAGAGGTCTTTTTACACTTTGGCACTGCGCTGCTTTAACTGGTAATTGCGCGGTCATGCAATGTTGTACCCAAACAAAATTTGCGTCCTTTTCTTCCCACAAATAGAGCTTTCTTTTGATGGTATTTGATTGCCTCTGCGATTTTTATTTTTTGCGATATAAACGTAAAAAGACCGCAAATTTTGAAAAAAAATGATATTTTCTACTTTTTGTTATTAGAAAAATCCAATAAACTCAATTTTAGTCATACATTTAGGCCAAAATGTATTCAGCCACATGTCTTTGGTAAAAAAAAAGTCAATAATTGTATATTTATTGGTTTGCGCAAAAGTTGTCACATCTACAAACTAAGGTACGTTTTCTGGAATTTATGCAGCTTTTAGTTTACGACTGCCTATCTCATTTCTTGAGGTGCTAAAATGACAGGGCAGTACAAAACCCCCCCAAATGACCCCATTTTGGAAAGTAGACCCCCTAAGGAAATTGATAAGAGGCATGTTGAGCCCATTGAATATTTTATTTTTTTGCCTCAAGCGATTGAATAATGACAAAAAAAAAATTTTTTTTTTTTTTTTACACAAAGTTGTCACTAAATGATATATTGCTCACACATGCTATGGGCGTATGTGAAATGACACCCCAAAATAAATTCTGCTGCTTCTCCTGAGTACGGGGATACCACATATGTGGGACTTTTTGGGAGCCTAGCCGCGTACAGGGCCCCGAAAACCAAGCACCGCCTTCAGGCTTTCTAAGGGCGTAAATTTTTGATTTCACGCCTCACTACCTATTACAGTTTTGAAGGCCATAAAATGCCAAGATGGCACAAAACCCCCACAAATGACCCCATTTTAGAAAGTAGACACCCCAAGCTATTTGCTGAGAGGCATGTTGAGTCCATGGAATATTTTATATTTTGCCACAAGTTGCGGGAAAATTACAAACTTTTTTTTTTTTTTTTTTTTTTTCACAAAGTTGTCACTAAATGATATATTGCTCATGCATGCCATGGGCATATGTGAAATGACACCCCAAAATAAATTCTGCTGCTTCTCCTGAGTACGGGGATACCACATATGTGGGACTTTTTGGGAGCCTAGCCGCGTACGGGGCCCCGAAAACCAAGCACCGCCTTCAGGCTTTCTAAGGGCGTAATTTTTTGAGTTCACTTCTCACTACCTATTACAGTTTTGAAGGCCATAAAATGCCAAGATGGCACAAAACCCCCACAAATGACCCCATTTTAGAAAGTAGACACCCCAAGCTATTTGCTGAGAGGCATGTTGAGTCCATGGAATATTTTATATTTTGCCACAAGTTGCGGGAAAATTACAAACTTTTTTTTTTTTTCACAAAGTTGTCACTAAATGATATATTGCTCACACATGCCATGGGCATATGTGAAATGACACCCCAAAATAAATTCTGCTGCTTCTCCTGAGTACGGGGATACCACATATGTGGGACTTTTTGGGAGCCTAGCCGCGTACGGGGCCCCAAAAACCAAGCACCGCCTTCAGGCTTTCTAAGGGCGTTACAGTTTTGAAGGCCATAAAATGCCAAGATGGCACAAACCCCCCCCCCCAAATGACCCCATTTTAGAAAGTAGACACCCCTAAATTTAGGGGTACACTAGTGAGACTAGGTAATAAATGGCGGGTGCCCTGAAACTATAAAAAAATAACTAACCAACCAGCGTCACCTGTAACAGTTATATGGTGATCACTGGTGAAAGGGTTAACTAGGGGGCAATCAGGGGGCTTTATGCGGTAGTATATGGGGGTCCCTGGCGCTATAAAAAGCTGCGGCGAACCTAAATACCTACCTGCCTAACTAGCGTCACCTGTGACACTAATACAGCGATCAGAAAAACGATCGCTTATTAGGCTGGGTTCACACTGGAGCGATGCGGGAACGCCACGAATGCGCGGCGGGTTCCCGCATCGCATGCCTCCCGGCGGCAGTTCACACTGCCCTATGCGAACTGCTGGGAGTGTCAGTGAAATGTTAATGACACCCCCAGATCAGTTCGCATATCGCAGTGCGATCTGCAAACTTGGATCGCATGGTGTGAACACCCATGCGATCCGATTCTGCTGCGGACCAAAAAAAGGGTCCCGTGCGAGTTTGCGGCGGGTGCGGCGGGTGCGACACGAATTCAGCCATACTATCTGTATAGCTGAACTCGAATCGCACAGAGATCGGATGTGATTTGCACTGCAGTGCGGTGCGAATCACATCCGTTCTCATAAACCGCTGCAATGTGAACCCAGCCTTAGTGACACTGGCGACGGGGGGTGATCACGGGGTTAAACCTTTATTGGGGGGGTTAGGGGGGTACCTTAGAACTAAAGGGGGCTAACCCTAACTGCCCTAACAGTTATTAGTCACAAATGACACCTGCCGGGTGATCAGGGGGTTAAACCTTTATTAGGTAATAAATGGCGGGTGCCCTGAAACTATAAAAAAATAACTAACCAACCAGCGTCACCTGTAACAGTTATATGGTGATCACTGGTGAAAGGGTTAACTAGGGGGCAATCAGGGGGCTTTATGCGGTAGTATATGGGGGTCCCTAGCGCTATAAAAAGCTGCGGCGAACCTAAATACCTACCTGCCTAACTAGCGTCACCTGTGACACTAATACGGCGATCAGAAAAATGATCGCTTATTAGGCTGGGTTCACACTGGAGCGATGCGGAAACGCCGCGAATCCGCGGCGGGTTCCCGCATCGCATGCCTCCCGGCGGCAGTTCACACTGCCCTATGCGAACTGCTGGGAGTGTCAGTGAAATGTTACTGACACCCCCAGATCAGTTCGCATATCGCAGTGCGATCTGCAAACTCGGATCGCATGGTGTGAACACCCATGCGATCCGATTCTGCTGCGGGCCAAAAAAAGGGTCCCGTGCGAATTTGCGGCGGGTGCGGCGGGTGTGGCGGGTGCGGCGGGTGCGGCGAATGGCTGAACTCGAATCGCACAGAGATCGGATGTGATTTGCACTGCAGTGCGGTGCGAATCACATTCGTTCTCATAAACCGCTGCAATGTGAACCCAGCCTTAGTGACACTGGCGACGGGGGGTGATCACGGGGTTAAACCTTTATTGGGGGGGTTAGGGGGGTACATTAGAACTAAAGGGGGCTAACCCTAACTGCCCTAACAGTTATTACAGTCACAAATGACACCAATGCAAAAAAAAAAAAAAAAAAATGACATTGGTGTCACTGTGACTGGGGGGCAGGGGTAATTGGGGGGGTGATCGGGGGGTAAAGGGGGGGTGTGAGTGTGCCTGGCATGTTCTACTGTGTGTGGGATGTGTTGGTGCAACTCACTGATCCGCTCTCCTCCGTGTCGGAACGAAAAATACCGACACGGAGGAGAGAATACATCACTTCCTCTCCTGTGTTTACATTACAGGAGAGGAAGTGATGTCACCGGGGATTTCCATTCGTCGGGAGCGATCGCGAGGGGGTGGCCATGAATGAATGGCCGTCCCCTCGTCCGGGATCGCTCCCGAACGAAAACCGACCGCCGCAGGCACCGGGCGGGGGCCCGATCGGGCCCCCGACCCGCGGGAGGCAAATCACGTACATGTATGTGCTTATGCCTGCCCGTGCCATTCTGCCGACGTACATCGGCGTGCGGCGGTCGGCAAGTGGTTAAATAGACCTGATCTGGCGGCCATTTTACATTCTGTCTTTTGTCAGTGTAGGGAAAGGACGCTGTGTGGAGCAGGGACAGTCAGTCTGTAATCACTAGCTATTACTATTATGTCCACAAAAGTCATTTTAAGGACTAGTATAGGTGTACAGTATATAGGGTTGTAATTGAAATACACTTATAATATACTTTCTTTCAAATATAGAAAGCATATTATAGTGCATTGCAGTGCTGACCGATTCTGCAGCTGTCTTTTCTCAGTGTGGGGATAAAGTTTGCTGTTTGGAGCAGGGACAGTCTGTAATTCCCTAGCTAGCTACTATTAGGTCCACAAACGTCCTTTTAAGGACTGGTATAGGCGTACAGTATATAGGGTTGTAATACACTTATAATATACTTTCTTTCAAATATAGAAAGCATATTATAGTGCACTGCAGTGCTGACCGAAACTGCAGCTGTCTTTTCTCAGTGTAGGGATAGAGTTTGCTGTTTGGAGCAGGGATAGTCTGTAATTCACTATCTAGCTACTATTAGGTCCACAAACGACCTTTTAAGGACTGGTATAGGTGTACTATTTGGTGTGCAGTATATAGGGGTGTAATACACGTATAAAATACTTTCAAATATAGAAAGCATAGTATAGTGCATTTCTACTGTGCAGTATTGTGACTGCCGAGCGGTTCTGCAGTGATACTACAAAGAGCGGCAAACGCAATTAGAAAAAAGTATTAGAACTGGTGTGATAGACCAGTGGCCCCCCAAAACAACAGATTGAAGCAGGGTGTTATATACCTTCTTCCACATATACTGCACTTCTCTAGAGACTTTTGTCACAGGGTCATTTAAAAAATGACAGGCAGAAGAAGAGGCAGGCCTTTCCACAGGGGTGGTAGGGGAAGGTCAGGAGCAACAGGTTTGAGCCAAAGTGGAAATTACAGAAGGTGCGTTCGATTACGTCAAAGGACGCACCAGACTTGGTTGAGTGGCTCACTCAGCCTTACTCTTCTGCACCCTCCTCACCCTCTCAATCTGCACCCTCTTCACTCTCTGCTGTGTGCACCCCCAAAGACACTACCACCAACACCACCACCATATACCCTCCGCTTGAGTCACAGGAATTATTTTCCGATCCATCACAAGACATTGCTGATGCGCAGCCATTCTTGGCATTGGATCAGGAAGAGGAGGTAGCAACAACCGTCACTCAGCAGTCTGACGACAGTACCCAGATCAGCCCAAGGAGGTCTGTCCCCGCTGTTGCTGCCTACTCTGAGATCTCTAATTATAGCGTTGGGGATGGTGACATCGATGATGACGTGTCTAGGGAGGTCACGTGGGTGCCCACAAGAGAGGAAGAGGAGGGGAGTTCAGAGGGAGATATGGACCAGCAGATAGGGAGGAGAAGCAAGTGGAACTTACATTGCACAGGGGGGACAAACCAGATTGCTAATGTATCAGGAGCGAGGCATCAACCATGTACGGTCACATCTGGCGCTCCCAGGACGCCAAAACATGGCTCCGCAGTGTGGGCTTTTTTTAACGTGTCCGCCATCTGTGTTGCCATCTGCAGCCTTTGCAGTCAACGCATAAGTCGCGGTAAGCCCAACACTCACCTAGGGACGACGGCCTTAAGAAGGCACATGAGCTGCCATCACAGAGCCCAGTGGGAGCAAAGGAAACCCACAAAGCCACACTTCAGTCTCCTACTGTCCAGCCTCTTCTACTCTCCTTCTCCTCTCTCCTCAGAATTGTCCTCAACTCCACCTTCCATCATGCCATCCTCACGTTTTTCTGGAAAAAGGCAGGCTTCCGTGGGCCAAATGTTTGAGCGTAAAAAAATGATGACGCCGGATAACTCTCTTGCCAACGGTTGACCGCTGGCTTGTCAGAACTGATAGCCCGCCAACTACTGCCATATAACCTGGTGGACTCGGAGGCCTTTCAAAAATTTGTGGCCACTGGAACACCACAATGGATGGTCCCAGGAAGGAAGTATTTCTCACAGAAGGGCATCCCAGAGCTACATGGCCATGTTCAGTGGCAAGTGAATGTATCTCTTGCACAGAGTGTCAGTGCCAAGATACATCTGACCACAGACACGTGGTCTAGCAAACACGGGGAGGGAAGGTATATAACTTTTACTGCCCACTAGGTGAACCTTCTGATGGCCGTCAAGCATGTAACCCATGGCACCCGTGTAGATTTGGTTTTACCGGTTTGCATGCAGGCCTGCCTCTTCTTCTCCTCCTACTCCATCCTCTCTCTCCTCCTCAGCTGACTCCTCCTTTTCCGCTGCTAGCGTCTCTTCCGCTGTGCCGCCCAAGATCCCCAGAACCTATTCGACATGCCAGGTGAGACCTTGTCATGCTGTGCTGCGTCTGTTGTGCCTGGAAGCCAAGAGCCACACTGGCCCTGTACTCCTTTCAGCTTTGCGTTCACAGGCAGATCAGTGGCTAACACCACTCAATTTGACAGTTGGTAAAGTGGTGTGTGACAACGGTGCCAATCTGCTTAACGCATTGAAACAGGGCAAAATTACACATGTGCCATGCATGGCACACATCTTAAACTTGGTCATGCCGCAATTCGTTGTCAAATACCCTGGGGTCCAGGACATCTTGCGGCAGACATGGAAAATCTCAGCCAATTTCAGAAGATCTTAGACGGCCATGGTTCGCCTTGCTGACATTCAGCGGCAACACAATCTGTCGGTCAGACGTCTTATTTGTGATTGCCCGACGAGATGGAACTCAACCTTTTATATGCTTTATAGGCTGCTCCAGCAGAAACATGCAGTTAACGACTACCTATACGAACTTTGCGGCAGAACAGGTTCTGGGAGCTTGGTTTTTTTCACCGCGCCAGTGGCTGCTCCTGCGCGACTTGATGAGATCACCAAACTGGTCAGTCGCAGCCATGGCGCCATCAGTGACATCGTACCTTACGCCTTCTTTATGGAGCATGCATTGCATCGTGTCATTGATCAAGCCGTGGAGAAGCAGGAGCAGGAAGATGAGGAAGTCGCAATGCTGGATGAATTCCCAGGGGGGCTACTCTATCTGAGACAAGTCATCAACAGGAGTCTGAAGAGGAGTCAGAGTAGGATGGTACCGGGGTGGATGAGGAGGAAAAAGAAGAGCATGCTTTAAACCTTTCTGGGATGCCTTTTGTTGTCCGTGGATGGGGGGAGGAGAACGAGGAGGACGACATTATCCTGGATGATGAGCAGGAGCCAGGCCACCACACCGCTTCCAGTTTAGTGCAAATGGGGGCCTTCATGCTCCAGTGTTTTAACGGTGACCCCCGTATAAAAAGCATAAAGGTCAAGGACCAGTACTGGGTGGCAACGTACTTAGACCCCCGGTACAAACACAAAATGGCGGAAATGTTACCACCATCACAGAGGGCTGTCAGAATGGAGCACTTCCAGGCCTTGTTTAGAGAAATGCTGCATTCTGCTTTTGCGTGCGCTGGCAGAGGAGCAATTCCCACTCCCAGAAAAAGAGTTGCGGGTACCAATCCAACAGCGCCTGCAAGAAGAGGGCGGTTTGAAGATGTGTTGGTCACTTCTGATATGAGATCATTCTTTCAACCGACCCATCGACAGGTGTCATCCGGAACCAGCATCAGGGAACGCCTAGACCGACAGGTGTCCGACTACATTGGGTTAACGGCTGATGTGGATGCTCTGAGAAGCGATGAACCCCTGGACTACTGGGTGGGCATTCTTGACCTCTGGCCAGAGCTTGCACAATTTGCAATGGAACTGTTGGCTTGCCCCTCATCCAGTGTCCTGTCCGAAAGGACGTTCAGCGCAGCAGGGGGGATCATAACCAATAAGCGTACTCGCCTATCTCACGACAGTGTTTACTACCTCACATTTATAAAAATGAATGAGGCATGGATCTCGGAGGAATTCAACACATGTGACAAGTTGACCATGAATATGCACAACTCTATAAACGATTTATATAATCTAGCACACAGACCTTTTTTCTACCTTTGGCTCACTTGTACAAAAAAAGCACACCGTACTGTATGCCCGTACCCCCCTGTTTGAAGAGGTTAAGCGGTGTCATATTTTTGGGTCCCGCAGCGAGCTGTTGGTGTCAGTGCTGGTGTCAGTGCTCTCTATCTCGGTGCTGGTGTCAGTGCTCTCGGTGCTGGTGTCAGTGCTCTCTATCACGGTGCTGGTATCAGTGATCTCTATCTCAGTGCTGGTGTCAGTTCTCTCTATCTCAGTGCTGGTGTCAGTGCTCTCTATCTTGGTGCTGGTGTCAGTGCTCTCTATCTCGGTGCTGGTGTCAGTGCTCAGTCTCTATTGCGGTGCTGGTGTCAGTGAGGGAGATAGCAGCAGAGAAGCCAATCAGCAGGCAGTGCCAGCACCATGGCTGAGGATCAGCACTGGACTGGCACCGCCTTACCAGCGCAGTGGAGCCCTGCATAGGTGGGGGCAAGGGCCGGGCAGAGGGGTCAGGGGCTCAAGCATAGGTTGGCACACTGGGACACTGGCACAGGACTGCTCTGTCCTAACTGTGGCACTGATCATCTCCTGCAACCCCTTCATAGCCTGGCCTAACCTTGCCTCTCCTCCATGGCCTTCATGCGCTCCTGAATTGACAAAATTTCACAAATTAAAAAAGAATGCTTGTCGTCGTCGATCCCAGATTCACTTAATACTTCTGGTATGTCAGTGTCCATGTTGTGGGACTATGTGTGCACAGCTAGTAAGTATTTTGCGGCTGAAAATATGACCTGGAGGTTTTTAAGGTTCGCCCGCCATTAAAGTGAATGGTGTCTGCCGTGAACCTGTGGTTCCCGAACATTTGGGCACGTTAGCGGATCGCGTTCGCGAAACGTCCCGTCGGAAGTTCGTCCATCGCTAGAGGTGATATTACCTTCCCTAATTAATGCTCTGAGAGGCTCTGGCGGTGTCCTCTTCTTTCTGTCTCTCCGGGATGTCGGCGGTCTCTGTGCCACCATTTACAATGCATTGCTATCAACCCTGCCTACCTTAGAAAGGAAGCTTCAGGAGACGAATGCCATGGAAAGGAGTGTTCTACAGGAGCAAGTAGTAAGTATTAACCCTTATATTTGTACCCCTAGAATTAACAAGCAGTTAACCCTTGTAGCTTGGAGAGGCCCCACTGCAAGGACCATTTTTTTCTTCTGTGTCCGTAATTGGGCTTTAAACAAGTATGTAAAAGAGAAAAGTAGTACAACTATGCAGAATAGAAAAGTAAGAAGTCCTTAAGCTGCATACTAGTTTTGTGATGCTTAGTTTTAATGCAAATGGGTCATCATAATAACCAGGAAATTAGAATATCCAGCTCAGCTAGTAATTGGTTTAATATATCATCCTTAGCAGGAAAATACAGATTCTATGCAAGCCAAACACTATTCTCAGAGGCCGCTATCTCACTACAATGGGAAGGGAGTGGTATACTCTGCACAAGAGGTGGTGTTTTCTGTGAATAAATCCTTCATGAAATGTACTCTTCAATATAGGGCTTGCTCCAATTACAGTGACAGATGTTGTTACAACAATGTACTTATTCATATTGTGTTAAAGCTGAATAATTAGGAGCCTGTACTTATGAGTGGCTTGGTGCTGTAGCACTCCTGAGCACAGTATGCCGAAGGCTGGCCACAGACAGCCCGAATTCAAGTGCCCTGGCTTCTTAAATACAATAGCAGCCAGTGGATATTTCTACATCCATGCTGTTTATCATGGATGAGGGAATTCATTGATTTTGTCTTATTCAATCTGAAGCTGAACAAGAGAAAATCAAGCTGTGTATGGCTAGCTTTAGTGTCTACCATAAAGGCTATTATAGTTTTTGATGTTAGTAGCTCGTGAGATGTGTTTCTCTGTGTTGGGTGCCCTCGAGAAGCTCCATATTGTGGTAATAGTACATTCGTGTCATGATAATTTTTTGCTCCTTAAAGGACATATTTATAGGTTGTGAATTCTGATTCTGAGTCAGACTCATAGCTCTAAATGCTAAAAAAACAGACATGATTCACAACATATCAAAATTCCGTTGCATAATTTAATGACAGTTCGCCCTTTCTCTGAGTGCAGTGTTCCCTAGAAACCTGGAATCTAAAGTCACCGGACTATCAGGGATGATTAAAGTGGTGCACTCTACGGGAGTGCGGTCAATTGACAACTAACTCTGCCCCTCCGTATGGAACTAATCCCTCTAATAACATCTGCTGGCTGTTTAAAAGCTTTATGGATGAGCGTGCATAAAGTTTAGTCATTGTGACACTTGTAAGTAGCAGAATATAAACAGAATCCAATTAATGGATAATAAGGTGTCTAGTTAAGTGTCAGTTATTTGTTTCTGCTCACAGGGTGGGATTGCTACTGCTGAGAACTTGCAGCATTTTAAATCTGACACAAGTCTAATATTAAATATGTTGCAATTCTATGTCAAAATTCACAATTTTATGAAATGTGCAATTTTATAATGATCCATATTTGTCTGTCAAGTATTTTACTGAATTGGAAACATTCACTGCAAGACTTGGTAAATTTGCCAGTAGAGAGCTGGCACTCATTTCAAAAATAATTATATTTCAATATTTTTTGTTAGGTTACAATAAATCACCTTCACTACTGCACACAACTTCTGCTAATTACACTAGCGATTCACAGTATATACAGGGAAATTCATAAACAGTGTCTATGATACTCCTGACCCCCTGTTTTCTGAAAGCTCAGACAATCTTTATAAATCCTGGACTTTGAAGGCATGTAGAGAACAGACAACTTAAGTAGGAGGGTTTGTTTCATCTTTGTTTATCACCTGAAGCCAGTCAATTCATTGGGTATTTGTAAGGGTTTGCAATCACTTAATGGGGAATAGTTTTCATGAGCTTTTATTGCCCTGGCAAAAGTACACCAGGGTGAAAGGATTTTCATTTCATTTTTCAATTGCACTCCAATGTACTGCGACACATACTGCAAACTGCTGTGACATGCCACAAAGCATAGTATTGCGCTACTATACATTGTGGTGAATTGCACTGACGGAAAATGTGCAGGTGAGTTCTTAAGTTCATTGTGGTGCACTGACAGCCCATTCAAATGGATGGGTTGACTTAAAGTGGTTGTTAAGCCAACCCAATAAAAACCTCCCATCCCCTCTGTAACATAACGTTATGTGCCTCTGTCTGTTTTATAAAAAAAAAGCTGCGATTTGTACCTATATCAGAGTGTCTCTGGGTGCTGATGTGACTCCCCAGCTCTCTCCTCTGCCTGGCTGACAGCTATAGCGGGCAAGGCTAAGCCCCCCTGCTGACATCAGCCGGGGAGGAGAGGAGAGAGCCGAGGAGTCACGTGAGCACACTCCGATATAAGGTACAGATCGCTAGATTTTTTATATAACACTGACACAAAGGCACATAACGTAATGTTACAGAGGGGATGGGATGTTTTTATAGTAGTTATAGTAGCAGCAGGAGGGTAGGGGGCGGGCACTGACACAAGCAGACAGGCGGGGAGGGGGGGAGAGGACAAAGGAGGGCAGAGCAGGACTGCGATTGAAGGAGGCACATAAACTGACCATGGTGTCAGGGCTCAGCAGCCATGATATACCAAGGTCCGTTTACAAGGGGGAGGGTATAGCCAGGCAGGATCAGACAGGTTTTTTAGGTTATACAAGGGGCCAAATTACACAGCACAGGCCCTGTGCTGTTATTCATGCTTTAAGGGAACAGGATCTATTTTTTTTGGCCAACAAACACTTTAATGTAATACATGTTAAAGCACAAAACAGTGTTTTAAATTGACATCATCGGACTGCACAAATGTTAATGAGGACTAAATTAAGTTTTGTTCCTAGTATATCTTCAAATTTTCACAAGTGATACAGGTTTATCTAAACGTTGCACAACACAAATGAAACCTAAATAAGCTGTTCTTTGTGTTGACATTCTTTATGAATACTACTTTCTAAAAAACTTAATGTACAACCTAACCTATAGAGCCTAAAAGAAAACCTTCAATATTGGGATAGGTTCACCTTTGAGTTTCGTTTTCATGTATTTTTTTAACATGCACATGCATTGATGCAAGCTTTTGATGTGTTTTCATGCATCATGTGTTTTTCATGTTGGACAATAAAAAACGATTTAGGTTTGTTACCAGGGGCTGAATCCATGCAAACTGCATTACACCTGGCATTTCTGGCCTCTGCTACTGAAAATGCTAGCTGCCTAGCTGTCCTGCTGAGCAAAATATTTCAATATTTTTTGAGTCACTGAACCCTGACCAAGTATGTAAATCAAATGTTCTGACTTTATCCTGAATTTACTTAGTGGATGCTTGGAGGTTGGTGGCTAGGCAATCAGCATTTTCAGAAGAAGGTAAAAAGTATAATGTGAAGTTAGAAACAAAAAAGAATAATTTTGGACTTTATATGAGACCATGGCCAACCCGTACATTGGTCTCCATCCCATTTTACTTACCCTTTTTTACGGTTAATGACTCATCATGCCCTAGTGTTGTGTTTCACATAAAGTCCCAAATGCCCCGTCTGCCCCCATTTCCCTTTCCGTTTTCATATAATGTGAAGTTAGTAATTTTTGACAAATGTTTAGGCAGCCGGATAAGGAGATGCATTCGACAAACCACAGTCCTGCTTAAGACACATTAAATGTCGTAAGAGAAATATACATACGATTTATCCCATATTCGCTATCTAGCAAATCATAAATTCTTTCTGATAAACAGTTTTGGTGGTTTTGGGACTGCGACACTTTGTTATATAGAAATATAGATGTAGTCAGGATAGCACTAGAGGGTGTCTACCTCAGCTTTATAAAAGACTTCCGCACTCCTCCAACATGCACCGCAGACCCTTTTATAGGGCGGAGGTTAACTCAGCGACATCCTCTAAAGGGTTCATAAAAAGCTGTTGTGTTAGCAACTATAAGCTCTCATTGTACCATGGAAACTACCAAAATTCCCTGATAGTATTTTTTCTGAGGGCCAATGACTCTTCCATTTCAGATTAGATCTGAACTCCACACTAAACCAAAGACCAGGTGAACTCCACTTAAAGCTTTAGTTACCCTAATAAAAAAAATCCTGTTTCCTTAAAGCACATTATACAGCACAGTGCTTGTGCTGTATAATTTGCCCCCCTGTACCACCTGAAATATCTGGCTGATCCTGGCCAGTTGTGCCTTCCCTCTGTAAACTGACCACAGTTTATCATGGCTGCTGAGCCCTGACACCATGGTCAGTTTATGTGCCTCCATCATCTGCAGCTCTCCTTGCTCCCTCTCTCCCCCTCCTCCTCTCTCCCTGCCTGTCAGCTGTGCCATGGCCGATCGTTTCCCTCCTGCTGCAAAAATGATTGAAATCAAAATATTATGGTATGTGCCCCAGTGCATCTTATTTATCAAAAATATACCATTCACACCTAAATTCAGAGTGCCGTCTGGTACTCACATGACCACCGGCAGCTCTCCTCCCCTCCTCCTGGCTCCTCCTGGCTGATGTCAGCTGGGTATTCTCAGCCCTGCCCGCTGTAGCTGTCGTATCGGGGTAGACAGCGGCAGGTGGTCACATGAGCGCCGAGGGGCACTCTGAAATTAGGTACAAAGCGGCATTTTTTTATTATAAATAACATGCACTGGGGCACATACTGTAATATAACACAGGGGATTGAAGAAGAAGTGGCTTTACAAACACTTTAAGTATTTTTCACTTTTAAATTCTTTTATTTTTACTATCACTTGTCTGATTTGTAGTCAATTTTCTGTAAATATTTCCTGCACCATTTTTCTTTCAATGAAAATGATATTTAAAGCAAGGTAAATCCCCTGATATAACTGTTTTCCAAAAAAGGTACGTTCAAGGTATGCCTCTAGTAATAACTGTTATTAGTTACTAGTTACTCATGTTAGCTCTCAACTGAACTGACGAGTCATCAAATTGTGGTGTCATAGCTGAGCACATGTGCAGCACCTTAGCAATGGTAAGTCAAACAGAGACTAAGATGGCAGCTTCCTTGGCTGTAAAGTATGGGAGGGTTTAGTTCTGCTTTAAGCTGAGTCTCTGAAAGCTCAAAGTAGAAATTGGGAACTTTGCCTTTTTGAAGGAGTTACTGTAGCATACATTCTGTTACATTCCTGTCTGGGCATTGCAATGAGTGAAACAGACATTTTAATGGTCACACTTACAACAGTGGATTCTGTGAACATTGCGTGCTTCCATTAAAACACGTGGAGTTAACCGTTTTAACATTTTACCTGCTCCATTGACAATCATTCTGGGAAAGTTAAGGGATGATGCCCATTAGAGGAAGTGGTTGCTGCACTTGTGATTTACATCGTCAGCAGAAGACCTGTGTGACACGAGCCTAACATAGAACTTATCCCTTAACCACTTCCCGCCCGACCTATAGCAAAATGACGGCTGGGCAGTTGTTCAGTTATCCTAACTGGGCTTCCTATGATATCCATCAGGATAACTGCCGGCGTGCAACCGTGGTGGAGCGCAGCGTGGTGATCAGCGGTGTTAGTCTGACACATCACTACATCGATCTCCGTACAGAGCCTCTGATCCTCCAATCACGGCTGATCACAGTGTGAACAGGAAGAGCCGTTTATCGGTAGAGGAGAGCCGATCGGTGGCTATCCTGACAGGGGGGTCTGTGCTGATTGTTTATCAGCACGACCCCCCCCGGGGATGCCAACACTGTACCACTAGGGATGCCCCATGACCACACATTGATGAGCAGATATGCCCACCCCCCATGACCACCATCAGTGCCCACAAATGGTGCTAGTCAGTGCCCACTATGAATGCCTGCCAGATGTCTCAACAGTGATGCCCAGCAGTGCCACCCAGTGGTCATCAGTGCCACTCATCATTGTCCATCAGTGCCACCTACCAGTCCCCATCCATGCCCATCAGTGCCCACCTATCAGTGCCCATCCATGCCACCTATCAGTGCCACCCATAAGTACCCATCAGTGCAGCCTTTCAGTGTCCATCAGTGCCGCCTATCAGTGCCCATCAGTGCCGCCTATGAGAAGCTAAAAATTGGCTTGGGCAGGAAGGGGCGAAAGTGTCTGGTATTGACACACGCCTTAAACAGTTAAGCTAGCCGTACACTTGCTCAAAGTTTGAGCCATAAGTGGCCCTATTGGCACCACCTATCTGTCATGTACCTGGGTGTCTTCAAACCGGATGTTCCTGGTCCCACAGCTGCAGTCTTACCTGTTGTGCCACGGAGGAGCTCTAGAGTTATTGCAATGTTCTCCCAGCTTGATGCATTGCCTTGGGCTCACTAGCCCCACCTGCTGCCAGCTGCAGACAATGTACAATCAAGCAGCCCATAAATAGCAGCACTTTCTGTTACTCAGTGCCAACTTGTTTGGACTTGCTCCCTGAGTGTATTGATAGCACTGTGATTTTGACTACCGTGTATTGAACCTCCCTGAATTATTGACCATTCTCCAGCCTGCAGATTTGGTACTTCACCGCCAGCTCATGTATAACCTGCCTGACCATTCTTTGGATTTCGATTTTGTACCACTTTGCTTGATTTGTTGCCGATTTGACCTGCCTGATTACGTTTTTGTCTGAATTCTCACAAAACAAGCTCCACTTCGGACACTTCCTACTACAGGTATCTTACACTATCTTAAAAGTCAATTAAAAGTCAATTCAAAAATCAGTTGAGCTCGATAGAAAATTCTTGGCCATACATCGAATGTGTCCTATCAGATGAGGTTACTGATCAGGTATTTAGGATGCTGCACCTGCGTGAATTCAACAACTGGCAGTGGTGATATCACTGTTTAGTGTGGATAGAGGAATCTACAAATTTTCTCTATGTGGCCTACAGGTTAGACAAGAGAAATCTAATAGCGTATGCATAGCTTTAGATCTTAACCCCAGACCCTATTCACTAATCTGACCTAACCTAATTCCCTGACACTATATAGCCCATACTTCAACATACTTACCTGGTCCTACACTGTGAGCTGTTGTGACGAAAGATCAGAGTGCCTGTGCACAAGACACCAACTTTTGATCTGCCGGTGCTGAAATTGGTTTGTACTATCAATACCATCTTAGAAGCTTTTTATATGTGAAATGTCAGCATTATATTGCATAAATCTTGTGCAAAATAAATCATCAACCTAAAGAGTCTATAGATCACATGTAGGTCATGGACAGTTACATCAGTAGACCCAACCCTTCAAAAACCTGCCACTTTCACTTAATGGTATAATGTGTCAAAGAGCTAACTCAATTTCTTTTATGTGCAGGCCTTTCATCTTGTGGGAAGGACAAACTTATATCCTCACAGTCTTTCTTGATTAAAGTCAAACGATTCCCCGCTGTACGGCCCCCACTGGGCACACTCCTGTGTGAGAAAATGTGCTATAAGCCCAGAAACAGCACCTCAGTAGCGGACTACGTGCCTCGTCTGGACCATCAGCAATTACCCTAATAGGCCTGTTTGTGAGGGTCACACACTGAGCACAATAGACTTCTCAATAACCTGTACTCATTAAAAATAGGTACTTGTGTGAATTGGGGAGCATATTAAAAGAAACATTTCTTCTTTTGTTGCTGCAGCAGAGCCCATTGTTCCCTGGCAGACCTCGCCAATTAGTTTCATTCGCCAATCCCTGTCAGATGGGACTTAAAACCCGTTTAAAAAAGGGTCAGTCAGATGCTAATTTAGATACAACTGTGACAGTGCTGTGTTTAGGGAGTTGCTCATAAGACGCCTTCAAGGTTTAATGAAGCAAACAGCTTGGGCTTTCTATGACCCTGTAGAGGTAATTAAAAAAGACCTTCTGAGAAACTGTTATGAGAACAGAATGAGAAAAAAATATATACTGTTTTTAATATTGTAATAATATTGTATTATAAAAGTGTAAAAGTAAAATTGTATAATAATATATACCCTATGTGTGCATATGTATCTATGCGATTTTAACCACCTCCTGCTCGCGGTATAGTCAAATAATGTGGCATGCACTCTCATTCTGGGACACGTCATATGACGTCTCCCCAGTCTCACTTCTTGGGCATGCTGTGTTCCTGGGACACCGCGCAACCCGGATCTCGGTAAAGAGCCAATGACTGGGGCGGCACAGTGGTGTAGTGGTTAGCACTCTCATCTAGCAGTAAAAAGGGTCACTCGTTCAAATCCCAACCACAACACTACCTGCCTGGAGTTTGCATGTTCTCCCTGTGCCTGTGTGGGTTTCCTCCGGGTACTTCAGTTTCCCCCCACACTCCAAAGACATGCAGGTAGGTTAATTGGCTTCTGTCCAAAATTGGCCCTAGTATATGAATGGAGAATTTGGATTGTGGGCTCCTTGAGGGTAGGGACCAATGTGAGTGTGCAGTGTACAGGGATAGGGGTAGACACTCACTCAGGTTGAACTGGATGGACTGGTGTCTTTAGTCAACCTTACTAACTATGGAACTATGGACACAGCTCTTTGCCCATGTGATCAGCTGTGTCAAATCACAGCTCATCAAATGTAAACAAGAAAGTGCCAGTAATCGGCTCTCCTCACCTCACACTGACAGCATGTGAGGAGAGCTGATCAGCTGCATTTACTTTAAAGGGGAGACCTCTGCAAGGACACTTATCATCAGGTGATAAGTGCAGCAGAACTGTGCCCATCAGTGACGCCAGTCAGTGCTGCCTTTCAGTGTTCATCAGTGTCACCCATCATTGCCCATAAGAGCCACCTAAAAATGCTCATCAGCGCTCATCAGTACCGCATATCAGTACCACCTATAAGTGCCCATCATTGTGGCATATTAATGCCTCCTCATCAGTGCCCGTCAGTGCAGCCTATCAGTGATGCCTCAACAGTGCACATCAGTGAAGGAGAAAAATTACTTATTTACAGATTTTTTTTTTTTTTTTCGGTAGCTTTTTGTTTTTTTAACAGAAAATAAAAAACCCAGTGGTGACTAAATAACACTAAAAGAAAGCAAATTTTTCTTTCTTTCTGTTATGTTAAGATTTTGCTATTAAGTAATCTTTCTTCATAAATGTAGGCCAAATTGTATTCTGCTATATTTCTTTAGTGAAAATAACCCAAATCAGTGTATATATTTTAGTCTGTAGGAAAGTTATACAGTGCCCACACTATGGTATATAAAGTGGGGGAAAATAATTATTTGATCACCTGCAGATTTTGTAAGTTTGCCCACTTACAAAAAAATTTAAGGTCTATCATTTTTATCATAGGTGTATATTAAATGATAGAGACAGAATATCAACCAAAAATCCAGAAAAAAAACACACGAGTCAAATGCTATAAATTAAGTTGCAGTTCAGTGAGTAAAATAAGTATTTGATCCCCTAGTAAAACATGACTTGGTGGAGAAACCCCTGTTGGCAAGCACAGAGATAAGATGTTTCTTGTAGTTGGTGACCAGGGTTGCACACATTTCAGGAGGAATTTAGGTCCATTCTTCTTTACAGATCTTCTCTAAATCCTTAAGGTTTCTTTAAAATAAAATATGTAAAAACTCCAGCAATGGCCACTGTAATTTGAAGCCAGAGGTCCACTTTAACCACTTCCCACCCGGCCAATGCACATATACGGCCGGGTGGGAGCCGTCTACTCCTGATAGGACGTTCAGGAATGTCCATCAGGAGGAGCGGGATCGCGCGCGCAGCGGCGCGATCCCGATGCGCCCATGTCACCGGGACACGGCGCATCTCAGATCGGCAGGAGGGCTCTGTGATTGGCCCTCCTGATCACATGACGGCCGTGTCCAATCACGGCCGTCATGTGATGTAAACAAACAGCCGGTTGCTAGGCAATCGGCTCCTCCTCTCCTCACACAGAAGTCATCGCTGAGGAGAGGAGAGCAGATTGCTGCAGCCGGCTGATGATCAGTGAGTATGAGCTGTTTTTTACAGCTTTTTACTCACTGATCTTCAGTCTAGTGTAAACACACAACACACCACACAGTGTAAACACAGTCCCCACATATGTCCCCATAACACACATGTCCCCAAAACATACATGTCCCCAAAAAATAAAAACACATGTCCCTAATAATAAAAACATGTCCCCCACATATGTCCCTAAAATCACTTGTCCCAATGATTATGTGCACACATATGTACGTGATCACCTGCACACATATGTACATGATCATTTGCGTACATATGTCCGTGATCACACAAACCAATTATTATACACTTAACGGAATTCTTTTTACCAAAAACATGTAGCAGAATACATTTTGGCTTAAATTTATGACAAAATTTGATTTTATTGGATTTCTTTTAAAATAGAAAAAAGAAAATATTGTTTTTTTTCCAAATTTCCGCTTTTTTGCGCTTATATCGCAAAAAATAAAAAACGGAGTCGTGAATAAATACCACCAAAATAAATCTCTATTTGTGCGAACAAAATGATAAAAATTTCATTTGGGTACAGTGTAGCATGACCGCGCAATTGTCACTGAAAGCGCTAGAGCGCTGAAAGCTGAAAATTGGGCTGGGAAGGAAGGGGGCGAAAGTGCCCTGTATTGTAGTGGTTAAGAAGTTTGACGAGTATAAAAGAACTATGAATACCTTTAAAGTGTTTGTTAACCCCCCAAAAAAATGCAGATCCTGGTCCCTTAACCGCTTCCCGACCGCGGCACGACGATGTATGTCAGCAGAATGGCATGGACAGGCAAATTGGCGCCGTGAGGATACCCGCGATCGTCTCACGAGGAGGGAGAATGGGGAGATGCCGATGTAAACAGCATCTCCCCGTTCTGCCTAACAACAAGTGACTGTGAGTGGAGCAGAGATTAGTGATCTGTAAATCACAGCCATGCCCCCCACAGTTAGAAACATGCCCCTAGGACATACTTAACCCCAAAACAACCACATCTTGGTTAACCCCTTCACTGGAATCAGTGCATTTGTATAGCACTGATTGCTGTATAAATGACAATGGTCACAAAAATGTGTCAAACATGTCCAATGTGTCCGCCATAATGTTGCAGTCACAATAATAATCGCTACTCGCAGCCATTACTAGTAAAAAAATAAATTATTAATAAAAATGCCATAAAACTAACCTCTACTTTGTAAACGATATAACTTTTGCGCCAACCAATCAATAATCGCTTATTGCAATTTTTTTGTTTTACCAAAAATATGTAGAAGAATACATATCAGCATAAACTGAGGAAAAAAAACGTTTTTTATATATTTTTTGGGGATATTTATTATAGCAAAAAGTAAAAAATAATGCATTTTTTTCCAAATTGTTGCTCTTTTTTTGTTTATAGCGCAAAAAATAAAAACCGCAGGGGTGATCAAATACTACCAAAAGAAAGCTCTATTTATGGGGGGGAAAAAGGGACATCAATTTTGTTTGGGAGCCATGTCGCAAGAACACGCAATTGTCAGTTAAAGCGTCTCAGTGCCGAATCGCAAAAAGTGCTCTGGTCTTAGGCCAGAAAAATGGTCTGGGGCTTAAGTGGTTAAAGCAGATTAAACAGTATTATGCTTGTGCTGTGTAATCTGCCCCTCTCTAAACTGTAAAAAAAAAAACCTCCCTGAACCTGCCACTTCCTGTTTCCCCTCTCTGTACTGACTACGAGCTCCGTGTCTGTGTCTCCGTCTCCGCTCCCCGCCACTATTAGTACAAATAAAAAATTTGAAAAGGTCACTGTATTATAGGCAGGCATAGAACACTTTTGCAAAAAAGCTGCGCTATAGTGAACAACTATATAATATCGAAATACATACAGCTAGAAAAAAGGTCAATGATTAACCATTTAAACATAATAAGGTGAAATACAAATAATATAAAATTACATGCAACTAAAATTGTTTAGGCATAGAACACTGTATTGGTCTTTTTATAAATTGTAAATACAGATTTAGCGAGATCTTCACACCGGTCACGTGACTCTCGGCTGGTTTCCAGGGCTACTGCAGGAGGGGCTGAGCAGTCATGTGATCTCCTCGGCTGAAGTCAGAGGGAGATCTTGGCCCCTCCTGCATTATCCATGTATCAGAGGTATACAGCAGACCGCAAGTCACATGATCGGCCTGAAGATCGTTCTAAAACGGTATTTACAGGCCTCGTTTTTATAAAAGACAGGAACAGTGTGCTATGACTGCCTATAATAGAGGGACTGCCAGTAAATTATATATATGGTTTAACAAACACTTTAACTCCAAAACAGCTGCCCTGTTCCTTACAGTACATACTGATCACAACAGCTGTAAGTCGACTGCAGCAAAGGCTTGCAGTGCTTCCGACAGCTGTCAGTCACTCTTGGCAGACAAGGCATGAAATATCCTGACAACAGGAACAAGAGGTCATTCTACGTCCCAAAGGTTACTCTGATGTTAAATTAAACTAAAAAGCTTGTGGGGTTAAAATAAAGAAAAACAAAATGAAACTCATAAGATATTTATTGTAAACTCACTCAAATGTTGGTAATGTGTACAGATAATTCATGTGACCAATGTATAGTTACATAGTTAGTAAGGCTGAATAAAGACACCAGTCCATCCAGTTCAACATGAGTGTCTACAATTGTCCCTATCCCTGTACATTGCACACTCACATTGGTCCCTACCCTCAAGGAGCCCACAATCCAAGGTTCCCCTTCATATACTAGGGCCAATTTTGGACAGAAGCCAATTAAACTACCTGCATGTCTTTGGAGTGTGGGAGGAAACCGGAGTACCCAGAGGAAACCCACGCAGGCACAGGGAGAACATGAAAAATCTCCAGGCAGGTAGTGTTGTGGTGTGGTTGGGATTTGAACCAGCAACCCTTTTTACTGCTAGGTGAGAGTGCTAACCACTACACCACTGTGCTGCCTAAATTACCATCTCAGGCACCAATAATAATCATTGGGAGCACTGTTATTATACATGGAACTCTACAAGCCTACCCTCCTTATCTTAATGGAGTTTTCCATAAAATGTCTTACGATCTTTTGCAGCCAAGTCAACCAAGGCTTTCTGAGTGCCCCTTGGCTGGCAGCAGTCTCTTGCCAATCATTCTGTCCTAAAATTATCCCCCATTATAATGGTTCCTTTAGAATAGAATTTCAGACTTATTCATTTCTCTCTAAATGCTCCCAGTTTACATGAATACAGGGTAGAGAGCTTTGATAATACCAGACCTGGTATTAAAAACTATCAAGATATAGAGAATTTTATGCTAGTGAGCATTTCACCATTGGACTAATGTATGCAAGTAATCTAGGATGATAACAAATCCCTAAATGTGTGACCAGCAATTATCTTTAACCACTTCAGCCCCGGAAGGTTTTGCTCACTTAATGAGCAGGCCATTCTTTGCGATACTGCACTGCCTTATGCCCCATACACACAGCGGACATTCTGACCAGAAAATCTTGGCCGAAATTTGTCTTGCATACACATGGTCGCACAAAGTTGTAGGAAAATCTGATCGTTTGGAATGAGGTGACGTTATACACGTACGATGGGACTACGTAGAGGCCAGTAGCCAATAGCTTTCGTCTCCAAATTTTTTCTGAGCACGCGTGGCAATGCGTCGGAATTCACTACACGTGATCGGAAAAAGTCAGATCAGATTTTGTTGTTGGAAAATTTTAGATCCAGCTCTCAAACTTTTTCCGTCGGAAATTCCGACAGAAAAAGTCCAATAGAGCCCACACACGATCGGATTTTTCCGACAACATAATCCGATCTGACTTTTTCCATCTGCATTTCCGACCGTGTGTATGGGGCATCAATTTAACTGACAACTGCGCGGTCGTGCGATGCTGTACCCAAATACAATTGATGTTATGTTTTCCCACAAATAGAGATTTCTTTTGGTGGTATTTGATCACCTCTGCGGTTCTTATCTTTTGTGCTATAAACAAAAAAAGCATCAATTTTGAAAAAATAAACAAACAATATTTTTTACTTTCTGCTATAACACACATCCAATAAATTTTTTTAAAAATATTGAATTTCTTCATCAATTTAGGCCAATATGTATTCTGCTACATATTTTTGGTATAAAAATCCCAATAAGCCTATATTTATTGGTTTGCACAAAAGTTATAGCGTTTACAAACTATGGGATATATTGTTGGCATGTTTATTTGTTTATTTATTACTAGTAATGGCGATCAGAAATTTTAGAGGGACTGTGACATTTGTTTTTCTTTTTTTAATGCACAATAAAAAATTGTGTAGAATAATACTTGGCTATGTGTTTTACTTCAAATGACAATTTGGGGAGTAGGCAGTTACATTTAAAAAAATACAATGAAACAATTAACAAGGGACACCAACATAGTTGTATCTTTGATCTAAAAAACTAGGGGATAATGGTGTTGTGGTAACTTTGTGGTAACTTGCCCAAATAAAAAATAAAAAGAAGCATAATAATATTATTCTTCATATCACTAGAAAAAAAAAAAGGCTTTGAAAATTCGTTTGCAATAACTCCATCAGTATCACCAGCAAAGCAGCTTCATTATTATCCCATTAAAGAAGAGAATTGTGCACTGTGTTTCAAGATTTCATAATTTGCCACATCACACAAATGTTAATCCTCCATTACTAACGTTAGTTTACAAGACCGACCGCTTCTAGCTCATCCTTGCTTCCAAGCATGCGTGTTTGTACTTTGGACTTTTGTCCAACACACGCTCGGAAAATCCGACAAAACGCATTTGTCTGCAGAAAATGTTTAAATCTGCCATCCAAAACTTGTCCATGGAAAATCCGACAACAATTGTCCAATGGATCGTACAAGCGGTCAGATTTTCTGCCAACAGCCTGATATCCAACATTTTGGGGGTTATTTACTAAAGGAAAATCCACTTTGCACTGCAGTGCACTTGGAAGTGCAGTCCCTGTAGATCCGAGGAGGACATGTAAGGAAAAAAAAAACAGCATTTTAGCTTGCACATGATTGGATGATAAAATCAGCAGAGCTTCCCCTCATTTCAGATCTACCCGTCAAATTTACAGCAACTGCCCTTCCAAGTGCACCTGCAGTGCAAAGTGGATTTGCCTTTCGTAAAGAACCCCCTTTGTGTCGAAAAATCTGATTGCGTGGACGCGGCTTTAGATCTACAAAAACTATGTTGCAGAAGCCCTACCTATGAAATTCATTCCTTTTTGGATGTAGTCGTGTGGGCGTCCATACTATATAGTTGCTGGTAGATCCAGGAGAGAGTTTACAATTAGATTGCAAGATGTATGAAGAGCGTTAGAGCTGGCCATACACTCTAAGGCCGCGTACACACGGGCGGACTGTTCGCCCAACCTTGTCCGCTGAACAGTGTTTGGGCGGACAGTCCGCTCGTGTGTGGGGCTTCAGCGGACAGTTTCAGCGGACAGTTGGACGAACAAGGTCTTACGGAAATTCCGAAAAACTGTCCGCTGAAACAAGGTTTCAGCGGACTGTTCGCTCGTGTGTAGGCTTGTTCGGCCAACTAAGTCTCGCGCATGCTCAGAAAGGATTTCCAGGTCGGAAGGTTGCATTGCAGTGTATTGGACGTCGTATTTTTCGTCCCGTCGTACGTGCCGTTCACGTCATCGCGCACGGTTTCAGCAAACTGTTCGTCCGTCGTGTGTGGCCATGTCCGTCCATGCTAAGTTTGAGCGGACTGTTTGCCGAAACTGTTGGACGGACAAAGTTGGGCGAACAGTCCGCGCGTGTGTACGCGGCCTTAGATTTCTTTCAATCAAGCCCTGTTTGCTGAAGAAGAGAAATATATTTATCCTCCATTCACGCTAAACAGTTAGAGGAGGAAACTCCCCTGTCACCTACTGTTTTTAGACAGTTGGCATCTGCGGCTGTCAAACTACCTGAACAGTGGCTGCATAATATTGAATGAAGCTGCTGCTTGGTTGACAATTTTATGCCTGGCTCCCTCAATTTTCAGATATCAGCCAATTTATCATTAGTGGCTCTATCATCACCCTCCCACCCAATGTCCTTCGACTGAAGAATCAAAGAAGCTAAGCAGTAAATTGATGGCAGAACATCATCTGCATCCAATCAGATGCAGCCGCTGTTTGGGTATTCTGACAGTCGCACGCATCAGCTGTCAGAATACAAGAATACAATAGCTGACATTGCAGATGTATCTATCTGTGTTGTATATCTGGCCAAAAGATAAAAAATCAGTGTACGGCCAACTCAAGATTACATCGGTCAAAAAAGCAACAATATTGCTGTGGGAATGCAGCATGAATGAATGGGAAATGTGCTGCGCACGCGCAGAGCGGCCAGTAGACTTTTTGTGAGGAGGGTGTGCAGCTCCCTGTGGATCATTGACAGGTAAGTGGAGGACTTGCTGAAGAGGGGAACTATATTTTAAAGGTAACTGTAATAAAAGTTTCTGTCTGGTGAAGATGCTTCCTTTAGTAGCCTGTAGTTCCACATATGTAATTATGACCATTAATAATATGAAACACAAAATGTGTACAATATATCAGAATGTTAATCACAGAGGGAATATTTAAATAATTTTTTTTTTTTTTATGGAGTATCAGAAAATATCATATAGGATTGATATGCACCATGTACTGCATGTTTTCCTTATGTTATGGACTGCAGTGCCCTTTCAGCCTTGCTTGTAGGCTAAAGATGTTTCCGTTGGTTGTTACCCAGTGAAGCAGTAAGTCATCACTAAGTAGTGGTCTCAAGTCACTATTCAGCAACTGCTCTGGCTTTGACATCTCTGGAATCTGTCACGTGAGCCTTACAAAGAACAGCTGTTGTCAAGACTTCGCCACCTACACTGGCTTTATAGACGTATTTATTAATGGGAGCTTACAGCATATATTGTCTAATCCACAACAGGAGGACAAGCTCCAGCAAATACAGTGCTTTCTTTCTTATAATATATATTTATAAATGAATTCATGTCCCTTCTTAAAAAACCAAAGCTCACAATAAAAAAACTTTCATTGCTGACCTCGCCTTCTAAAAAAATTCTAATTGCCTGGCTGCCATGTTTAACCATTTGCTTCAGAGTCACTGACCTAAGAAGGCAATCAGACGTTCTGTCTTTATTCTGACATCACTTTCCAAAATTAGACTACAGATGACTAACGTTGGCCTGCAGGCTGAACAAAAGAAGTGTAACATATTCCTTCATCCATGCTAAGTTGGACGAATCTCCCCTGCTGGTTATTGTATTCTTACCACTAGTGCCAATGGCTGTCACAATACAAGAAACCTGACTGGCTCTGTTATGCCCTGTATACACGATCGGACTTTCCGACAACAAAACCCTGGTTTTTGTTCAAAGGTCGTTGGCTCCAACTTGTCTTGCATACACACGGTCACACAAATGTTGGCCAACAATTACGAACGTAGTGATGTACAAGACCTACGTGATGTCTCCATTAAGAACGCTAGTTTTACAAGACCGAGCACTTTTGGCTCGTACTTGATTCTGAGTAAGCGTGGACTTTTGTGCAACGGACTTATGTACACTCAATCGGAAAGTCCAACAACAAAAATTTGTTGGTGGAAAATTTTAGAACCTGCTAGCCAACATTTGTTGGCGGAAAGTCCGACAACAAATGTTCGATGGAGCATACACACGGTCGGACTTTCCGCCATGAAGCTCACATCCAACATTTGTTGTCGGAAAATCTAAGCGTGTGTACGGGGCATTTGGCTGACAGTCTTCCGCTGGCTTCTTCAATCTTCGGCAGGGCCACCCATAGATGGAATTTCAGCCACTAAATGGCCTGAATCTTATCCCTGTATGGCCAGCCAAAAGGTTCCCATAGACATCAGATGACAGGAAAATGGTTGTATTGATTGCAACCCCTTGTGTTTGAGGCTGTACTGGGTGGCAGAGATACCTGGAAGCAGATCATATTTGCAGATCCGATCCTCCTATAGTGCAAAGGATCTCAATCCTTTTATAATTACAGACTCACCAGTGGATCCCCCCTTTTTTTAAAGTTATAAACATTACAAGTCCTACTGGGTACCAATGTGACGTTTTACTTTCCACATGAATAACTAGGAACAAAACTGCTGAAAAACCCCTAGAAACAAAGGTGTTTTTAGGTATGTAAAAATACTTAACTGGATTAAATTGGGTCTTTTATATTTGTATATGGGTCTGCTTTAAATAATTTACTTACAAAAAATGAAAATGTGGAATGTTTTTAGTGAGAGCACAAATAAAAAAATGTTGAGGTAAGACCTACAAATGGAGTTGTCTTGTGTGTTCCTGTCACGCAGAGTGTTACACCCTGAGACAAAAGGTGTTGTGGTGACCCCATGCTGCTTCCCAGATAACGCCTGGCTCCATTCACCACAGACGTGTGATAGAGGAAGGAGACAAGACAGTTGCTATTTGCAAACTTGTTATCCTTTCCAACCTCAAAATGATTTAAAGGTAGAAACATGTCAGCCCTGGACACACAGAGATAAGCTTTAGAGGGAAGAGGCTGCTGCCATCAACAGAGGAGTCGCTCAAGATATTACCAGCAAATATTTGCTACATAAACCCTGATGAATCCTTAACCTCTTCAGCCCCGGAAGATTTTACCCCCTTCCTGTCCAGAACATTTTTATGCAATTCGGAACTGCGTCGCTGTAACTGACAATTGCATGTGTGACACTGTACCCAAACAAAATTGACGTCCTTTTTTCCCACAAATACAGCTTTCTTTTGGTGGTATTTGATCACCCCGTGTTTTTATTTTTTGCGCTATAAACAAAAAAAAAGCAAAAACTTTGGGGAAAAAAAGCAATATTTTTTACTTTTTGCTATAATAAATATCTCCAATATATATATATAAAAAATCTTTCTCAGTTTAGGCCGATATATATTCTTCTACATATTTTTGGTAAAAAAAATCGCAATGAGCTTATATTGATTGGTTTGCACAAAAGTTATATTTTTCTCAATCAAAGATAAAAGTTATATTATAGCGTCTACAAAATAGGGGATAGATTTATGCCATTTTTATTATTTTTTTTTTTTTTAGTAGTAGTAATGGTGGCAATCTGCAATTTTTATCATGACAGCAACATTATGGCGGACGCGTCAGACACTTTTGACACTATTTTGGGACCATTGTCATTTATACAGCGATCAGTGCTATAAAAATGCACTGATTATTGTGTAAATGACACGCCAAGCCACGGCCCCTACAGTAAAAAAAAACACTTAACCCCTACACTGCCCCCTAGTGTTAACCCCTTCACTGTCAGTGACATTTTTACAGTAATAAATGCATTTTTAATCGCACTGATAGCTGTATTAATTCCAAAGTACCAAAAATGTGTCAAAATTGTCCGACGTGTCCGCCATAATGTCGCAGTCACAATAAAAAAATGCTGATCTCCGCCATTACTAGTAAAAAAAAAATATTAATAAAAATGCCATAAAACGATCCCCTATTTTTTAGACGCTATAACTTTTGCGCAAACCAATCAATAAACGCTTATTGCGATTTTTTTTTTACCAAAAATATGTAGAAGAATACGTATCGGCCTAAACTGAGGAAATAATTTTTTTTATATATTTTTGGGGGATATTTATTATAGCAAAAAGTAAAAAATAAGGGGCCTGGTCCTTTAGCTGCAAAATGGTCCGGGGCTCAAGTGGTTAAAGAGTGCAAAATAAAACCTGTTGATCCTGCCAGAAATCTTGTGAGCTGATAACTTCCTATGCTATCAGTCTTTTATCAGTTATTATACTCCCAGCTCTCTCTATGAACTACATACATTTTCTGTCCTTGGGTAATAAGGCCAGTCCTCTACAGAATCAAAACGGTGACCATATCTCCCAAGGATAGAAACTGTGATATTGGGAGCATCACAAAATAAAACTACAAGAAAATAAAGCCTGAAAAAAAGAAAATAAGGACTAGGAAGTTTTACTGTATAACTAAAGGCAACACTTTTTTTAAGTTTTGGATAGTGGTAAGGGGTTAGGATCACTGTCAGGACTTTTTTTCTGTCTGTGATCTAATCGCCCTGATCACCAATGTTGCCAGTAATGAAATGGAGGATGAATCCAAAATTCTGAGTTCCCATCAAAAGTAATCTTCCAATCGGGACACATATTCCCCTGACAACTGTACAGTAGAAGGGGATTTCCCTCACATCAGAAAAATAAATACTTTCATTTCCTGTTGTCTATAGGACAGGAAATGTGCTGAAAGCTCCCTAATGAGACATATATGGTTAAAAAAAATAATCTATAAAAAAAAATCCAGAGTGCTTTTAACCCTACCCTAAGTAAAGGAAAAAAAAAGTTTTGACTTTAAATAAACTTTAACCACTCCCCCCCCCCCCCCTTCCTGCCCAGGCCAAATTTTTATCATTATTTGAAACAGATAGAGCTTTCTTTTGGTGGTATTTAATCACCACTGTTTTTTTTTTTTGCTAAACTAATTAATTAAGGTAGGTAATTTTTCTTCTTCGCTGATGTGCGCCTGTGAGACTGCACTGATGGGTACTGATGAGGCTGCACTGAATAAGCTGCACTAATGTGCACTGATGGCCACTGGTGAGGCTGCAATGATAAGCTGCACTGATGGGCACTGATGAAGAGGCACGGACGAAGCTGCTCTTATGAGGGTAGGCAGCACTGAAGAGCATTGATAAGCTGCCCTGAAGGGCACTGAAAAGCTGCACTGATGGGCACTAATGGCGCTGCACTGATGATCAGCGCCCAGATTATTAGTGTAAACTATGTACTCACTTGTGCCTTGTCAGACTTGCCAGTTATCGGCTCTCCTTTCCTCACACAGAGACATTGTGTGAGAAAAGGAATGTTGATAACCGACAAGTCTGTTTAAAAGTGACCAGCTGTGACTGGACACAGCTAATAACATGCTAATAACGCCGATCTGTGATCAGCTGGGTCCAAAGGACTCAGAGATCACAAAGCGCGCCCGATGCACACCCCAGGGGGACACGTATGAGGCACGTATGTGGGAAGACAACCATGGATGTCCTCCCAGAACTGGAAAGTTGCACTGTAGCTGTTTTTGGCTATAGGTCAGGAACTGGTTATAATATGCTATTTTTGTTCTTGAGTTTAGACAATCCACTTCCTTGTGTGGAAAATGGACATTATAAGCTAAATTATTATATACTTCTACAGAGTCATTTCAAAGAGGCATGGAACCTAAACATAAGATAATTAGAATTTAGGTTTAACTTTCATTTATGAGGAGAAATGTCGAGTAATAAACTTTGCCAGGATTTATTAAGATCTCTATACCAGAATGACTACAAGGCAAATAAGGCAAATGGGAAGCCAAATATACCACCCTCTTTATAGGATTCCGTCCAGAACTTTATTGATAGGCATCTCACGCACATGCGGCTTGAGAATTCCAATTGAGAGTCTATACCATAAATCCAAAACATAATTAAGGTGGAAAGCCAATTCATCCCAGTCTTAGCAATACTTTACCTTCATTAGAGGTTGTATGATTTAAATTAGCCTACAAAGACTGCTTTTCTTTGCTGCTAAGGAAGGGGAAAAATTCGGCCAGCTGTGTTCATAATCCCAACATTTCTGAACAGTAAAACACAAGCCACCTCCGTGCACGAGAACCTGATGTGGAACTGTCTATTTTAGGAAAGGTCACAAGTCTTAAACCCAACTTGATGGGAGTGAGCCTATTTTGGTACATCTGTAAATGCTTACAAATGTCCAGAACCTAGCGCCAATTGTTATTAACCACAACAGCCAGCCAGCAAATGAAAAAAAGATGTGCTGGACATTGATCCTGCAACACAGCAGCTTTCGGGAAAGTTTCATGCTTTTTACAATTTATGACTTTGGAAATTGTGCTTCAGCTTGTATTTAAGAGATTCACAGCCTTAGGGGATACAGCTTGTGCGTCTGGTGGGTAGATTTGAGGGCTAATGTACGCAACTGTACTTTGGGGTTTTATTTGGATGGCTTGTGTGTAAGCAATTTTTTTTCCTAGCAGAATGCTTTTGGCTGCAGTTACAGAGCTTTCAGATTGGCATGAAGGAGAATACAAGTCTTTTCTGGCACTGATGTCAGAAGTGTCACTGCGTGCTTTTAGAAGTTCAGCCAGCACTGAAGGACAGACACAACCATGGCTTGGGGCTTATCTGACTAATCTAGGAATAACTGTTGCAGCCCGAGTTTCCTTTTTTGATTCTGCTGATTCTCATTATTCAGGTTCAAAATGCTGTTTGCACATTGAAGCTATCAAGGATTTTATTTATGAAAACTAGTGGAAAGAGGACGACAGAAAAAACGGAGTTGCCCACAGCAACCAATAAAAGCCTCATTAGTTATTACAACAGACCATCTTGATTCACTGGTTTTATAAATCTGACCATTTGAGTAGTTGTGCAACTTTACAAAAATACCAAGAACAATATTTACCCCGCTATAGAAGTTGATCTCTCTAACATGTTTCTAACAACAGAAATGCCTGTGTATGGTATGGGCACAACCTCATGCTCTATCACTATAGAAGGACTGCTCTTAACCTTTAAAAGCCACAAGCAAGCTGTCATAGCCTAGGGCTAGTGGGTAAACCTTTAATACAGAGTATTGTAAGAATAGTCCCGAAAGGATACAAAAAGAGTAGTTGGTAAATTAGCACTGATGCAAACACTGCAGCCTTAGGGGTGATTTAACCGATTCAGCCCCGGAAGATTTTACCCCCTTCCTGACCAGAGCACTTTTTGCGATTCGGCACTGCGTTGTTTTAACTGACAATTGCACAGTCATGCGACATGGCTCCCAAACAAAATTGACATCCTTTTTTTTCCCCACAAATAGAGCTTTCTTTTGGTGGTATTTGATCACCCTTGCATTTTTTTGGGGGTTTTCTTGCGCTATAAACAAAAAATTTTATTTTTTACATTTTGCTATAATAAATGTCCCCCGAAAATATATAAAAAAACTATTTTTTTTCCTCAGTTTAGGCAGATACTAATTCTTCTACATATTTTTGGTAAAAAGAATTGTAATAAGCGTTTATTGATTGGTTTGCGCAAAAGTTATAGCGTTTACAAAATAGGGGATAGTTTTATGGCATTTTTAATAATAATTTTTGTTTTACTAGTAATGACGGCGATCAGTGATTTTTATCGTGACTGCGACATTATGGCGGACACATCGGACATTTTTGGGACCATTGTCATTTATACAGCAATCAGTGCTATACAAATGCTCTAATTAATTAAATGTAAATGACACTGACAGTGAAGGGGTTAACCACTAGGGGGCAGGGTAAGGGTTAAGGGTGTCCTGGGGCATGTTTCTAACTGTGGGGGGCGTGGGCTACGTGTGACACGTCACTGATCTCTGCTCCCGATCACAGGGAGCAGAGATCAGTGACACTGTTGCTAGGCAGAACGGGGAGATGCTTGTTTACATTAGCATCTCCCCGTTCTTCCTCCCCACGAGACGATCGCGGGTATCCCCACAGCGATCAAGTCCGCAGGACCCACGACCCGACCCACAGAGGTCCCGGCCGCCATGCGCGCAATGGCACCGCGGCAAATTTAAAGAGATGTACAGGTACGTCCATTTGCCCAGCCGTGCCATTCTGCCAGCATACAACGACGTGCGCCGCTCAGGAACCGGTTAATAGAGACAAATAGACTGTGCACTCTGCAAGAGCATTTTTTCAGAGCTTAGTAAATGAGGCGAGGCTTCACTTTGCAATCAATACCCAATCACATCCAAGAAAAAAAAAACAGCATCTTTGCTTGCACATAATTGGATGATGGAAGTCAGCAAAGATTCCACTCATTTACTAAGCTCTGGAAAAATACCCTTGCACAGTACAGCTGCACTTGCAATGTGCACAGTCTATTTGCCTTTAGTAAATCAACCCCACAGTATGCTATGCATTTTAAAAGCATACATAATGTTAACTTTGTGCATTCTATATAGTGCTATTAAGTGCTTTAACACATTTTTCTGAAAATTGCTATTAAAAAAATATTGTGACTGGCTCACAAAGCAATGAAACACACATCTCCCAAATTAATAGGCATAAAAACCCTGTTCCATGAAAATAAATTTACAGGTATTTTGCATCCTTAGAAACTGTATTCCAAGTGCCAGCATATGACATTTTGTATGCCGTCTAGCATTTGAAAGTATACACATGCACACAAAGTACCTTCCTGTTTTTTTCATTAGACATACCATCAACGCTGTATACTGGCCTAGACCAACAAGGCCCATGCCTAGGGCAGCACTTTGCAGGCGGGCAGCACAGAAAGATTCCCTGCCGGCTTGCGCTGTTAGTGTAGCTCCAGTCTTATGGGGCGGACTGGGCTGAGAGGCAAATTAGTCTAGCGCCCCCAGTATTACTGTCCTATCATCCTGGACCACAAACCTTCCTCACTGTGCTATATGTTTTCTGCTGCACCATATTATGGCTATCTCTTCTTAGTCCTCTACATAAAATTATCAGAAATTTGTGCAGAAAGTAGAACTATAGGCAACAATTTTTTTTTTTTTTTTGGAAAGAGTAAGGGAGGGTTATAGCCCCTGTCAGTTTATTTTTTACCATTCCTGTCCCATTGCAGAGATTTCCCTTCACGTCCTGCCCCATAGCCAAATAGAAAGTGAGAGGAAATCTATGCAAATTAAGGGAATCAATTGCCCCCGACTAGGCTCTCAGAACTAGTGTCTCCTCTCGAAAATTTCAGGGTGGGTCTTAAAAAGCAAGGAGTGAGGCCTTGACAGGAGTGGGTCATAATTAAATTAGGGGGTGCACGAGTTTAGTCAGGCCTAGGGCAGCACAAAACTTAAATACACTACTGCATACAATGACTACAACTGTAGTACAAATCCTGAGTATGAGTACAAATCCTCACCCAGGCTTTCCCCTTCCCTTTTGTGACTGGTCCTCTGACATCATCACTTAAAACGCAATTGGATTTAGAAAATGTTGGGTTGTTGTGCAAATGATTGGTGATAAGGCTTCAGTGGAGATACCTTTTCCCCATGATAATCCTTACAGAAGTGAACTTCCCTTCCTAGGGGTAGATTTCTTCTCACTTCAGGTTGTCTCCCTCAATTTGTAAGTATGAGTCGTATTTAAGTCAGATGTTTGTAACCCTGGGACCGCCTGTACAAGAGGATGGCCAGGGCATGCCAGCATTCAGAGTGTCAGACAGTAGAGGGGAGTGCCAAGTGCTGGGGGACTGAGGAATAAGGTAAGTATTTTTTGCCTATTCCTTTGCTCTTTAGCCCTGAGGTTCATAATTTGGGGTCCATGGAAACTTAAGTGGTCAGTAAATGTGTTTAAGAAGGTCAGATAAAAAAATAACATTTACATTCACTATACAACCCTCCACATTGTCCCAATTGCGGGTTTTCCATTGAAATAAAAAAAAAAACTACTATACTACTTATAGCACCATATAGCACCAAACACTAATCATCTCTTGACTGTTGCCCCATGTTTACCATTTAAATTTGTATAAGTGTTCTCTGCACAACCACCATCATGTGCCACTCCATATTAGCAAATTCTAATTATCATTTTCTAGTAGTAATAGTAGTAGTAGTAGTAGTTACTTGTTACGGTTACCTGTTTAGATTTACACTAGAATTATTGCTCTCACTCTAACGATTGTGGTGATACCTCACATGTGTAATTTGAACACCATTTACATTTGCGGGCGTGACATATGTATGCATTTTCTTTGGTGCATGAGATCGCGGGGATGGGGGTGCTTTAAATTTATGAATTTTTTTATTTATTTTTATTTAACACTGTCTCTGACCACTTTTATTGCTATCACAAAGAATGTAAACATTCCTTGTGACAGTAATAGTCAGTGGCAGGTGCTCTCTACTTCAAAGTATTCAAAATAGCAAAATTGGCATTTTGGAATACTGACATTTTTTTTCTCAAATCTGCGCCATTGGCAGCCGAGTAAACCAGAAGTGACGGAGACCCGATAAAAGCTGGACTCCACACAGCCGGCCAACATGGCGGATGGTCGCTCCGGTCTC
Source organism: Lithobates pipiens (assembly GCF_037356315.1). NCBI lineage: Eukaryota > Metazoa > Chordata > Amphibia > Anura > Ranidae > Lithobates > Lithobates pipiens. Next base: position 610,218,202 of record NW_027507748.1, read on the forward strand.
CCGGTGGGGCGAAGGGCAGGGGATGCAGCGGGAGGATGTCCCCTCCCGCTCCTTATGATAACAGCCGAGTGGCTCATTAGCTGCATCAGTTGTTATCATTAAAGAGAGCCGGCTGCTAGCTCTAAAAAACATTTCCGAGGCGATGCCTGCATCTGCAGGTATTATCCCGGTACAACCACTTCAACCAAATGACGTACAGGTATATGATTTGTGTGAAGTGGTTATAGCACCGTATAGCACCAAATGCTAAGCATCTCTTGACTGTTGGCCCATGTTTAACATTTAAATTTGTATAATGCCACGTACACACGGACGGACTTTCCGAAGAGAAATGTTTGATGTGAGCTTGTTGTCAGAAAGTCCAACCGTGTGTATGCTCCATCGAACATTTGCTGTCGGAATTTCCACACACCAATGTTTGAGAGCAGGTTTTCAAATTTTCCTCCAACTTCACTTGTTGTCGGAAAGTCCGATCATGTATACACAAGTTCGTCACACAAAAGCTCACGCATGCTCAAGCAGAAGAAGCTGGCTATTGACCTTCCTTTTTATCGGCTCATCATATTTGTTGTACATCACCACGTTCTCACGTTCGGAATTACCGACAACATTTGTGTGGCTGTGTGTATGCAAGACAAGTTTGAGCCAACATCTTTTGGAAAAAAATCCACGGTTTTGTTGTCGGAAATTCTGATCGTGTGTAAGCGGCATAAGTGCTCTCTGCACAACCACCATCATGTGCCATTCCATAATAGCAAGTTCTAATTATAATTTTCCAGTAGTAATAGTAGTAGTAGTAGATTTGAGCAGAATTTAAATTGATTTATATAATTTGCACAACATGATTGTATTTCATTTTTGTAATGAGTGGCTACTACTTTTTGCATGAAAGGAGTGTGTTTTTTTGTTGAGATTGTTTACTTTCTTCAAACCTTGTGTATGTCATATATGTATGAGGTAATTCAATTTCAGTGAAATAACTTACATACTGTACATTTATTTTTAGTCCTGAGTAAAATACATTAACATGTGTCCCCCCACTGATGTGAAGACAGTGTCTTCCATCTGCATGATACACCAACAAGGCCCATTCTCCAGCTGACCAAGCGGCAAACAAACCTTCCCCCACTCGCACCGCTGCCAACACCACCCCCCCCGTGGGAGACAGATGGAAGTACGCAAGCCTCCCCCCACGGGAGACAGTCGGGAGGCCACAATCAGAGGTCTTATGCCGCGTACACATGATTGGAATTCTCGTCGGAAAAAGCTCTGATGGTTTTCCCAATGGAATTCCGACGGAATTCGGCTCAAGATGTCTTGCCTACACACGGTTACATCAAATTCCGATCGTTTATAATGCGGTGACGTACAACATGTACAACAGGACTAGAAAAGGGAAGTTCAATAGCCAGTAGCCAATAGTTTCTGTCTCATAGTTGAATCTGAGCATGCGTGATTTTTGGCGTGTCGGAATTGCATACACACGATCGGAATTACCGATAGAAAGTTTTTCTGTCTGGAAAATTGAGAACATGCTATCAATTTTTGGCTAGCGGAAATTCAGACAGCTAAAAATTTCGATGGAGCATACACACGGTCGCATTTTCCGATGAAAAGCTCTCATCTGTCTTTTTCTGGCCAGAATTCCGATCGTGTGTACGGGGCATAACTGTAAGGAGGCAGATGGGACCTGAGCTGAGCCGGGAGCCGAGCCTAGATGAAGAGAGGAGCTTGACAAGGGAATAGCCGGGATTTCTCCTTCCGGCTGAACAGGAAGTGGATCCTGAGACTCCCTGGCCAATTGGGTCTCCCTGGCCATCAGCTTCATGATTGGCTGGGAGTAGAATCAGAAAGACGATAGTGAATATTAATTCGCTATTGTCACACAACTGGGTGGGCTCAATTAGAGGTTCAAAAAATAAAAATAAATTTAATTCTTGCGTCCGGCACCCTGTATATTGATTAAGGGCCGGAGGCATGGATTACGGCACCCCTAATGGATGGGCCGCCACTGCTGACCACTCCATTTTCCCCCAGATAACCTGGAGAGGGTTTACTGTTGGCTTAAACAGGTTTATATGCTATCACTAGCTTGTTTTCTGTTTTTTGTCATTGAAAACATTAATTTCTTGGTACCGGCCTAATAATTTGTAATATTTCCTACCTATGAGTGCAAAAAATTAGGGAACACTAGTTAGCAACTGCATTTTGTATCTCCCCAGAGTTCCTCTTTAATAAAATAGCTCTAGGTTACATTTCCTTTTTTTTATAAAATAAAATCGGCACTGAAATGTCAACAATTAGATGACATTAATGAATGGTATTTAGGGCTACTGAAAGACCACTCATTACATGAAAATTGATCCATGTATCTTGAAAGATGATTAATTAAGAGAACAATTCGGACAATGCCCGGAAATAAAAGGGATAGGAATCAGATGTAAACTAAAGGGATGGTAATTGTAACATGCCAGATGTTCAGGTCCATTACTCTGCTACCAGTTAAACCTGCACTGCATGGACTTGATTCATTTCTTCCGTTCATCACTTAATTGCCTGGATCATCTGCTCACAAGAAAACAAGTACACATGGAACATAGAAGTGGGTACAAAGCAACAAAAATGATTGTCAGCAACAGTTTAACTTTAATAGCTCCAATAATAGAAGAGAGGTAATTAGCGGCACACATTTACTTCTGGCACAATCATGGTACAGAGGAAGCCATTTTGTGACTATGCCTCGGGGTGTTGCTACTTCCTATATACATTATTACTTGAAAGTGGAAATTAGGTAGTACATTGGACACTAGGACCTAGGTGGTCCAGTCTTTGACAGATTTGTAGTTTGGCTCCCCTCATACTTGGGACAAAGAAAAAGTTAGAGAATGATAGCTCACAGTATTATGCGCCATTTACTCTTTTAGGTATGGATACCTTAAAGAGGCTGTATGAACAAAGCAGATCCTTCTATAATGTGTAATCGACTCTATCCAAAGCAGTGTGATTTCTCTCTGCTCAGAGTCCCTCTGTTTATCTCTCCCTTCATTGGAGCACCCTTCTACTCATTACAAAAATCTATATTTGCACTTTATTTATTTTTTTAACAAATGCTTTGGTCTGGTTTAGTGATGTCACAGGTCCTCTTCACCCTCCTCTTCCTCTAGCAGAGAACAGAACGTAAACACTGCACATGATGACATGATGCATTATTATCCGGAGAGTCCAGGGTGGTGAACAGAACCTTAATGCCCATGTCTAACAGAAAGTGTGTTGACTAATTCTGGGCATCATCCAATATGGAAAAAGAAGGGGCACCACATTTTTGGGTAAGTGTGCAGGGCACAGTACCAGAGAGGAGATGTGAATATTTCAATCAGAACTACATTTTTATTTTTGCCCAACGTGGAATTCAGAAAAACAGACATAGTTAAAATACATGAATGCCAACTGTACTACTTGCCTTATTCATACTTATGTTTAGCACAGCCCAGCCCAGTAGTGTATTTAGGTTTTGTGCTGCTCTAGGCCTGACTAAACTCGTGACCCCCTAATTTAAATATGACCCACCCCTTCCTGTCAAGGCCACACCCCTTGCTGTTTAAGACCCGCTCTTACATATTTGAGTGGGGACACTAGTTCTGAGGGCCTGTGTGGGAAGGAGTAATGGATTCCCTTTAATTTGTATCGATTTCCTCTCACTTCCTGTTGGCTATGGGGCAGGAAGTGAAGGGAAATCTCTGCAATGGGATAGGGATAGTAAAAAATAAACTGACCGGAGCTATAACCCTCCCTTATTCTATCCAAAATGAAAAAAAAAAGTGTTGCCTTTAGTTCTACTTTAAGCACAAATTTCTGATAATTTTATGGAGAGGACTAAGAAGATATAACCATGCCAATGGTGCAGAAGAAAACATATAGAACAGTGAGGAAGGTTTGTGGTCCAGAATGAGAGGACAGTCAAAATTAGAAGTGGTGCCCCCCCCCCCCCCCCCCCACAGTTGCGGAATGCCGGCCGCCCACATAATGGAAGCAGTGCGGCCACTTTATGGGGGTGCTAGACTAATTTGTCTCTCAGCCCAGTCCGCCCCATAGGATTGGCGCTACACTAACCGTGTATCGCAAGCTAGCGGAGACTCTTTCCATGCTGTCCCCCTGCAAAGTGCTGCCCTAGGCCTGGGCCTTGTCAGCCTAGGCCAGGATGCAACATTGGCCCAGCCAGGTCTGTCACACCTCGTTATTCTGGTTTAGCTTTGAAGCTTGCCAAGTTGCCTCTTTTTCTACAGCTTCCACATTGGGCAAAGAATCAGTATCATCTCACTGCTGATTAACTGCCTAACAAGCAGAGCAATGTGACAAATAAACTATACAGCTTTAAAAAGAAATAGTAAATGGATCTTCATTTCTTTGTACTGTGGGAAAAGAATGTAATTCACCAGACTGGCTGAACAGAACTACAAATCTATTTGTATTTCAATTGTGCATAAAGCGGAATTAAATCCAAAAGCAAACATTAATTATCTGCAGCTTACCAATTCTTACATGAGACGGCTGCATACATTTTCTTTTTTAGGCTTTCTTTCCTTTATTTTCACTTGGTGATCTAGCCAGCAAGTCTGTTATTTTCCAACAGAACACGCTGTTCTGCAGATGTAGCAGTCAGGGGGTTGAGACAAACTATTTACCACTGACTGGGGTGCTTACAAAGATGAGATTTCATTTATTTAAAGTGTTACTAAACCCAGGACCATGCATTCACTATATCTTCTCTCCCACAGTAAACAGAACATGGAAATGTAATAGTTTTAGTAAATATAAACTGCTAATATCTTTTCTCATCGGTAGTATATAGCACTTTTTGTGACTTGTATCAGTGCCTGGTTAAAGTTTGTAGGAGGAGATTTCATTCTCCCCTGATTTTCCCATGAGGCTGCAGGACCCCTGACCCTGTCTAGACAGTTCTGATTGGCCCTGTGCCGATCACATGAACTCTCACAAGGAAAGAATAACTCTCTAGCATTACATACCAAACTGAGAGTGTTCAGAGTGCCCCAAGGAGATGGATTGGGAACAATGGAAGAAGGGGAGGATCAGAGAAGACAGGGTCAAACAGCCTTTTTACACAATGTGCAGGATTAACCCCTTAGGTTCCATGGTGAGTATAACAAGCATGCTTTACTGCATATACACACTGATTTTACTGTTGTGGATTTAGTAACACTTTAAATAAAACTCTTATCCCAAAAGAAAACAAATTGTTGCTGTAACTGATTATGAAGTGTTAGTTTTTAGACACTGGACACTGGTTAATGGTGCAGCTGCTCAGTTTCTAAAATATAGAGATATAGGGGGGGGGGGGGGGTGCAGTTCAAGTGACACTGTGCCAACACTACTTTCAATTATACCAGGCCAAGGATTATTATGGGCTGTGCCTGGCTTGACAACATGGCCCTTATGTACATAACCTGAAGAATGTAGGCCTGCTGGTATTAGTGAAAAAACCTTTACATTTTTTGTAATATACATTTTGCATTCCAAACATCAGTATATGTACTGAAGAAACTAAAGATGCATAGTGATAATCTTATTATTTGAATACGTAAATACTCTTAATTTATGGCAGGACAGGATGAATGGTCAATGGATGGAAAAATAAAGAGTTACATGAAATATTACTGGTTGGCAGGAACAAATGTCCTACAGTATATGTACTTTTATCAACAGGCTTTTCTGGAGCATCATTCTTAGGCTGGCCATGGTCAGTGCGAATCTTGGCCTGGATGAGCATGAACCGGCTGAGATTCGAACCATGTATGGGCAGGCTGAATATACCAAGTTGAATGATCAACTTGGGTAAAACCAGCCTGCTGGATTTTACATACGATTTTTGCTAGTGGCTAGTATAGCCGCTAGAAATAATCACTGTCTTATCTCGCGGGGATGGCAAATTTCTTTCCTGCAACATCTGGTTGTGAGAAACTGACCAGCTACCTTGGTTAGATTGTTTTTCTGCTGCCTGATGATCAGTCTGCTGTCAGGAGTTTTGGTAAGTCCATAGATAGGCACACTGGAGATAACAGCAAGCCTGTCTGTGGCCCAATCTTCAGTGAATTGCATTATAGGGGTAGTCATTAGGCAGGGACTGCTACTGCAGTTGCTTTGTGGAATAAACTTGTATTACAATGATGTCACTTGTGTGCGGCGCCTCTTCATTTTCTCTAGGTGCTGTTTGCACACTGAAGTAATGGGATTGTCCTGCAACAGTGTGCCACGCATTTGGAAAGTGGTTGCAGCGCAGCACAGTGCAGCCTAAAATCACCCTTGGGATAAAAAAATAGGGGTTTACAAAGTGGTAGGATCACTTCTTGAATGCCTGTAAACCATCGCTCCCAACTGCCCCTGATTTCAAGGGACTGTCCCTGATTTGGAGCAATGTCCCTCTGTCGCTCTTTCCTCCTCATTTATCCCTCATTTTGATCTGATCTATATAGTTGTATAAAAAATGCACTTTTTATCTTTCAAAAAGTGTTTCTCAGTGCTAAACCTTTCATCCAATTCCTAAATTGCTGCATTTGTACATTTTAAAAGACAATATAAAGTAATAGTAGTGGTCTTGTTAATTCTCCTTTATGGGGGGGGGGGGGGGGGGGCAGGGGGACTGTCCTATGCCTGCATACATTTGTTAGTAGGTGTCCCTCATTCCCATCTCATAATGTTGGGAGGCATGTGTAAACTGTCTCGAAACTGCCTCTGATCACTTTCAGGGGGGCAGTAGAGTCTACTGCTCATGTGAAAGAAGCCTTAATGTTTGTAGAATGCTTTATTCTACCAGGAAAAATAAGCAACACATGAAATATATTTACTTGCAAAAATAGGTGATTTTAGAAGAACTACATGTCTTTATAAGCAAATCTCAATGGTGACAAGATATATCTAATAGTTCGTAGCAGCCACAATAGCTCCCTTGTAACTACAACATGTATAGGAAGTAAAAACTGAATAAAGTATGCTTTTGTGTTGAGAAAGCATTGGTAATGCAGATTTGAAATTTAAGATGTTGAGGATTACTCTTTCAGGAGATGGGTGATTTAAGGCAACAGGTGGGATAATGACAAAAACAGCCAGTGGGAGTAGACTGCGTCTACGTTAATGTCAACTCTGCTACCGAGCCTAATTTCCTTAATTTGGCTCATCATACCACTCAGTTTGCCCTCCAATGGCTTCCTACTGCTCCTGTTGCATATCAAGCAGTTCCCAAAACTAGATCCTGGATGCACACGTTGAGAAACTGAACACTAAATGACTCCTGGAAAAAGCCATGATGGAGGCACATCGGATTCTAAAAAGGTTGTTTACCCAGTCACACCCTCTTTGCCAACACTCTTTTCTGACCCTAAACAGAGATGCCTGTTATTTCCAGTTTGATCAGCGGGAGTTTGGCACTTCTATCTTCATGTCTTCACTGACCTCAGACAACCTCCATGGAGATCACTCTTGCGCAAATGTTTTAGGATATTTACTCACTTTATTCCTCAGCAATGTGGAATTCATAACTCAACCACTTTGAAGGTGCCTTAAAGCACTTGAGCACAGGTGTGAACCTAAACCCAATCATTTTTTGCCATTCAATAAAGACTATTATAGGGTAGACAACTGGGAAAATCTTAGAAGAAATAATATCAGAGAAAAAATGAAGGTAGCAAATGTAACTGGTTTAACGAGACCTATTTGGGAGATATAAAGTTACATAGTTGTAGAAAAGAACCATATTCTCCCTGCAAGTGTATGGATGACCTCTGATAAACACAGAAAATAACCTGCTTGTGCCTTTCTTTCTTTATTGCCGAGGTTCTCAACTGCAAATTGGAAGCCATGCTCTAAGATTACAGTTGTCAAAAGAAAGCCACAGGCCTTTAGGCTTTAATACTTTAGGATGTTTTCTGATAGCCTTATGTTCAGCATACAAAAGCTCACTTTTTCATAGATTTATATGCTACTATGTCAGAAGTAATGTCTGCCAAGATCTCCTAAGAATGGTCAACCTTTTTCGAAAAAATTCACTATTCCTACTTACGTAACTTTACAACCCTTTGGATCCTCTATCCTTGAATTCTACTTTCATAATAGAACTTCTAACCCAGAATGTCACGTCATTGCCCCTCCGCTCCAGCTGTGTGGTCAGCTCCATAATATTTTGACATGCAGTTAATTGGTGCCCAGATTGGTGAGGCGGCATTATGTTAAAGATAGTTATGTACCGCATTCCTACACAGGCCTGAGAAATGGCAGAGAGAACAGCTGCTGTCGTTTATTTACATACATTCCTGCTCGAAATTGAACTAATGAAGGTAATTTCAAAGCAAGCAGCGTCCTTTGCCTCTCTCTTTGTATCAGTTGACATCTCTTTCCTTGACTGTGTTCTAAATTATGACACATTGTAATTACCCCCACGAAGCAGAAACATTTCGCTCTGACATAGCAGCCATGTGTTGTGCTTGCACGCTCAGAGCCTTAATAATGTTAATAAAGTTAAAACAGTGATATTATATTACAGCTTTCCCAGCTAGGTTTTTTTTTTTTTTTTAAACTTGTTAGAAGGTGATATATCTAGCCCCGAAGTCAAGACTTGCAAACCACACGACAAATATTTTATCATGCTTTCATTAGCTTCTGGCTATTAAAACCAGATTTAAATCTAACAACAATGACTCATGTTGTTAGGAATATGAATAAGTATTTTCCACTACGGGGTCTATATAGATGATCGGAGATGGGCAGATCTCCAGTACGATTTTACAATCTTCTCATCCTTGTCATCTTTAAGCAGTCCCTGAAACTCTGTGAATCATTAGGGTATTCAATGTGTGCATAAAGCAGGGGTCACCCCCTTTTTTGGGTAGAACGAAAATTTGATTAATTAGTAGCAATACATTTGCAGCATGTTCTGGGAACTGCTATTCACATCATGTTGCATATACTACCCAGTAAAATTTATAGATATCTAAACCCCTTTCTTCCTGTCCAAATCTGAAAAAGGCAACAGGAAGTGAGGTAGAATTTTCCCCAAAAGTAATGTAAGGGAATCCAAATTTTGGCAGTTGCCATAAGAACAATTGACCACTCTGGAAAATATCACCACCACTCCTTTTCTGGTGACAACTGTATAATTTTGGATTTGCCTTTGGTTTCTGTCCCAGTGACAATGTTCACTTTGACAACAAGTGAAGGTGGATGTCCTCTGAAGGGACACAGACAGCAATAAACATTTGGCAATGATCTTCAGGTCATGAGTACCAGTGTTTTTCAACTTTTTTTTGGTCAAGGCACCCTTTAAAAATTATAAACAATCTCAAGGCACCCTTTAAAAATGATGGACAATCTGGAGGCACTTATTAAAAATTATGGAGAGTCTCGAGGAACCCATTCTAAAATGTAAAAAACTATTCTAAGCCCTTGTACACACGGTCTGAGAATTCATCGGAATGTGTCCTATCGGACCGTGTTGTCAGATAATCCGACTGTGTGTGGTATGCATCGGACTGATTCCGTCGGAATATCCGTCGGACCCAATTTTCCAACTTGTTGGAAAAATTTTCCGACAAACTGGTTTGATCGTACATACTCCGATCATGTGTAGAGAATTCCGATCGGACAAAGTGGCACGCATGCTCAGATCAAATTCCTACACCAGAGCTATTGGCTACTAGCCTGAACGTAGTCCCGTCGTAACTAAATAACGTCATCACGCTCTGAACGATCGGATTTTCCGACAACTTGGTCCGACCGTGTGTATGCAACAGTTTCGGACACAATCCGTCACACAAAATCCAACGGATTTGGTTGGCAGAATGTCCAACCGTGTGTACAGGGGCTAAGAGCTTTACACAATGCAGTAACATTTACACGTAGGACACCCAACGTTGGAGGCGATTTATTCTGCCAAAACAAATACACTTTTGAAAACTGCTACTGACTAGTATTCCAATGGACGATGGTACAAGTTTTTAATTATTCTTACTTTTAGTAACTCACTACAGAGGCCACACTCATTTTTTCTAGTATTCCAATGTTTCTCTTCTCCCTCAAATTTTCTCCATCACTCAGCTAATGTGCCCCAATGCTGATGGAGAGGGGCAGGAGAGGGTCAAACACGGATGCTATGCTATGCTACTGCCTTCTTTTCAACTGATGATGCCATTGGTCATTAGAATGCCAGCAGCTAAAAAGTTGTAATGGTGCACACTGAAAACCTGTGGCTTTGTGTAACTAAAAGGCTTCATCCACACGATGGCTTGTATACAATTTCTGGGCAATTTTTAGGCATTTTGCCAAGGCACCCCCGAAGAAACCTCAAGGCACCTGGGTTGAAAAAGGCTGTTCAATGCTCTATAACAGTGTTTATTATTATTTTTTTCATAGAAAATTATGAATGACTAATAAAGCCACATCCCAAACAGAGAATGCAAAAAAGGGCAGGGCTGGGAAAAATAACTGGACTTTAAAGAGGTTGTAAACCTCAGAAAAATATCTAAAAATAAAAAAAGACCCTGCAAGACAAAGACATAATGAGCTAGTATGGATCTGAAATGATATCATGTTACTCTGAAATGAACTATAGCAGGCCTCAAAATTTCAAGTCCTGAGCTACTAGGCCGGCTTTAAGAGTTACCCACCACCAGTTTCTCCACCCAACTCTAACCCTGCCCAGCCCCTAAACGCACCCTCATAAATTATCTCATGAAATGACACTGTTAAATGTTTTATGCAGAATTAAGTTACAAAGTAAATAGTAACAACAACAACTTTAACCCTTTTAACCACTTCAGCTCCGGAAGGTTTTACCCCCTTCCCGACCAGGCCATTTTTTGCGATACGGCACTGCGTTGCAATTGCATGGTCGTGCAATGTTGTGCCTAAATAATTCCCACTATTAGAGCTTTCTTTTGGTGATATTTGATCACCTCAGCGGTTTTTATTTTTTGCGCTGTAAACAAAAAAAGACAGTCATTTTTGAAAAAAAAAAAGATTGTTTTTACTTCTGCTTTAAAACACATCTAATAAAAAAATATAAAAAATCTAATTTCTTTATCAGTTTAGTTCAATATGTATTCTGCTACATGTTTTTGGTAAAAGCGTAAATTGATTGGTTTGCACAAAAGTTATAGCGGCTACAATCTATGGGATATTTTATGGACTTTTTATATTGTTTTTACTAGTAGTTTTTAGCGCGACTGCAACATCGTGGTGGACAAATCTGACAATAAGTGACACTTTTTGGGGACCAGTGACCCAATACAGTGATCACTGCTAAATTACACTGACAGAGAAGATGTTAACATCAGAGGTGGTCAAAGGGTTACGTGTGCTCCTAGGGAGTGATTTCTAACTGTGTGAGGGATGGACTGACTGGGGGAAGAGAGGCATATGTGTTCCTGATTAGCAGGAACACGAGATCTCTCTCTTCCTCTCTGACAGAACGGCAATCTGCCTTGTTTACATAGGCAGACCACCGTTCTCTCTCTCTTTTGAACGATCGTGGGTAGCCGGCGGCGCCCCAGAGCTGATGACAGCCATGACGTGCAGGTATTATGCGCTGCCCTGCGGCAGTACATGTACATGGGGTGGTCCTTAAATCATTAACATAAAGCATATATTTAATTGATCTGACTATGATAAACAAAATAAGGATAAACTATAATTGGCTAATATATGCACTGTACACATTATTACTGCCTTGTTAAGTAAATATTTGAATGCTATATTAAATATAGCATTAAAAAAAATGAAAACCAATGAATAACACGTTCACTGATTTAGGATGCAGAGAGAAAGTCAGCTTGCATAGCGGATTTTTCAGAGTTGCTCCCATTTCTAGCCAATTTCAAAAAAGGAGAAAATGAAACAAGCAGCCCTAGGCCTGTACATCAGTACAGGTGTTACAGATGGCCCTCCAAGACCCATGGGCCTAGTAGCAGATGCGACCATGCGTGCATTATGGTACATTGCAATCATCTTCAGCTTGTCTGGTTCTTCCGCACGCTGTTAGAATGGCTTCTGAGTGAATACAATTGCAAAAAAAAATGCTAGTTTTTAGTTTGCAAATCATGCATATTGCATTATAATGAACTGATTTTGTCCTGCTGAAACATAAGTTGCCCTGATTAGCATGTACATATATTAAAACAAATTCCCCAATGGAAACTTCTTAGTAATCGGTTGCAGATATCCCATATGGGCTACCTAATTTATGAGCAGTAACATGGCTTGCACAGTCAGGTTTTGTCTACTTTAAAAACACTGTAAAGTATTATGTGTCAGTAATGAACTAGTAATAGGAACAGGTGGAAACAAGGCAGATGTTTAGAATGTTCAGAAGGCTTCCTGTTCAGTCTTACAGTGCCACCCTCTGCCAATGTAATTATCTATACCATCAATAGAGTCATTAGTTCTCTGCAGTGTGTAGGGACTTGTAAGGGCTGAACTACCTGGGAGATTCATTTCTCAAGTTACTGGATAATTTAACCCCTACAGGCAAACACAATTCACATTCTAAAATCAATCTGCTGAAAATGAAATGTCCACCAGCAAGTGGTTAAAATGTTTAGTAGCATGAGATTGAAATCTATAAAATAATGTTCTTAGAATTTAACCAGCTGAGACCTTCTTTACTGAGCCCATGTGTGCAGGTGCCAGGGTTTTCTGTTACTTTAACAGCCGAGGTTTTGATCTATGTAGCACATCTAGTATCAAAAGTTTTAACAATGATAAGGAAAAAAAAACAGGTATTTTTGTTCAAATATATACAAAACTTGATATGCTGTAGTTGGCTATGGCTTTCAGGAGCAGCTAATTGTAACATATTCTTTTTTATTTATTTATTTATTTAATACAGGAGATGGTTCAATTATAAATGCAGCCAATATATATATAATTTTGGTTAGATCTGGGTAGTGTTAGGTCCTCTGTTTGGTTTTTATTATTCTCTGTGTTCCCACTGGTGAGACTGACTGCTTTCATTTCCTGTCCCAGAATTTCAACAGGAAGAGGGAGAAAAATCTTTCCAAAATTAGGCCCATTTTTGAAAATGTTTGATTTCCTACTACTTTCTGTAGTGGTCAGGACAGAAAGTAAGGGAGGACATCTCACTGGCAGGGGCACATACATCAGTAAAAGCTTTACAGAGATTTTCCTGATCTCTGATCTTCTAGCAAATATCACCACACTGGGGGATAAGGATGAGCTCCGGTCGCCCAGCCCATGTGCAGAGCCCGCCAGGAAGTCAGCGTTGCGCTTATCACAGGCAGTGAGACATTTCCCGATGTGCGGCTGCAGAGATCAGGAAATGTCTCACTGCCTGTGATTAGCGCAGCGCAGTTCCTGGCGGGCTCAGCACGTGGGCTGTGTGAACACGCCGGAGCTCATCATTACTGGGGCATATGGGAAGGTACCTTTATTGGTAGGCCCTGGACACCCTTTTGTTAAGCACCACCAAAGCACTTCCAACCAGTGCCAGGACAAGGTCACCTAGAGCCCAGGGAGAACATGCCAAACTGTGCCCCCTCCCCTAAGATGTATGAGCACTAAATATCAGCAAATCCTCACCCCCCCCCCAAAAAAAAGGAGCACTCATTTGCATGCTTACCCCCTAAGCTTAAATTCTTCTCCTCCCAGCACAAATCCACCCCCCTGCAGAAATACCCCCTTCCAGCTCAAGTCTTTGCCAACCCTCCATTCCCCTTCCCAGCTGAAATCCTCTCTCTGCAAATCCCCCCCCCCTCTGCACAAATCGAACCTCCAAAATAAACACTCCACTTAGCACAAATCCTCTACCCCTCAAATTTTACCTCCCAGTACACATCCACTCCCCCCACTCCAAATCCCTACTCCCAGCACAAATTCCCCCCATTCCCTTTCCTAGCACAAATCCTTCCCTCCAAATTTCCGCTTCTATCACACATCCTCCCAATAATCCCTACTAGCACAAATCCCCTCCCCCACATAAAAATAAAATATTTTAGGACAAATCTCCACCATATCACCTCTTTAGCACAAACATCCAAATCCCCCTTCTAGCACAAATCCCCCAAAATAACGTCTTTTACCCACCCAATTTTCCCTCCTAGAACAATTCATACCCCCCACCTCTCATGATACCACAGCACCCAGTGCAGCCCACCCCTTGTCCCGGACCAGCTTACACAGCCAAAAATGCTACTTCAACTCTGAATTTACATTTTGGCTGGCCTGTTTAAGTGCACATTAGTGCACTGACTATATTCAAAAATTTCTTGGTGACTCTGCAACGAATGCCTCGGGAGCTAAAGAGCTAATTGTATATATTTGCTTGCAAGTCCTTAAAGTAGGTCTAAACCCATATTGGATAACATTTCATTTTATAAATAACTGTGCATTTTAAACAATTGTTTTTTTTTAATATCTCAGTGTTTCTGATCGCCTTCAGCCACTTACTGTCTATATGACCTTGCACCATCATTGCTGTGCATTAGTTTCCTGATTTTAACAATGGTGGGCCATATCTGTGTAATGTATGCTGGAGTAGCTGCTGGTAGTTTTCACCAGAAGTACATGTAACAGGGCGGGCAAATGTAATTCACATGTCACTTTCATGGCAGGATCACCAGATATTATTTTAATAAGAACTTGCAGATTTACTGTCAAAGCTTAAATAAGGTTTTAGTGCCTGAGGTCTTCTTAAAATGCTACTTATGGCGATAGGGCAAGGCAGCATATCGGATGAAAGCTATACAATCAAACAAGGGATGGTTTACAGTACATGGTGTTTATGAGCTAAAGTAACAGTGGGAACTGGTTAGGGTAATGTACATACTATACATAATAAACATACAGTATACATTAAATGCCCATACTATAAATATTTATTGAAGGCATTGGGTTTTTGAACCCAGGCTGTATTGCACAAAAATGGCCACACTAGTAAAATCTCTAGTAGTTCTTGAGTTGTTTTTCTACTCTGGAAACAGCTGATTGGCTGCAGCCCTCTAATTGCCCAACACGGCAAAGGGATTTTCCACGTTTCTGCTGAAAATGGGAAACTCCTTTAAATCTCAGCTAATGCGATTCTGTGTGTTGTTTCAGCTCAGTTCTGCACCATATGCAAAAATAGTAATTCCTTTTATGCATTATTTTATTTATGCATATTCTTTTATTTAAATCCAAACAGTGAGGTCCTCCTCTTGAAAGAAAAACAAACCAAGGGTGAACCTTGGCCTGTAGGCATAACTTATACATCCTGAATTCCTGATTGGAACATTTACATAAGTATGATACTCAGTGATTCAAAATCACAAATTACATATGCTTAAGACCTTAGCAAATCCGTTAATTTATATTCTATAAGGTCAGTTTTTTTCCCTTCTACATTAAAGTGGTTGTAAATCCTTACATAAACCAAGTGAAGTGACTGGCCTTAGGTGATATACATACAGTGCCTTGAAAAAGTATTCATACCCCTTCAAATGTTCTACATTTTATCATGTTACAGCCAAAAACGTAAATATATTTTATTGGGATTTTATGTGACAGACCAACACAAAGTGGCACATAATATTATTATTATACACAATTTATATAGCACCCTCAGTTTACGCAGCGCTTTACAATGTATAGGGGGGGGGGGAACACAATTACAGTACAATACAAAAGGTACAGGAGGGCCCTGCTCGTAGAGCTTACATTCTAAAGGGAGGGGGTGGTGGTACAAAAGGTAATAGCTGCAGAGAATGATTTGAACCTGAGACTGCAATCAGCGTCAGGTATAAAGTAACCTGAGGTTACAACCTAGCGTCCGGTGCGGTATAACAATTCCTATGAAACAAAGTTTTACCTTGTGATCACTTTTATGTTGTCATTTGTTACATATGACATACTTTAATAAACCTCCTGGTTTGACCTGCACTATCTGGAGCCCTCTTTCCTTCCCGTTTTTTGTCCACATGTTTTTTCAGGGTCCATAAGGAGTTGTCTTGTGGCAATACCATCCTGCTGCGAAAAATGTCCGTAGAGCCTTGGAGCCAAGAGTCGGGGATCCCACACCGAATTGAACCAACCATCTCCCGGGTACAGCACCGGCTCCGGCCCCTATAGGATTACGAGCCTTTTTGACTCACTGTCATATGACATGTGTGTCCACCCCAGTTGGTGAGTGCTTATTTACTTAACTTTGAAGCACTGCTGAGAGTGACTACAGACAAGCTGTTTTCCTGTCCCCATTTGTTTGGTGTCACCTCAATAAGAAGTTTTTTTTTCTTCACTTTCACATTTATATGGACTGTTACCTTGCATTGTTTTATGCACTCAAAGTGTTTTAACACTTGCATAATTGTGGTTTATACACAATTCATTTTTGCTGCATAGAGATAGATGTATGATTTCACTTCACTCTACACATTAGCAGTACACTTTTTGATCTACTATTCACGTTTAACTTTGTTTGAGTGTTAGCAGCTTTTTCAATTTTATTTTTGATTAATTTGTGTTTTAGCGCAGTCTTTCCCTGCACCTTCATAACTAAATACAAAGCAGCTTCATTATTATCCCATCAAAAAAGATGAGAATTTGGACATTTCATCAATTGCCGCATCACAAATGTTACTTCTAGATTAAGAACGGAAGTTTACAAGACCAAACTTTTCCCAGTCGTTCCTTGTTTTCGAGCATGCGTGGTTGTACTTTCGACTTTTGAGTGACGATTTGTGTACTGACCATCCGAAAATCGGACATGGAGCTGTCGTTCACCAAAAATTTACTAGCCTGTCATCCAACATTTGTTGTCCGAAAATGGGAAAACAATTGTCGAAAGGAGTGTACTAATGGTAAGAATTTCAGACAGCTTGTCAAATGACAATCCCCTTCCGATTTTCGTACTGTGTGTACGAGGCTTTACAGGTTTTCTTCTAAGATTGTCCTGTATGTGGCTCCATCCATCTTTCCATCAACTCTGACCAGCTTCCCTGTCCCTGCTGAAGAAAAGCATCCCCACAACATGATGTTGCCACCACCATGTCCACAGTGGGGATGGTGTGTTCAAGGTGATGTGCAGTGTTAGTTTTCCACCACACATGTGTTTTGGTCTCAACTGACCTCAGCAGCTTCTTCCATACGTTTGCTGTTTCACCCACATGGCTTCTCGCAAACTGCAAACGGGACATTCTTTCAACAATGGCTTTACTATTGACACTCTTCCATAAAGGCCAGATTTGTGGAGTGCACGACTAATAGTTGTCCTGTGGACAGATTCTCCCACCTGAGCTGTGGATCTCTGCAGCTCCTCCAGAGTTACCACAGGCCTCTTGGCTGCTTCTCTGATCAATGCTCTCCTTGCCCAGCCTGTCAGTTTAGGTGGACGGCCATGTCTTGGTAGGTTTGCAGTTGTGCCATACTCTTTCCATTTTCCGATGAGAGATTGTACAGTGCTCTGTGAGATGTTCAAAGTTTAGGATATCTTTTTATAACCTAACCCTGCTTTAAACTTCAGAACTTTTCCCCCGATCTGTCTGGTGTGTTCCTTGGCCTTCAGGATGCTGTTTGTTCATTAAGGTTCTCTAACAAACGAACTGAGGGCTTCACAGAACAGCTGTATTTATACTGAGACTAAATTACACACTGGTAGACTATATCTTCTAATTAGGTGACTTCTGTAGGCAATTGATTCTACTAGATTTTAGTTAGAGGTATCAGAGTAAAGGGGGCTGAATACAAATGCATGCCACATTTTTCACATATTTATTTGTAAAAAGATTCTTGAAAAACATTTATTATTTTCCTTCCACTTCACAATTATGTGCCACTTTGTGTTGGTATCACATAAAATCCCAATAAAATACATTTACATTTTGGTAACATGACAACATGTGGAAAATTTCAAGGGGTATGAATACTCTTTAAAGGCACTGTCGATTAAACAAATCCTCCTATATAGGTTTTACCTGTCTATCTGCAGTCTTTTTTTCTCTACATCTGTTCAACGTGATGAATTTACAAAGCTTGTCTGAGAGTTCAGAAAAAAGGGGCGGAGGGCTGAAGTTACACTCATCACACTCAGTGATGAGAGCGCTGACAGCTGACTGGAGGGACACACCCCCTCCACACAACACACAGGAACAGAGCGGAGGCTGTCAATCATCTGGAGGTTCCTCCTCTGTCACCTTTTTTCTTTTGGTGTCAGAAGTTATTCATGCCGGGAGAGCAGCAGACAGAAATTACACTTAGTGCTCTTAATTAAGACAAGCACACACCATAGAGGGATGTGCTTTGTTCATATTTCATGCCTGAGGTTTACTACCACTTTAATTCAAAAGGCAGAAATTAGTGCAGTCTGTTGTAATCTTGGGGGTGTGTGGGCAGCTGTTTCCATGAGGCTGAGTCTTGGGCTAGACCTTCAGTAGAAGTACTAAGACACTCCTGTAATATATCTACAGGGAAATTTCTCCATGCTATAAGTCTGTCTTCACAGAAGCACCACCTACTCCCTACTATTGACACTGGAAAGAAACATATCTGTGAAGGTGGATGTGTCAAATAACATGATGCTTACATTGAAATGATGCTATTGTTCTCTTTTTTGATTGATTGAATCTATTTTACAAATGATCTACAATAGTCTACTTTATAGCTGCTAAATATCTGAGGTCATACATGACTGAATTAAAGTAAATGTGAGGTCAGGCTACAGACAATGCATCAACATCCCAACTTTCTGAGATGGGAAAAAGGGACAACCTTTAGCACAAATTATGTAGGTAAAGGACGCATCCCCTGCCACATCCCCAGTTATATGGCCCATGAGGAATTCATAAACAAAAGACGATTGGCTACGCCCACATATTCTTTTTTCATCACTATGTTTGCTTTATACTGGCTTTTTAAAATAATGTTCTAAAAAGGTCTGGCAAAGGTTTAGTGTAATCCAACACTATTGGTAGTTAAAGTGGTTCTAAAGGCTCAAGGTTTTTACCTTCATGCATTCTATTCATGAAGGTAAAAAATGTTCTGTGTGCAGCAGCCCCCCCAGCCCCCCTGATACTTACCTGAGCCCCATTGCAATACACTGATGTGCATGAGAGCCTCGGCTCTCCAGGGATTCTCTCTTCTCATTGGTTGAGACAGCAGAGGCAGCCATTGGCTCCTGCTGCTGTCAATCACAGTCAGTGAGCACATAAGGAGAGAGAGGCGTGGGGTCGAGACGCGGCTGTGTGTGTGAATAGATTCATGGAGCAGAGCCTGCTTTGGTGCCCCCACAGCAAGCTGTTTGCTGTGGAGGCACTTGGCAGAAGGGAGGAGCCAGGAGCGCCATCAGGGGACCCGAGAAAAAGAGGATTGTGCCACTCTGTGCAAAACCACTGCATAGAGCAGGTAAGTATAACAGGTTTATGTTGTGTTTTGTTTTTTTAACTTGCCTTTAATATCACTTTAAAGCCCAACTCTAGGCAATTAAAAATAATTATTCCTTGCAGGGGGGCTGCACAGTGTTTTCTCCCCCAAGCTCCAGTGTCTAGATCCTGGAATCATCTAGAACAGTGGTCATCAACCCTGTCCTCAGGGCCCACTGACAAGCCAGGTTGTATGTATTACCACCCTGGGGAGATGCAGACTAGAATACTGCAATCACTGAGCAGCAAATGATACCACCTGTGATGTATTTCAGTTATCTTGCAAACCTGGTATGTTAGTGGGCCCTGAGGACAGGGTTGATGACCACTGATATAGAACAAATCTAGAACAACGTAGGGCCCATAGCCCTGCAATGGATGTGATGACCCCAGGGAACAGACCACTGCTGGAGCATGGGGAAGCACTGTCTGCTCGGAGTGGAGGTAAATAAAAGTGTTTCTTCTGTTCCCTAGAACGAGCAAAGCCCAACTGTAAGGGATCATTTAAAAATTTTCTGAAGTTGGATTTTAAGTATTGCTTTTATTATAGATATAGAGACCTATATATTTGCCCAAAACAATGGACAGCTGAGAAGGAAAGAGGGGCAGAGGGATCTGTTTCCAAAAGAGAGACAGTCCCTATTAGGCTGGATTCACACCTATGTATTTTTAGTGCTTTTTGCATTTTGTAGATTTGCAGACAGTCCATTTAACATGGATTCCTATGAAACACGTTTTGTAGTGCAAATCTGAAAAAGGTGTGAATCCAGCCTAAATGAGGGACAGTTGGGAGGTGTGATTGAAGTATTTCCATAGTCTTAACAAATAGCAAACTAGTTTTAGGGCCAGTTCACACCAGATGCTTTTCTGTGCGTTTATAGTTCTGCACTAAAAATGCATGCACAGTGTTTTCCATGTATTCCAATGGCTCTAGTTCAGTGGTCTCCAAACTGTGGCCCAGGGGCTAGATGTGGCCCTTTGCTTGATTTTATCTGGCCCTTGGGGCGCTATTTTATTCGGTACCAATGAAGGGCACAATTCCTCCCAATGACACCAATGATGGGGCAGAATTTCTCCCAATGATGGGGCAGAATTTCTCCCAATGATGGTGCAGAATTCCTCCCAATGATGGGGCACAATTCCCCCCAAAGACACCAATGATGGGGGCCAGTGATACCAATGATGGTGCAGAATTCCTCCCAATGACACCAATGATGGGGGATTTTGTACTCCTGATGGCCACAGTCCGGCCCCCTTAGGCTGGATTCACATCTATGCAGTTTTAGAGCTTTTTGCATTTTGCAGATTTGCACGGCAGTCTATTTAACGTGGTTTCCTTTGGAACACGTTCTGTAGTGCAAATCTGCAAAATGCAAAAAGCACTAAAAATGCATAGCCTAAGGCTCGATTCACATCTATGCATGTTGCTTTTGAGCGTTTTTGCAGTGCTTTTTGCGGTGCTTGCCGCGTTTTTGGACACACGTTTTTACCATGATTTTGCCGCGTTTTGTGGTTTTTTTTTTACACTGTGGTTGCTTAGCAACCAGATATATACAGTGAAAAAAAAAGAAAAAAAAAAAACGCATCGCATAGTAGTCCATTATGTGGCCCTTACCTGACATAGGAGCCAGCGAAGTCACCGCTGTCCCCTGTAGTCCGGAGCATCCATCTTCTTGGTGGGTCTCGCTGCTCTAGCGCTGTCATTCGTCAGCCGCGATGACATCACTCCCGCTCATGCGCACGGGAGCCACCACTCACGGCATATCACAGTTAACTGCGGCTCGCTCAGTGTGCCTGCGCGCCGCTGTCTACGGCGCATGCGCCGTAGACAGCGGTGCCTGTCTTTCGGCAAATATCTCCTAAACCGTGTAGGTTTAGGAGATATTTCTTGGACCTACAGGTAAGCCTTAATCTAGGCTTACCTGTAGGTCAAAGTGGTTTGTAAGGGTTTACAACCACTTTAAAGTCTGAAGGACAGTAATCTGGCCCTTTGTTTAGAAAGTTTGGAGAACCCTGCTCTAGTTCACACCAATGCAGTCAGTTCCAGTCAGTTTCTGCACTGGAAACTGATTGGAACTGGCTGCACTGGTGTGAACTAGAGCCATTCCAAAAGCACTCTGGATACGTTCAGTTTTTTCTTACAGTTCCCACCACACGCAGTTCCAGTGCTTTTTTTTATACAATCTGGTAGGTTCCAGTACAGTTCTGTGCAGAAAAAATGCAGTACGCTGCACTGACTGCACTGGTGTGAACTAGCACTGAAATGGACCAATTTATCCACAAAGTTTCCAGCAGACACACTATACGAAAAATCGCCCAAAATTTAGACAGTTCGTTCATTTTTCGGCCAGTTAATGGGCACAAAACTGATAATCGTTGGGACATATTTAAGCCAAAAAAAAAAACGAAGGACAAGTTTGGAAATTTTCTGCCGAATGAACACTAAATTGAAAGGTTAACGTGTTTCCCGTCCGAAC
Source organism: Lithobates pipiens (assembly GCF_037356315.1). Taxonomy (NCBI): domain Eukaryota; kingdom Metazoa; phylum Chordata; class Amphibia; order Anura; family Ranidae; genus Lithobates; species Lithobates pipiens. Next base: position 610,240,085 of record NW_027507748.1, read on the forward strand.
TGTTTGCACTAGGTATATGTTAAAAAACTAACAAAAAATTTATTAATTTATGTCCACTGAATGATTTACCAGTCATTACATGATGGTACTATCGTTTGCTCTCACGGCCGAATGTTTGTTTTTCGGAAATGGGCTTGGCCGATTTTTCGTATAGTGTATGGCCAGCATTCTTCCGCCCCTCTCCCAAGCAATGACTCTGGAGCCTTTGAAGCTTCATAATCTCTAGTATTGACATAGATCAAGATCTCTGGGTAAGCAGTGTGAGCTAACCTGCTGAGAGGTTAATGCTTCTGCTGTGCCTGCAGCTAGCAGTGAGGACTTGTTTTTAAGCCAATTTAACACTGGCTAAGAATATGTAAATACCACAGTTGTGACACAACGGTATCTGGTTGTAATATATGGTTCTGCCATGTGAATTCCTGAGTAAAGCCCGGTATACACGATCAGATTGTTGGCCAACAGAGTGTCAGACTTTTGTCCAAAGGGCGTGTGCCAGAAACTTGTCTTGCATACTAACGGTACACAATTGTCGGCCAACAAACACGAACGTAGTGACGTACTACGAGGAATTTCATCTCTTGAGAGCTCATGTTTGGTGAGCATTGATTCCGAGCATGCGTGTGTGTACTTTCAACTTTTGTGTGACAGATTTGTGTGCAGGCGATACAAAAATCTGACAACAGACCACAAATTTACTAGCCTGCCATCCAACATTTGTTGGCTGAAAGTTGGACAACAATTGTCTGAAGGAGCGTACTAACAGTCGGATTTTAGGACAACAGTCTGTCAGCAGACAATCCCCTGCCAACAATCGGATCGTGTGTATGAGGCTTTAGGGTCCTTTCACACGGATACGTTTTTCCTGCAATTTTTCCTTGCAAGAAAAATGCAGGATATATGTTTCCCTTTAAATCCTATGGGAATTTTCACATCACTGAACTGAGGGTGTGGTGCGTTTTGAAAAGTCCTGCATGCTGCAATCGCGGCAAAATTGCTGTAAAAATACACTCGGGATTTGCGTTTTTGAGTCACATGTTAATTTTTCCCAGGTGAAGGTGGCCCAAAAATGTACCAGAAACCCAGGAGAAATGCATCTGAAACAGCAAAATCGCAGCAAAAATTTATATGACTTTTTACCATGATTTTGCTACAGAGCAGTATGAATGGGGCCTTAAGCAAATAAAAGCTTAGATGTTAGCTGCTGGGGGTCTGTCACCCAGTTCTGGTTGACCAGGTCACTTGGGCATGCATTGAGCTCCTTCTAGTCTACATGTGTTGAACACAAGGCCCGTGGACTGAATTCGGCCCTCAAGGCCATTTTATGTGGCCCTTGCATCCAGGGCTTTTTTCAGCCCGAATGTGGCTCTCATCATTCTCTTCTCGCTTACCAACATCACTTGCAAACACAGAAGTCTTCTGTGTTAACAAGGACAGCTTTCCTCTCACCAGCTCTCACAGATCCCTGCCTGTCCTGCACACTAACGGTGGGGACAAGGGAGGTGCAGTGTGGGATAGGGCATCATGTGGTAAGCTGCACTGTGATCCCCATCTGTGCCTGGGTCACAGATGCCAACCAATGATCTCCCTGCAAGTGAGAGAGGCGGAGCTGCACACACTACTGGGAGGTACTAGGGCCAGGCAGGTGAGATGTGAGGAAGCTTTTTTTGTGGGGTGGGGGAGAAGAGATAAGGTGGGGGAGAGTGATATAGAGGTGAGGGATGGGGGAGAGTGTTGCAGAGGTCAGAGCCAAGGAGGGGTGGAAGTGAGATGTGGACAGCGTGTGAAAGCTGAACCCTGCACACTGTGCATAGCTCACCCCTAAACCCTGTGCTCCATATGTAGTGCACGGTGTACATAGCACCCCCCTAAACACTGCACTCTGTATGTAGTGCACTCCTCAAACCCTGCGCTCTGTACACAGCACACCTCTAAACTCTGCGCATAGGTCACTCCTGAAACTACACTTTGTACATAGCACAATCCTGAGTTCTGCCCATAATGCACTACTGGTAATTATTGCCTTTTTAGGATATGCCCATCCAGTATGGTGAGAGAGGGGTCATGGTTGGGTTTCTGAACTTACTCTTTGAAGAAAAAAAAAAAACCCTGGATAAATTTTTATAGTCTTGCAGATACAACCGGCCCTTTGAGGGCAACCATAATGCTGATGTGGCCCACAATGAAGTTGAATTTGACACCCCTGTTCTAGTCGTTCAGGACAAAGAATGTTTAGAATAATTAATGTTTATTTTTGTTATAGTTTACTAATGCATATCAGGCTTCCGAGTGCTCTATTTTGCAGTATCCTCTAGTGTTCCATATTCTTCACAGGAAAGGGAGCAATCCTCATGTTGCATGTGCAGTGACTAAATAGTATCTTTGATGGTGCAATTATCAATGTGTAAGCCCTTGTACACACGGTCGGATATTCCGATGGAAAATGTCCGATCGGACCGTGTTGTCGGATAATCCGACAGTGTGTGGGCTCCATTGGACTGTTTCCGTCAGAATATCCGACGGACCAAGTTTTAGAGCTGGGCTATAAAATTTTCTGACAACATGATCCGATCGGACTTTGTCTGATCATTTGTAGAGAATTCCGATCGGACAAAGTACCACGCATGCTCAGATCAAATTCCTAGACCAAAGCTATTGGCTACTAGCCTGAACGTAGTCCCGTCGTAACTAAATTACGACCGTGTGTATGCAATACCAGTTTCAGACAAATGACGGATTTTGTTGTCGGAATGTCCGACCGTGTGTACAAGGGCTTAAGGTTTTTTTTTTTTTTTGTCTTTTGATAAGGGATGTCCCCAGCCCTGGAAATAACTGGTCATAAGGTATGACACAACTGGTTATACACATGGCCACTTGCCAGCAATTAAAAATCATGTTTGATCATCCTAGAATTTAACATATTATCAAGAGTGTTTGCCCTAAACCAAGTAACCTACCACCTGAATTTGATTGCTTGAACTGGGCTATAATTTGACAGATTCAATACAGGTTATTGCAAACCCTAATGAGGTCCAGAAAAAAAAATACTGCAATTTTGGCAAAAGTGATTCGATTTTCCCTTTTGGGTTTGATGAAGGCAGTTCTGATCCTACCCCCTTGCGGTCAATTGAAAACCTCAAACTTTTCATGTTAAACCATTGAGGATTTGTTTCTAATTTGAGCAAAAGGTTAAGGCTGCCAATAGACATCGGAGAGTGGTCAGAAGTCCAGATATGACCAGATTGCCCTCAAGAAGCTTTACAACTTCACAGGCTTACAAAGTTAGTTACCACATTGAGGTCAGTATAGGAAATGGGTGAGAAAGTGAGCTGGGCAGGCAGACACTACCATAACTACTTAGTGATCAGGACAGGTTTTCTAACCTTTCCAGTAAATTATCCCCCACAATAGCATCCATAATGATTGTTTGATTTGGCTGAAAAATGTCAGGCACGTGGAACTTAAAAGCAGAGTGTAAACTTTAGTGAATAAAACATGCATTTCAAAGCTGCATATTCCTTCAAATTGAAAATTTGACCTATTGAATTGTAATACTTTATTTCAGGCCAGGTGTTTGTGTTTTAAAAGTGCTGAATGTCAGCACATATGTATAATACACAGGGGAAGGGAATAAAATGTTCTGGAACAGACAGAACTAAAATGTCAATGGCTTAAATGGTCTGATGTACAATGGATGCATGCATACTGTAAATAATAGATTAAGCTTAAGCTCTGTTTAAAGCCCCATACACATGGGCCAAATGTCGGGAGACATCGGCTGGTTAAAAAGAAGAAAAAAAACATCCGACATTCGCCCCATGTGTATGCCACCCTGTCCCGCAGAAGCCGGCCAAACCAGCACTTGATCGACTCCTGATCAGCACTCTCTCAACCAATGGCGGGGAGCGCTGATCGGAGTGTTCTGGTGGGGGGGGGGGGGGGGGGGAGGGTGTCCCCCTGTCAGAACACAACAGTGACAGAGAGCGGAAAAGGCTCTACGGTGGTCCAAACATAAATTTTATTCCTGCGCTAACAGGCCAGGCAGGATGCTGGCAAGGATGCTGAACTCAGTGAGGTGCCCCCAGGCTCTGATTCACCTTCGTACGGACAATGTGAACATCACACCTGATGCGGTCAAAGTTATCTCAGCCTTTGTGACCTTCTGGTCTTCCCTGTATAGTTGCCCCTCCCCTTTCCCCGCTGACCTTGCTGATAATTTTTTTTAAGACCTCCATCTCCCACCTCTGACTTTTTCAGTCAGTGAGGCACTTAACACCAAAATCTCTGAAGCAGAGGTTGCACAGGCCATCAAATCCATGCATATCACCAAAGCTACCAAAACAGATGGGTTCTCTGGTCTTTATTATCGTAAATTTTCCTCTCTGGTCACCACTTACTTAACAGCCTATTTCAAAACATTGCAACAGGGTTCCCTACCTGCCCCTGATGGCTTACAGGCCCACAATCCCTAAAACTCCAGAAGATGTCCTCGATCCCTAGGCCTTCAGGCCAAACTCCTTGTTGAATGAAGATGTAAAATTTTTGGGAAAGGTTCTAAGCACTCATATTAACAAATATTTACATGCATTGATCCACAGGGACCAGGTGGGCTTTGTCCCCGGCTGTCAAGCGGGGGACAATGTCCGCAAGGTGATCCATTTGATACATCTGCTTGAGCACCATAAGATCTCAGGCCACCTTCTGTCAGACATCTACAAAGCGTTTGACTCGCTCACCTGGGAGTACCTGTGCTATGTCCTAGAATGATGGGGTTTTAGAGAATCGGTTCTCCAGTGGATTTGGGCCCTCTACTCCTCCCCCTCCTGTGCCTGTCTGCCTGTGTCACCTATTCTGGCCACCTCTCCACCTCCTTTCCGATCTCCAGAGGGACCAGACAGGTTTTTCCCCTATCATGACCCTATTCATTCTGGCTCTAAAGCCCCTAGCCATTGCCCTTCAAGTGACCCCAACATCTCTGGAATTCCATATGTCGGTATTGACATGGACATTCACTGTACTGTTCATTTAAGCACAAGAGACTCCATTTTGTCCTCCTTTGCTTTAGTGTTCTGTAACCTTCACCTAACACACAGAAACCTCTCCTACTAAACACTCTCTACTCCCCCCTCCCTTCTCACTGTTTTACTTTTGCAATTGTTCTATTCGCTAGCTTTTAATAATATATTTCTATTTGTTTAGCTCTTAATAACATATTTCTATTTGTTAGTTTTTAATAACATCTCACACCACCCCTTTCTTATCTATGTATAAAATAACATGTAATAATAAATTTTGACACTGAACGGACATTTTAAACACAGTGATTGAGTCCTGTGAATCTGTTCCTGCAGCTGCAGTATTAACTTTGTTTTAGAGTCCCAATCAGAAATCAGTCATAACAGTTTTGGCGAGCCAGCCAGGAGCTTGGCAGAGTTTCCAGAAGGAACCGCGCTTTGATCTGGATCATCGGGAACGCAGACATCTAAATGCCGGCTAGGTAAGCTGTCCTTAAGCTTGCTATATTTCTGCCTTTCCTATGTATCCTATCTGTCGGTTCTCAAGGAAACCAGACCACTCTCGGACCTTTCTGGTTGGGTAACGTGTGTGTGTGAATGTGTTTGTGTCCCCCTTCACGGGCTGGACTGTGTGTGGATAGGGAGAATCCTCTGCAGTTCCCTGCGTTGACTCCTTGTGGGCGACCTGGGTCAGAGGCGCATGGTAGGGTCAGATAAAACTCAGAGAAGAGAAGAGACGAGGAGGGTCTCTTAATGAGTGTTTTGTCTATTGTCATAAACCCCTTCTATCCACGTAGATAAGTGGAGACTTTTCTTGTAAATCTGCAGATTTGCTGTACTATTTGTTTTAGAGGCAAGAGTGTATAGGCACAGATAGAGAAGACTGGCCAGTCATTATGGGCATTAATTTAAGTAAGAGAATGAAGGGAGAGAAGCCTTCAGAAAATGCCCAGCGCAAGATGAGCGCTAGAGAATATATGAACCGAAGGTACGGTTCCGCCTATACTGAGCCCCTAGATAAATGGGTAGAATGGACAAAAGGAACAGCTAAACCTTTAAAATCTGAAGGGACTTTTGATTTACAAGTATGGCAAACTTTTCTGCACGATTATGGCCCACTACTGTGCAGTGAAGGAACGTGGAGAATAGCTTGCACATGGGAGACAGAAGCTAAAGTAGCAAATCAAACTGGCTTGATGGAGATGTTTAATAAAAGTACTGCCCAAATTTACTACGTTTGGCCAGAAGACTCTGTAGAGGAGGACCCCCCACCTTATGTGGCTGCCAGTTTGGCTTTAAGGGGTCCACGCACAAAAGCAAAAGAATTAGATTACATGGAACATACAAAAGATGAGCTGGGCAATATAGTAGAGAGCAGAGGTTTAACAGCCCCATATCAACCTACAAAGAGGGATTTGGCTCGAATCTTAGAAACAGATGATTGGCATAAATCCAAAGGCACATATGCAAAACTAGATCTCTCTGAACTTAAGGCTTTGGCCAGACAAAGAGAGATAGAGTCTGAACTTCCGGAGCAAACCATAATTTCCAAATTGTGGCAGCAAGATGAAGAGAGAAAGAAGGGAGATGCCGCCCCTTCTGCCCCGGTCATAGATCAATCTGTTGCAGTTTATCCTGTCAGAACCCAATTAGTTTTTGAAGGTAATGCTGTTGACAGTAAGTCTCAAATTAAATGGCATGTACCTTTTAGTCCCCAAGATATGAGATCCATATTAGAGGGATTGGGAGACCCTAGAAAGAATCCAATTGGGTTTGCAAACAAACTTAGCGCTGCACAGGAAGCATATGAGGCTTCTGCTACTGACATTCATCAGCTTCTTATTAAAGCAGTGGGAAGCAACATGTCTGGTTATATACTTAAAGAATGTGGTGTAGACATCAAAAATCTAGGTAAGATGGTTAGTGGACGGGAGGTTTGTGAGAAATTGAAGGAAAAATTGCCCCAAATATATGGACAAACCAGACATGCTGAATTTATGAATGCCAAGCAAGGGAAAGAGGAGGCATCAGGGGCTTATTGGAGGAGGTTAAGTGATATGGCTGAGGAAGCAGGCATTAAAATAGAGGAAGAGAAGGCGGGAGAAACTGCAAGTCCATCTACACAACTGGTGAAACAAAGGTTTCTTGATGGTTTAATACCCCAGTTGAAAGAAAAGTTGTTCACAGCAAGGCCTGAGGCAGGCAATATGTCTATTCGAGACGTCCTGCCTATCCTGTTATCCATAGAAAACAGGATTAACCAAAAAGACAGCAAACCCAAGGTTATGTATGTGGGGAAGCAGAGAGGTAGAGGAAGAGGTAAAGGCAATGTCAGAAATCGTGGCAATCGGGGACCAATCATATGCTACAATTGTGATGGGGAAGGACACATAGCCAAATACTGCCATCTTCCTGACCGTAGACTGGAAAAGAGCTCAGAGGCACCTCATGCTGATCCCAGTTCTCTGCCAAAAGCAGTGGATCAGGCATAGGAAAATGGCATGCCAGTATCAATCATGTTAAATAGGGGAGACAATGGTCCCGAGGCCAGAGTAAAAGTATTTTTACGAGAACTCCCCTATCCTGGAGGAGAAACAGAATTAACCTGTTTAATAGATACTGGTGCAAGCCGAAGTGTTTTTAATATAGAGGACTTACCTCCAGGATTATTATCTACAAATGTTATCTCTGGTGTTGGCCTAACCGGGACCTCTACTGATTTGGTTGAGTCCAAGCCACTTAAACTCAGGCTAGGACAGCAAACAGAAATTGTCACTAAAGTGTTAGTTGCCCTCATCAAGAGCAGTGGGATGTAGAAACTCTAATTCAGTTGCAGAACCAGGCCCCTGATGAAGAGAAGGATAAGTGGAACAAATGTAATGCTACCCAAAATCAGCAGGGCCTGTGGAGCGCTGACAACAGGTGGTGTCTACCCAGGAGTTTGTACCCAGTTTTAGCACAACTGGCACATGGCGTCAGTCATCTTGCTAAGGGCGCGATGGTGGCACTTACTGACTGCTATTGGATAGCACCTGGATTTAGTGCATTTGCAGCCAGGTTTTGTGCTTCATGTCTCACTTGTGCTCTGTACAATGCAGGGAGGCCTGTCCATGTTCCCCAAAAGCATTCTCCTAGGCCAGATTTCCCTTTCCAAAGAATTCAAATAGACTACATTCAGATGCCCAGAATAGGCACCTATGAGTTCGCTTTAGTTTGTATTGACATGTTTTCAAGCTGGCCAGAGTGCTGGCCGGTAGCCAAAGCAAATGCAAAAACAACTGCAAAGAAAATTTTGAATGAAGTAGTTTGTAGATATGGAGTTCCTGAAACGATTGAGAGTGACAGAGGAACCCATTTTACTGGGGAAGTAATGAAAGAGGTAATGGAAGCCCTTCACATACAGCAAGCTTTCCATACACCTTATCATCCACAAAGTAGTGGCAAAGTTGAGAGACTTAATGGAATTTTGAAAAACAGATGTGCAAAAATTAAAGCAGATACAGGAAAAGGATGGGTGGAAGCTTTGCCATTAGCCCTATATTCTGTACGAACTACCCCTAAACAACCACATGGGCTGTCCCCCTATGAGATTTTATTTGGAGGGCCACCCAAAACAGGGCTATATTTTCCCCAACAGTTGCAGGCTTCTCACTCTAGTCTGTTAGAATATGTTCAGATTTTGCAAAGAACTTTGAATAAAATACATGAAGGTGTTTATAAATCTATCCCCGACCCAGATTCTGTTTCAGGTATTCACAGAATCCAACCAGGTGACTGGGTGGTGGTCAAGCGACACGTCAGAAAGCCGCTAGAACCAAAATTTGACGGACCACATTTGGTGCTTTTGACAACCGGTTCCGCAGTCAAGTTGGAAGGAAAGCCCTCCTGGATTCACGCCAGTCACTGCAAGAAAATCCTGAAGTGATGATATCCTTTGAAAAAATGATGATGTTGTTCTTTTTCTTTTTGTTGTTTGTGAGAACTGAGACATGGAAACATAACCCTTTCATACAAATGTTAAAATTGTATGCAACCCATAGCAACGCTAGTGACTGCTGGGTGTGTTCTCACTTACATCCCCAAACAGGAACAATACCCATGATAGCAATGCCTCTCAAATTCACTGATCTAAACAGGACCAGAATAAATGGCTCATACATCGTCTCCACAGCTAATGAGCACAGATCAGTAACTTTGATGGTTTCGAAACAGATAGACACTCCACAGATTTGTTTAAACATTACATGCCCGTTTAACACTAAATGTACACGGTTGGGCAATTCAGATTGCACCAGGGCAAAGATTACAGTTTATGGAGGAAACCATGGTCAATATTACTATATCCCAGATCCAGAACTAAATAGAACCCTTTATAGTACAAATTGTTCACAGTTCCCAATATGTGAAAATATCGGTTACCTGAGATTCCATGTTATTGCTTCCAGTTTCTTAGGCGCAGGCATACCGTCCATACGTAGAGGGTTATATTATATATGTGGAAATAAAGCTTACGCCTGGCTTCCTGCTAATGTTACAGGTACATGTTATATTGGGAAGTTAGCACCTGCTTTGGCTGTTCGCAAAGATACAGTGCGAGCAGATCAAAGTCCAGAATACCCTTTAGTGTTCAAAAGAGAGCTGTTCACTGAAGGCGACATGGCATGGTCATGGTTCCCTTCCTGGACAGGATGGGGAATTGAAGCAATGAAAAGAATAAATAATTACACTAGAATTGTAGATGAGATTATTAACCTTACTACCACTGATATAGGTTTATTAAGTGAAGAAATGGCTCAGATTAAAAAAGTAGTATTAGAGCACAGATTAACGCTGAATTTTCTCACTGCAGCTCAAGGTGGGATGTGTAAGTTATTTCGCACCGACTGTTGTATATACATTTCTGATAATGAGGACATTATAAAAGGACATCTTGCTAAGATAAGAGAACTACAGAATAAGGCCAGAGATATTGCTAAAGATGGATGGAACCCCTTTAAGGCTTTAGGAGGTTTTGGTAACTTTTTATATGGTATAGCAACATGGTTACAGAAACTAGGCGCTTACATTGCGATGTTCCTATTTCTCATATTTGTCATTTACTTCCTCATCAGGCTGTGCCTCCGTGTGACTACCCGCTGTACCGACAAATGGTCCACCAGCCCTGATGAACCCATTATTGTGAGAAAGTTAGGAGAGAGCTGAACAGGACGCCGTCTCTCTGCGCCAATGTAACAGGAGTTACCAGCAATCGGCTGAATGTAACGCGGAGAAGAATGGTGTCAAATAAACAAAAGGAGGGAAATGACATGGACATTCACTGTACTGTTCATTTAAGCACAAGAGACTCCATTTTGTCCTCCTTTGCTTTAGTGTTCTGTAACCTTCACCTAACACACAGAAACCTCTCCTACTAAACACTCTCTACTCCCCCCTCCCTTCTCACTGTTTTACTTTTGCAATTGTTCTATTCGCTAGCTTTTAATAATATATTTCTATTTGTTTAGCTCTTAATAACATATTTCTATTTGTTAGTTTTTAATAACATCTCACACCACCCCTTTCTTATCTATGTATAAAATAACATGTAATAATACATTTTGACACTGAACGGACATTTTAAACACAGTGATTGAGTCCTGTGAATCTGTTCCTGCAGCTGCAGTATTAACTTTGTTTTAGAGTCCCAATCAGAAATCAGTCATAACAGTATACACCATAAAGTTGGCCTCTTTGCAGATGATGCCCTCCTGACCCTAACCAACCCCCTGACTATCCTTCCTAACCTCTAGGCCCTCCTCTCTTGTTTTTCTGCATTCTCCAGGCTACAAATCAACCCTCACAAAACCACTGCCTTGAACATCTCTCTCGTTCTCTACCTTCTATAGGCACAGACTGCGAGGGGGTCTTGGGGTCCCTAACCTAGCCAAATACTACCAGCTGCCCAGATATAACTAACCTTACTCCATGCAACCTCGGACATCCCATGGTGGGTGCTTCTTGAACATCCTAATTGTGCCCCAATTCCCCTATCAGCCTTGCTATGTTGGTAATGGGTCGCGGCTCGGATAGTGAGTTCAAACCCATCCTAAAGGGACCGGTGCTTACAGAGGATGCGACCAGCAGGGGGGATATAGTACATATTTAGTGGTCTTGTCCTGCCTCAAAAGGGTCTGGTCTAGGATGTTTGGTCTTCTACATTCCTTGTTCCATATACCCATAGAGAAGCCAAAATTGCTCTGAAATTAAAATTTTATGACAAAAACTCAATAAAATATATATTCAACCTAAAATGTAAGCTTCTCAGGTTCATGAGTTGAAATTATATATATATAGCCTCGGACACGACGACACAATATCCAGTTCTTACAGGACTATAGAAAATAAACAACAGATAGAAGTTAGTGTGTGTTTTAGGCGTTTAAGGAAGAATATACTGGAAGTAGTTATATACGGGCAAGGAAGTCGCCAAGAACAAGAGGCAGAGAGACATTTGCCCATCAAATGCCTCTCCCACTGTCAAGACCAGTGTCAAGAAAGACGTTCTGGCAATCCAGCTGTTCCCGGAAGACCTTTCCTGAACTACAGAGCACCTCCCGATTGCCGCTGCCTCCAGCTTCCAGTCCAGTCCTCCCTGCTGTTCCTCTTGCATGGCCATACCACCCTGCTGTCTGCAGTCCTTGGCTTCCGGCTTCTGCTTCTGGACTACGGTGCACCTCCCTTTCCGGTCCAACACTCAGTTCTCCCGCTGTTCCTGCTTCCTGCTGGTCCCAGCTCCAGTCTGCATCTGGGTTCTTCTCAGCTGATCGAAGTCCGGACCAGCCCTTACATCTGTGACCTGTTAGGCACTTGTGCCGCTTTGCTCTCTTGAGCCCCTGTCTGCTCTATCAGGGGTTCTTGAGCCAGAGGAATACGAGAAGCCGCTCCCTGCATAAGTGGGCTCAACCACCAGGTACATGACAACCAGTCACAATATTCTCACCAGTTTAGCCAAGGAGTATATTTTTTATGTTGCACTGAAGAGTTGCTGCAAAGAGATTTTTCAACAAGGTGAAAAACTTGTTTGCGCAACAACAGTGGCATCTGACATAAGCACTGATATAAATACTCATTTTTGCAACTCTTCATGGCTCAAATGTGCCCAACATGGTGCAAAATTAGTGCATTGCTCAGGATGCTAGGTGAAGTTGAAACAACTGCAACACCAACAATCAAACTTGTAGATGTGCTAGAGCAGTGCATCTCAATCTTTTTTCAGCCAAGGCACCCTTTCATTTATTCTTCCAAAGCAAATACCTGCACACTGGTACCGACTAGTATTCCAGTATTTCTCTTCTCCTTCAGTTTCTCTTTGTCACACCACTAATATGACCCAAGTGCTAACGGAGAGGGAAGCAGAGGGCAAAACAAAGATGCTGTGCAGGAGCCTGACGTCCTCCTTATCAACTGACAACATTGGTTGTTAGGACACCGGTGACTATAAGGTTGTAATGGTACACAATGGGGTTGATTTACTAAAACTGGAGACATGGTAACCAATTGGCCTTCGGGTTGCATATTTGAACAAGTTAGAAGTTGATTGGCTACCATGCACAGCTGCACCAGATTTTGCACTCTCCAGTTTCAGTAAATCAACCCCAATGAAAACCTGCGGCTTTGTGTAACTAAAAGACAGGCTTAATCTGTCCGCTAGCTTGTATACAATTTTTGGGAACTTTTTAGGCATTTATAGACAAACTTTCTTACAAACACAACACCTTATCTTACCAATTATATTACAGAAATAGTAGATATATATATAGATATATTTATACTATATATAATATATATAGTATATTATATATAGTATATATATATATATATATATATATATAGTACTTACTTAACAGCCTATTTCAAAACATTGCAACAGGGTTCCCTACCTGCCCCTGATGGCTTACGGGCCCACAATCCCTAAAACTCCAGAAGATGTCCTCGATCCCTAGGCCTTCAGGCCAATCTCCTTGTTGAATGAAGATGTAAAATTTTTGGGAAAGGTTCTAAGCACTCATATTAACAAATATTTACATGCATTGATCCACAGGGACCAGGTGGGCTTTGTCCCCGGCTGTCAAGCGGGGGACAATGCCAGCAAGGTGATCCATTTGATACATCTGCTTGAGCACTATAAGATCTCAGGCCACCTTCTGTCAGACATCTACAAAGCGTTTGACTCGCTCACCTGGGAGTACCTGTGCTATGTCCTAGAATGATGGGGTTTTAGAGAATCGGTTCTTCAGTGGATTTGGGCCCTCTACTCCTCCCCCTCCTGTGCCTGTCTGCCTGTGTCACCTATTCTGGCCACCTCTCCACCTCCTTTCCAATCTCCAGAGGGACCAGACAGGTTTTTCCCCTATCACGACCCTATTCATTCTGGCTCTAAAGCCCCTAGCCATTGCCCTTCAAGTGACCCCAACATCTCTGGAATTCCATATGTCGGTATACACCATAAAGTTGGCCTCTTTGCAGATGATGCCCTCCTGACCCTAACCAACCCCCTGACTATCCTTCCTAACCTCTAGGCCCTCCTCTCCTGTTTTTCTGCATTCTCCAGGCTACAAATCAACCCTCACAAAACCACTGCCTTGAACATCTCTCTCGCTCTCTACCTTCTATAGGCACAGACTGCGAGGGGGTCTTGGGGTCCCTAACCTAGCCAAATACTACCAGCTGCCCAGATATAACTAACCTTACTCCATGCAACCTCGGACATCCCATGGTGGGTGCTTCTTGAACATCCTAATTGTGCCCCAATTCCCCTATCAGCCTTGCTATGTTGGTAATGGGTCACGGCTCGGATAGTGAGTTCAAACCCATCCTAAAGGGACCGGTGCTTACAGAGGATGCGACCAGCAGGGGGGATATAGTACATATTTAGTGGTCTTGTCCCTGCCTCAAAAGGGTCTGGTCTAGGATGTTTGGTCTTCTACATTCCTTGTTCCATATACCCATAGAGAAGCCAAAATTGCTCTGAAATTAAAATTTTATGACAAAAACTCAATAAAATATATATTCAACCTAAAATGTAAGCTTCTCAGGTTCATGAGTTGAAATTATATATATATAGCCTCGGACACGACGACACAATATCCAGTTCTTACAGGACTATAGAAAATAAACAACAGATAGAAGTTAGTGTGTGTTTTAGGCGTTTAAGGAAGAATATACTGGAAGTAGTTATATACGGGCAAGGAAGTCGCCAAGAACAAGAGGCAGAGAGACACTTGCCCATCAAATGCCTCTCCCACTGTCAAGACCAGTGTCAAGAAAGACGTTCTGGCAATCCAGCTGTTCCCGAAAGACCTTTCCTGAACTACAGAGCACCTCCCGATTGCCGCTGCCTCCAGCTTCCAGTCCAGTCCTCCCTGCTGTTCCTCTTGCATGGCCATACCACCCTGCTGTCTGCAGTCCTTGACTTCCGGCTTCCGCTTCTGGACTACGGTGCACCTCCCTTTCCGGTCCAACACTCAGTTCTCCCGCTGTTCCTGCTTCCTGCTGGTCCCAGCTCCAGTCTGCATCTGGGTTCTTCTCAGCTGATCGAAGTCCGGACCAGCCCTTACATCTGTGACCTGTTAGGCACTTGTGCCGCTTTGCTCTCTTGAGCCCCTGTCTGCTCTATCAGGGGTTCTTGAGCCAGAGGAATACGAGAAGCCGCTCCCTGCATAAGTGGGCTCAACCACCAGGTACATGACAACCAGTCACAATATTCTCACCAGTTTAGCCAAGGAGTATATTTTTTATGTTGCACTGAAGAGTTGTTGCAAAGAGATTTTTCAACAAGGTGAAAAACTTGTTTGCGCAACAACAGTGGCATCTGACATAAGCACTGATATAAATACTCATTTTTGCAACTCTTCATGGCTCAAATGTGCCCAACATGGTGCAAAATTAGTGCATTGCTCAGGATGCTAGGTGAAGTTGAAACAACTGCAACACCAACAATCAAACTTGTAGATGTGCTAGAGCAGTGCATCTCAATCTTTTTTCAGCCAAGGCACCCTTTCATTTATTCTTCCAAAGCAAATACCTGCACACTGGTACCGACTAGTATTCCAGTATTTCTCTTCTCCTTCAGTTTCTCTTTGTCACACCACTAATATGACCCAAGTGCTAACGGAGAGGGAGGCAGAGGGCAAAACAAAGATGCTGTGCAGGAGCCTGACGTCCTCCTTATCAACTGACAACATTGGTTGTTAGGACACCCGTGACTATAAGGTTCTAATGGTACACAATGGGGTTGATTTACTAAAACTGGAGACATGGTAACCAATCGGCCTTTGGGTTGCATATTTGAACAAGTTAGAAGTTGATTGGCTACCATGCACAGCTGCACCAGATTTTGCACTCTGTAGTTTCAGTAAATCAACCCAAATGAAAACCTGCGGCTTTGTGTAACTAAAAGACAGGCTTAATCTGTCCGCTAGCTTGTATACAATTTTTGGGAACTTTTTAGGCATTTATAGACAAACTTTCTTACAAACACAACACCTTATCTTACCAATTATATTACAGAAATAGTAGATATATATATAGATATATTTATACTATATATAATATATAATATTTATATATAATTTTTTTTTTTAGATATATATCCACAGGTGCCCAGGCATTGGTAGACCAAGTAAAAAAGAAAAAAAAAATAGTACATTACATTTAGGTTCCGAAATAACTGCCTTATAGTAACTATTGCAACCTGACACGCGGGAATCAAAGCTGAGGTTAGCCGATGTGTACTACCCAATGAATTTGCAAGTTGAGTAAAAACAGGATAATCCAGGGTGCTGACCATCGATGGTAGAACATTGAGAAGCTCAAATGGCACACACAGTGCAATGCCTACATATACATATTTGTGGTATTTGGTCATACCCTTCAGCTAATCAATATCAATAGAATACAAGCCCTCCTTATACATCCTTTTACTTATAACCTTTGCCTGCATTTAACCTGCTTCACACCATGCTGATATTTCTCACCAAAATGTAAACCTCTCATTCATCGCCTCTCTGACCTTTCTCACATTCGCAGGTTTTGTTTACATGTTAGGTGCAAAATATGAGCTATGGTTTTGTAACACTTGTATTTTGCCTCCAGGTGAGCAGAGAGGTCATGGTGATACATTGTGAAATGGAAAGCAATACCCAACACATGCTGTACTCTGCCCCGGGACAAGAAAAAGATCTTTTCAATTGACAGACAATGAAACGTTTGAACAGTTTGATTTGATGGATGAGAATGAAAATACAGTTGTCTCCATTTACATTTCCTTTTCTTCAGAGGTTGTTGTGATGTGTACATATTTCTATAAGAGGTGTACGTGGTATATTTTTGCTGAATCGTGGGAACTCAGCTGCCTTCGCTACGCAGCTATTCATAAACGGACACACTGTAACATAAGAGAAGAAGTGCAGGAGAAGCAAGGTGTCAAACTGTAGGTCAATTGATGTATGTGCAGATTATTTTATTTTTTGTGACCGCTTTGAAAATAGCAAATGAGAAAACATCTACCTTGACTGGACCTCACCAGTATATTTCTTTCCTTCATGTAGTACACAAACACGAATGCTAGTATTCTAGCAGGGTTCAAGTGGAGCAGACACCCCAAACACGGATCTTATCCCCAAAGATTAATAATCTATTAACCACTTCAAGATCACATTGTTTCACCTCCTTCCTGCCCCAGCCATATTTCAGATTTCAGCCCCGTCACACTTGGAATGACAATTACTCATGCATCGCTGTGCTGAAATTAAATTTATATAATTTTTTTGAGAGCCCGATACATAATTCTTTTAGTGGTATTTATTCACCACTGGGATTATTTTTTGTTATATAAAAGAAAAGAGACTGCAAATTTAGAAAAAAGTTTTGGATAGAGTAGGGGCAACATTTGAACCTCTGCCAAGTAATTACTGCTGTCTGGGGACATTCACCTCTCTGTTGGGTGTTTTTGTGACCTTTGTGAGTGAAACAGAAAGGTGATTTCCAATATTTAAGAGTTGTCCCTAGAACAAGATGCAATGCAAATTCTTCCAATGGGGCATCTCTTCCCGAGGCCATTGTCTCAAAGGGGAAGTGAAGGAAATTTTCCCAGTGTTGCAAATGCAAAAGAAAATAAACCGCTAGGGGATTTAACCTTTCCCATACTCTATCCAAAACTGAAAGGACACGTATACTTTAAAAGAGTCTCGGCATACACTTTAATTTTATAACATCATCATTGTACTGTAACAGCTATTCAACAATAATTTTATTTTTGACAATCCAATATAACAGTGATGGCGAACCTTGGCACCCCAGATGTTTTGGAACTACATTTCCCATGATGCTCAACTACACTGCAGAGTGCATGAGCATCATGGGAAATGTAGTTCCAAAACATCTGGGGTGCCAAGGTTCGCCATCACTGCAATATAAGCTTACTTTAAAAATTTCCTTTCATACTGGGAGTGCTGCCTGTTTGTTGGTCATCTCTTTTAACAACTTTCTGGAATCCCTGCATATTTTGCAGCTTCCCCTCTGCTGTTTACTTTCAACTTCCAAGGACTACATATCCCATGGTACCTTGCTGCCTGCAAACAGGGATTCCTGTGCTAAGTTTGGCTCCTGAAACTTCTCCTCTCAGCACCTCTGTAGTTCAGAAGGCAGGCTCTGTGAACTATGTGACACAGCAATACATATTTACAGGGCATTGTGATTATGTGTCACAGAATTCAGGGAAGTAAGGGATTCTTCACAAAGTAAGTTCACAAACTGCGAGGTCATTCAGATTAATTGGAGTATGCAAGAAATAACTAAAATACAGCATGGAAGTGAAAATATCATTTTAAGTTATGACCATAAATGCACGTTATGTAATAACGACTGCTAGAATGGGCTATAAGTGGACAAATGCTATATTTATATATTTACAGCTAATTTTTGACACAGAAATATGAATTAAACCAGGGAGTAGAGTTCCATATTTACACTTGGTGTTTATAGTTTATTCCACCAATCAGAATTAGATGATGCTGTTATATGTTAACTGACTGTGAAAAAAAAAGTTAGACAGCTAAAGAACAAAGCATCTGATATAGGCCCTAAAGTGGAACTAAACCTTACAAATATCTCTTCTCCCCGGCTTCTTCCAAGTGCAGTTTTTTTAGTTTTTTCGTTTTCTTGATTGGTCAACCGGGAAATGATGTAACTCATATGCACAGGAGTTTATCCATTCCAGTGCCGCCAATGTACACTGTAATACACATGTGGTATGTTCAGTTCAGTGTACATCCTAAGGAAGACTGTGACAGACGGGTAAGATTGTTTTCTTGCACAGCATGTCTCTTCTGTAATAAAGAGCTTGCCGGATTACAAGTGTTTTTGTTTGTCCTTTAGTTCCACATTAACCGAAACTGTCAAATTACAATTCCATCAGCAAGGGTTACCAGTGAGGGTTACAACTTGACTTGATTGAGTCCTTCTTACATGAGCTAAAAAGCACATATTATACACCATTAATTGCATGTTATTACTCCTGTCATTGTTGTGGCTTTCAGACATGTAGATGACAGATGGGTAGTATGGAATGCAATAACAGTAGTGCCTAAAATGAAACACACCATGTACTCTGATAAATCTGCAGATATTTATAACATGTAAGCTGTAAGTGGGTGGATCCATTTTCATTACACCAGAGTATGTAAAAATGGCCACGTCATCCAGTATTTTAAAGGATGTCAGACAAAAAAAAATGGTCGGGATATATACTGTACATAATTCGAGCAGCCCCAGATATTTACCTCAACGTGTAATCAACTATAAGTAGAATATTATGTACAGTGCCTTGAAAAAGTATTCATACCTCTTGAAATCTTCCACATTTTGTCATGTTACAACCAAAAATGTAAATGTATTTTATTGGAATTCTATGTGATAGACCAACACAAAATAGCACATAATTGTGAAGTGGGAGGAAAATAATAAATGGTTTTCAAGATTCTTTACAAATAAGACCCCTTTCACACCACATCGCCCTTTGCGTCGGCGGTAAAACGCTGCTATTTTTAGCGGCGTTTTACCGCCGGATTTGCGGCGCATTTCGGCCGATAGCGGGCGCTTTTACCCCCCGCTAGCGGCCGCAAAAGGGTTAAAACCGCCGGCAATACGCCGCAATAGCGGAGTTTTGCCGGCGGCATTACAGCGCTGCCCCATTGATTTCAATGGGGAGCAGCGGTGGAGGAGCGGTAAACTCACCGCTCCTTCACCGCTCCAAAGAAGCTGCTGGCAGGACTTTTTTCTGACGTCCTGCCAGCGCACCGCTCTAGTGTGAAAGCCCTCGGGGCTTTCACACTACACACAATGGTGCTGCTTCTTTAGGGTGGATTGCAGGCGCTATTTCTAACGCTATAGCGCCTGCAAAACGCCCTGGTGTGAAAGGGGTGTAAATATCTGAAAAGTGTGGTGTGCATTTGTATTCAGCCCCCCCCCCCCCCCCCCGAGTCAATACTTTGTAGAACCACCTTTCGATGCAATTACAGCTGCAAGTCTTTTTGGGAATGTCTCTACCAACTTTGCACATCTAGAGAGTGACATTTTTGTCCATTCTTCTTTGCAAAATATGCTTTGATCCAAACCATTCCATTGTAGCTTTGGCTGCATGTTTAGGGTTGTTGTCCTGCTTGAAAGTGAACCTCCACCGATGTCGCACATCTTTTGCAGAACAAGTTTTCTTTTAAGATTGCTCTGGCTTTGGCTCCATCCATCTTCCCTTTAACTCTGACCAGCTTTTCTGACCCTGTTAAAGAAAAGCATCCCCACAACATGATGCTGCCACCACCATGTTTCACAGTGGGAATGGTGTGTTCAGGGTCATGTGCAGTGTTAGTTTTCTTGCACACATAGCATTTTGCTTTTAGGCCAAAAAGTTAAATTTTGGTCTCATCTGACCAGAGCACTGTCTTCCACTTTCTTCCACATGTTTGCTGTGTCCCCCACATGGCTTCTCGCAAAGTGCAAACGGAACTTCTTATGGCTTTCTTTCAACAATGGCTTTCTTCTTGCCATTCTTCCATAAAGCCAGATTTCTGGAGTGCACGACTAATAGTTGTCCTGTGGATAGAGCTAAAGGAGGAAATACACTCACATTTTAGTGCATAAAAAGCACATTGGAATAAAACAGTGACTTCAGCAGAGCGTCCTGATGTGTTTCGTCTTACAAGACATCATCTGGGGTGCTCTTCTGCTATAGGCACTGTACTTATATAGTAAAAAGGTACCTGAGTAATGATCCACAGCCTCATGGTGTCAATTGTGTGGATTAACATCCACTTCCTGAAACTGACAAAATGGCGCCACAGCTTGCGCTCCAAGCCTCATTCTGAAAGGGCCAAAACCAGAAGTGACATCACTTCAGGGAACAAACAAAATAGTGATACCGCGTGCGTTCCAAGCCTCGTTTTGAAAAGGCTGGAACAGGGAATGGCATCGCCTCCAGGAACAAGCAAACCAACGCTGCCAAATGCTCTCCAAGCCTCACTGTAAAGAGGTTGGGAACAGAGATAGTGTCACTGAATCAAAAGAAACCATATATTAAACATAGAACATGAACCATCTGGGCCATGCCCCAGACGATGCCACATATGGCGAAATGTACGTAGGGTGGTCTTGACGTGCTTGACGCAAATCACGTGCCATTTGGGCGTTCGCTTTGCCGGCCGGCTTTTCTTAATGCTGATTTGACCTTTATGTTTGTGAGTATGTTTTTTTATTATGGAATAAAAGATTTTGGTTTACGGTTTTACGCTATGGGAGTTTTTGCTTGCCTTTTATGAATGGTCCAACCACGTGAAAACGAGGTGATGTCCCTGTGTGATGACCCCTAAGATTTCTGATATCAAATGCCTTTCTGATTCTGGGATTTGGTAAGCGCGCATTTTTACCATTTATCAGCACGGTGTTGGTGAAGGAAATTCTCTCTCTTGCACCCGCATAGGATTTCTTGAGAAGAAACACTTATGATTATTGGACTGTTATGCCCACGATTACATCTTGATGAAGAACTGTTTTCTTATATATAATTTTTGAGCACTTTATTCATAATATTTCTGATTGTTCACAAAAATTCTGTGCACTTTACCACTTATGCTCATTAGTACGTCTTTATGAGGAACTGTTGCTTATATATAATTTTTGAGCACTTTATATATATATTTTTTCTGTACGCTTGATTATTGTATGAGTTATAGAGTACATTTTTATTATTCACTTAGTTGTGTTTTTATATTATCATTTTTGACTAGTTATAGTGTATACATATTATTCTGTTATAGGTTTTAGATATATTTTTTTAGATTTTTGTAATTGTGAGTGCGGTTGAAATTCCTGACTTATATGCTTTATAGGTGTGTATCACATCGTATCAATCGCAGCCTTTAGATATTTAGACTGATTGTTGAGAGATTTCTTTAGCGCAGTATTTTTTCCCCAAATTTTAATATATGAACAAAAAAGGTCAATACAACAGTGAGAACCAAACGATCGGCAGTGTTTGCTCGTTTTTCAGTGTTAGAGCCAGCAGGGGACAGATGCAACATCGGAGAAATGCTGCATCCAGCTAGGTAAGTATGATTCTACAAAAAAATTATACTCATACTTTTTTTTTTTATGTTGGCACAGTGGATGATACAAATGATATCCAGAGCATTGGGCTTACTTATTGGTACCTGGGGAATTAATGAGAAAAAGGGTATTTTTATCTATTAATTTACAATTTTAATTGAATATTATTGATTTTGTTTTTTTAAACATGAGAGTTTAAAGGAGACCTAATCTCCTAACCCCATGCACCTTCTGCAGCTATAATTCCCCTATAACTATACCTGAGATTTATTTTTAAAGTTGGCAAGCCTAATATTTGGGAGAAGAGAGGGGTGGAATAAGGAGAAGGGCCAGACTGCATTCTGATCCATGGATTGAACCTGTATGGATGTACACTGCCCAAACAGTACAAGGATTTTAACCACTGCCTAGCTGCTTATCATTCTGAAACTCATTCTGCATTGATGCATGGTTTTAATTACTGTTTTCCTGCCTGTCTGTCTCAAACTGTGATGCTGTAAAGAACTGTATTATGGAACATTGATTTAACCTACAATTGTTAAACTTATATTTACATCATTGCGATAGACTTGCCTTTCTGTTGTCTGTTGTTTGAACAGAGAACTGAAGTTATCTTTGTGGCTGTGGCCTGTCTTGGTATGATTTTTTTCTCTTTCATCCATGTATCTCTTGTCAGTTCTCAAAGTAGAACTAAAGGCAATTTTTTAGTTTTCGATAGAGTAAGGGGGGGTTATAATCCTTGTCAGCTTTTTTGCCATCTGTTTTTCATTGCAGAGATTTCCCTTCACTTCCTGTTCTATAGCCAAACAGGAAGTGAAAGTCAATCCCTCCAAAGTGAGGGAATCCCTGGTTGTCACCAGAACTAGGGTCCTCATTTGAAGGTTTTCCCCTCTTGTGATAAGTGTAAACAGGACAAATAGAGAGGATGAATCTCCCTAACGGGGGTCAAAGGCAGCAATAAAAACCTGGCAGTTATTCTACTCCCTTTGGTATCAACTAAAAATAAAAGTTTTGCCTTCAATTATACTTTAACCGAATAAGTGGCAAACAATTGTCCACCCAATATCCCTATAAATTAAGAACAACATTTGGGGAAAAGGCACTGTTAAGGGGGTAAGGCATCTGCTATGATAATTTCTAGCAAAGCAATCATTTCTACATAACTGATATGACAGTTTAACAGGGCAGTTCAACTAAAGCAGAAAAAAAAAAGTTAACCTGTATTTCCCCTTCCAGCTCTTTCATGCCAAGTCTGAATCCCTCTATCACCACTCTGTAATATGCCCATTATATCTTCCATCTCACAATAGTGCCCCCGCCTCTTTCCCACCCTTCACTTTATATATATATATATATATATATATATATATATATATATATATATATATAATCCAAAAGCTGATATAACCTCCAGGACGTATAGAGCGTCTTTTTCCTCATCTTCCTGGTTCTCTTAAAGTGTTACTAAACCCTGGACTCTTAATGTACTATATCTGGTCTCCCACAGTACAAAAAACATGGAAATACAATAGTTTTGCTAAAATCCTTTTCTCGTCAGCAGTATAATGCAGTCTTGTCCCGATATCTCCCCAACTTTACATACCATATCTACCATCACATTCAGAGCAGGTTGCTAAACATTTCTCCGATGTCCACCTAACCACCTGCCCCCTGGGCCCTGCTCCTTCACTACTACTCCAGTCACCCTCTTGCTCTTTTCCTTGCTCTCTAACTCACATATTTAATCTCTACCGGTATCTGCCCCTCCTCTCTAAAACATGTACTGTTCACCCCCCTACTTAAAAAGCCCTCCAGGGCCCTCAAACAGTCTGAAAAACTTAGGACCCATCTCCTTGCTCCTGTTTACCTCCACACATCTACCTAGTCTACAATTGTCTGAATTGCTACCTCACTAATAACAACCATCTTAATCCCTATTGTCTGGCTTAACCTGACAAAATTCCACAGAAACTACCCTACTGAAACTTAATAACTGCTAAAACCAATGTCCATTATTCTGTACTCACACAATTAGACCTTTCTGTTGCCTTTAAACTCATTGAAAACCACTCCTCTTCAAAGAAAACCCCACTGCCTTGGCATACAAAACTCTGTTCTTTGTTGGTTCTCCTCTTTACTATCTGAGTACTCATTCAGTGTCACCTAGAACTTTCTCCTCTCCGTAGGGGTCTCCCAAGGCTCTGTGCTTAGACCCCTTCTATTCTCTATCTATAACTCCCCCTTTGGTCAGTTTATAACCTCCCACGGCTTCAAATACCATCTCTGTGCTGACAACACCCAAATCTATCTTTCTTCTTCTCAGCTCACCCCTTCAGTCTCCTGCTACACAAATTTACTGTTATATGTGTGTGGATGTCACACCAGTTCCTAAAACATTATATTTTCAAAACTGATCGTAAAATAATTCCTCCCCTTCTCATTGGCCTACCTCTATACAGGTTATCCTCACTCAGCTGCACCCCACTGTCAACAGTTCCACTGGTCTCCACTCAACAAATACAATCCAAAATGATAACAACAAATAAAGCCATCCACAACGCTGCCCCAAGCTACATCACCAACCTTGTCTCAAAAGATTACCCAAACCATCCTCTTTTTTTCTACCAAGCAAATCCTGCTCTCTGTCTCAATTATGACCTCCTCCTATTCTCACCTCCATGACTTTTGCAGAGCCTCTCCCATCTTCTGGAACTTTGTACATTATTTTGTCCAGTTATCTTCTACTCTATCTACCTTTAGGCAATACCTGAAAACCCATGTTTTCAAGCAAACCTATTGAATGTCTAACTAACAAGCAATAATAATAATAAACATAAAAAACTTAAAAAAAAAAGACTACAGAGGCCTTGGCAAATGTTCACAACTAAAGAACTAGCATGCATACAGATGAGTTGCAGTAAAATAACAATAGTTGACATAAACATAAAATGAACAGAGGACCTTGCTGTATATCAGCTCAGGAATTTGCCTGTGACTGCCAATCAGACAATGTCTGAACTTGGCTGTCATACATTTTCTATTAGAACAGTGCTTTACTGTAACCTTATCTTCTTAAAACACATGTAATTTGCACATTTTTTTCTGATATAAATGAAAAGAAAAAAAAAAAAACACGCAATTCCTTCCAAAGTAACCAGCTCCTGAGTGCTCTGTGGAGTCTCCCAATTCTCCCATAACAAAGAGGACGATTCAGCTCAGCAGCTGCCCTATGAACAAACCTGCTCCCCATAGCTGCAATGGTATTTTCTCAGCCTGCACACACAGTGTAGTATCGTTGTTTGCATCCATCATAATAAACACTGGCCTGTGCTGCAGAATAGCACTTTTCACAGTGCAAGGCGTACTGATCCGGAATCTGCTGCCCACACTGTTTGTTTTTTCTCCCCAATTGTAGAACCTGGAAATGACCAGTTCCTGGAATAATTACAGAACACCAAGTGCCGTTTGCATCTAAAATAGTATTTACAACATTCTGCACTTTATGAAGTCTGCATATCCACAACATCCGAGGAAACAAATACGTCTTGTAAGGTTGCTATGTGCAGCCAGTTACATGTGTGGCCACTTATCCTTCTCAGAACATCAAACTGGAGTGTCTAACAAGAAGAAAAAAAATCAGTTCCTACAGTTTTTGGCGGTCACTTCCTTCCTTCTGCTGAGACTTAATCCATTATACATGTACAATAGAAAGTTTTTGAACAAAGTCTGAACACCACCTAGAAACTTAATTGATTTTTTTGTTATATTCTATTTACTTGGTTTGAGTTATATGCTGATCAAAGGGGTGAAGAAAAATCTCCCCACCTTGATACAGATTTCTGTTTTAGCTAATCAGCACCAACTCCTGAAATCCTTTAAGCATAGTCCGAAGACTACATGGCCTGACCATTTATCTAGCCTGGATTATTTAAAAAAGATATGAGAGGTGGAGGGACATGCTTGTAGAGATGTTCCTGTTTTACATGCGTGGGTTTCCTGTATGGGTTTCCTCTGCATGGGAGTCCTCTGAAAACATTGCCACCACTTCTAATTATTATTATTTATTTATTATTACAGGTACTTATATAGTGCCAGTCAATTTACACAGCGCTTTACATATACAGTGTCTTGCGAAAGTATTCGGCCCCCTTGAACTTTTCAACCTTTTGCCACATTTCAGGCTTCAAACATAAAGATATAAAATTTTTATTTTTTGTGAAGAATCACCAACAAGTGGGACACAATTGTGAAGTGGAACGAAATCTATTGGATTTTTGAAACTTTTTTAACTAATAAAAAAAATGAAAAGTGGGGCGTGCAAAATTATTTGGCCCCCTTTCGTTAATACTTTGCAGAGCCACCTTTTGCTGCGATTACAGCTGCAAGTCGCTTGGGGTATGTCTCTATCAGTTTTGCACATCGAGAGACTGAAATTCTTGCCCATTCTTCCTTGCAAAACAGCTCGAGCTCAGTGAGGTTGGATGGAGAGCGTTTGTGAACAGCAGTTTTCAGCTCTTACCACAGATTCTCGATTGGATTCAGGTCTGGACTTTGACTTGGCCATTCTAACACCTGGATACGTTTATTTGTGAACCATTCCTTTGTAGATTTTGCTGTATGTTTGGGATCATTGTCTTGTTGGAAGATAAATCTCCGTCCCAGTTTCAGGTCTTTTGCAGACTCCAACAGGTTTTCATCCAGAATGGTCCTGTATTTGGCTGCATCCATCTTCCCCTCAATTTTAACCATCTTCCCTGTCCCTGCTGAAGAAAAGCAGGCCCAAACCATGATGCTGCCACCACCATGTTTGACAGTGGGGATGATGTGTTGAGGGTGATGAGTTGTGTTGCTTTTACGCCAAACATATCGTTTTGCATTGTGGGCAAAAAGTTCGATTTTGGTTTCATCTGACCAGAGCACCTTCTTCCACATGTTTGGTGTGTCTCCCAGGTGGCTTGTGGCAAACTTTAGACAAGACTTTTTATGGATATCTTTGAGAAATGGCTTTCTTCTTGCCACTCTTCCATAAAGGCCAGATTTGTGCAGTGTACGACTGATTGTTGTCCTATGGACAAACTCTCCCACCTCAGCTGTAGTTCTCTGCAGTTCATCCAGAGTGATCATGGGCCTCTTGGCTGCATCTCTGATCAGTCTTCTCCTTGTCTGAGCTGAACGTTTAGAGGGACGGCCAGGTCTTGGTAGATTTGCAGTGGTCTGATACTCCTTCCATTTCAAAATGATCGCTTGCACAGTGCTCCTTGGGATGTTTAAAGCTTGGGAAATCTTTTTGTATCCAAATCCGGCTTTAAACTTCTCCACAACAGTATTACGGACCTGCCTGGTGTGTTCCTTGGTCTTCATGATGCTCTCTGCGCTTTCAACAGAACCCTGAGACTATCACAGAGCAGATGCATTTATACAGAGACTTGATTACACACAGGTGGATTCTATTTATCACCATCAGTCATTTAGGACAACATTGGATCATTCAGAGATCCTCGCTGAACTTCTGGAGTGAGTTTTCTGCACTGAAAGTAAAGGGGCCGAATAATTTTGCACGCACCACTTTTCAGTTTTTTTATTTGCTAAAAAAAGTTTAAAATATTCAATATATTTCGTTCCACTTCACAATTGTGTCCCACTTGTTGGTGATTCTTCACAAAAAATTTAAATTTTATATCTTTATGTTTGAAGCCTGAAAAGTGGCAAAAGGTTGAAAAGTTCAAGGGGGCCGAATACTTTCGCAAGGCACTGTATATTATACATTCACATCAGTCCCTGCCCTCAAAGAGCTTACAATCTTACAGTGCCTAGAGGCGATTCAGTTCGCATTGTGCGCTATACAAATATTTCATTAATTCATTAAAAATCTAAGGTCCCTAACACACATTCTTACATACACATACAATGCTGTGAAAATGTATTTTCCCCCTTTCTGATTTTTTATTTTTTTGCATATTTGTCACACTTAAATGACTCAGATCAAACTAATTTTATTATTACACAAAGATGACCCGAGTAAATACAAAGTGCAGTTTTTAAATTCAGTTTCATTTATTAAGGCAAAAAAGCTGTCCAAACCTGCCTGGCTTTATGTGAAAAAGTAATTGCCCCCTAAAACTAATAACTGGTTGTGTCACCCTTGGCGTCAACAACTGCAATCAAGCGTTTGTGATAACTAGCAATGAGTATTTCACATTGCTGTGGAGCAATTTTGGCACACTCTTCTTTGCAGATTTGTTTTAATTCAGCCACATTGGAGGGTTTTCCAGCATGAACGGCTTGTGTAAGGTCATGATACAGCATAGTTGGATTACGGACTTTGACTAGGCCACTCCAAAACCTAAATTTTGCTTTGTTCGAACCATTTGGAGGTGGACTTGCTGTGCACTTGAGCTTGAGGTCACAAACTGATGGCCGGACATTCTCCTTTAGGATTTTCTGGTAGAGTTCAGAATTCATGGTTCCATCATTTATGGTAAGTCTTCCAGGTCCTGAAGCTGTAAAGCCGCCCCAGACCATCACACTACCACCACCATGTCTGACTGTTGGTATGATGTTCTTGTTATCAAATACTGTATTCGTTTTATGCCAGATGTAAGGGGATGCACACCTTCCAAAAAGTTATTTTTTTTTCTATCAGTCCACAGGATATGTGCCTAAAAGTCTTGGGGATAACCATGATGTTTTTTGGTAAGGTGAGATGGCCTTTGTGTTCTTTTTGGCCAGCAGTGGCTTTGGCCTTGGAACTCTCCCATGGATGCCATTTTTGCCCAGTCTCTTTCTTATTGTTGAATCATGAACACTGATCATGAACACTGATCATGAACACTGATCTTACCTGAGGTAAGTGAGGCCTGCAGTTTATAGTTTCATAGTTTCATAGTTTTCCAATCTGTTCTTGAATTTTTTTAGATTGTGGCATGATGTGTGGCTTTTTGTGATCTGATAGCATGCTTCACTTTGTCAGACAGCTTCTATTTATGTGATTTCTTGTCTCAACAGGTCTGGCAGTAATCAGGCCTGGGTGTGGCAAGTGAAATTTAACTCAGCTGTCCAAAATCACAGTTTATTCATGATTCAGCATGGGAGGTGGCAATTACTTTTTCACATGGGGCCAGGACGGTTTGAACAGCTTTTTTGCCTTAAATAAATGAAATAATTATTTAAAAACGACATCTTGGATTTATTTGAATTATCTTAGTTACATAGTTGGTGAGGTTGAAAAAAGACACAAGTCCATCAAGTCCAACCTATGTGTGTGATTATATGTCAATATTACATTGTATATCCCTGTATGTTGCGGTCGTTCAGGTGCTTATCTAATAGTTTCTTGAAACTATCAATGCCCCCTGCTGAGACCACCACCTGTGGAAGGGAATTCCACATCCTTGCCGCTGTTACAGTAAAGAACCCTCTACATGGTTTAAGGTTAAACCTCTTTTCTTCTAATTTTAATGAGTGGCCACGAGTCTTGTTAAACTCCCTTCTGCGAAAAAGTTTAACCCTATTGTGGGGTCACCAGTATGGTATTTGTATATTGAAATCATATCCCCTCTCAAGCATCTCTTCTCCAGAGAGAATAAGTTCAGTGTTCGTAACCTTTCCTCATAACTAATATCCTCCTGACCCTTTATTAGCTTTGTTGCCCTTCTTTGCACTCGCTCCATTTCCAGTACATCCTTCCTGAGGACTGGTACCCACAACTGGACAGCATACTCTAGGTGCCGCCAGACCAGAGTCTTGTAGAGTGGGAGAATTATCGTTTTATCTCTGGAGTTGATCCCCTTTTTAATGCATGCCAATATTCAGTTTGCTTTCTTAGCAGCAGCTAGGCATTGCATGCTGAGCCTATCATCTACTAGGACCCCCAGGTCCTTTTCCATCCTAGATTCCCCCAGAGGTTCTCTTTGTGTAAAATTAAAATTTGTTTTATGATCTGAATTATTTAAGTGTGAGAAATATGCAAAAAAATAAATTAGGAAGGGGTAAATACTTTTTCACAGAACTGTACTACGGCCAATTGAAACAGGAGCCAATTAACCTACCAGCATGTCTTTGGAGTGTGGGAGGAAACCCCCACAGGCACAGGGAAAACATGCAAACTGCAGGGAGGTAGTGTCATGGTTGGAATTCGAACCAGCGACCCTAGTGTTGCTAGGGAGAAGTGTTAATTGATCCTAATACATGAGAGTAACTACAGGGGTTGCCATTGCGGCCCGGTCCTATGCTCCAGGGGGCCCATGTGGCTCCCCTGTACATCTGGATAGGAGGGGGCAGCATAGAGAGGATCCAATTCCCTCCATTTTCCTCTTGCAATTGCTGAAAGCCTGCTTCTCCTCTTCTCCCTTCCACAAGCATTGAGCAGCTACATGAAGAAAATGGAGCTCCTCTAAATGCCGCCCCTCCTATCCAACGTACTCTTCTTCCTTCTACTCCTGGCCCCTTGTGTGCTCCCCTGATATCTCACCCAGCCCCCGCAATGGGGCACCTAAAATAATAATAATAATAAAATGGTAAAAAATTATTTAAAAAAATAAAATAACAAAAATAAAAATGACTGACACCAGTAGTCACAAAGGTCAACCAGGCTCTGGTTTTCCACCATGGGCCTTGGAGGGAAGGACCCTGACCTCTCATGCATGTAATATAAGAACCTTTAGAGTTTAAGCTCCTTGAGAGCAGGGACTTACGTTAATGTACAGTGTTTAAAACGCTGCATAAGTTGTGTAGAATGGATATCTTCCCTGCCTTAAGAACACACTGATGACACGCCTTCTCTAGCCAGAGGCACTGATCGATTGGGAAAAATCTGACAGGCCGGTTGTACAGAATTCAATCGTAGATGGACTTCTGCATAACTGGTCTGCCCATACATTCATTGAAATTCAGCTGGTCCCTGCTGAATCAGTTGAATTTTTATGTATGGCAACCTTTAGGGGTCTATTTATAAAAAAAAAATTGCATTCACCCAGCCCGACTTATTCTGACAATATTTTTCCTAATACAATGATTTCCTATGATTGTCAGCTCCATCCAGTCACCATAATGCTCCCAAAGCGGGAGTTAGGCTCTGTTCACACCTATGCGAATTAGATGCGGGTTTCCCTGCATCCAAGTCACATAGCAGGAGAATGTGACTGGCTCCCTATGGAGCCGATTCACATATCTCTGTTGTGGCTGCAGAGCACACTGCACAAAAACACTGTGCGTCTTTGGCTCAGTTTCAGGGCCGAATTCAGGCATAGAATCGGCCCTGAAATGGGGAACAGGGACGCACATCGCTCCTGTGCTATCCACAGCGGGTTATAGTGTGAACCCGGCCTAAATGTTCCCATCAAAGACACAGGCATATAGTTACATAGTTAGTCAGGTTGAAAAGACACAAGTCCATCCAGTTCAAACTTAAAAACAAATACATAAAATAAAAAAATAATTGTACAATCCAAATACCCAATTTTATGCCCACAATTGATCCAGAGGAAGGCGACAAAAAAAACCCCAGCAGAGCATGCTCCAATTTGCTACAGCAGGGGAAAAAAATTCCTTCCTGATCCCCCAAGAGGCAATCGGCAGGAATGAAAAAAACTGAAAAGAGTTCTAATCCTTCACCACTGTACCTAGAACTAAGAAGAAAAAAAAATCTGGCTTTAGATACACTTTAAAACCCAACTCCAGGCCAAACATTTTTGGACAGAGTGGTAAAGGGACAGAACCAGGTAAGGTTTTAATTGTTAGAAGGGTTGAAATATAAGCGCCACACCACTACTGATGCCGCGTACACACGGGCGGACGGTATGGCCTACTTAGTCCGCCGAAACACATTTCAGCAGACAGTCCGCTCGTGTGTGGGCTTCAGCGGACTTTTTCAGCGTGCAGTCCGGCGTACTAAGTATTTTGGATTTTTCGAAATACTGTCTGTCGTACTCGCATTTCGGCGGACAATCCGCCCGTGTGTATGCCAGTCCGCCGTACTTTTGAAATGAGCGGACTTTTCCCGCCCGGAGAAAAGTCTGCTCATTTCGAGCGGGTATCCAGGTAGGCGGGGCCCGCGAAGGAGACGTCACTGGCCCCGCCGCCTGGTATGGACTTAAAGGGGAACCCCAACGCCGAAAAAAATCGGCGTGGGGGTCCCCCCCAAGTCCACAACAGACCCTTGTCCGAGCACGCTACCCGGCCGGCCAGGAAAGGGGGGCGAGCGAGCGCCCCCCCCCTCCTGAGCCGTACCAGGCCGCGTGCCCTCAACATGGGGGGGTGCCTTGGGGAAGGGGGGGCCGCCCGGCCCCCCCACCCCAAAGCACCTTGTCCCCATGTTGATGAGGACAAGGGCCTCTTCCCGACAACCCTGGCCGTTGGTTGTCGGGGTCTGCGGGCGGGGGGCTTATCGGAATCCGGGAGCCCCCTTTAATAAGGGGGCCCCCGGATACCGGCCCCCCACCCTATGTGAATGAGTATGAGGTACAATGTACCCCTACCCATTCACCTGTAAAATAAAAGTACAAAAAAAAACACAACACACGAGATAAAATACTTTATTGCACAGCTCCGGGGGTCTTCCGTCTTCGGGGGTCTTCTCGCCGGACTCCTCCGCTATCTTCTTGTAGCTCTTTTGCTAGCGGAGGAGTCCCGCTTTCTTCCTCGCCGCTGGCCTCTTCTCCCGACTACGGGGGTCTTGGCCCCCTCTTCGGTTCTTCTGCCGGGCCACCGCGCCTTCTTATAGCTCTTTTACAGGCGGTGGCCCGGTCTTCTGTCGCCGCCGCCTTCCTTTCTTCTTCTAGCAAAAGAGCTACAAGAAGATAGCGGAGGAGTCCGGCGAGAAGACCCCCGAAGACGGAAGACCCCCGGAGCTGTGCAATAAAGTATTTTATCTCGTGTGTTGTGTTTTTTTTTGTACTTTTATTTTACAGGTGAATGGGTAGGGGTACATTGTACCCCATACTCATTCACATAGGGTGGGGGGCCGGTATCCGGGGGCCCCCTTATTAAAGGGGGCTCCCGGATTCCGATAAGCCCCCCGCCCGCAGACCCCGACAACCAACGGCCAGGGTTGTCGGGAAGAGGCCCTTGTCCTCATCAACACGGGGACAAGGTGCTTTGGGGTGGGGGGGCCACCCGGCCCCCCCTTCCCCAAGGCACCCCCCCATGTTGAGGGCACGTGGCCTGGTACGGTTTAGGAGGGGGGGCGCTCACTCGCCCCCCTTTCCTGGCCGGCCGGGTAGCGTGCTCGGACAAGGGTCTGTTGTGGACTTGGGGGGGACCCCCACGCCGATTTTTTTCGGCGTTGGGGTTTCCCTTTAAGTCCATACCAGGCGACGTCTCCTTCGCGGGCCCCGCCTACCTGGAGACGCGCTCGAAATGAGCGGACTTTCCTCCGCGTGTGTGGGCGAGTCCGTTCATTTCAAAAGTAGGGCGGATAGTATGGCGGACTTAGTACGCCGTATTAGTCCGCTCAAAAAGTGGTGTGTGTGGTCAAGTCCGTTCATTCGAAAGTATGACGGACTGTCCGTCGGATTGTATGACGGACTAAGTAGGCCATACAGTCCGCCCGTGTGTACGCGGCTTAAGAGGTTCAGATACAACTTTATTCAATTAAAGGGACAGAACAAGAAACGTGTCCCCCTCATCAGGACTAGAAAGAACATAAGTTCATTATCATGTCAATCTGACTGCAACAAAAACACCTAACAAGCAGTATTAAATTACAGGAACACTTAAAGTGGTTGTTATCCCACTCATTTAACTTCATATAATCCTGTGTGTTTTCTAATGATAGGTGCTCATGTCTCTGTGTTTTATAAAATAAAAAGTCTGCTATACCTGATTTCAGAGAATCGATTGGCGCTCACATGACTGGCCAGCTCTCTCCTCTCCCGGTCTGACAGCTGCAGTGGGCACGGCCAAGATTCCTCCGCTGACATCAGTTGGGATGAAAGGAGGAGAGGAGGATTGTGTCTATGGGAATTTTTGACCGTTCTTCCAGAAGCGCATTTGTGAGGTCAGGCACTGATGTTGGATGAGAAGGCCTGGCTCGCAGTCTCCACTCTAATTCATCCCAAAGGTGTTCTATCAGGTTGATGTCAGGACTCTGAACCTTGCTTTGTGCACTGGTCCAAATCATTTGGTGGAGGAGGAATTATGGTTTAGGGTTGTTTTTCAGGGTTTGGTCTTGGCCTCTTAGTTCCAGTGAAGGGAACTCTTAAGGCGTCAGCATACCAAGACATTTTGGACAATTTCATGTTCCCAACTTTGTGGGAACAGTTTGGGGACGGCCCCTTCCTGTTCCAACATGACTGTGCACCAGTACACAAAGCAAGGTCCATAAAGACATGGATAAATGAGTTTGGGGTGGAGAAACTTGACTGGCCTGCACAGTCCTGAGTCCTGACCTTACCTCAATATAACACCTTTGGGATGAATTAGAGCGGAGACTGCAAGCCAGGTCATCTTGTCCAACCTCAGTGCCTGACCTCACAAATCTGGAAGAATCGTCAAACATTCCTATAGACACACTCCTAAACCTTGTGGACGCCTTCCCAGAAGAGTTGAAACTGTTATAACTACAAAGGGTAGGCCAACTCAATATTGAACCCTACAGGCTAAGACTAGGATGCCATTAAAGTTCATGTGCGTGTAAAGGCAGGTGTCCCAACACTTTTGGTGATATAGCGCACATGCAGATTTAACAGACAGCTTTTTAAATTATAGACACTGAGCTTTTTATAGTAAGGCCAGATGTTTAGATGGCTTAGGTTAAAACTTATATATATATATATCCTAAAATAACAAATGGTGACAGATATAGCTTGTTCTGTAGTATGCTGACATCTAATGGAGGTTTTTGGGCACTGCAACTTGTTTACTATGTGATTTGGTTTCTCCCTTTGTCCTCCTTTCTTGTTTAGTGCTAGTTAGTTAATTCCTCTCTAGACCCCCCCCCCCCCCCCCCCCCCATTTTCTTCTATGTTCCCTTAGTTAGTGTTAGTACATCCCAGAGACAGTGTTCAGAAAAGTCATTAGTCACTAGACTAGTGCAAAATCTGGTGCAGCTGTGCATGGTAGCAACTTCTAACTCCAGCTTGTTCAATTAACCACTTTCAGACCGGACCAATTTGCTGGTCAAAGACCAGACCACTTTTTGCGATTCGGCACTGCATCGCTTTAACTGACAATTGCGGGGTCGTGCGACGTGGCTCCCAAACAAAATTGACGTCCTTTTTTTCCCACAAATAGAGCTTTCTTTTGGTGGTATTTGATCACCCCTGCGGTTTTTATTTTTTGTGCTATAAACAAAAATAGAGCGACAATTTTGAAAAAAACGCATTATTTTTTACTTTTTGTTATAATAAATATCCCCCAAAAATATATAAAAAAACATTTTTTTCCCTCAGTTTAGGCCGATATGTATTCTTCTACATATTTTTGGTAAAAAAAATCGCAATAAGCGATTATTGATTGGTTTGCGCAAAAGTTATAGCGTTTACAAAATAGGGATAGTTTTATAGCATTTTTATTAATAATTTTTTTATTTTTTTTTTTTTACTAGTAATGGCGGCGATCAGCGATTTTTATTGTGACTGCGACATTGTGGGGGACCCATCGGACATTTTTGACACATTTTTTGGACCATTGTCATTTATACAGTAATCACTGCTATATAAATGCAGTGATTCCTGTGTAAATGACACTGGCAGTGAAGGGGTTAACCAGTGGGTGGCAGTGTAGGGGTTAAGTGTTCCTAGGGGTGTGTTACTAACTGTGGGGGGGTTGGGCTTTCATTTAGTGAACACTGATCTCTGCTCCAATCACATAGAGCAGAGATCAGCATCACTAGTTGCTAGGCAGAATGGAGAAATGCTGTTTACTCGGCATTTCCTCCATTCGGCCGCTCCGTGAGACGATCGCGGGGATGCCCGCGGCGATCGAGTCCGCGGGTCCCGCGACCAGACTCACGGGGGTCCCGACCAGCGCGGGAGCGTGCTGCCGGCGGCGCGCTCCCGATGGCAGGGCGGCATTGAATATTGGACGTACCTGTATGCCAATATGCCTGCCCGTGCCATTCTGTCGACGTACATCGTCGTGCGCTGGTCGGGAAGTGGTTAAGCTTTGAAAAAAAACTGGAAGCTAATTGGTTTACTATGCAGATCTGCACCAGATTTTGCACTGTCCAGTTTTTGAATAAATCAATTCAATTGTCTTAGGTTTCAATAGACTGGAAAAAAACATCCTCTGTACTGCATTGGATTCAACTTCTGTGTCTCATTGAAGAATCAGGCCTAATGTACACAGGCCATCCGTTTAGTCCTTCTGAACGCCACAACTCCTGGCAGGAGAAAAGCTGCTTAACCACTTCGGGACCGCCGTATTGCCAATGTACGTCAACACAATGGCACAGGCAGGCAGAATCACGTAAATGTACGTGATTGCCTTCTAGCGGGTGGGGGGTCCGATCGGACCCCCTCCCGCTAGATACGGCGGTCCCTTTCGGTGCCGGAGCGATCGGCGATGAGGGGATGGCCGTTGGTTTCCGCCCATCCCCTCTCGATCGCTCCTGGCCAGTGACGAACTTCCTCCCCTGTGAAAATGTAAACACAGGAGGAGGAAGTGATGTCACACTCCTCGTGGCGGTCTTTTTGAACCGGACAGCGAGGAGTGAAGACGCAAGTAAGTGCACCAACAGTCCACTGACACATAGGTACACACAGGCACACATTTCACCCCAGTCACCCCCCGATCACCCCCCCGATCGGCCCCCCGCCCCCCCCCCAGTCACAGTGTCACTAATGCAGTGTTCATTTATTTATTGATCACTACATTTAGTGTCAGTTGTGACTGTAAAAAGTGTCAGGGCAGCTAGTGTTAGGCCCCTTTAGGTCCAGGGTAGCCCCCTACCCCCCCCTAATAAAGGTTTAACCCTTTGATTGCCCTCCCAGTTAACCCTTTCACCCTCTTTTACCAGTGTCACTAAGCGATCGTTTTTCTGATCGCTGCAATAGTGTCACTGGTCCCGCTAGGAAGCTAGTTTTTTTTTAGGTTCAACGCCAGGTTTTTATACCGTTAGGTACCCCGATATATAACCTAATAAAGGTTTTAACCCTTTGATTGCCCCTAGAGTTAACCCTTTCACCAGCGATCGCTGCATAAGTGTCACTGGTGACGCTGGTTAGCCAGTTAGTTATTTAGTTATTTAGGTTCCCCGTCAGCTTTTTATAAAGCTTCAGGTACCCCCATATAAATACCCAATAAAGGTTTTAACCCCTGATTGCCCTTAGTTAACCCTTTCACCAGTGATCACCGTATAAGTGTTACGGGTGACGCTGGTTTGGTAGTTCGCTTTTTATAGCATCAGGGCACCCGCCATTTATTACCTAATAAAGGTTTAACCCCCTGATCACCCGGCGGGTGATATAAATTTGGTTTTAGGGTCAGAAAGGGTCTGCGTCGCCCCAGGCAGTGCTAGGTTAGTGCCAGCACCGCTAACACCCACGCGCAAAGCATACACCTCCCTTAGTGGTATAGTATCCGAACAGATCAATATCTGATCTGATCAGATCTATACTAGCGTGCCCAGCAATTTAGGGTTCTAAAAAAACGCATTGTTAGCAGGATCAGCCCAGATACCTGCTAGCACCTGCGTTTTGCCCCTCTGCCCAGCCCAGCCCAGCCCAGCCCACCCAAGTGCAGTATCGATCGATCACTGTCACTTACAAAACACAACACACATAACTGCAGCGTTCGCAGAGTCAGGCCTGATCCCTGCGATCGCTAACAGTTTTTTTTGGTAGCGTTTTATACAGTCGCTGACAGGCTAGGTGCTTTTTTACCTGTGAGTCTCACTACTGTACCCCTAAATTTAGAGCCCAAAATGGCAAAGCGAAGGTACACTAGTGAAGAGGCCTACACGTTTCTGAGCATGACAGATAGTGAAGAGGAAGACACTGATCTGTCAGAATCAGGCTCAGAATACGAACCTGTAGAGGACAGCGCCTCCATGTCAGATAGCTCTGACGACGAAGAAGAGGTCCCTGCTATTGTCAGGCGTACCCGGCCCCGATTTTCTGATGTTGTTGAGGTGCAGGAACCGGAAGTCCCTCGTATGGAGTATAGAGCCAGTACTAGCGCCGCTCATCCTTTTGGTGAACTGGCAAGCACCAGCGGCCTAGTACACCCTGGGCGTACATCCAGCACTGCAGTATCACGTGGTGACGTGGCGAGTCCCATAAGTGCAGTTCAAGCTGGCGAGGTGGCAAGCACAAGTAGTGTCCCGCTGCCACCAAGAAGAAGAAGACAAAGACAGGCCCGTCGTACCCATAGTGCCCTTCCTGCAGAATTCGCCTATCCCAATTGGGTGCCCACCACTTCTGCAGAACCCGTACTTCCCCCATTCACTGCCCAACCCGGTATTCAGGTGGATACAGATGATTTTACGCCACTCGATTTTTATTCTCTGTATCTCACGGAAGATCTCTATAGATCTATTGTGGACCAAACCAATTTATATGCTGGTCAACGCATCGCCGCTAATCCCCAGTTGCCGTCTCTTGCCAGAGATTGGAAACCAGTTACGGTTTCCGAATTTAAGTCGTTTCTGGGCCTTTCCCTCAACATGGGCACACACAAATTTATGCGGATGCGGGCTTATTGGTCCACGCATCCGGCTGACCACATGCCCCTGTTCTCTAACTCCATGCCCAGGGCACGATACGAGCAGATCTTGCGGTTCTTGCACTTCAGTGACAATGAACTTTGTCGTCCACGTGGAGACCCTGAATACGATCGGCTCTACAAAATTCGGCCCCTCATAAACCACTTCAACCAACGTTTTGCAGACTTGTTTATTCCCCAAAAAGTTGTCTGCGTTGATGAGTCCCTGGTTAAGTTTACTGGTCGCTTGTCATTCAAACAGTACATTCCCAACAAGCGTACCAGGTACGGGGTCAAGCTCTATAAGTGCTGTGACAGGGCCACAGGCTATGCATGGAGCTTTATGGTTTATGAGGGTAAAGATAGTTACGTAGAGCCGGAGAACTGCCCTGATTACATAGGAAGCGCTGGCAAGATAGTGTGGAAATTGGTGTCACCCTTATTCGGAAAGGGGTACCACTTGTACGTGGACAACTATTACACCAGCGTGCCACTGTTTAGTCATTTATTTGATAATCAGATTGGAGCATGTGGCACCGTGCGACCTAATCGCCGGGGCTTTCCCCAGCGGCTTGTAGATTCCCGTCTTAGGCTGGGGGAGAGAGCCTGCTATCGGTGTAATAATTTGCTCGCTATGAAGTGGAGGCATAATAAGAATGTTTTCGTTCTTACCTCCCTTCATGCAGACACGACGGTCCAAATTTCTACGGCGACTGGTATTGTGGAGAAACCCCTCTGTGTCCACGAATATAACAAAAATATGGGAGGGGTGGACCTCAATGACCAGATGTTAGCGCCGTATCTAACTTCCCGTAAGACCAGACGCTGGTACAAAAAAGTGTCTGCTTACTTATTTCAATTGGCTTTGCTGAATGCTTTTGTGCTATACAAAGCTTCAGGCGGAACATTAACCTTTCTTTTCTTCCAAAGAGAGGTTGTCACAGAGCTTCTGTTTCCAGACGGTTCTGTACCTCACCATTCCCAACCAAATGCAGTAAGCCGGCTGTATGAGAGGCATTATTCTTATGTCCTCCCGAGTACCCCTACCCAACGAGCCCCCCAAAAAAGATGTCGTGTCTGTAGCAAGCGCGGATATAGGCGTGACACCCGTTCTTATTGTCCACGCTGTCCTGGCCAGCCTGGTCTTTGTCAGGGTGAGTGTTTTGAACGCTACCACACACTAGTGAAGTATTAGCGTAGGGTACAGCATTTCACAGGCTAGGCACACTAACACAGGGTCTCCCAAGATGCCATCGCATTTTGAGAGACCCGAACCGTTACAGTTACAGTTTACAGTTCAAAAAAAAGTGTATAAAAAAAAAAAAAAAAAAAAAAAAGTAAAATAAAAAAACCAAAAAAAATATAAAATATAAAAACCAAAAATAGTTGTCGTTTTATTGTTCTCTCTCTCTCTCTCTCTCTCTTCTCTCAAATTTTTTATACTTTACTGTTTACTGTGTTATTGTTAACCATTTTTCATGTTTTCAGGTACGCCATTCAGCTGCAGCGTGGATTTATTTATCTTGACAGCAACAGCGTTTGCTCCCACGATACATAAAGCCGCGACTCCAGTGCTGTAGGAGGTGATTTCACCACCACAGTTAAAAAAGAGCATATATGCCGAAGCATGGGGGCATAAGGGGTGGAGGAGCGATTTTGCTCCTAATGCCGCGTACATACGGTCAAAATTCCGACGGAGGGCTTGCCCGTGGAAAAGTTTGAACGTACGTACGCAGCATAACTTTTTTGCGGGAGGATGCCCCCATGCTTCGGCATATATATATTTTAGGCACAGGTTGTGTTAAAAAATGTTTTATTTTTTACTGTTTTTTTTGGCAATTGCTTTGCAGGTATGGTATGGTAAGGTTTTACTGGGATGTTACTTTGTTTTAACGTTAACCATAATTTGCTTAGCAGGTACGCCATTCAGCTGCAGCGCGGATTTATTTATCTTGACAGCAACAGCGTTTGCTCCCACGATACATAAAGCCGTGACTCCAGTGCTGTAGGCGGTGATTTCACCACCACAGTTAAAAAAGAGCATATATGCCGAAGCATGGGGGCATAAGGGGTGGAGGAGTGATTTTGCTCCTAATGCCGCGTACATACGGTCAAAATTCCGACAGGGGGCTTGCCCATGGAAAAGTTTGAACGTATGTACGCGGCATAACTTTTTTGCGGGAGGATGCCCCCATGCTTCGGCATATATATATTTTAGGCACAGGTTGTGTTAAAAAATGTTTTATTTTTTACTGTTTTTTTTGGCAATTGCTTTGCAGGTATGGTATGGTAAGGTTTTACTGGGATGTTACTTTGTTTTAACGTTAACCATAATTTGCTTAGCAGGTACGCCATTCAGCTGCAGCGCGGATTTATTTATCTTGACAGCAACAGCGTTTGCTCCCACGATACATAAAGCCGTGACTCCAGTGCTGTAGGCGGTGATTTCACCACCACAGTTAAAAAAGAGCATATATGCCGAAGCATGGGGGCATAAGGGGTGGAGGAGTGATTTTGCTCCTAATGCCGCGTACATACGGTCAAAATTCCGACAGGGGGCTTGCCCATGGAAAAGTTTGAACGTATGTACGCGGCATAACTTTTTTGCGGGAGGATGCCCCCATGCTTCGGCATATATAAATGGTGCATGTATGTCCATCATTAGAAGTGGGTGGATGAAGGGAGGTATCTAATGGTGGGCATACCCACCGATCAATCTCTTTTTTTTCGTTCAGACAACATGACTCTCAGTAAATAGCTTGGGGTGTCTACTTTCCAAAATGGGGTAATTTGGGGGGATTTTGTGCTATTTTGGCATTTTATGGCCTTTGCACCCTTAGAAATCCTGAAGGTGGTGATTGGTTTTCGGGGTGCCGTACGCGACTAGACTCCCAAAAAGTCCCACACATGTGGTATCCCCATACTCGGGAGAAGTAGCCGAATATATTTTGGGGTGCAATTCCACATATAACCATAGCATGTGTGAGCAATATATCATTTAGTGACAACTTTGTGCAAAAAAAAAAAAGTTTGTAATATTCCCGCAACTTGTGGCAAAATATAAAATATTCCATGGACTCAACATGCCTCTCAGTAAATAGCTTGGGGTGTCTACTTTCCAAAATGGGGTCATTTTGGGGGGTTTTGTGCTATTTTGGCTTTTTATGGCCTTCGAAACTGTGATAGGTAGTGAGGGGTAAAATCAAAAATTTGCACCCTTAGAAATCCTGAAGGTGGTGATTGGTTTTCGGGATGCCGTGCGCGACTATACTCCCAAAAAGTCCCACACATGTGGTATCCCCGTACTCGGGAGAAGTAGCGGAATATATTTTGGGGTGCAATTCCACATATAACCATGGCATGTGTGAGCAATATATCATTTAGTGACAACTTTTTGTACATTTTTTTTTTTTTTTTTTTTTTAGTCATTATTCAATCCCTTAGGACAAAAAAAATAAATATTCAATGGGCTCAACATACCCATCAGCAGTTTCCTTGGGGTGTCTACTTTCCAAAATGGGGTCATTTGGGGGGGTTTTGTGCCATCTTGGCATTTTATGGCCGTCAAAACTGTGATAGGTAGTGATAGGTAGTGAGGAGTAAAATAAAAAAATTATGCCCTTAGAAATCCTGAAGGCGGTGCTTGGATTTCGGGGTCCCGTACGCGGCTAGGCTCCCAAAAAGTCCCACACATGTGGTATCCCTGTACTCAGGAGAAGCAGCAGAATGTATTTTGGGGTGTCATTTCACATATGCCCATAGCATGTGTGAGCAATATATCATTTAGTGACAACTTTGTGCAAAAAAAAAAAAGTTTGTAATATTCCCGCAACTTGTGGCAAAATATAAAATATTCCATGGACTCAACATGCCTCTCAGTAAATAGCTTGGGGTGTCTACTTTCCAAAATGGGGTCATTTTGGGGGGTTTTGTGCTATTTTGGCTTTTTATGGCCTTCGAAACTGTGATAGGTAGTGAGGGGTAAAATCAAAAATTTGCACCCTTAGAAATCCTGAAGGTGGTGATTGGTTTTCGGGATGCCGTGCGCGACTATACTCCCAAAAAGTCCCACACAAGTGGTATCCCCGTACTCGGGAGAAGTAGCGGAATATATTTTGGGGTGCAATTCCACATATAACCATGGCATGTGTGAGCAATATATCATTTAGTGACAACTTTTTGTACATTTTTTTTTTTTTTTTTTTTTTAGTCATTATTCAATCCCTTAGGACAAAAAAAATAAATATTCAATGGGCTCAACATACCCATCAGCAGTTTCCTTGGGGTGTCTACTTTCCAAAATGGGGTCATTTGGGGGGGTTTTGTGCCATCTTGGCATTTTATGGCCGTCAAAACTGTGATAGGTAGTGATAGGTAGTGAGGAGTAAAATAAAAAAATTATGCCCTTAGAAATCCTGAAGGCGGTGCTTGGATTTCGGGGTCCCGTACGCGGCTAGGCTCCCAAAAAGTCCCACACATGTGGTATCCCTGTACTCGGGAGAAGCAGCAGAATTTATTTTGGGGTGTCATTTCACATATGCCCATAGCATGTGTGAGCAATATATCATTTAGTGACAACTTTGTGCAAAAAAAAAAAAGTTTGTAATATTCCCGCAACTTGTGGCAAAATATAAAATATTCCATGGACTCAACATGCCTCTCAGTAAATAGCTTGGGGTGTCTACTTTCCAAAATGGGGTCATTTTGGGGGGTTTTGTGCTATTTTGGCTTTTTATGGCCTTCGAAACTGTGATAGGTAGTGAGGGGTAAAATCAAAAATTTGCACCCTTAGAAATCCTGAAGGTGGTGATTGGTTTTCGGGATGCCGTGCGCGACTATACTCCCAAAAAGTCCCACACATGTGGTATCCCCGTACTCGGGAGAAGTAGCGGAATATATTTTGGGGTGCAATTCCACATATAACCATGGCATGTGTGAGCAATATATCATTTAGTGACAACTTTTTGTACTTTTTTTTTTTTTTTTTTTTTTTTGTCATTATTCAATCCCTTAGGACAAAAAAAATAAATATTCAATGGGCTCAACATACCCATCAGCAGTTTCCTTGGGGTGTCTACTTTCCAAAATGGGGTCATTTGGGGGGGTTTTGTGCCATCTTGGCATTTTATGGCCGTCAAAACTGTGATAGGTAGTGATAGGTAGTGAGGAGTAAAATAAAAAAATTATGCCCTTAGAAATCCTGAAGGCGGTGCTTGGATTTCGGGGTCCCGTACGCGGCTAGGCTCCCAAAAAGTCCCACACATGTGGTATCCCTGTACTCAGGAGAAGCAGCAGAATGTATTTTGGGGTGTCATTTCACATATGCCCATAGCATGTGTGAGCAATATATCATTTAGTGACAACTTTGTGCAAAAAAAAAAAAGTTTGTAATATTCCCGCAACTTGTGGCAAAATATAAAATATTCCATGGACTCAACATGCCTCTCAGTAAATAGCTTGGGGTGTCTACTTTCCAAAATGGGGTCATTTTGGGGGGTTTTGTGCTATTTTGGCTTTTTATGGCCTTCGAAACTGTGATAGGTAGTGAGGGGTAAAATCAAAAATTTGCACCCTTAGAAATCCTGAAGGTGGTGATTGGTTTTCGGGATGCCGTGCGCGACTATACTCCCAAAAAGTCCCACACATGTGGTATCCCCGTACTCGGGAGAAGTAGCGGAATATATTTTGGGGTGCAATTCCACATATAACCATGGCATGTGTGAGCAATATATCATTTAGTGACAACTTTTTGTACTTTTTTTTTTTTTTTGTCATTATTCAATCCCTTAGGACAAAAAAAATAAATATTCAATGGGCTCAACATACCCATCAGCAGTTTCCTTGGGGTGTCTACTTTCCAAAATGGGGTCATTTGGGGGGGGTTTGTACTGCCCTGCCATTTTAGCACCTCAAGAAATGAGATAGGCAGTCATAAATTAAAAGCTGTGTAAATTCCAGAAAATGTACTCTAGTTTGTAGACGCTATAAATTTTGCGCAAACCAAAAAATATACGCTTATTGACATTTTTTTTACTAAAGACATGTGGCTGAATAAATTTTGCCCTCAATGTATGACTAAAATTTAGTTTATTCGATTTTTCTTATAACAAAAAGAAGAAAATATAATTTTTTTTCAAAATTTTCGCTCTTTTTCCATTTATATCGCAAAAAATAAAAATCGCAGAGGCAATCAAATACCATCAAAAGAAAGCTCTATTTGTGGGAAGAAAAGGACGCAAATTTCGTTTGGGTGCAATATTGCATGACCGCGCAATTACCAGTT
This sequence comes from Lithobates pipiens, assembly GCF_037356315.1. Taxonomy (NCBI): domain Eukaryota; kingdom Metazoa; phylum Chordata; class Amphibia; order Anura; family Ranidae; genus Lithobates; species Lithobates pipiens. The sequence goes on from NW_027507748.1 coordinate 610,284,659, forward strand.
AAAGCAGCGCAGTGCGAAATTGCAAAAACACCTCTGGTCCTTAAGGTATTTATTGGTCCGAGGCTGAAGTGGTTAAAAAACATGATAAAAGCCACACATTGCACATGCATTTAGGCAGAACAAGCATTTCAGCATTAATGGATTCCATTGGCCAGAATATTCATTTATTCTGGCCATTGGAATGCATTAATGCTCATATGCTGGACACAGAGCCTCACACAGTGGTGCTTTTAGAGGCTCAAAAGAAAATGCCAAGCACTTGTAAAAGAGGCATTTTAAGCTCTGTGTATATGAGGCCCTAAGCTACTGGTGGATTGTGCCAAGTCAGCAGCAGCCCATGGCGTCTGGACAGACTGAGTCTAAAGAGGGAGGTCTTTGGGGCTGAGGATGTGCTGTGCAACTGTTCTCTTATATAGCAATGGACTGAGACAACTAGGTAAGGGGTGTAAAATGTAACTTGGATAGGATTGACAAGAAAGCTGTGTTTTTTTAATCAATTTAAACAGGACTGTAAGCTAACCATTTTTTTTTGTGACAGGAGCTTTGATTGGCATTCAGAGAGCTTTAACAAAGCGTGTCTGAATCCATGTTTTGAAGCAAGTGTAAACTAGCCCTTAGGAATACATATTTTTGTATGTGTGTTTTTTTACATTACAGTTTTTAAATTACAGTTGTTCTGCACTATTTATCTAGTTTATCCAGTTTACACTTGCTTCAAAACATGGCTTCAGACAAGCTTTGTTCAATCTCTCTGAATGCCAGTCAAAGCCTCTGTCACTGAATAAAATGGTTAACTTACAGTTCTGTTTACACCCTGATTTTGCTCGGTGCTTCGAAAAGGCTTCGGTGGGGCTTCAATAAGGCTTTGGTGGAGCTTCGATGGGGCTACGATGCGTCTTTGGTGGGGCTTTGGTGAGGCTTCCTGGAGCTTCGATGAGGCTTTGGTGGGGCTTCAAGTGAACTTTGCCATAGACTTCTACAGAGGCTTTGAAGACAATTTGAAGTACCACTAAAGCTACATGGGGTATCATTTTTGAACAAAGCCAAAGCAAAGCAAAAGCAAGGTGTAAACAGGACTGTAAGCTAACCATTTTATTTAGTGACAGGAGCTTTGCCTGGCATTCAGAGAGCTTTAACAAAGCATGCCCGAAGCCATGTTTTGAAGCAAGTGTAAACTAGCCGTTAATGTGTGTTGAAGCCAAAGCAAATGTAAATGAGCCCTAACAGTTAGCACCAAAGCTATATCTATAATGAAACAAGGTAGAAATTTAATCTCAGGAAGCACTATCTAGAAATGGCATGAAATACGTTTCTAATCTCATCTTATGATCTTTTAGGGTTGCAGGGTGGACACAAAGTGCATCTCTTTTGCGGTTTCTCTAATTTAGATAGTAGGAGGAACTGTAATGGATCACCAGAAGCCAAGTGGTTCTTCAAGCGTGTCTTCAGAACTGCCTTTCGAGCTTGATTGGATGATTGTCATAGGTAACTGTAGATACCCCCTGTCCACAGAATAAGACTTTGGCTCTTATCAAGAAATTCTAATGCAAAACCAGTCTTGACTAGATCCCCAAATTATATGAACTGAATTGGCTGCAACCTTTGAACTGAAATAGAGACAACTGACAGCTGACCAGGCTGAATATCAAATCAAAAGGCAGAGTAATATTTAATTACATTAAGCCAGAGGTCAAGACTGAAGGTAACTGAAGAACACAACAAAAAGCCAGGTCAGAATGCAGACACTCAATGGTATTTAGAAAGCAAACAGATCCAAAAAAAGGAACAACTGATCAGAAAAGGATACCAGAGAACTATCAATGTTGTAACTGTAGCAGAAGAGCACTATAGATATAGGAATACTTCAAAAAGTGAGGACAAGGAGTAACATATACTTATACTTCAACATCCTGTCAATACACTGAGACACACTTAAATCAACAATAGATGATATCCATGGCATGCTTATGTAACAGTACTGAATGTCATCCAGCAGATATGCACATAGCACCCACTCATTACACAGAAAGAGCAGAAGAAAGAAGTGCAGGAAAATGATATCACTGGCCAGTAGGAGATGAAGAACCATCAGCAGCTTGTCACAGTAAAACAATAAATAAGAATACTGTAGGTGAAAATTACATTATTGAACAACATAAATCACTGTTGTCCATAGAATTACCATTTTGGAGTATTAATTACAATGGTATATGGCTCCAGGCATGTCTCTCAAATGTTGGCAACTATGCATGAAGAAGACACCATCGATAAGATCTTAGAAATCTCTTATATAGCTTAAATTGGATACCTTAAGCACAATTCCAGATTAGATCTCATTGCTGGAAAGCTGGGGTAACATTTTAATGCATTTTAATGCTGTGAGTTTCTTTTGGCCTTGTCATATAGCTCACTTTCTGCTGCCAAATGTATAGAGTTTCCCTGGGAATTGGAGCAAAAATACACTACTAATGACCAGCGATAAAGTCAGCTGAACTCGTCTCGGAAGCTGTCTGGAATCCCACTCTACAATATGGCGATAGCAGCTGCTTTGAAGCAAAGAAACCACAAATATGCTGCAAGGGAACAACAATTCCGCCCTTAAAAATATGCTTTGGTCCATATTTTCTTCTACTGATTGTTTACCGCTAGAGCTTAACCTTATATGCCCTTTAAAAGGCAAACATACAATTTATGTTTTATTTTTTTCTTCCTTTCAGTAAGAAACACAATACATTTCTTATGATTTATATTATGTTTGAGAATCATAGAACAAACTGTCTATCTATCTATCTATCTATCTATCTATCTATCTATCTATCTATCTATCTATCTATCTATCTATCTCTTTGGATAAATACTGTAAAGGATACCTTTATAGTCAAAGTTAAATAATACGTTAAAGAATAATTCCAGGCATAGATATTTTATAAATATCCAACTTGAACCAATGTAACTAGCTATAAACCATTTCTGGCCTATGCCCTTGGAAGCTGGAAAAGCTTGAAATAGACATTTCAGTGATCTTTGCTTGTTTATGGACCTGTGTCAATCGGCTGCACTTCTGCTAACTGAACACAGGAAGTTGGCTGCTCAGCATAGGAATCCATTCGAGAATGCTCTGCATTTCCTCAATTACTGCAAGCCTTCTCTGATTAGACAAAGTGGAGAGCGTGATGTCCCAGCCCCACGTCTCCACCTCGTCCAATCAGAAAACGCTTTGCTTTAATTCAAAAGATGCAAAGCGAATGGTATCTGTGCCGAGTACCCAACCTCCTGTGTTTAGAAAGCAGAAGTGCAGCAGCTTAGCAAAGGACCTGGAAGCAAGTGGAGATCACTGAGGTAGTGGTGTCTACTCAATTACTCTAGTTATTTTCAGCTTCAGTATTTAGTGTGCAGCAGCACAGATGATGAGGACACCTCACTTACACACCACATCCCTTCCTGAGTCACATTGACAGTCTCTCTCCATGCCAGTTGGTCCCTTCAGTCCAAACAGCACTGACAGCCCCGCTCCCGGCTTGCCTTGCTCCCGTCAGGTTCCCGCAGACCTTCACACGAGGCTCTGGCCACTCCGCTTGGCTACCTTGAACCATGACATCACATGACACTCTCAGGCACTGCCTCCACTAGACCTGCCCCCTGCCGGTGTTGCCCAAATGCACTGTAGCAGTCACCGCCCTATTTTTTAGTGGCAACCTTTTCCTGTCACTGGCATATACTGACAGGAGAAAAAGTGCCCATTTTTTACTGGCTGACAGTAAAAATACTGACAGTTGGCAACACTGCCTGCATGTATGTGAAAGTACAATATGACAGCACTATCTGACTGAGTGCTTCACTAGCTGGTTGTTGAGCACAACAAATACACAGTAATAAAACAAAGGGGCATATAAAGGCACACACTTTTATTGGATAAAATGGCTGGAGATCAGCCCAGTAACCAAGAACTCCACTTTTCAGAAAAACAATAATTCTGTCGTCAGGTGGCTCTTCCCATGTACACACACATTTATGACTATTCAATTTACCAAAAAAAAATGTTTGCCTCCACAAAATGTCTTCAAACAGGTTTACTTTAAGCTGTTATCAGTGTATATTAACTGATTTTCACAGTTACTCAAGATACATTACACATAACAAATCAGTTACTAATGTATATTCCTATCCCCTGAAGACAGGAACAAAAAGGACACCACTGTTCTCAAGGTTGACATTTGCAATGCCTTTAGTCAAATAGAAAATAATCCCATTAACTTTGTGTTCTGGCATAGTGTCAGGTTTCATCCAGGAACACCTGTCAGGGAAAAAAAATACTTTGATCCTTTCACTACACGCAAGAAAATCTATACAGGACACCTCGTCTGAGCAAAGAGGAATTGGAAGAAGTGCCAGGCGTACAAGAAAATCAAAATGCTGGAGGTTGTGTGCCAGTAGTGTCATTGCCAGTACTGTCATGACTTGTCATATAATGTCAATTAGGAGTGGCAGGCATTTTAACCCCTGTCAGTTAGCAGTGCCCAGCTCCTATGAAGTCTGTGAGGCACCCACTACATTTATCTGACCTCTAGATGCTCTAATAGCTTGTAGATCACTGTGGGAAGCAAGGTAGGTTAAAAGCTGGGCACACACTCACAGTCCGATTATACAATTTCCTTTAGATTTACCAACAAATATGCATCTCATTGGTCTTCCTCAAAGAATATAAATTGAGTAGGTTGTGTAGACCAGACCTCGGCAAATTGCGCTCCCAGGGCCACATGTTTGGTTGTCCCTATCTGACCCTTGATGACTCCGCTGCATCCATCTGTGAGCCTGTGGTCTTACTCACTGAGGAAGCTGAGAGGCATGCTGACAGATGCCCATGTGGAGAGCTACAAGAACTGGGAAAAGAGAGCCTGAGGAACTGATTGCTACAGTGGGGAAGCTTGGTTCTGATGGGAAAGTGTTGCCTAGGAGAAGTCCTGGTGCTCTTCTGCCACTCTGTTATCTGGCCAAATTTTTTGCATGTTAACATCTGCAAACTCCAGGAGACATGCACCTGTTCTTCACTCCAGGTCAGGATCTGCAGAAATGCCATTTTATCAATCTCAGGCTCTCTTCTTACAGGCACAGTGCTTTTCAGAGGGCATTCGACAGGCCGTGAGGAGGTGTCATATTGCCTTACATAAGGTATCACATAAATGATCTACACCCACAGCAAGGGAATTACCCAACTTTGGTCAAAGCTGCACAGTTTGTTTTTATCTTCAGAAGTCTCTTACCTGCATAGGCAGTTTTTTTAGTATATATATATATATATATATATATATATATATATATATATATATATATATATATATATTTATACCAATGCATTGCATGCATGTTTATCTGCACAGTTAGCACACAAATTGGTGGTGCCATACTTTGGAGTGCTCTTAATTTAGAAATGAGTAGGAGAAAAAAAATAGCGGTAGCCACTGATATACGATCCCACAAATTAAAAAATAACAGGTTTGTTCATATACATTAACATGAGCTGTAGTTGTATATAAGTTTGACAATATTTTTGCACAAATAACAACAAAATATAAGCACCAACAGTCATGATACAGCCAAAACGCATCATATTTGTGCCTACTGTCATAAACATTTTTTTGTGATCCAGCCAAGATAATTCAAATATACAGGATGAGTGTCCAATGTTAATCAAGAATATGCATTAATGAAGGAGAAGACAAATGTTTAATCTGTATGTTCTCACGGTTGTTTAGGCATCAGTTTCACACTGGACACTGGATACTGGATAGTGTTCAATATTAAGAAAATCTGAAGAAGGTAATTAATACCTCCCATGCCGTGCAGTGTACAATCATAAATTCCTTTATAAATAGGGTTGCCACCTCATACCTTTAAAACCGAACACATAATAATTACACAGGTTCTGTGGCTGATTAAAGTGGTAATTAAACTTACTTGGTGCCTTATCTGCATTAAATCAGCCTCAGAACCTGTGTAAATCATATGTGTTTGGGTTTTTAAGGGCTGAGGTGGCAACCCTATTTATAAATGTCTGGTGGTTCAAAAAATACGTTTTTGACATCAAAAATGCTAGTTTTATGATAAAATGCGTGTGTGTGTGTGTGTGTGTGTGTGTGTGTGTGTTTGGTAATAACATTTGGATTCTTTTATGGTGTTACTGGTTCTGGTAGGTGTAGAAAATCCATGTTTGGTCTCTACACAAAAACAGCTACATAGCTACATAGTAGGAGAGGTTGAAAAAAGACACAAGACCATCAAGCTGGAACTTTAACTTTACTTTCAGATCCATAACTCATAACTGGAGCCTGTTTGCTAGTCTGCTTGAGTGCAGAGTGTACTGACTAGATTTGTCTGTAGCAAGGATCTCCACAAGCCAATTTGTAGGTGGTGGCTGCTTAAATGTTATGCCCTGTACACACGGTCAGAAATTCAGATGGAAAAAGTCAAATCGGATTATGTTGTCAGAAAATCCGATTGTGTGTGGGCTCTATCTGACTTTTTCTGTCGGATTTTCCGACACACAAAGTTTGAGAGCAGGATCTAAAATTTTCCAACAACAAAATCCAATCGCATAAATTTCGATCGTGTGTAGACAATTCCGACAGACAAAGTGCCACGCATAATCAGAATAAACTAAGAGACGAAAGCTATCAGCTACTGGTCCGTTTTATAATCCCGATGTACGTGTTTGATGTCACCTCATTCAGATCGATTGTATTTTCCGACAACTTTGTGCAACCGTGTGTATGCAAGACAAATTTCAGACAAAATCCGTCGGAAAAAATCTGACAGATTTTGTGGTCAGAATGTCCAACCGTGTGTACAGGGCATAAGAGTGCTTGTGTTGTTTATGGTCTGTACCAGTGTCTAGACTGGGGAAGGTAGGGTTTCCCACAGTTGGGCAGTATGCTCACTGATTTTGGAGGACAAGTGAGGGATGGTGATTCCTCATGCGATATTCCACCCTCCTTCGCTCCTGTGTACCTCAGGACCCTGTCCAAGATACTTGACACCAACCATGAAAAAACTGAAAAATTGGGTCTGAGAACAGAAATAGAATTCCTATTTTTATCTGTAGATATAACATAGGTTAAATGGCACAATATGCATTGTTCCATGGGGAGATGGCCTAACATCCAAAGTATACACAGAAAAATGGATGGCGCATGATCATTTCAAACAGTTGGTGCATGTGTATATGTAGTACTTCAAGCTAATATAAACAATAGTTCACAAAGGTTTAATCTCCACTGATTCTATAAGCACCAATATATAGTGATAGAAAGCATTCATTGCTTAGTAGCAGCAGCATATCTAGTGTAGTTGACATCCAGAGAAGTTAACGGGGGTGTAGTCCCAAAGCACCCCCAACATGCCTGCTTCATTTTTGTGCAATAACTTGTGTAAAGCAGGCCCGGCTGCTGGTAGAAGATCACTTTGACCAATCAGAATCACTGTGATCTGTCCAGGAAACCCTAAGGAAAGATGGAAAAGAAAAAGCAGGGCTTTCAAATCCCTACACCAGGCATATGCAATTAGCGGACCTCCAGCAGATCTACAAGTCCCATGAGGCATAGCAAGACTCTGACAGCCACAGGACTGACACCCAGAGGCAGAGGCATGATGGGACTTGTAGTTTTGCAACAGCTGGAGGTCCGCTAATTGCATATCCCTGCCCTAGACCGTTGCACTAGTTGCATGGGCAGTGACAGTTAATCAATAGAGGTAATTACAGCAGGGACAGGGGGGTAGGTCGGGAGAGTGTGGGGTGTTAGTTCACTTTTTTAATTTTTTTGTGTAAATGTAAACTTACACAAGTAACATACATTTTATAAGCATCTACACCATTTAAAATCTTATTTCCTGAATGCTTCCCCACCACTTTCCATAATGAATGGACATAACAGAGCCTTATTTAGTGGGGCTAGCTATACTACCCAGGGATACAAGCCACAAAAATTACAAAATGTATTCATAAGTTCCAAAAACAATATTGGATACATATATTATGTATAAAGCATATATTTAGCCACCCAACAACAGTAACTTGAATATTTTGCTGATCTTATTAAAATTGCTGAAGCGTTGGAGCGTGCAAAATGGAGAGTGCAAAAATCTGGTGCAGCTCTGCACAGAAACCAATTAGCGTGCAGTTTTTTTTTTTGTCAAAGCTTAATTGAACAAGCTGAAGTTAGAAGCTGATTGGCTACCATGCCCATCTGCACCAGATTTTTCACTTTCCACTTTTAGTAAATCAACTCCTATGTCTATGACTTCGTTGAGATGCATGACTCAAAAATGGCAATCAGTGCTCTTTACACAGATTTAGGATAAGTAGAGATAAGATGATGCTGTGTTGCTAATGTGCATACATAACCATAAAGTTCATAAAATTAAAAGACCTTAAAAAAGCAACATGTTCCAGTCATGCACCCACGTATTCAAACTTGATGTCTTCACTTCAGACTATTGTGTTAAATACATTTATAAATGCTTAATAAATAAAGGAAACGTCCATCTTATTATTTTTAATTAAATCGGTCTCTTGTGTCTTTTTCTTTGTGACAAGTCTTCCCAACACCTGTGAACAATTATACCCCCGTGTCACCACTGCTCACAGAACTTACACCTCATAGCATATACAAGTTATCCTTCGGACATTTTGGTCCTTCAATTTACACTAGGGACCCTCTTAGTGTTTCTCCCAGTACTCAGGTCTATATAGGGGTAGGCTCCTTTAAGGTTCTCCTACATTCATTCTGCCATGCTTACCTCCAAAAACTAAATATGAAAAGGTTTCACTTTGTAGACTTTTCAGAGTGCTTTGCTGATGAAGGGCCCAAAAAGATTACCAATGTGCAAAAAAATCAAAGTCAAAAGAAGATCAAGCATTTACAAGGAGAAATCACAGCCTAGGCCACACTTTCGAACTCTGCTAACTTGCAACCTACAACCATGTGTGGGCAGGATGAAAGTACCATGTTGATTGATCAATCAACTTGGGTACAACCAGCCTGCCGGATTCACTTGGGATTATCACTAGCGGCTTTTATAGCTGCTAGGAATAATCATTGTCTTCTTCTGGCAGGAGTGGCTTCCCCGGTCCCCCTTCGGGAGCAGAGAATCGCTCAGCAGGAGGGATTTCCATGTCAGCACTGTCTGTGTCGATGGGGGAATTGTTCAAATTTCTTTCCTACAACCATGAGTTTCGCACCACCTAAGACTTGAAATTACCTTAATGTGGAGTTGCATTACTAAGAAATCTCATATAATTTACATATTTCAGTCTCAATACTCATCACACAGAAGACCATTGCATTTGATTTAAAAGACTAATGTGAACCACCTTGATAATACTATTGCTGTTGATACAATAAAAGATTACAGTTGGAACAGACCTGTCCGAGCATATCCGGTGCAATGGGGATGGTAGGCCAAATGGAAGAGTATGCAGAAAAGAACACCAGCCACATCAGCATGCTTCCCCAGACTGCCAGATGACTAAACTACAAAACAAAGATAGTTTATTATTAAAACTTACCTGTTTCCAATTTTTTTTACATGCAATACAGGCCACATATAACTGTTATTTGTTCTACCAGAATGCTACACAGAGATTCAGACATAAAATGTCAACAGGTGAAACACGAGATAAAAATCTTATGCAGAACATTTTGGTTAGAGTCTGGTTTACTCTCACATTAAAGCAGAAGTGTGGGATTTTAAAAACAAATAAAATAATAAAATAAATAATAAATAAAATAAATGTATATACTCACCTATGTGGCTACAGCATCAATCTGTCGCTGCAGTTGTCCCCCGTAGTCTCCAAGGCCAAGTACTGGGCGATCAGCAGTCATGACTGCTGATCGCTCAGTTCTAGGTCTTCAGTGAGCTGAGAGTACTGCTATGTGCTCTGCACCTCCAGAGCTCACTGGAGTGCCCAGCTGTGGAGGGAGCGGCTGGCTCAGGTTTTCAGCAGTGCCCTGAGAGGCTGAGCCAGCTGCTGGTTAGGCATCTGGGTGGCTCCTGACATTATTGTTGGGATCCTTGCAGAGCCTGGATCGGCTCTGTGACGTCAGCTGACAGTGGGTAATCTTCAATATTTTTACATCTATACATATACATATACATTGTTAGAATGATATATAGAGGTTCAGTAGTGTAATGTCTTATCAATATACAAAGTAGTGTTAATCCACTTAGAAAAGCCATCAAAGATTATATATCAAACAATGTAATTCCAACACAAAAACCTTTATTTCTTTTTACAATATTACTATAAAACTTATATTACTGTTCAGTAATATTGTACACCTTTACGCTATCAGTTCCCTATACAATATTGTTTGTTAGGTATTTCTCACAGCAGTGGATTACGCATCAGTTACACACATCTATGGGTGTACAGTACGTTTTCTCCCTCCCAGCTCAATTCCTGGTGAGTTTGTCATGAAGGTTCTTTGAAGGACCTTGTTCAGGCACTTTCTGTAATAGGGAGATAACCTTGTCCCTACCTCCCAACTGTGTTCCTGAACCGTCACCCTGTCACATTTGCCCCTGGTAGAGACCACAAATGGCCATACAGACACACACTTCATTGCACTTTCCACCATTGTTACTGTCAGAAGGTAGACCACAGCAATGACAGATAGCTGGATCATGTAAACAGAAAAAAGCTGCACCCTGTCTGGAAGAGAGAAACAACCCTGAGATGCAAAAAAGGATAAAAAAAAGGTGAAAACAGTGGGGTAAATTTACTAAAACTGGAGAATGCAAAATCTGGTACAGCTGTGCATAGTACCCAAACAGCTTGGAACTCAGGGCCAATGGTTCTAGTGGGCAAACTAGCCAGCCGCCTAGGGCGCACTGCTGCCTAGGGCGCCCAGCCACTGGTGTTCCTACTCTCTGCAGCAAGCAACGAAGTCTCAGCATCAGAAGGCAGCCACCACTCTGCTCACACATAGTGTCAGAGGTGCAGCAGCGGTGGAGGACTGTGTCTGTGTCCCGACTCCCGAATGAATGGAGGAAAGCGAACATTCATTGATGAGTACTGGTAGGCTGCATTGATGGAGGCCGGTGAGGCTGCATTTGATGGGCACTTCATTAAAAAGGAGGGGGGAATACAAGGGCAGGGCAAAGGGGGTGGAATCAGGGGTGGAGCCAATAGAGGGGCGACAAAATGAGGTTTCGCCTTGGGTGTCAAAAATCCTTGCACCAGCCTGTTGGAACTTTAGCTTTTTCTGGAAGCTGATTAGTTTCTATGCAGAGCTGCACCACATTTTACACTCTCCAGTTTTAGTAAATTAACTCAGTGTTTTCCAAGGGCCTGCCCAAAGCAATAAATAAATACAAAGCCTAGAAAATGGAGACACACACATTTGAAGCCACTTCTGGTAATAAAAATATATTACTTTGTAAAGGAAGACAAACATGATTTGTTGCTAGAAGCAAGAAAACTATTTTCCCTTTTACTTATTTGTTTGTTTAACAAGCAGCAAAACCTATCTATAATCTATAATTCAGATCATCTGAAAAGGAACAGTTCAAAAAGTAAAATGAACATGGGAATTAATGTTCAAGCAGGACTCCAAATCAGTGGAATGCTTGAGACTTGCATTTTGCACTTTCACATGACATGTTTACCTGTAAAATAACTTACTTTTGTCCATGCTGTAGTTTCCAGGCCAGCTTTTAAACAGACTGTCACCACAACGTACTGTGGACAGAACACATAAAAAATATGAGCTTCCAGCACACTCAACAAGAGACACTTAACAGGTTTTACTTCCCAGGTTTATTGTCTTGCACAAGTTTTACAAAAAAAATCTCAAGCTGACACTACAATACTGGGCGATTTCACCCCCTTCCTTCCCAGGCCGATTTTCAGCTTTCAGCGCTCTTGCACTTTCAATAAGAATTGCGTGGTCAAGCAACCTGGTATCCAAATTCAATTTTTATCATTTTGTTCACACAAATAGAGCTTTATTTTGGTGGTATTTATTCACAAATCAGTTTTTTATTTTTTGCAATATAAGCGAAAAAAGAGTGGAAATTTAAAAAAAAAAAAATTCTAATTTCTGTTTTAAAAGAAATACAATAAAATCTAATTTTGGCCAAAATGTATTCTGCTACGTCATTGGTAAAAAAAATCCTGTTAAGTGTATAATAATTTGTGTGTGTGATCATGGACGTATGTACACAGATGTTCATGTACATATGTGTGCAGATGATCACGGACATATGTGTGCAGATGATCATTGGGACATATGATTTTACTGTTACTTATGTGGGACAGGTGTTTTTATTGTGTGGGGACAGTGTTTTGGGGACACTATGTAGGGGACATTGTGTGTTTACACTGTGTGGGGACACTGGGCCGGTGATCAGTGTGTAAAAAGCTATAAAAAAACAGCTCATACTCACTGATCACTTTTAGTGGAACTGCACACCCAGAATATTAAGTACCGATGGGGTTTTCCTGCTTGCTTGATAGGAATTAAGGATGGTATATCGGCAAAGTTAACTTTCCCGGAAGAGCTGGAAGATTTCTGTGAGAAAATGGGTGTACGTCGGCCAGCACTTCCGGATTGGCAAGACAAAATAATGGGGTCATCGTGAAGGAGGGGGGGGGAGGGGGTGTGGGGAAAGGAAGAGGAGTGAAGGGAAAGGAAAGAAGGAAGATATTGACAAAAACATGGAGGTGGAATTTAATACCTCCCGTCCTACGGGTAGAGGCGGGAGAGGCGCAGGCGGGATACCCCAACCCTCAAAACATAGAGTATAGGAGATGGTAGGGGTACGCACGACCATCAACCTAACAAGGGCCAGAAATAGGCCAGGGGGGTTGGGAAGAGGAGGGCGGGGGAGGGGGAGGAGGGGGTGGGTGGTTGGGGGGGGGGGATGGGGGGTAAGGGTGGGAGGAGGTGGGAAAGTGTTAGGTGGGGGAGGGGAAGTAAAGTAGAAAGAGGGGTTAGGGAGGAAAGAGAGACAGTGTGGACCACCCTATTGAACAAGTTTAAAAGTGCTCGTGTTGGGCTGGGGAGCCCTAGGACAAACAGATGGGTAACAGTAAAAAAGAAGGTCTGAAATTCATGTCCTATAATGTTAAGGGCATGAATACCCCAACAAAACGGCATAAGATTTTAGCTGAGCTGAAAAGGTACGAGGCCGATGTTGTATCTCTCCAGGAGACTCATATTTCACTGGCATCAAACATAAGGTTATACTCCAGTAACTACCCGGTTTGGTATTATAGTGACACCATTTCGGCTAGAAGTAGAGGGGTAGCGATAGGGTTTTCTAAAAACACAAGATTTCAACTAAGCGAAAAATTATGCGATACAGAGGGAAGATATTTGTTTCTAAAGGGTACAATAGAAGAACAGAAATGCACTTTGGTGAATTTATACGCCCCAAATAGTAACCCAATCAGTTTCTTAAACAAGATATTAAATATACTTATGAATTTTAAAGTAGGTTACGTAATTATGATGGGAGACTTTAACTTCGGCCTCAACCCGGTAGTAGACAGCTCATCGGAGGTAAAGAAGGGAAGAAGCTCGGCACATAAAAACATACTACAAAAATTATACAATAACCAATTAGTAGATATTTGGCGAGCGAAGAATCCTCTGGTGCGTGATTACTCCTTTTACTCCACAGTCCATGGAACGTATTCTCGTATCGACTATATTTTTATAGACCATGGGCTGTTGGAATATGTGATGGACACTGGGATAGAAGTTATGACCCTCTCGGATCACGCACCGGTAAATTTACGTCTGAATATTTCTAGGATAGGGAGGAAAACCTCTACATGGCGGTTGAATGAAGAACTTCTGCTTGGGGAGGAGGATAGAATAAAAATAGCAAGTGAGATTGAACAATATTTCATATTCAACGACACAGAGGGAATTAAAAGTTGCACGCTATGGGACGCACATAAGGCCTACATAAGGGGAATACTGATATACATGGGGTCTAAAAAGAAAAAAATGAGAACTGAAAAAATCAACAATTTAATGAGAGAAATACACAAATTAGAACAAGAACATAAAAAAAGTAGATCACAAAAAGACCTGATATACAATAAGCTAGTAACAACTAGGATAGAGCTGAAGGATCTTTTGGACCAAGAAGCTAGGATGGTGTTTAAAGGGTCGGCCAAGGAACAGTATCTATGGGGGGACAAATCAAGCAAGTTCCTAGCAAGAATGTTAAAAAAGAGAAAAGGGAGAAATTTCATAGGGGCAATCAAGAACAAAAAGGGAAAAATGGTTTATTCCACTAAAGATATAGCAGAAACTTTTAGACTATATTTTGAGGGGATTTTCTCAGACTGTAATATAGGTGCAAAGAACGGAGGGAAAGAGAAGAAGATCAGGGAATTTTTAGGGAACACCAAATTAACTAATATTACCCGGATTGAAAGGGAGGTGCTCGAAAGACCAATCTCGGAGGAAGAAATAATTAAAGCACTATTAAAATCAGCTGCAGGGAAATCCCCGGGACCAGATGGTTTTACTACACTTTATTATAAAACATTTAGAGAGGCCCTTGTCCCCCAAATGTGTCGGTATATGAATGGTCTGGGAGAAGAGTTTGGAATGAGTAGGGAGGACCTAATGGCAACAATTACACTAATTCAGAAAGACGGTAAAGACCCCCTACTGTGCACTAGTTACAGGCCGATCTCGTTGTTAAACGCAGACACAAAACTTTATGCTAAAGTACTTGCGGAGCGAATGAAGGACTTAATGACAACTCTGGTACACCCAGATCAGACAGGTTTTATAGGTGGCCGGGAAGGGAAGGATAACGGAATAAAGACTCTTCTCCTGCTCCAGAAGATGAGATTAGGTGGAGCCCCCAGTCTACTTATGTCGCTAGACGCTCAGAAAGCCTTTGACAGAGTAGACTGGGGGTTCATGTTTAAGACACTTGAGAAGATGGGAATAGGACCAAAGATGATACAGAGGATCAAGGTACTGTACGACCACCCAAAGACACGTATAAAAGTTAACGGATGCGAATCGGAGGCGTTCGAGATGGAAAGGGGTACTCGGCAGGGCTGCCCGCTTTCACCCCTTCTGTTCGTGCTCTCACTAGAACCACTTTTAGCAGCAATAAGAGGAGACCCCGGAATAGAGGGGGTGAAAGTCGGAAAAATTGAATACAAATATTCCGCTTTTGCGGATGATATATTACTGTATGTACACAACCCTAAGACATCTATGCCAGCATTACTAAACCTACTAGACCAATATGGGGAGGTGTCAAACTTTAAAATAAACAGATCAAAAACGGAGTTAATGAACATCAATACAAAAATGTGTGAGGTACAAAGTTTGCAACAGCAGTGGAAATTCCAGTGGAAGAGTGACCTTAAATATTTAGGGATAAAATTAGCAAAAACAGAGAGGAAAATGTATCGCTACAACTATATCCCGTTATTAGATGAGATACAGGCGGAATGCAAAAGGTGCAGTTATAGACCACTATCGTGGCTAGGGAGAATAAACTCACTTAAGATGATAATATTTCCTAAGATATTATATAGGTTTCAGATGCTCCCAATACCCTTGCCTAATGTTTACCTGTCAAAATTAAAAACCATCCTATTGAAATTTGTGTGGAAAAACAAAAAAGCCAGGGTGGCCTGGACGATACTCCGACAACCAAAGGATAGGGGTGGAGTGGCAATGCCAGACGTACAGCTTTATTATGAAGCAGTAGTTGTATCTAGAGTGAGTGAGTGGAGTATAAGGGATAACACAGAGAAAAGGTGGGTGAGATTGGAACACGAATTATGTAGAACACAATTGGACAAGCAAATTTGGAACCCCCCTAAGAAGAGAAGTATAGCTTTGGAAGGAAATAGCATTACATGGAACACGTTGAGGATTTGGGATAAGATATATAGGAAATTTAATGGGAAATATAACTCACCACTAATAGCACTAAAACAAAACAATTTCTTTTTACCAGGGTGTCAGGAGATAGGAGGAAATTGGGTAAAGCAAGAAGTAAAATTAAAAGATGTTTTGAAAGGGGAGGGGATTGCACCATATCATGAGTTGGCACAAAAAAAAGAGTTGATGACAATTGATGGGTGGAGGTACGCACAGCTCTCGAGCTTTATTAAAAGGCTCCCTCCGCGGATTAGATCTGCGGAAGACTTGACCCCTCTGGAACAGCTATGTACTTTGAAGGTCTCAAGGAAAATAGTTTCGAGATGGTATAAAACGCTGTTGGAGGGAGTAGAGCTGTGGGTGCCTCCGTACATCAAAAAATGGGAGAGGGAATTGGGTACACTACCGGATAGTATAATATTAAAGAGAATGTATAAATTAGTGCACAGTTCAGCGGTAGACGCAAGTACGGCAGAAATGAACTTTAAATGTGTGACGAGATGGTACTTCACCCCAGAGAGGAAAAGTAAATTTCAGCAGGATGACGCCAGGGAATGTTGGCGGGGTTGTAGTGAACTTGGTACGATGACGCACTTATGGTGGAGTTGTCCAAAAATAAAATCGTACTGGAACCAAATTCTAGGATGCATTAAAGAAATTACAAATATAGAGGTGGAAGTTGACCCTTGGGTAGTGTTATTCCACGGGACAAGAACTGGACTAAGACAATATAAGGAATCAATGATACCCCATCTATTGAATGCAGGTAAAAAATTAATACCAAAAAAATGGCAAGAGAAGGAGGCCCCTGAAATGTGGGAATGGGTGGATTCGGTTGAAAAGACCTACAAGATGGAGTGTTTGAGAGGCAGCCTAGAAGAGCAGAGTAGTACACCATTATTAGAGAAATGGGAGCGCTGGGTAGACTTTAGGAAGCAATGGCTCACATCAGAGGGGCTGAAGAAGCCCTAAGTAAGGTCTAGACAGGCTACAACAAGGTGTTAATCAGTGAAAATAAAATAAAAAGGGAAAATAGGATAGGGTGGTCCACAGATAGGAAGGATGGGGGGGGGGGGGACTCAAGGTTAGAAGGGGGATAATATGATAGTATGATACCGAGAGGGATGAAATGACTGTTAAGTAGAGTTGTAGCTTGGAACGAATACTCTCAAAAAAAAAAAAAAAAATAATCTACTTTTTATGTTTTTTTTTTCCCCACGATGATGTGATGGCTTGGTAGGGACGCTGAGCTACAAGCTGAGGTGGTCCCATGGTTATTAAATTGATTTCACTGAGTGGAAAAAAAAAAAAAAAAAAAGAAATACAATAAAATCTAATTTTGGCCAAAATGTATTCTGCTACGTCATTGGTAAAAAAAATCCTGTTAAGTGTATAATAATTTGTGTGTGTGATCATGGACGTATGTACACAGATGTTCATGTACATATGTGTGCAGATGATCACGGACATATGTGTGCAGATGATCATTGGGACATATGATTTTACTGTTACTTATGTGGGACAGGTGTTTTTATTGTGTGGGGACAGTGTTTTGGGGACACTATGTAGGGGACATTGTGTGTTTACACTGTGTGGGGACACTGGGCCGGTGATCAGTGTGTAAAAAGCTATAAAAAAACAGCTCATACTCACTGATCACCGGCTGGCTGTAGCGATCCCCTCTCCTCTCCTCACTGACAACTTTCGCGCGAGGAGAGCCGATCGCCTAGCAACCAGCTCGCTGTTTACATTACATAATGGATGTGATTGGACACAGTCACCATGTGATCAGGAGGGCCAATCACAGAGCCCTCCTGCCGATCAGAGATGCTCCGTGTCTGGGTGACATGAGCGCACCAGGATCTCGCTGCTGCGAGAGCACGCGCATGTGCGTGATCCCCCTCCTTCTGAGGGATGTTCCTGAACGTCCTCTCAGAAGGCGGAAGCTCCCACCCGGCCGTATATGTGCAGTGGCCAAGTGGGAAGTGGTTACATTTTCAAACAGCTCTTATTAAAGGAAAGAAGGAAGCAAAGGTAAGTAGGGAAGATGAGAAACGGTAATAAGGGAAAAGGAGCGTAAGAAGGGAAAGGTGAGTAGGAAGAGGAGGAATGACAGTAAGGGAAGAAGAGGTAACGTAAAAAAAAGGAAAATGATGGGAAGCAGGAAAGGAAGAGAAGGGAAGGCAGAAAAGGAACAATTGGGAAGATAAGGAGTGAAAAAGGAGGCAAGACAAAAAGGAAAGAGGAGGTAAAGTAAGAAGTGAAGAGTGGAGAAGTTAAATGGGAAAAAGAAGGGAAGGCAGTAATGGAAGAAAAGGTAAGATACGTAGGGAAGAAAAAGGAAGGCAGGAAGGGAATATAAGTAGGGAAAAGGAGGAAGACAGGTAGGAAAGGAGACAAAGTAAAAAAGTAGGAGGGAAGGTAAATAGAGAAGAGAAGGGAGGGCAGGAAGGATTAACGTGCCTGTGCTACCTGTTGATTTGATGTCGGAGTATCTTCCTACACTCAATGAAACTTAAAAAGAAGCTTAGATGAGCTACAAAACATTTTCAACATTACAGAACAAGCCCAGCTCAATGTGAATGACTACTACTAGCAAGTAAGATAAAAGAATGGAAGTGCTGGGAAGGCATGAAGGGAAGATACACAAAAGAGAGAAGAGAAGAGGAATGAAGAGAAGAATGGAAAAAGAGGGTAGAGATGAAGAGGTCAAGAACATGGTGTAAAAAAGGAAAGAAGAATGAAAAGAAGGTACGGCCTCCCCAACACTTAATTGCCTAGTTGAAAATATTTTTGCCATAGTTTTTGTCAACTGCATGTTTTCAGTGACAAAAACTAAATGAAAATAAAATTAAACTTAAGAAAATTGCCAAAAACTATGACGAAAATCATTTTGTTGGCTAAAATCTCCAGTGTATATTAGTCTACTAAAATCTAATAGGTTTAGTTAAATTGTAATTCGTCATTTAAGCATTTCTCTAGAACTTCCAAACTCATTATATACTGGACTACAAATCTAATAACATGTTATTATTTTTGGTTTGAACATGCACTACAGACACAGATTTAGCTGTGATATATAACATCTTTATAAATAAGACCACGTTTCATAAACAAACAAAAATATAACTTTTTTGACAAATAGATGTGCAGCTTCAAAATATAAAAAACAAAAAAAAAACGGTAAACATTATTGACTGTAATGTTAGGCTGCAAGTGGGGACGGAGAAGTAAAGGGGAGTGAGGGAGTGCACAGGGCAGGGTGCATTATACTTTGGGGATGGAGAGGTGACCTGCATGTGGGGATGGGGAAGTAAAGGGGAGTGAGGGAGTGCACAGGGCAGGGTGCATTATACTTTAGGGATGGAGAGGCAACCTGCATGTGGGGATGGGGAAGTAAAGGGGGGTGAGGGAGTGCACAGGGCAGAGAGCTGGATGGTTTGGAGAGGCTGTTATTTTATTTGTTTTAAACTCTGTTTATTTTTTTCAAAAAGACTCCACAAATAAAAAAGTACATCCATATTCATTACACATTTACACACTTTACATTTAACATAATACATTAAATTCAACAATTTACAATACATTCCTGGGATGTAGTATCTAGAGAAGAAAGATCTTAAGCCTGGCTACATTTTATGCTTTTTCTTTTTCGTTTATCTAGGTTTTTACCCTCCTGCCTTCCAGCTTTTACCATTCATGCCAGCATTATACTCTGAGGGGGAGAAAGCGGGCCCCCAAAATAATAAAAAGGAAGAAAAAAAAATAAAATAAACCCCTGTGTTAATATCTTTACCCATGTATTCCAATACTTTCATCAATTAATAACCCAACAGTGTTAACAGTGTTATTAACGTGACATTCTCTAGTGTATAATGTCTTCCCCTCCCTCCCTCCACCCCAAGTGACGCAGTCCCGTTAACTCTAGTTTAATACAAAGAAGAAGAAAAAAAAAAAACAACACCCCCCCCCCCCTTGTTTATATCTTACCGAAGTATTCCAATACCTTAATCAATTAGTAACTCCACAGTGTTATCAACGTGATGTTCTATACACTATAGAATTTCTTCTCCTCCCTTCCTCCTTCCCCAATGTCTCAATCCCATTAACCCTAGTTTAATACAAGAATAATAATAATATAAAGAAAAAAAAAGAAAAGGGAGGGGGGTGGGGGAAGAAGGGCAGGGAAGGGAAAGAGGGAGGGGGGAAGGGAAGGAGGGGGGCTCAATTTCCCAGATGATTACAGTATATTTCTGTTTGTTTAAACTCTAACCATGCTGTCCATATTTTAGTAAATTTTTGTCTACAATCATTTTGTGAGGCTATTAACTGTTCCATCAGTCTAATTTTATTTACCTCTCTAAACCATTCCTTTATTAACAGAGCTTTTTTTGTTTCCATTGTCTTAGTATTAAAGCTTTTGCTGCATTTAATAAGTATGGTACAACTGTTGCTCTATATCTCTTTCTCGACTCTCCTGTAGCATGGAACAGACACTGTCAGGGGTCATGCACAATCTCAACCCCACTAATCTTTTTAATCATCTTCAATATTACTGTGTGCCTGTTATTTTACACTGTTCTAAGCACTGCTAGCTGGGAGGGGAAACACTCACCACGTCACATCCAGATAGACACGAATCCGAGGGAGCAGTTCTTCTTCTGTGGTTTGCAGGGCATTGTTCCAGAACTCCCAGGCAGCAGGCAGACAGAGGGAGCCTTGTGTCTCTCATCCAATACAGCCTGCTGATAGAGTCAGGGGGCTGGGGCTTTAAAGTAGTTGTAAACCCTTACAACACACTTTGACCTACAGGTAAGCCTAGATTAAGGCTTACCTGTAGGTCCAAGAAATATCTCCTAAACCTACACGGTTTAGGAGATATTTACTGAAACACAGGCACCGCTGTCTACGGCGCATGCGCCGTAGACAGCGGCACGCAGGTGCACTGAGTGCGCCGCCGTCAACGGCGATATGCCGTGTGTAGCGGCTCCCGTGCGCATACGCGGGAGTGACTGCTTCACCGAATGACAGCGGCGGAGCGGCGAGACCCACCGAGAAGATGGATGCGCCGGACTACAGGGGACAGCGGTGACTTCGCTGGCTCCTGTGTCAGGTAAGTGACACATAATGGACTACTAAGCGATGCATAGTAGTCCATTATGCTTTACTTTTGCAGGGAATGAAAGAGGAAGTAAACTCATCAGGGTTTACTTCCTCTTTAACAGACAGGCAGATCTCTGAGGAAAGCGGAAGTTCAGGTGGGTACTGGAGATTTTAGTCAACTAAAATGTACTGGAGATTTTAGCCAGCTAATATACGACTAAAATTAAAAAAATTCAGATGACTAAAATATGACTGAAACCAAAATGGCATTTTAGTCAAAAGACTGTGATTAAAATGAAATCGAATTTTGATGTCAAAAGTAACAGTGACTCCTACTGCATGCAGGAGGCATTTGTTTTGGCATCTGCATCTGCCCCAACTGCATGCAGACAGTCTATGGAAGTGGATGCAAACCTAGCAGTTGCTAGATGTTAACGTTTGACACCCCCACAGCTGGGGGTGGATGCAGATGCCAAAACAAATGTCTCCTCCATGCTCCATGAAGTACAGATGCCAACGCCCTTCTGAACAAGGGTCTAAGTGGTGAAAGGCAAAAAAATGACTAAAGGAAAGATGGATGAGAAATAGAGGAAGAGTGAGCCATAACATAAAGTCGTGAAATGTGAGAAATATTACTGTATTATTTTGGGAACAGGGCAGGTAAGCTGTATTGGAAAAAGAAAAATAACATGGTACCAGCCTTTGAAGGAGTTCAGAACTTTAGGTAAGGGCCTGCAAAAATACATTAGGTTTACCATAACTAGTGGAAATGATGTGCTATTAAACTTATTGAAGCCAATGAGAAATAGTGCTGCATGAGATATTAAACATTTATTCTCAGCTATACAATCATCTGCACAGAAATACTTACAGTGTAAACAATATTTCCAACAAATAAATAATCGGTGACCTGTCCATTGGGGAACACAGCATCTGGAGGGAGAAACAGAACATTGATCAGTTATGTACAAACCAATCAGCTTTATATCCAATAAAGAATTTTATCATCTCCTTTTTGTGAATAAAAATTAGAGAAATTGGAGCTTAGTACTAATCCAATGCCTAAATGATTAATCAATTACATGGGTTGTCTATTTAAGGTGCAGTTGGCCAACCCTTATAAAACATGTTTGGGTCTGTCACAGAAGCCATTTTAGATTCAATCTTACTTTCTTGGGAGAAACAAACACAATATTCCATATGTTGTTATAGCCAATAGAACCACAGTAATGTATATGGGCGTTGTTGTTAAGGGTAGGCTCCTTCTTTTTAATGCAAAAGGTTGCATTTGGCTTACTTTGCCAAAAATGGAAACAAATCTCGGATAGCTCATTCTGTGTCTAGAGAAATGCAACACAAAGCAGGTTAAACACAGCCTCAGAATTATCATTCAAACTGTACCAGTGTGGTAAACGGGAATCTCTGACCTGGGTTTGATGAGCGTTTCAAACACATGTCCAACGCATATAAACAACACCCAAATAAACAAACCATCACTCCAATTTGTCACAGATTAATTTAAGAGTGTTTCCAGGTCACTTGCTCATTGGTAATCCTTGACAGATCATAATGATAATAATAATCGGAATAATAACAACAATAATGGCAGCAAACACTTCTGCGCACTTCTTGGAATCACTGGGTTCCTGCTCCCAATTAGTAATGATGACTCATTCCACAAATGTGCAGAAGACCTATTAATTCCTTTTTTTCTATTTTATCCCACCAAACGTGCAATAAAAGCTTCTGCCAATGCCTTCACCTTGGAGTCTAATATATGTTTTACAATTTTCAGATCACAATGTAATTTACTAGACCAGCAAACCATGCTTCTGGCGTCGGCTTTAGGTTTAAAATAATAAGTAGTGAAAACGTCAAATAAAACAAAATGGCCAAAGTCTTTTTTTGTAACTTAAAGTGAACTAGCCACAATAGATCTAAAGTCTTTTGAAGTTTCTTCTGTGGCTATCCTGTTTCTTCTCTGTCTTCGCCACTTATTGAATCATCGACTTTGCGCAAAAGAGCACAAAGTGTGGTTGGCACTCCTGACCCACGTATTTGTTGCAGGTAAGTGACCTGGCTGACAAAGGGGTTCCCATATTGCTGTGGTTTTAAGTGCTTGGTAGATGTAAAACTGAACTCTAGCCAAACAGATACATATGCAGTTAAAGTATTTTAAGTATTTTACTTCCCAAAACATCTATAATTAAGTTCTGATACAGAAATCAAGTATGTCTTGTTTTAAAGCAGTTTAATTGCTTGTTCAGAATTTGTAAATAGTTTTATGTGCATGATCTGTGCACAGGTCCAATTTTGGACAGACATAAAAGAATCATTTTAAAGTCATGGCACAATACACATTTTCAGCAGCAGGTGGCGTTGCAGGAAAAAAACTGTTATCACAGACTATTCTAAACAGACATTTACAATTTTTCTAAAAGTTCCTTTAAAACATATGTAAAAAAATGCTTGTACTGAATATTATCTAGAGCAGTGGTCTCTAAATTGCAGCTCCTTGCTTGCCTTAACTCTGCTCTTGGGGCATTATTCCTCTCACTGCCACTAGCAATGATGCACTATTTCTCCCACTAACACCAACAATGAGGCACTATTCCTCCAACTAAAACCAATGCTAAGACACTATTGATCTTTTATTGAAAAGGATCAGGCGACCAATTTTACACAAAAGTAAAAAAACAAAACCATAGTACAAAACTTCAACAGAAATTAAAGGAATACACATCAATGTTCAGAATATATACAATATATACATAATCCACTACCAAAACATTTTTAGAAGACTATTTACATAAAGCAGCAGAGAGGACCTTAGAGGCACAACCCATCACCTAATCAGCCATTTATCAAAAATTTATAAAAAAATAATAATCTAGGGTGATAAGAGACAGACAGACACACCCAGGAAAGAGACTCCTGGCAGTCAAGGAGGCTTAAACCCCCATCCATGCCTTCAACCAAGCCCGCTGACCCCGCTTGTCTCTCTCAAGCTCCCGGATCTTCCCCACCTCATGCAAAATGTCATACACTATCACCTCAACAGGAAGGATTTCCTGGATTACCTGACACCGTGCATTCCAGGTGAAATATCGGACTGCTAGGCTAACTTAAAAAAGTGTGTCCAAACAAAAAGCCTTACCAGTATTGAATGCTCCGTACACCCACTCAGCATAACCCAGCCTGGAGAGGAAAGGAACACAGAGGGCCCATCCCACCTGTTTGTACATCTCCATGTTAAAAGGGCAATGAAGCAGAAAATGGTCCATAGTCTCCTCCTCACCTGCACACTCCTCTCGAGGACAGCTATGATCCATCTCACTGCAGAATTTCAAATTGCTCCAAACATAGAGCTTCCCATGGAAGCACAACCAGGCCTGATCCCTAAATTTAAAGGGGACTCTATCCAAATTAATCAGTCTTAACCCTGCCCTCAAAACTGGGCCTGGGCAATCCCTTAAGGCCAGTGGATCATGAAAGACTTTGCTCAAGACTCAACCCATAAGGACTTTCCTCTGAGCCTATCTGAGATCTTCAGCCGATAATCGCCACTGCCATAGTAACTTCAGGCACGGAGCGACATAGGCTGGTAGCTGACCATGATGACCCCTGAGATTCTCACTTGGCCACCTTCTTACCAAAGTCATAGAAAAGGCCTAAACTAAGATCTAAATATGCCTACCATTTCAGGAGATTCCACTGCAAGCATACTACCAATGTTAAATTTGAGAAAAAGCAGCAAAAAGAAAAGAACTGGGTTGACCATATCTAAGCCACCCTCCCTCCTGGATAGATAGGTGACATTCCTCTTGATGGGGTTCAGTCTGTTCCCCCCACAGCATCTGGAAGAACACACTACTGACCCTAGCATAGAGAGACACTGGCAAGATGCAGACAAAGCTGACATACAAGAAGATCGGAATAAGGTAAGTCTTAATCAGATCAACTCTTTCCCTCAGAGATAATTTCCATCTCTTCCAGCTGACCACCTTAGTATTGGCAATTTCCAGTCTGCCTTCCCAGTTTTTGAGGCCATAATTGCCGGGTCCAAATTCAATGCCTAGTATCTTAATTTTTTTCCTGGGGCACTGAAAAGGAGACTTTCCTTTCCCATACAGAAAACTTCACTCTTTTCCTGATTGATCTTGGAGCCCAATGCTTCAGAGTAATGTAATGTCCGAGAGACCACCTCCTCCACGTCATCCGTCCCAGTGACAATCACCGATACATCGTCCGCATAGGCAACAACCCTCAATGGCGGCTCACCTGAGAGCCCCATCAGTACCCCACACAACATGCCGCTCTCTAGCCTCCTGATGAAGGGGTCGATTGGAAAAACATAGAGCAGGGGACTCAGGGGACAACTCTGATGCACTCCAGAGCCAACAACAAAGGACTGCCCAACCCAACCATTAACAAGAGGAAAGCTTTCTGCCCCCTTATACAATACTTTCAACCAATCGACAAAACCACCGGCAGACCGTACTTACTAAGTAGCGACCACAGGTACTCATGGCTAACGCAATCAAAAGCCTTTGCCTGATCCAATGTCAGCAAATACTTTCCCCAGCCTGCAGCCCTGCACCGCTCGAAGGCATCCCGGACAGCTAAAACTGATGTGAAGGTGCTCCTACCCTGGACCGAACAGTGCTGATGGCGAGAAAGCAAAGTCTCGGCTACTGACGATAATGTTAAGACACTATTCCTCCCACTGACATCATCGATGAGAAACTATTCCTTCCACTGACATCAACAATGGGGCACTGTTCCTCCCGCTAATACCAGTGATGGGGCACTATTCCTCCCACTGACACCAAGGATGGGGCTCTATTCTTCCCAGTAATACCAATGATGAGGAATTACTTCTTCCACTGACATCAATGATGGGGCACTATTATACCCACTACTACCAATGATGGGGCACTATTCCTCCCACTGACACCAATGATGGGACACTATTTCTCCCAGTAATACCGAAGATGAGGAACTACTTCTTTCACTGACATCAATGATGGGGCACTATTCCTCCTACTAATAACAATGGTGGGGCACTGTTCCTCCCACAAATACCAATGATGGGGCACTATTCCTCCCACTGACACAAATGATGGGGCACTATTCCTCCCACTGACACGAATGATGGGGCACTATTCCCCCCAGTAATACCAACGATAAAGAACTATTCCTTGCACTGACATCAATGATGGGGCACTATTCTATCTACTAATAACAATGATGGGGCACTGTTCCTCCCACTAATACCAATGATGGGGCACTGTTCCTTCCACCAATACCAATGATAGAGCACTATTTCTCCAATACCTGACCAGAGGCGCTATGTAATTTTTTTTACTCCCACTGACCACCAAACCTGAGGCATTGTTTACGAGCGCTGGCCACAGTCCAACCCTCCTAAAGTCCAAAGGACAGTAAACTGGCCCTTTATATGAAAAGTTTGGACATCCCTGATCTAGTGTATACAATAGCAAAGTTACAAATCAAAGACCCTCTCTTTTAGGCTCCGTTCACACTTGTGCAACTTTATACACTTAAAGTGGAGGGCCACCCTGAAAACAAAAAAATATTAAAAATTACAAAAAAATCTAAAAAAAAAAAAATGAGAATTTTTTATTTTTTTTTACTTACCAGAAATGCCTGTTGCTAGGCACATAATCCTAATCTTCCTCTTCCTCCTCCGCTGAGATCTTTTGTCTTCTCTCCTCGTCGTGGCGTCTTCTGGGTAATGGGTCGTGCTGTGTTCTGGGAACTGTGTGTTCCAGAACACAGCGCGTCCCATTCAGAAAGTGCTGCGGGACTCGCGCATGCGCAGTAGGAAACGGGCAGTGAAGCCATAAGGCTCCACTGCCTGTTTCCCTTAGAGGGAATGGCGGCGCCGGGACCCGAGAGCCGAGGGACGGGTCGGCCTCGGGTGGCTGACATCGCGGGCGCCCTGGACAGATAAGTGTGTTTATTAAGTCAGCAGCTGCAGTGTTTGCAGCTGCTGACTTTTTTTTTTTTTTTTTTTAAACGGCCCTCCTCTTTAAATAACTGGCCTGGATCTGGACTATACTATTTATCAAAATGATGAAATCTGATCTGACAGACCGTTATGCACAGAAAATAGATTTCCCCTAGTCTAATGCTCGCTAGCATAAAACAATAAATTTAAATTTTTATTCATAAATTAGAGATTATTGTTTCATTTTGAAAAATCATAATATAATGATGCCAGTTTTTTTTAATGGAGTCAAGCTCAGTCTTACTGTTGTATTGAAGCCAGCTACACAGAAACAAGGTATAACAAAGGAAATTTTAATCTCAAATGCAGATGTGAGACATGCAACCAAGTATGCAGGAAATAGGAGAGCATAGTAAACTGCTAGCTCACACCTGTGCAAAAGTCGATATTTCTGTGTTTCCCCACAGTTATAGAACATGCACTAGAAAATTAGAGTTTAAATCTGCAAGCCTGAAACCAAACTCCATAATTAAACCCAATCTGGGTGAAATGTGTCAAATAGTGTGGCCAAGTGTGGGACTGTGCAGAAGCCATTGTCTTTGAATACGTCAATACCACTGGAGTGCAGCCTGGCTTTTGTATTGGGGTGTCTGTGTGGAGTGGGGCATGCTTACCTCTGATATGTTTCACCCACATTAGGCTTAATCGTAACCTAAAGCTTGTCTTTCATTTACTCTACATTGGAGAATACAGTGTGTGGCAGTACCTGGTATTCCTTCAGTCATGAAACTCTCCACTGGGTATCTCAAGAGTTCCAATTTTCATGGCTGGTAGGTTCATGCTTATGAGCCCAGAATAGCCTGGTATTCAGAGGAACAGGTAAACTTGATCCAGTAGGTTCCCCTTGGTATTTATTACATGGTTACAGATGCTCTACCAGCACCACACGTCAGCCATTAAGCTGGGGGGGGGTCTCTCCCGGTCCTTTCCTCTGTCCAGGGGCACGAGACAGGGCTGCCCTCTTTCTCCGGCCCTGTTCGCCATCGCAATGGAACCCCTGGCGGAGGCCTTACGTACCTCCCTGCACATTAGGGGCCTGCGTGTTGGCTGGCTGGAGGAGAGGGTCGCCCTGTATGCGGACGACCTCCTTCTCTTCCTTAACGATGCGGACTCCTCTCTCAGAGGGGCACTACAAATTCTGAACTCATTCTCCACGATCACGGGCCTTAAGGTTAATTGGTCAAAGTCACTTCTGTTCCCTATAGACCCAGCAGCCCGCGACACCGCCCCCCCGATATACCTCTACAGTGGGTGGAGAGCTTCAAGTACCTTGGGGTGGTGGTCTCGAGGCAGGCTTCGGACTTCATACCTCTGAATCTATCCCCAGTGGTTCAGGAGACGTGGCTGCGACTGAAGGCATGGGAATCTCTACCCCTATCATTGCTAGGGCGGATAAACCTGATAAAAATGAAAATCCTGCCCAAACTTCTCTACCTACTTCGTCAATCCCCGCAATGGATCCCTAAATCATTTTTCTCCCGACTGCATAGCCTTTTTACCTCCTTTATCTGGGGGGGCCAGTCCCCCAGGTATGGATGGTCAACGCTTACACGTCCGTCCTCCCAGGGAGGACTGGCGTGCCCTGACCTGTACAAATATTTTTTAGCCACCCAGCTGGTTACTGCGGCTTGGTGGCTCACTCCTGATAGGACGAACCCTGCCACCTTGGTTGAGGCGGCGGTGGTGAAGTCACTGGAAGCGCTGAAATTTTTGCTGTATCGTGGCCCAAAAGCCCCATACCCGTTGACCCCCTCCATGCGCACCACGTTGCGTGCATGGGGGGCAGGACTTAAACTTGAAAAATACCCTGCCAATGCCCTTTCTCCAGCTGCCCCCTTGTGGTTGAACCCCACCCTGGAGCAGTTTTACAAACTACCTGAACCCCATGCTTGGACTAAGTTTAACGTTAAAACAGCAGACCAAATAATTTCCGACCAATCGCTGGCCCCATTCCCCAAGTTGATTTCTGACTTCAACATCCCGCAGAGCTATTTTTTTAGATATCTACAACTCTCCCATGCCTTCAGATGCCAGTTCTCCGGGTCTCCCCCCCAGGTTGTCCAGTCCACACTAGAGGACCTCCTCACGTCCAGATGTGAAAATAAGCCCACCTCGAAACTTTACTCCCATTTGATAACGACCTCCCTCCCTACCTTGGGAAAGCTCAGAGACAAATGGGTGCGCGACATTCCCACCTTTGATAATGATGATTGGGATGACATGTGGGACTTCCCTTTCAGATCCCTGGTCTCCCTGAGACACCGGCTAATACAGTTTAAGATGGTCCACCGAGCATATTTCACCCCATATAGATTGCACAAAATGAACCCCGCCTCCCCCCCAGGGTGTTGGCGTTGTGGGACAATACCGGGGGACTTCACTCATATTTTTTGGACCTGCCCGGCCATTGTCGACTATTGGAAGGAGATACTGAGGGTCATTACACAGGTCACCTCCATATCGCTCCAGCCCTCCATAGAAATTTGCATACTGGGCCTGATAGATCATATTATTCCCACTGTGGCGCGACGCACCCTGGTTGGGCTTCTCCTTTTCTACGCCCGCAAGGCCATAGCCCTCACCTGGCGTAAGCCAACTCCCCCTCCTCTCTCCCTGTGGAAAAAATTGGTCAACGACAGCCTGCCTCTTTACAAAGACTGCTATGCTAATAGGGGCTGCCCGCAAAAATATGACAAGGTCTGGTCCAGCTGGCTGGCTGACACCTCCACAGCCTCTGACCCGTAGCCTACTTAACAAGTTACCCTTTGCTAGTAACCGGGAAACTGCACCAGTGGAAATGTCATATGTCTGAGTAGAGTGTTGTAACCCCAAGTTGTCCTGCTGCTCATGGAGTCAGCTATCTGTGGCCAATGAGGTGCCTTAGACTCTCCGTCATATTCTGTATGTACCAAACTATCTTGTATTACAAATCTGTATACATCACGCCTGTAACTGTAGTCGTGACCAATGTATGTGTTCTTTTTTGTTTGTTAGTTTGCTTGCTGTTGTTTACTGCATAAACTTTAATAAAAAGATTTGCAAAAAAAAAAAAAAAAAAAAACTTGATCCAGTAGAACCATGTTTTACAGTGGTGATCTTCCCTATGATTGGTTGAAGCCATAAGTGCTTCCATTTGCTGAATTTCATGAACTTTAGCAAACCACAAACTTATGGGTGGCTCAGCAGTTTGGATCCAATATAATGGAATACACACCTTGCCCCAAACTCGCGCAGGACCCTTTTTTTGGTCCGCAGCAGAATCGGATCGCATGGGTGGTCACACCATGCGATCCGATTCCTGTCCGAGTTTGCAGATCGCACTGCGATGTGCGAACTGATCTGGGAGTGTCATTAACATTTCACTGACACTCCAAGCAGTTCGCATAGGGCAGTGTGAACTGCCGCCGGGAGGCATGCGATGCGGGAACCCGCCGCGGAATTTGCGGCGTTCCCGCATCGCTGCAATGTGAACCCAGCCTAAATGCACTGTAAACACACTGTATATAGCTGGTTGCTAAGGAGGGGGCTGGAAATCCGACCACAGCATCCTTAACAACCGATGAGTCTTCAACTGTCATTGGGCTTCCCCGCTGAAAGCTGAATCATAAAAAATAAATAAACAGCATAGGGTCCCCCCCAGGTCTATACCAGGCCTTTCGGGTTTAGTATGGGTTAGGAGGGGGCCCCCATGCCAAAATAAAAGAAAAATGGTGTGGGGTCCCCCCCAAAATTCATTCCAGGCCCCTATCCGGGCATGCCGCCCAGTAGGTCAGGAAAGGGAGGGGAGCGAGTACACCCCTCCTCTTGAAGCATACCAGGCAGCACGTCCTCAACAAGGGGGGTGGGTTTGCCCCCTGCCCCAAAGCACCTTGCCCCATGTTGATGAGGACAAGGGCCTCTTCCTGACAACCCTAGCCAGTGGTTGTCATGGGCTGCGGGTGGGGAGCAGCTTATTGGAATCTGGAAGCCCCCATTAACAAGTGGGCCCCAGATCCCGCCCCTCCCTCATGTGCATGGGTATCGGGTACATCGTACCCCTACCCATTCACCAAAAAAACTGTGAAATATTAACAAACTACAAGAGCTGTTTTTTTAACAAAACCTTTATAATATAAGAAGCCTGGAGCCATTTTCTCCCAGTGCCATCATCTCCCAGCTCCATCATCTCCCAGTGCTGTCTTCTACTTGTGCTGTGTTCTCGAATTGAGCTGTCTTCTTCCTCGCCACCGCCATCTTCTTCTTCCTCGCCACAACTGTTGTCTTCTTCTTCACCGCCGCCGTTTTCTATATTACTCGCCGCCATAGTCTTCTACATCGCCTCTGATTACCCGTTGAAAAACAAAATAGAGCCGGGCTTGCCCTGAAGCTGTCTTTCTCCATGATGTCAGAAGGGGCGGGCTCTCTGAGCGACATCATTGGATGGCCACGCCCCATGTCTATATAAGAGATGCTAGATAGAGGCAACATCACAACAGAGAAAGACAGCTTCAGGACAAAACTGGCTTTATTCTGTTTTTTAGCAGGTAACCAGTGGTGGTGAAGAAGACGGAGGCAGCGAGGAAGAAGAAAAAGACGGCCGCAGCGAGGAAGAAGAAAAAGATGGCCGCGGTAAGGAAGAAGAAGCTAGCTGGAGCGAGGAAGTAGACAGCACCACGGGAGAAGACAGCACAAGAAGAAAATGGCTCCAGGAGATGAGGGCACTGGGAGAAGATGGCTCCAGGCTTCTAATGTACCTAATACCCATTCACACGGGGGGGACAGATCTGGGGGCCCCCTTGTTAAAGGGGTCAGGTCAGGGTTGTTGGGAAGATGCCCTTGTCCTCATCAACATAGAAGCAAGTGCTTTGGAGTGGGGGGAGCAGAGCCCCCCTGCCCAAAAGCACTCACCACCCCATGTTGAGGGCATGCGTCCTGGTATGCTTGGGGGGGTGCTTTCTTGTTCCCTCCCTTGCCTGACCTACCAGGCGGCATGTTCGGATAAGGGTCTGGTATGGATTTTGGAGGGACCCCACGCCATATTTATTTTGTGGGGGTCCCCTCTGAATCTATACTAGACCCGAAGGGACTGGCATAGACCTGGGGGGAACCCTAAGCCGTCTTTTTGCTATTTTTTTGCGACAAATTGTTACATTTAGCGTTTTTGGGGGAAGCCTGCTGACAGCTGATGACTCATCGATTGCTAACCACTTGCCACCCGCCCACTGTCAAATGACGGCTGGGCTGTGCGGCTCTCGTTCTGTGTGGACGTCATATGACAGCCTCCCAGAACAGCTGCACCATATTGCTAGGATACAGCGTGACCCCGATCTCTGTGAAGAGCCGCGGCTTTTTTACCATGCGAACAACTGTGTCCAATTACAGTCGGTCACATGTAAACACGGAGATGCTGGTAATCGGTGCTCCTCGTTTCACACTGAAAGAGTGTGAGGAGAGGAAAGCTGATCAGCGGTATCTCCTCACAGAGGACATCTAGGGATCCCTGATTACAAATAAGTGTCCATCAGTGCTAGCAATGTATGCCCACCACTGCCAGCAATCAGTGCCCACCTTTGCCCACAAGTGCCAGAAATCAGTGCCCACAAGTACCATCAACCAGTGACCATTAGTGATGCCAGTCAGTGCTGGTTATCAGTCCTGCCCATCAATGCTGCCTATCAATGCCACCCATCAATGCCCATAAGTGCTGCCCATCAGTGCCCACCATTGCCACCCATCTGAGCCCACCAGTACCTATCAGTGTCCACCAGTGCCACCCATCAGTGCCGCCTGTCAGTGCCACATATCAGTGCCCATAAGTGTGGCATATTAGTGTACCCTCATCAGTGCCCATAAGTGCTGCCTCATCAGTTTTAATCAGTGCAGCTTATCAGTGCCCATCAATGCTGCCTCATCAGCACCCATCAGTGAAGAAGAAAAATTACTTATTTACAAAACCTACTGATAGAAACTAAGAAAAAAATATTTTCTTCAAAATTTTAGGTCTTTTTTTTTGTTTTGTTTTTAAAAAATAAAATAAAAAACCCAGAAGTGATTAAATACTACCAAAAGAAAGCTGTATTTGTGTGAAGAAATGATAAAAAATTACACATGGTTACAGTGCAATTGTCATTCAAATTGTGACAGCGCTGAAACCTGAAAAATGGCCTGGGCAGGAAGGGGGGTGTAAGTGCCCTGCATTGAGGTGGTTAAAATAAAAACCGCAAAATGCAAAACACATCAAAAATCGCATTACAAACACAACACTTGCGTTTCTTAGCTGTTACATTGAAGTCTATTACCCCCAAATCACAGGAAAAAAGTCCTCGACCCTTTTCAACAACGCAGCGGCCGCAAAATGCATAGAAGTGAACTTGTATCATAGGAAACCATGTTAAATGGACTGTAGTGCAGTTTTGCAAACTGCAAAAGCACTTAAAACACATATGTGTGAACCTAGGGTAAGTGAAGGAGAAAGGCAGCTGCATCCATTGGCATTTGGACTTCTGTCAGTATAAAATCCCAGTGCCTAACTTCAGAACTCCAGTAAGTCCCGTACAAAACCAGAAAAGGTGAAGCATGTAAGGTAGTGGAGACTAGCCTACTTTTTAGAAAGACTTGCAGAAATTCTTGGAGGAACACTGGGGAGATTTACTAAAACTGAAGTACACAGAATCTGGTGTAACTGCACAGTAACCAATCAGCTTCCAGGTTTTATTGTCAAAGCTTAATTAAACAAGCCGAAGTGTGTGTGTGTGTGTGTGTGTGTGTGTGTGTGTGTGTGTGTGTGTGTGTGTGTGTGTGTGTGTGTGTGTGTGGCCTTGTGTGTCCAGCCTACCTGTGTCCCGAGCCTCCGTCCGGTCCCGTCCCGTCCCGAGCCGAGCCTCCGTCCGGTCCCGTCCCGTCCCGAGCCTCCGTCCGGTCCCGTCCCGTCCCGAGACTCCGTCCGGTCCCGTCCCGTCCCGAGCCGAGCCTCCGTCCGGTCCCGTCCCAGGATCACCGCTCTTCGTCGGCGCCCATTCCCCTGTTCAAATGCCGCGCCTCCCTGTCTGTGATAGGCGGAACACAATTTCCCAGCAGTCTGTGTTCCGCCTATCACGGACATCCTTTCATCCTCGTCCGTAGTACGAGGATGAGACGATGTCCGTGATAGGCGGAACACAGGCTGCTGGGAAATTCAGTGTTCCGCCTATCACAGGCGAAGGCGGAGCCGGAGGCGCGGCTTTTGAATTATAGAATGGCCGCTGTCTGTCTGCTCGACACGCTGATCGAGCAGGCAGACAGCGATGACTCGAGTATAAGCCGAGGGGGGCACTTTCAGCCTCAAAAAAGAGGCTGAAAATCTCGGCTTATACTCGAGTATATACGGTAATAAAAACTGTTCTTTATGCCTGGAAACTGGAGATTGTCCATAGCAACCAAAACTGTCCCTTTACATCAAAAATGATTTTAGACCAGCTAGAAAACAGCGATAATAAATTAGAATCACTCGCAGAATTGAGCGATAGCGATTTGTGGGGAGATCCGTCATCAAATACTGAAAAGTAATGACAGTGACAATTCTGCAACTGAGCAAATTTCAGTGTTTTTGATTTGATTACATTATTGAATAATTTTTATTATTGTTATATTATTATTTGGTACAATTATTTATAATTATTTATTATATTATAATTTATGATTTAATTTTTCAAACTTTATCATACCCGGGATGTCTGCTAGACTCTGGTTTGGACAGATTTAAGAGAGTTATTCCTAAGAATTGCAGGACTACAATATAAAACGCCAAATTTTCATGCAAAATAATGGTACCGCTTTTAGCACCTAAAATCCGAAATAATCGTACCGCCAGGGAGGTTAATACAGTTGATTAGGATACAAAAACAACTCAAACATAATTTAGTTGAATAGGATACAAAACAACTTAACCACTTAAGCCCCGGACCATTTTCCAGCTAAAGGACCAGGCCCCTTTTTGCAATTCGGCACTGCGTCGCTTTAACTGACAATTGCGCGGTCGTGCGACGTGGCTCATAAACAAAATTGGTGTCCTTTTTTCCCGCAAATACAGCTTTCTTTTGGTGGTATTTGATCACCTCTGCGGTTTTTATTTTTTGCGCTTTAAACAAAAATAGAGCGACAATTTTGAAAAAAATTTAATATTTTTTACTTTTTGCTATAATAAATATCCCCAAAAAATATATTAAAAAAATTTTTTTTCCTCAGTTTAGGCCGATACGTATTTTTCTACATAATTTTGGTAAAAAAAATCACAATAAGCGTTTATTGATTGGTTTGCGCAAAAGTTATAGCATCTACAAAATAGGGGATAGTTTTATGGCATTTTTATTAACAATTTTTTTTTTACTAGTAATGGCGGTGATCAGCAATTTTTATTGTGACTGCGACATTATGGCAGACATGTCGGACAATTTTGACAAGTTTTGGGGACCATTGGCATTAATTGGCATTAATACAGCGATCAGTGCGATTAAAAATGCACTGATTACTGTAAAAATGTCACTGGCAGTGAAGGGTTTAACCACTAGGGGGAAGTGTACCACAGCCGGTTTCCTACTGCAAATGCGTAAATTGCACTGGGCTTTCTTAATGGATCAGCTGCAGCGAGTGTTAAACTTCTGGCAGAGATTGCGTGGCAAACTCAGCAGGAAGTAGGAGTACCTGTCAAAACCAGGTATGCCCTCCCCACCCCCTCCCCCCCCCCCCCACAAGATGCCAAATGTGCCACCAAATGGGGAGGGAGGCAGACAAGCAGAGTCTCGGAGCCTCCCCTTTTGTATGGTGCTCAGCTTAATCACCACCCCCCCCCCAGACTGACAATGCAGCTATCTGCGATTTGTTCTGTGCTCATTCCTCCAGAGTAGTGTCTCACTAAAATGGGTGGTGTGTTATTGACCAGATCATCAGGTGAAAACACAGGGGGGAAAAAAGCCAAAGAAAAGAAAACTGATGCAGCCACCACATCTAATGATTAACAATACATTATTGGTTTTTGGTTTAATACCGCGTTAAGGCTTGGTTTCCACTATTGCAACTCCAAAAATGCGCGATTTTGCCGCTATTTTATGGCGTGAGCAATGCCTGTGTATTCCTGAGGTCTATGGACCTCAAGTCACATCAAAGTGGTACCAAAGTAGTGTAGGGAAGGAATACTTTTAAGTGGTTGCGACTTGAAGTCACACAGATATGAACGGTACTCATTGGAAATAATGGGGAACGACTTGCAGTCCCAAATCGCACGATAAGTCGCACTTGTGGAAACCATGCCTAATTCATTGACCAGCACAGCGTAGTTCAAGGGAAATTGATATTCTTCTATTGTACAGAATTTAATATGTGTTATTTAACATGTTATTGTTACAGAACAAAGAGAGGTGTTCACTATTCACAGGTCCCTCGCTTGCTACAATATGTTGTAAGTTGCAGAGAGATGGCTGGACATGGGGCGTCTTAGTTGTCCCCCGGGCGAGAAGCATTTTGCAGCTCCTGTGCTATAGATCTGGTTAATCGCGCTTACTGTTTCAATAACCCTTTCTGCACATTCCTCTCTGGGGACACCGTGTAAAAAGAGACCGGCCAGGTGTCTCCAGGAAAACTGAATTAAAGACACTGGTCCTCCTATATAAGCAAAACATCCCATTTTCTTTCCTGTTGTACTTGGCCCAGCTTCAGACAAAGGGAAGACTGTAATAGGGGCACTTCAAATTCAACTGCCTAAATCACAGCACTTGCCGCCATAAAGCACGTTTGGATGATTGTATCCATTCATCACTGCGTTCACAAAGGTATTTTCCTTCAATTTAAAGGTGAGCTCAGCTAAGTACTATTTACATCTAAAATGAAACATTACATAACACTTGTGTCATTTTTAGAAAATATCAGTGCTTTGTGTATAAAAATATTATTGGTGACCCCGTAATACTATCAGGTAAATGAGATCATATTTAAACTTGTGTTGCTGCTCATCTTTAGCATCTCACAGATCAGCAGGAAAAAAACAATCCTGCAACTAAAGTGTATTAAACCAAAATATACAAAAAATAAATAAATATTGTAGAATCTATAGATGTGGTGACTGTATTATTTATTTATTTTTATTTTATTAGTTATTTTATTAGTTATTTTTCTTTATTTGCCCATCCAGAAAGATTTACCCTCCTTAATGACCAGGCCATTTTTTCGATACGGCACTGCGTTTTTTTTTAACTGACAATTGTGCGGCTGTGTGAAGCTGTACCCAACAAAAAAAAATAAAAAATTTTCTTCCCACAAATAGAACTTTCTTTTGGTGCCATTTGATCACCTCTGCACTTTATCATTTTTGCGCTCTAAATAAAAAATAAAAAAAGACCGACAATTTTGAAAAAAAAACAAAACACAATATTTCTTTACTTTCTGTTATAAAACATATCTAATAAAAAAATGTAAAAAAAGTTAATTTCTTCCTCAATTTAGGTCAATATGTATTCTACTACAAATTTTTGGTAAAATACATCTCAATAAGAGCATATTAAGGTTGATTTATTTAAGGTATATCCACTTTGCACTACAAGTGCACTTGGAAGTGCAGTCGCTGTAGATCTGAGGGGAAGATCTCAAATAAGGGGAAGCTCTGCTGATTTTATCATCCAATCATGTACAAGCTAAAATGCTGTGTTTTATTTTCAATGCATGTCCCCCTCAGATTTACAGCGACTGCACTTCCAAGTGCACTTATAGCGCAAAGTGGATTTGCCTTTAGTAAATACACCCCATTGATTGATTTGTGCAAAAGTTATAGAATCTACAAACTATGGGATATTATTATCTATTCATTTTTTTACTAGTAATGGCGATGATCAGCGACTTATAGCAGGACTGTGATATTGCGGCAGACATTCGAACACTGACTCTTTTTGGGGGCCAGTGACACCAATACAGTGATCAGTGCTAAAAAATGTGTCACTGTACTAATGACACTGGCTGGGAGGGGGTTAACATCAAGGCGATCAAAGGGTAAACTGTGTGACTAGCCAGTGTTTTTCTATAGTGTGGGAGGTGCTTTTACTAGGAGAAGGCACAGATCCACATGCCTGCTTTGTAGGAACACAGGATCAATAGCTTTCCTACTAACAGAACGGCAATCTGCCTTGTATACATAAGCAGACCACCGTTCTGCCTCTCTGCTGGATCATCAGCGGGTGTCGGCGGACATCGCATGTGTGCCACCTAACCAGAAGAGCCAGATCACGTATATATATAATATATAACACTTTTAAAGCTGTTACAGCAACATGTATTTTACTTTTTGGAATAAAGGTTTTACATAAATGAATAAAAGCCAACCATTGTAAACACCCTGTCAGTGTTTAATGGTTTGTCGCATCCCTCTAACTGCTACTTTGTCTGGACAGCTTGGTTTGTAAAAGGGTAACTCCATTTTCATAGGTTATAGGTCATAGGTTGTTACAGCAACATGTATTTTACTTTTTGGAATAAAGGTTTTACATAAATGAATAAAAGCCAACCATTGTAAACACCCTGTCAGTGTTTAATGGTTTGTCTCATCCCTCTAACTGCTACTTTGTCTGGACAGCTTGGTTTGTAAAAGGGTAACTCCATTTTCATAGGAAAAAATATTGCAAAACAAAAAAATACTATAGCGTATAGTACTGCTACACAAGCCATAATGTAATTGAATGTTAATAAAATGAACCTTCATTTGCAATCTGCAGGGCTGTAATCTTCTGTAAACTTTAATGCAATCTGGCAACCTGGAGGCGTTCTGTAAACAGATAATGTACATAACTTCTCCAGAGAGGTCACTTCCTGCTTGTTTGATAGGCTTGCTAATTTTCCTGAAGTCTGCACTAAGATACAAGTCAGATTTTAGGCATGCTCTGCAACCAAAAATTCATTTTTGTAAGATACTCCCAATTTGTTAATTATGTCTAAAGAATGCAAACCTTGCAGTCTTCCTCATGTAAACACTGCAAGAGCATCAGCTGATTAGTCATGAAAAAGTTACTCCCATTCAGATCCACTCTGCACACAGAGCAGAAACAGGTAGAAATCTACAACACAATTTGTTAAAATTCCTGCACTATATATTGATTACCTAAAGTGGATTGTTTTTTTCTCAAGAAATATGGAGTTACTCTTTAAAGAAATTTGAAAATGAAAATATATATACCAGGTAAAAATAAAGGATAATCTCACCCCCCCCCCCCCCCCCCCCCCATAATAAAAGAAACCCAATGCAGCCACCACCTATAAGAATTGGCAAGCACCAACATCATAAATGTTTGTTTTTGGGTTTAACACTGCTTTCAAATGTAAGTTCACATTTTCAGAAAAAATGAAAAGGTGAACTAGCACCCTACAACTTGGCTCTTTTTGTACTAACCTCTATGGGTGATATGCTGTCAGTGCCAATACAGCCAATGTAATGGTCTGGAGATTTGAAATCTCTTCTTTCTGTAGGGCTTCCAGGATGGATCAGAGCAGTTTTGAATGGTCCTTGAAGCTCTACAGAACTATACTGTCTGCATGGGCACAACAGCTTACCACCAATGGAGATAAGCACAGCAGAGATCAGCGGGTGACAAAGGTGTAGGGTAAGGATATTCAATCAGCGGACCTCCAGCTGTTGCAGAACAACAAGTCCCATGAGGCATAGTAAGACTCTGACAGGGAGACGAAGCATGACACCCAGAGGCAGAGGCATGATGGGACTTGTAGTTTTGCAACAACTGGAGGTCCACTAATTGCATATCCTTGGTGTAGGTTTTAGTTCACCTTTTCATTTTTTCTGAGAAAGGTGATCTATATCTTTAAATCTGATTGGTTGCTGTAGACCAATACAATAATTTCTTTTTACAGATATTTTGATACTTGAAGCAGACATGGGAGTAAGTCACACATGTGCAAGTCACAAGCAAGTCTCAAGTCTTAACCTTCAAGTCTCAAGCAAGTCCCAAGTTACTGTGGCAAAAAAGCAAGCAAGTCAAGTCGAGTCCCTGCTAGAAGTCAAGAAAGTCAAGTCAAGTCATTTATTTTAGTCAAGTCACAAATCAAGTCAAAATACTGATTTACCCCATTTCCACCTTTAAATGAGTTAAAAGTCAATGTTCAGGAAGGGTTTTGTTTTATTTTCAACATTAACACAACTGCTTTGTGCTTTTTTCTTGGCATATTGAAGAAATACTTTGAATGTCCAAACAGCAGACAAGGAGCAGAACACTCAGCAATGAAATGGCCAACAAGCCTGAAAAAATGTAGTCCTTGCTGAGGGGGAAAATAACTACATTCAAAGTTTGAACTTCAAACTAATAACAATGTATTTTAACATCTAAATCAGTGGACACAATGCCAACATCTGGACACTTAAATGGTGATGAGAATAGCCACTTAAAATGCCAGATATGGGGGTGTGCAATGGATCAGTTTTAGGGTTTTAATATACTTTGTAAATAGCACCCTATACATTTATAGTCAGTGGTAGTTGTATCCTCTGCATTATGCCCTGATAAAATAACATTTAATTACAGTGCAGGTCAGTGTGATAATCACTATGATTGCATAAGCTAGCATTTATGTACAAGTTTCATATAAAAACACAATTTTTAACATATGTAAATCAAGTGACCTAATGGACAATTCTGAGTGAGATTCTTTTTGAACCAAAGATGTGGGCTTTATTTTTTGATTGTGCATTGTACTAGAGCACAATTAAAAAACATACTATATATAAATATACTATGCATATACAATATACTAAACCTAGTATTGACAAGATATCTTCTCTATTAAAGAAGAGGATATGTAGAGGTGGTTGTCCATATAAAAATGTCAGGGATGAGGAACAAGGAAATTACTTCTCACTAGTATATATATTACTTATTTACATATTAAATTACTTCTCACTAGTTTTATATATATATTATTATATATTAAATTACTATGTATATATATAATTACTTTATATTAATTTATACAGTACATTATATTATAAACTTTATGGTCAGGCAGCCGTGTACCTGATCAGCGGCATCCTGGCGGGCGGCAGCCATTCCAGTATTCAAAAGCCACGCCTCCTCCTCGTCTGTGGATCAATTTCCCAGCATTCAGTATTCCGCCTATCACGGACATCCGCTCATCATCATAACACAGACAAGGATGAGAGGATGTCAGTGATAGGCTGAACACTGCCTGTTGTGAAATTGAGTGTTCCGCCTATCACAGATGAGGAGGCATGGCTTTTGAACACTGCAATGTCCGCCGTCTGTCTGCATGACATGCTGATCAGGTATGCAGACGGCGGCTTGCAGTTAGTGTGTTAGTGGTGGTTACGGTTAGGGGTAGTGTTAGTTAGTGGTGGTAGTGTTATGTTGACAACTTGCCAAGTCATTGCAAGTCATATAGCCCAAGTCAAAGTCAAGTCGCAAGTCAGTAGTGACAAGTCAAAGTCAAGTCGAGTCATTTATTGAATTCAGTCAAGCAAGTCGCAAGTCCTCAAACAGGTGACTCAAGTCTGACTTAACCTCCCTGGCGGTACGATTATTTCGGATTTTAGGTGCTAAAAGCGGTACAATTATTTTGCATGAAAATTTGGCGTTTTATATTGTAGTCTTGTAATTCTTAGCAATAACTCACTTAAATCTGTCCAAACCAGAGTCTAGCAGACATCCCGGGTATGATAAAGTTTGAAAAATGAAATCATAAATTATAATATAATAAATAATTATAAATAATTGTACCAAATATTAATATAACAATAATAAAAATTATTCAACAATGTAATCAAATCAAAAACACTGAAATTTGCTCAGTTGCAAAATTGTCACTGTCATTACTTTTCAGTATTTGATGACGGATCTCCCCACAAATCGCTATCGTTCAATTCTGCAAGTGATTCTAATTTGTTATCGCTGTTTTCTAGCTGGTCTAAAATCATTTTTGATGTAAAGGGACAGTTTTGGTTGCTATGGACAATCTCCAGTTTCCAGGCATGAAGAACAGTTTTTATTATATAAAACTGCATGCAGACCACTAGGGACAAAGGGGATGTGAAATTATTACATACAGCAATGTAATCTGTAAGATTACATTATACTGTATGTATAGTGAGTGTTTCACTTTTTGAATTTGGCGCCGATCTCTGTCCCCGTGCGTCGCAATGCTCGCAGGGCACAGAGATCGGCTCCGTGATAGATCGAGCGAGACACGGCTCGCTCGTACAGCACGGGGACATCGCTGGATCCAAGGGAGAAGGTAAGTAAGCGTCCTCCTGGATCCAGCGATGCGGTCCAGAGTCTGGCTCGGGGGTTACCGCTTTTGGTATAAAAATTCCACCCCGAGCCAGACTCGGGAATACCATCAGGGGGGTTAAGTCAAGTCATGTGACTCAAGTCCCCTACCTCTGACTTGAAGTACACATTTATCTACAAAAGTAGAATGGAAGAGAAATTTTTATTACACAATCACACATTGCTTATATTATGTGCACCTGATGGCTGCAATTTTGCTACTGTTATGTAGCTTAGACCACCATTTGTTCTGCTTATTATTATTATTATACAGGTTTTATATAGCGCCAACAGTTTGCGCAGCGCTTTACAACACGAGGGCAGACATTACAGTTACATTACAATTTGGTACAAGAGGAATCAGAGGGCCCTGCTCATTAGAGCCAACAATCGATACTCATGCAATTTTAGTAGCACAATCTAGCTAGTAAAAATCACCCATGATTTGCACTAGCCTCATTCTTTCCACTTACTAGATATTTAAAAGTAGACATTACATGGAGAATTTT
The DNA here is from genome assembly GCF_037356315.1 of Lithobates pipiens. Lineage (NCBI taxonomy): Eukaryota > Metazoa > Chordata > Amphibia > Anura > Ranidae > Lithobates > Lithobates pipiens. The sequence goes on from NW_027507748.1 coordinate 610,327,524, forward strand.
TCTTTTTCTCATGAGAGCTCTATAATATCACTTTATAAGCACTAGTGGGGGGATCGCAGTCTGTAGACAGTAATAATTGGAGTCAGGGGCCAGACGTTCTCAGGTTGATGCAGGTGGCAGGTCATGGACATATGCAAATGTCAGGCCTCTGTGCGGATCTCTCTTCCTGTCCTGGAACACGGCCTGTATTTCTTCCTGATCTTATCTCTTTGTCTGCGCCTCTTGTCTTCTGTGTTTCCCCCCAGGATATTTTCTCATACATGAGACTGGACGCATTTTGTGAAGTTGCATTTCATTCATGTGATGAACAATGAGCAAAATGTGAGTTAATTCTGCTTTCTGTAAATACAATCCTCTGTGATGTTGTCCATCTCCAGCAAAAACATGTATCTGGAACTGACTAATGTTTACATAGGAAGAGCAATATAATCATTTGGACTTGTCTATATTAGTATTTCTAACTGAATGTAAAATCTTGTCAACCCACAGGATGTTATTAGCATCTCTTCAGTGCATGCCAAGGAATACTTGAGATACATTCCTCAAAAAATGAAAAGCCCAACTCCAGCCAAGCCTTATTCTAGATTAGAACAGAGTGGGGAAGGGTGAAAACCTCTGCCAGGTTTTTATTGCCGTCTGTGTCCCGGTTGAGGAAAGATCATCACACTTTTTGTGACACCCATTTACACCCTAATACACTGGGAGTCCCAGACAGCAGAAAAAGAAAAACTGACAAAGGCTCTAATCCAGGGGTCTCAAACTGGTGGCCCTCCAGCTGCTGTGAAACTACAAGTCCCATCATGCCTCAGCCTGTGGGAGTCATGCTTGTAACTGTGAGCCTTTCAATGCCTCATGGGATTTGTAGTTTCGCAACAGCTGGAGGGCCACCATTTTAAGACCCCTGCTCTAATCCTTCTATGCCAGTAGTCTCTAAACTTTGCATAACTCCTGTGCTTGACCCCAACAGTGGGGCACTATACCCCCCATTGATACCAATAATTGGGCACTAGTCCTCCCCATTGATACCAATGATAGGGCAATAATCCTCCAACTAATACCAATGATAGGGCACTATACCTCCCAGATACCAATAATGTGACACTATTCCTCCCACTGATACCAATGATGGGCGCACAAATCCTCCCACTAATACTAATGATAAGGCACTATACCTCCCACTGATACCAATAATGGGGCACTATTCCTCCCACTGATACCAATTCTCCCACTAATACTAATGAGCTTTTCCTTCCACTGATGCTAATGACGGGGCATTATTCTTCCCACTGATACCAATGATGTGCACTAATATTTCCTCTAATACCAAAGATGGGACATTGTTTACTCCTACTAATGCCAGGCCATTTTCTATTCCAACTGGCCTCCTGAAGTCTGAAACACAGTAAATTGGTCCTTTGTTTTTAGGAAGTTTGAGAGACCCCTATTCTATACTCAGCCTACCTTGGACGTGACTTATTATGCAGGAAACAGAGACAAAGAAAGTTACATAGCTCATGCTACAGAAAAATACAGGGAAAATAGTTAGGCTCTCTAAAGCATGGGTGCTCAACCTGTGCCCCTCCAGCTGTTGCGGAACTACAAGACCCATCATGCCTTTGCCTTTGGAAGTCATGCTTGTAACTGTCAGACTTGCAATAAAAAATAAAACGAATGCAGCCCTCTTATCTAAGAATTGGTAAGCCGCAATGTAATAAATGTTTGCTTTTGTATTTAATACTGCTATTTTCAATTCGGTTTCCTAAAGCTGAGGAGCCATCAACAACCACAAGACTCACTCCTTGTTTTTTTATGAGATGTGGGGTCTGACTATGCATGGGGTCAAATAGATTTTCCAGCATGAAAGACAAATACTTTATACATACTTTCATTTCTCATTAGAGAGAGGCCCAATCCTTCCATAGTGCAGGGTCACTAGTGTTAATTGCAAGTGTAATAGGTCAAAAAGAGCACCAAATATATATTAAAAACCTTAGGCGTCCAAAGTCTTTATTGTTCAACTGATTACAGCAAAGCAGGGCCTGTCTTTTGCCCTGCTTTTTGTAACCAGTTGAACAATAAAGACTTTGGACATCTAAGAATTTTTAAACTGGCGCCCTCTTTGACCTATTACGCTTGAATTTCTCAACTTGGGTGAATGTCCTCTCCTGGGGTCATCCCTGTCTTTGTGGTGAGCTGCCAAACACAGGCCAACTGGGCTCAAGTAATGACTATTTTGATAACCTGGGAAAATCCAGCGTTGTTCTACCACTATCCCTTGGACTAGTGTTAATCGCAACAGTGAGTACCATAGGTGTGTGATCAATTTGAGGAATGTCAGATCCTGTAAATGTCTGTGAGAATTAACTACAAAACAACAAGTTAATGAAGGGGTTAACAAGTGCTGAAAGTCTTACCATCCAGCCCCTTTTTATTCAAGCGTTGAATATATTTTTATAGAGTCAGAGTGCCACCTTACTGGATGAGGTGACTGGGCAGGTTCATCTCCCCAACACACATATACCACAACAAAGATGGCGTCTTGTAAGGCCTGAGAAAGGAGCTAGCGCGACGCCATCTCCTCTCATTCTGCACCAGGAAGTGATGTCATCTCCAATCGCCCCTGTGTTCCCTGCTATTCTCAAAGGCTACGAATGCTGGAATCCACCTGCACTGAGCTGTCAGCTGTACTTCAGAGACACGGACGTTTAAGAGAAATCCACCCCCGAATTTTGCTACAGGATTACTATCTTGCTTGTGTTTAGGCTCCCTCTGTCAGTAGTTTTACTTTTGACTTGTCATTAAATGGTTTACCAATACTGCATTTAGAGGCGCTGTGTTTCTTTTCCTTTGTTGTATTGCAGAGACTGCTTCTAGCTCTTCACACTGGCTGCCCTTAGTGCTGGTACATGGATTCCACTCTCTATTCATCTTTGAGACTGTTGCTATGGACTTAGTCCCTCCTATTGAGAGACTCTTTTAATCACATTTATTTGATCTGTGTAGACCTCCAGGGTCTCTCCTCAAACAAGCACTGAGTAAATTTTTTGTCTGTTTGTAAGTGCTGAAATAACTTTCACTCTCCAGGCTAAGCAATGATTCTTTTACTGCGCTTACGCTGAAAGTTAAAGAGGAAGTAAACCCTCATGGGTGTTACTTCCTCTTTGTTTTCATGCAAAGGTAAAGCATAATGGGCTACTATGCATCACATAGTAGCCCATTATGTGACACTTACCTGCAGGAGAAGCCTGCGATGTCTCCATCTTCTTCGCTAGTAGCGAGCATCCATTTGTCACCCCTCTTCCTTCTGGGGCCGCAGACTCTGGCTCTGTGACCGGCCCGGAGTCGTGTGACGTAGCGTGACATCACTCCCACGCATGCGCGTGGTAACTGCCTTTAATGGCATGACCCGAGCTAGAAACTGTACAGCGTGCCCTTTCTAACTCCGGCGCATGCACAGAAGAAATCGCCGTACGCCGATTTGCAAATATCTGCTACCCATGCAGGTCTGGGAGATATTTCAAGCACCTACAGGTAAGCCTTAATCTAGGCTTGTAAAGGGTTTACAACCACTTTAATGTTATTTGGGTAGAAAAGCATCAGGTCAGAGACACAGTGATCATGGAGACACCACTCATCTCCTATTATCCTCTAAAGACCTCTTCACCAATGGTCATCATCGACCAGCTTCATCATGTTAACCATTTTGTGCCTATGGTTATATTCAATGTCTTCAGGTAACCATCCTTCATCTTTCAGAGATATCATATGTCCAGGTGAAATCAAATTGTGAAACTGTCTTCCAATATTTTGATGTCTTATTTCAGTGGAGCCCTCCAGAAAGGAGTGAAATGTAATACCACTGACATAGCTAGAAGCATGCATTGATGAGGCTTGACTCTTTGTGTACATAATTATATTGCTGAGAAAGAACTATTTTGGAAGCTTTTGTGGAACGCATCAAGATTTAATGAACTCTCCTGTTCTGTAATTTCAAGAGACAGTTTTCTTATCTTTACTCTTAAAACTTAGGTCGTTAGAAACATATAAGGTTGCAATGCAATTAAGTGAATTGTATGTTGTTATGGAGGCTTTGCGATTCTACTTAGGAAGGCAGAGAAAACTAAGAACATGCCAGGGAAAGGAATTTCTAGAAAACACTTTCTAAAAATGTCTTGCTCTAAAGTCAAAAGGTGTCCTATACACTGGCAGATCAGTTACTGATAAATACATAATAAGGTGAGTAAAGGTCAGAGTTCTCAGGCCTGCTATGATTCAGCTGGCATTTTATTGCAGTACATGTGTGATGAAAGAAAGGAAGATTCCCCTTTTCTGTATAGAGCTGCAGAGATCCACACTCTCTGCATGTAATAATAGGCACTGACAATATTTACTATGGCAAAATGCATGCATGAATCGAATGGTCAAATGAGGATGTGCTACTCATAAGCTGAGAATAGCTCCAGCAACAGCCAAATAGGTCCAGATATTATAAGAAATATCAAATATGTCTTTGTGCCTGCTTCCCTTTAATCCACTGGGCAGCAGAACTCCAGCCAACTGGGAAAGCCGGACAGTTAGGCTCTATTGCACTGTACAGTGCTGTCAGTAAAACACTGTGTACATACAGGAGAGGAGCACACAGACTACTTTTTTGACATTGATTGATTGAAGTGGTTGTAAACCCTTACATATACCCAGTGGTGTATTTAGGTTTTGTGCTGCCCTAGGCCTGACTGAACTCGTGCACCCCCAATTTGAAATATGACCCACCCCTCCCCATTAAAGCCACACCCTTTCCTGTTCAAGACCCACCCTATAATTTGTAAACCACACCCCCTACTCCGCCGCACCATTCAGAAAGCGCAGTACACTTCGCACATGTGCAGTAGGGAAACGGCCATAATGGCGGCTTCAGCACCCGAGAGCCAATCCAAAAATTGTCTGCGGTGTTGACATCACAGGAATCCTGGACAGCAGGAAAATACAGCACTGCATATACCCACTAAAGTGAGTAGCCTCAGGTGATACACAGTGATGAAACAGTTACTCTTATATAAGTTGTACTTGTTTATCTGCAGAACTAAATCCTGTGCAACCTTCTAAAGTACATGTAATACACAGAATTTCTGATCGTCAGAGAGCAGGTATCTGATGTCACACACTGCACAACATAGAGAGGATAGCTGACTGTATTCTGAGACATGAGTGGAGGGAATGGACACACCCCTCTTTACAAGATCACAGTGAAACATGCACTGCTGAGGCTGTCAATTGCAGGATGTGTGCGGAAGCTCCCCTCCTCCATCCCCCTGAACTCCTTTGAGTCAAAATCACTTGTCAAAAGTGACACATACAGATAGCAGGGGAATGATAGAGGAGACAGAAATCACAGTGCTTTGGATTGAAGTACACACTATATAGAAGGATATGCTTTGCTCATTTTTTATTTCAGAGGTTTACAACCACTTTAAGGCAGAGCCTGTTCACTTTGCAAGGGAATTTGCCCCAGAGTTTAGTGAATGAAATGTAGCCCTGCTGACTTTCCATAATCCAATCATACATGTAATACATCCTGTGTATTTTCCTTGAACATTATTGGGTATTCTTTTGAAAGTAAAACTTCAAATTCACTAAGCTCTGGGGAAAATTCCCTTGAAAAATGAACAGCCTATTTGCCTTTAGTAAATCAACCCCTATAATTTAGATGTCAGTAATCAGTTAGTGAACTGTTTTGTGCAGGACAGTAACCCTGTGATTTCCACTTGAAGTGTGACTACCCCCAGCTGCCCATTCCAGTCTCATAAACAGTTTGTCCCTGATCCAGCAAAATATCACTAACTAGACTAGATCACACAGAATGCTTGCAAAAAATGTCACAACTGGACCCAAGTATATGCTCTGTGCTTCTGTTCATTTCTATGGAGCTCTTACTCAGAAGCTTCATAAGAATGTATTGCCGTATAGGATGAATTGCTCCATAGAACGAATAGGAGTGCACAGTGCATGCATTGGCCTGGCCAAAAAGATTTCCAGGGTTTATATATATGTTGAACTTAGTGTTGGGCACAGATTGCCATCATCCCTGTCTCCAATTTACATTTATTATTCCTCTTTCTGTTGGGACTTTTTCACGGCAACCAAAAATGATTTGCACAGATCAGTTTCTTTAAAAGTATACACTTTAATTCAAAATATCGTTAAAAAAGCTTTCATAACGCTGATTATTTAAAAAAAAACATGCATATTAACATTACACTCTATGTAGTTATTTGTCAGGTGGTACTGCCCAAAACCCTTCATACCTGCACATAACTCAGGGTTCACTTGCAGCTTGTTAATGGTATGGTCATAGAAACTGATCTGCGCAAATCATTTTTAGTTGCCGTGATACAGAGGAATGGTAAAAGATCTCCAGGGAGAGGTGGGCATACACTCAGAGAAAAATTGAGAAGTGTGCCCCAGGGATTGTCCAGGCAAGGGATAGATCCAGTAAGAAAGTAGAAAAAATGGTGAACCAGTATGAAAAAATAACAATAATAATTATAATTTTTTCATACTGGTTCACCACTTTTTCTACTTTCTTACTGGATCTATCCCTTGTCTGGACAATCCCTGGGGCACACTTCTCCATTTTTCTCCAATAATTTGGGATGTGGCTTGGGTTTCCTATTTTTTTCACTTAAGGTAGTCTAACTATGATTGTCCAGCATACACTGGGAGGGGGGCTGGGGGCAGGCTGGTGTGCCCCAATGATGGCCAAATACAGGCTTCTAGCAATTTTCAACCACCAGCTTTACATCACACTAATAATTACAGATCAAGGCAACTTACCACCACCAGATTTTATATGTACTCGACAGGAATGTTTTTAATTTTGTAACTTTAAACTTCTAGAGAATTGCTATTAGTATGGCCAGCATAATTCTTTAAAACACTTTTCTGTAACATTTGTTTGTTTTTTAAGTGGAAATAATCTATATAAATATACTGTTTGGGATTTTATTTTTGTATATACCTGCATTACATTATCAAAGTTTTTTTTTTCCTCTGGCTAGAACAGCAGTCTTTGTTTGTACTAAGTAATTACTCATTGAAAATGTAATCATTGACAGGGATGTGGCAAGAAGATCAGTGATTTCTGTTTTACGGTTCCCCGCCATCACTGGCTTGTCATACATTGCAAATCACTCTATGATTGATTGTGCTTAAATTTAGGCATCCATGTAGTGTACATAGGAATACAATGATTACACAAGTTTGATGTATTGCATTGACTGGGTTCCAGCACGCGAATCTTTATTCTGCTCTGCTTGTATTGCTTGTCTAGGAGACAAAGTTCTTCCCTATTCTCAGAGTGAAGGACGCCTTCCAAAACACATAAATCTCAATCACGAGTTGTAAAGGAGTGGATAAGTGGAGGACAAAGAATGTATCAGCGGATTTGCAGGGACATATCCAAGTTCACACTGAGGTGATGATAATGCTGAATGCTTAGACAGTTTCTGCTCTGATAAGCAAAGCATGCCATTCATTTCATTTATCACCCCACTAAGTTCGTTATCTATAATATTATAGCGAACACTATTGCAAAACGTCTACTCAAATGCAAAGACAATTTATAGTTACTTAGGTATTAAAAAGAATTGTCAAATCTAAAGCTACTTTATCTCAGTGTGTACCCCTTGCCGACAAACCCTCAGGGCAATTGTTCCTATTGGAATGGCTGCCATTGCCTCCCGCCTGAGAAGTGTCTGGCAGTTGCTTTCATTCCTGCCTCTATAGAAGAAACATACACCCTTGACAGGGATGAATGTGCATGGTTATGGAGCTGCCTGGTGACACAAACATGAAGAAATATGAACCCCACACTGCTGTTTAATGCATACGAAATGCTTAGGCTGGGTGTGCACTAGTAGAATTTCGAACGAAAATTTAAAAGAAAATTGTCAGGCTTTTTTGTTTTTAACATTTGATTTTGGAATGAATGGATTTTACTAAACAAAAACTACATTCACTGTTAGGAATTTTTTAATTTGAGAGAAATTTTCCATCCTGCTTCTTCAAATCTTCTCATTACTATGGTCAAAGACGACCATCTATTTGACCCCACTATTGATGAGAAAAATGAACAAGCGTTCTTACAATGCTCACACATACTAAAATTCCAAACAGAATTCTTCTAGTATCTACCCAGACAACAGAACTCAAGATCTAGAAAGGAGCTCATTGTAAAGAGTATATAAATAATTGTGTAGCGCTGGAAATATTATCATGAGAACCTGGAAATGATTCCAGGTAAGTGGTTATACAATCGAAAACCATAAATGAATCTACAAAAATGCAAATCAGTGTGTAAATAGAAAATGGGCACTCTAAATACACAATAACATGTGGCTAGTGCCAAATACATACAAATATATGCAGAAAAAACACATGTAAGTGTTGAGAACACATAGAAAGATGTAATGTTGTCCACATAAAAAATATCATGTGCAAAAACGTAAAACAGAATTGTTTCTCAATAATGGAAAATTAAGTGAATAACACAGTGTGAAGAGAGTGTTCAGTCCAATAATGAAAAGCCAACAAATAGAAAGGTGCTCAAATATTTCCAGCGCTACACAATTATTTATATACACCTTTGGCAATTAGTCTAATGCCGTGTACACACGGTCGGGATTTTCCGACCCTGTGTAGGCTCCATCGGACATTTGCTGTCGGAATTTCCGACAACAAAAATTTAAGAGCTGGTTCTCAAATTTTCCATTACGATCGTGTGAACACATCGTGTGAACACAATTCCGACGCACAAAATTCCACGCATGCTCGGAATCAAGCAGAAGAGCCGCACTCGGTATTGAATTTTTTCTCAGCTCCTCGTACGTCACCACGTTCTTGAAGTTCGGAATTTCCGACAATATTTGTGTAACTGTGTGTAGGCATAACAAGTTTGAGCCAATATCTGTCGGAAAAAAATCCAGGATTTTGTTGTCAGAATGTCCGAGCGTGTATGCGGCATTATTGTTGTGTTGGCTGTCTATCCTTTTTAGGTGGCGCTGTAATTTATCCCTTTACACATTTAAAGAGTAGCCTAAAATATTCATTTATATAAGGGCAAAAAAAATAAAAAAATAAGCAGTATATCTTTGTAATACATGCCCATTACCCAAGTTGTATTCCTTTAGCTCTGGTTCACACTGAGCTGCGGGAATGAAGCTGTGTAAGTTCAGCTGAAGTCACACAATTTCACTCCTTCATGTCAGTCCCAATTTCAGTGGCGATTTCACAGACATCTGTGTGGGTTTCTGCACAGATGTCAATGGAAATCGCAAGGTGAAATCCCAAAAAGTAGTACAGAAATAATTTTTTTAAATCAGTGCGGCACCGCACCAATTAAGACGGTGCCATTGCCAGCAATTGCTGCTGATTTTGCGTGAACCAGGGCTTAAAGACCCTGCAAGTTCCATATACCCATATAACCATTGATGGTAGAATTGCATTTGACTCCTAATTTTCTGTTCCTTAATAACATAGTGCTTCCACTGAACTAAAATTGTTTTCTTCTGAACTACAGTAGGTAGGAGTTCTAGTTCAAGAAAATTAGCTAGGCTGAGGTGATTAAAATGCTACCCTGCCACAACAGACCGTTGTTGGCGATGCCAGGTGAGCAGGAGGACATTGCTTTACATCTTCTGGTCCTGCCCTAAACTGACAGATTTTTAAAAACATCAGAACCGTCACTCAAAAATTCACAGATTTCCAAATACCTGATTGCCTGGCATTTTTCTTGCTATATGTCTCAACTATCCCAGCTAAATCTTTCAAGAAATCCATTATACGCCACTTGTTGAATCTTAATAAATCCTGTATTCTCCTGCACTGGAAACAACAGCACCCACCGACCACTGCAACTTGGCTGCGGAGGGTGGAGGATATTAATAGAATGTAAGATTTAATTCTGACAGTGCAATACAAACGTGAGAAATACACTTAGCCCTTGTACACACGGTCGGACATTCCGGCGGAAAATGTCCGATCGGACCGCGTTGTCGGATAATCCGACTGTGTGTGGGCTCCATCGGACTGTTTCCATTGGAATAACCGACCAACAAAGTTTTAGAGCTGGGCTATAAAATTTACCGACAACATGATCCAATCAGACTTTGTCCAATCGTTTGTAGAGAATTCCGATTGGACAAAGTGCCACGCATGCTCAGATCAAATTCCTAGACCAAAGCTATTGGCTACTAGCCTGAACATATTCCCATCGTAACTAAATAACGTTATCACGTTATGAACGATCGGATTTTCTGACAACTTTGTCTGACCGTGTGTATGCAATACCAGTTTCGGACAAAATCCGTCGGACAAAATCCGACGGATTTTGTTGTCGGAATGTCCGACCGTGTGTACAAGGGCTAAGACTTGGGGACTATGGAATCTTTTTGTCTTATCAGATGAGGGAAAAGCACTCTTTGGAGTTTAACTATACTACAGGCAGTAGACCGCTACTTTGCCCTGATGTCCTGAGCCATCGCCACCTCAACCCCTGCCCCCCCCCTTTTTTCTTTTCTAATCTGTTTCTTACTTACTCTGTTTCTTTTGTTTTCTTTGCTACTACTTATGAACAGTGGAAATTGAGTTTAGGCTGACCCCCTCTCTTTTATATCTCAGTTATAGGGCTTCCTTCACCACTGTGCCAATGGTCATCCTTGGACGTGTCAATCTGAAACTCTTTGTAACCATGCCTACTTGGTTGGTATTATATATATATGTTCTTTGGTTACCTGTTTTACTTGTTCTGAGCCCTCTGATTGGAATCTCATTTACCTGTGTGTCATTTCTGTAATGATGGGGTTCTGCCCTTTTTTGAGTTTAATAAAAAACTATATTTGAAAATAAATAAATAAATAGGCCCTTACATTTGAAATATAAGAACAAACATATAATTGGTTGTTTTCAATATGAAGAACAATGTCCAGTGGACTGCCTATCAAAAAGGTAACTTCACCAATTTACCCGATATTCTTCTACCCGGGTGCTTTTCCACTAGATTTGGCATAGCCTGTGAATTTGCTAGGAAGGTCTCAATATATTATACAGTGTCTCACATTGTCATTATAACTTTACTTCCATTCTTCATCTTCTCAGGGAAGGAGTATACTTGGCAAGAACAGAAGGCAGACTTTTCCAGCACTTAAAAGTTATAAAATAGCAGAAGTCAACAAAGTGCAAAAAAGTTAAATGTAAAACAACGCTGAAGAGCAACTGATGACTCACAGAACTTGGTAAAAATGTGACTTAATGGCCTGTCAATCACAAGCATTGTCTTCAACCTTCCGTCACCCCAGTTTCCATCTGCTGTGTCTGCTAATAAAATCTACAACTGTACCAAAAAGATATTCAGCAGCATTTCTTAGAAAACTGAAATATAAAATACTTACCGTGTTCCATCATTTTCAGTGGAAACCAGAAGAGGATTAGCGAGTGGACCAAGGCATTGATACAATGACCCCAAAATACCTAAAACAACACAGAACAAGGATAACACTTAACTTTAACACCTGACTGAGTCTCAACAAGTGCTCTGCTGTTACAATGAGCAATTAGTGGTGTTCTTGAGTTCCGGAAGATGATAAGACAATTATTTCACTTTCTGGGATCTATTTTCATTCCCCCTAATCTATTAGGGCTGTCAACCAATTCTAACTGAAGTATTCTACACATCATAAAGGACAAGAACTTTATTGTTCTCCAAGTGTAATCTTCTTGAGAATGAGAAGATAAAAGGTCAGGGGTTCATCAAATGTTACAAGAGATGAATCAATCTTGAAATAAATACGGAATGATTTACTTGAGAATATTATTTATAGTAACATTTTTAGTTATAAAGCTAATTCTGCTGGTCCCTGTGTACATTCTACTCATTATGCGGGTCAAGTATAAATTGCTCTCTTTCCTCTTCTTCTTCATGAGAATATAACATCAGCTGTTTCTATATCTGAATCTACTAATCAGTTTGACCTGCACAATTCAATAAAATCAGCAGATAACATCAGCGTATATGGCTTAAGTTGTATTAGGCTTCATGTACATGGAACGTTTTAAAACCTCTCCTGACAGATAGTAACCAATGTTTAAAAATGTCGGTTGTGCTGCGTTTACATGCCGCATTTAGCGTTCGCGTTTATAAACGTTTTTTTGCATTCAAAAAAGTCAAAACTGTATCTCCATTGAAAACTCCTGTAAACGAAAAGCGGCTAAATGTGAGTTACCGCGTTTACACGCGTTTATAAGCTGTTCCAGGCATTTGGCATTTCAAATGCCTCTGAACATTCGTCCTTAACGCATTTTTTTGCTTTCCAAAAATGCTTCTGAACTCAACTGCCTAGAAACGACTATAAACAACCTGTGTACATGTACTGATAAGAAAACATAGAGGAGAGTTCAGGGGCAGCTGACAAAAATGCCTAACTGCTCCTAAAACGTCCGTTTAACAGCAGCAGTGTACATGAAGCCTTAGCTCTTGTACACACAGTAGGAAATTCCGACGGAAAATGTCCGATCGGACCATGTTGTTAGATAATCCGACTGTGTGAGGGCTCCATCGGACTTTTTCCATTGGAATGTCCAACCAACAAAGTTTGAAAGCTGGATATACAATTTTTTGACAACATGATCCGATCGGACTTGTCGGATCGGACCGTGTTGTTAGATAATCCGACTGTGTGTGGGCCCCATCTGACTTTTTCCATTGGAATGTCCAACCAACAAAGTTTGAGAGCTGGATATAACATTTTCTGACAACATGATCCGATCAGACTTTGTCCGATCATGTGTAGAGAATTCCAGTCAGACAAAGTGCCAAGCATGCTCAGATCAAATTACGAGACCAAAGCTATTGGCTACTAGCCTGAATGTAGTCCCGTCGTAACAAATAACGTCATCACGTTCTGAATGATCAGATGTTCCGACAACTTTGTCCTACCGTGTGTATGAAACACCAGTTTCAGACAAAATCAGACGGATTTTGTTGTCCGAATGGCCAACTGTGTGTACAAGGGTTTAGAGTTGACATACAGCAGGAACATGTTGGGACCAACCTTTCTCAACCTTGTTACACCAGAGGAATCCTTGAAAATTGTTCAGACCTTTGGGAACCCCTGCTAAAAAATATATGTACAGCTCATGATACTTTACACATGATCAGTAACCTGTAGATACAGTATGATAATAAAACAAAGAAATATGGAATATCTAGTGTATTTGACACTTGTGGCTGAATATTTTTTAACCCCCCTCCCCTCCTCTATCTGACAAAAATTATTTTCAGAAACACAGACAGGGAAAATTGTAGTGTCGTATTTCTTTAGTGATCATTGAATAAGTAATCCCTTAGGTTGGTGGCTGGGTAGAAGTACTCCCTTACATTGGTGGTCAGTGTGGTGTTCATTTAGACTCAGCTCACACCAATGTGATGCGGGAAGCTGAAAAAGTGCCTCCCTCTATTGGTGGTCAGTCCCCTTTTACATTGGGGGTAAATAGGAAGAATCTCCTGTTACACTGGGTTAAGGATTGGTGTCATTTATTACTAATCTGAGAGATGAGAGAAGAGGCTTCACTGGTCCCATTCCCTTAGGGTCCGTTCACACAGGGGCAACTCCGATCCGACTTCAGGTCGCCCCTAGTCGCCTCAGGTCGGACAAAATTTAAAAAGCAATGTAAGTGAATGAGAGCCGTCTTAATGCACACTACTGAAGTCGCTCCGACTTCAGAAAAGGTTCCTGTACTACTTGAATCCGACTTGTAGGCGACCAGTACCCATTGATTTCAATGGAGGTCGCCTCCAAGTCGGATCTCCGTTTATACGGAGGCGACTCTGACAGAATTATCAGCTCTCAAGAGGGCACTCCATGCCAAATTTATGAAGAAAATTTGGCGTGTGTTCCCCCTCCGAGAGCATACCAGGCCCTTAGGTCTGGTATGAATTCCAAGGGGAACTCCCTACGCCGAAAAAACGGCGTGGGGGTCCCCCCCAGATTCATACCAGACCCTTATCCGAGCACGCTACCCGGCCGGCCAGGAAAGGGGGTGGGGACGAGCGTGCGCCCCCCACCCTCCTGAGCCGTACCAGGCCGCGTGCCCTCAACATGGGGGGGTGCCTTGGGGAAGGGGGGCCGCGCGGCCCCCCCATCCCAAAGCACCTGGTCCCCATGTTGATGAGGACAAGGGCCTCTTCCCGACAACCCTGGCCGTTGGTTGTCGGGGGTCTGCGGGCGGGGGGCTTATCGGAATCCGGGAGCCCCCTTTAATAAGGGGGCCCCCGGATACCGGCCCCCCACCCTATGTGAATGAGTATGGGGTACAATGTACCCCTACCCATTCACCTGTAAAATAAAAGTACAAAAAAAAAACACAACACACGAGATAAAATACTTTATTGCACAGCTCCGGGGGTCTTCCGTCTTCGGGGGTCTTCTCGCCGGACTCCTCCGCTATCTTCTTGTAGCTCTTTTACTAGCGGAGGAGTCCGGCTTTCTTCCTCGCCGCCGGCCTCTTCTCCCGACTTCGGGGGTCTTGTCCCCCTCTTCGGTTCTTCTGCCGGGCCACCGCACCTTCTTATAGCTCTTTTACAGGCGGTGGCCCGGTCTTCTGTTTTTTCGGCGTAGGGAGTTCCCCTTGGAATCCATACCAGACCTAAGGGCCTGGTATGCTCTCGGAGGGGGAACCCATGCCAAATTTTTTTCATAATTTGGCGTGGAGTTCCCTCTTGAGAGCTCATTCTCTGATTGGCCGCGGCAAAAGTCACCTGGCCTGGGGCGACTTAAAGTCGTGTTGTAAGTCGTGTTCAGGTCGTGTCCAAGTTGCGTCCAAGTTGCCTCCAAAAGTCGTGTTGAAAGTCGTGTTGCCCCTGTGTGAACGGACCCTTAAGCTTTGCTGATTTATGTCTGCCCGAGGACGATGCAAATATTGTCCACCACTACTCATCATTGTTGAAGGAACGCCTAGCAATCTTTGAAGGAACACCAGAGTTCCAAAGAACCTTCGTTGAGAAAGGCTGATTTAGAGAAACCTTTTACATAAACTCAAATATGGAGGTCTCTAATTTCCATTTAGTATTCAGTACTAATAGTGCCCTAGGAAACTTTCACTACTGGTATATTTATCGCTTTTCAAATGGGCACATTTTGCAGTTCATTATTCATGTATCTTAGGGATCTTTCCTTTTTCTGTGCAGGAGTGAAAGAAACCTTCACCAATCGAAGGATTTACGATGGAGAACTTTTCACAAGCTCATTCTCAATTACTTATCAACCTGCACACATTGCTTCCATCTATAGAGCCAGTATATCTGATAAGGTCTGCACATGAGACCACTGTGTAGCCAGATCTAAAAAAGATCTGAACATACATGGTTCACACCTGGTCTGCGTCATCTACTACTGGAATAATGTAGCTGAACCTGTTTGTCTTTACTGCAGGTGATGTCACTGCTCTGAAATTAGCCTCCCGGTACTCCGGCTTCCTCCTACACTCCAAAAACATGCTGGTAAGTTAATTGGCCCTAGTATATGTATTGTACGTTTGACTGTGAGTTAGGGACAGGGACTGATGTGAATGTACAATACAGTAAGTCCCCTACTTATGAACAAATTCTGTTCTGGAAGCTCGTTCGTAAGTCCTACGTGTTTGTAAGTCCTACACAGATTAGTGTTTGTAGACAAAGGCTGCAAGCACTGATCAGTTTGTTCTGGCAGGGGGAGTTCCCCTGTCAAAACAAAATAGCACAGCTGGGGAGATCGCTGCACCAACATTGCTTGTGTTGGTACAGCGATCTGTAAAAAAATTTCATTCAGCCCGCTGAGTTGAAAGAAATAAAACTGTGCAGACACATGTTCTTATTCTTTGAGAGTTTGCATCTCGAAGGTTCGTATGTAGGGGACTTACTGTAAATATGTGTAAAGCGCAGTGTAAATTGACGGTGCTATATAAGTACCAATAATAAATAAATTAGCGCTTGCCTTGGAAGCCAGGTAAGGGCACCATCAGAGCTTCCTAAAAATGTTTTTCACTTTCTGAAGGTTTTCATTTTAGTTTTGAACCAGATTTGTTTTACAGCCCTTAGGTTTTTCTATATCTATCAGGGGCACAAATTACTGTTTTTTTTTTCTTACATTATAAAGAATGCAGCAGAAGTGATGAGATTTCATCTGCTGCAGCAAGAAGAGTGAGATCTCATGAACTATTCCTTTTAGGAGGACTTAAAGTAGTTGTAAACCTTAGTTTTTTTTCTAAATAACAAACATATCATACTTACAGTGCCTTGCGAAAGTATTCGGCCTCCTTGAACTTTTCAACCTTTTGCCACATTTCAGGCTTCAAACATAAAGATATAACATTTTTATTTTTTGTGAAGAATCACCAACAAGTGGGACACAATTGTGAAGTGGAACGAAATCTATTGGATTTTTGAAACTTTTTTAACTAATAAAAAAATGAAAAGTGGGGCGTGCAAAATTATTCGGCCCCCTTTCGTTAATACTTTGTAGAGCCACCTTTTGCTGCGATTACAGCTGCAAGTCGCTTGGGGTATGTCTCTATCAGTTTTGCACATCGAGAGACTGAAATTCTTGCCCATTCTTCCTTGCAAAACAGCTCGAGCTCAGTGAGGTTGGATGGAGAGCGTTTGTGAACAGCAGTTTTCAGCTCTTTCCACAGATTCTCGATTGGATTCAGGTCTGGACTTTGACTTGGCCATTCTAACACCTGGATACGTTTATTTGTGAACCATTCCTTTGTAGATTTTGCTGTATGTTTGGGATCATTGTCTTGTTGGAAGATAAATCTCCGTCCCAGTTTCAGGTCTTTTGCAGACTCCAACAGGTTTTCATCCAGAATGGTCCTGTATTTGGCTGCATCCATCTTCCCCTCAATTTTAACCATCTTCCCTGTCCCTGCTGAAGAAAAGCAGGCCCAAACCATGATGCTGCCACCACCATGTTTGACAGTGGGGATGGTGTGTTGAGGGTGATGAGCTGTGATGCTTTTACGCCAAACATATAGTTTTGCATTGTGGGCAAAAAGTTGGATTTTGGTTTCATCTGACCAGAGCACCTTCTTCCACATGTTTGGTGTGTCTCCCAGGTGGCTTGTGGCAAACTTTAGACGAGACTTTTTATGGATATCTTTGAGAAATGGCTTTCTTCTTGCCACTCTTCCATAAAGGCCAGATTTGTGCAGTGTACGACTGATTGTTGTCCTATGGACAGACTCTCCCACCTCAGCTGTAGTTCTCTGCAGTTCATCCAGAGTGATCATGGGCCTCTTGGCTGCATCTCTGATCAGTCTTCTCCTTGTCTGAGCTGAAAGTTTAGAGGGACGGCCAGGTCTTGGTAGATTTGCAGTGGTCTGATACTCCTTCCATTTCAAAATGATCGCTTGCACAGTGCTCCTTGGGATGTTTAAAGCTTGGGAAATCTTTTTGTATCCAAATCCGGCTTTAAACTTCTCCACAACAGATTAACGGACCTGCCTGGTGTGTTCCTTGGTCTTCATGATGCTCTCTGCGCTTTCAACAGAACCCTGAGACTATCACAGAGCAGGTGCATTTATACAGAGACTTGATTACACACAGGTGGATTCTATTTATCACCATCAGTCATTTAGGACAACATTGGATCATTCAGAGATCCTTGCTGAACTTCTGGAGTGAGTTTGCTGCACTGAAAGTAAAGGAGCCGAATAATTTTGCACGCACCACATTTTAGTTTTTTATTTGCTAAAAAAGTTTAAAATATCCAATAGATTTCGTTCTACTTCACAATTGTGTCCCACTTGTTGGTGATTCTTCACAAAAAATTAAAATTTTATATCTTTATGTTTGAAGCCTGAAATGTGGCAAAAGGTTGAAAAGTTTAAGGAGGCCGAATACTTTCGCAAGGCACTGTACCTCCACTGTGCAGTTAGTTTTGAACAGTGTGGCCCCGATCATTGTTTTCTGGGGTCCCTCGGAAACGCTTGTGGCTCCTCCCTGCATCGGTAAGCCCCCAGGGATCACCTTAATGCATTGGATGCATTAAGGTGAAAAAACAGGAGGGTTTACAACCCCTTTAATCTTTAATATTAGATCTGTGTTGCCTAAAAAAAAATGTTGATGACAAAATCCCTGCCATAAATAGAAACAGAACTTTGGTATCATAAGCATGGCTGAGCACTCGCTATTTCTATCAGACTTACTCTTGTGTTAAATCCATCTGCATTCTGAGTGATTTTGTAGAGCTGTGGAAACCTTAGCATGCTGTCTTGACTGCAGGTCCGCTCGCAGATTCCCAATGTGAAAGGCGGTAAGGCAGTGAAAATCTGTTGAGAGAGTAATAGTGATCACTACAAAGGTGATAACAATGTGGAAAGAGGACAGGAAAGACCTAAAGAGGTTGTTAATGTGTCACAGTCACAACGATCCAACAACTGCCATGCCCCATGAATTACTGAACAGCAAAGTAGTACGAATCATACAGTTCTATATTTGCATCGTAATAGGTTCTTATTATACACATGTAATGTTACATTTTTAATAACAATTTATTTGCTTATTAATAGTTTATTCATTTGCCTTTTCCAAGTTATGGAACTAACAAATATTCTTTGCCAAACTGTTTTCAGACCTACGTAGGCCAACCTACTAGGAGTCTACGGTGTGAATTTTAGAATATCCCCCAGTACAGACCTCTATTTGACATTATTGCCTTTATGCCTATAACTTCATTAAACTGACCCTGTTGAGAAATATCAAAAATTTATATCCGAATTAATGAAAACACATTTATTAACTTTTTCAAATATTCGTAGATTAGAATATTCGAAAATTCGTGAATTCCAAAAAATTCGTAAATTCAGAAATTTGAAAAAAATCTGAAATTCGAAAAAAATCTGAAATTCGAAAAATGTGTAAATTCATCAATTCCAAAAATGTCGGAACTCTAGAGCTTCTTGCCGGAACTGAGGGCTCCCACACACATGCATGCGAGTGACATCATCGCAGCTCTGGCCACACACAAACCTGGAAGAACATGTCAGCACCCTCGGCTGTGACTGGGCGCTGCTGCAGGGGCTTCGTTATAAGGTAATTATTTCATAATGAGCTAGTATGCAGTGCATTATGCCTTTGTCTTACAGGTTTTTTTTGTTTTGTCTTTTGTTTTTTTGTTACAGGGTTTACAACCACTTTAAATTGGAACTAAAGGCAAAACTTTATTTTTTATTTTTTATTTTTCAGATAGAGTAAGGAACGGTTTCTGCCATCTGTGTCCAATTGGCCGAAACAGGAAGTGAAAGGAAATCTCTCTAAAGCGAAGGAATTCCTGGTTTTCACAAGGCTCACTGGAATGAATGTTTTCCTTGGAAGGTTTCCCCTCTATTGCTATTCTGGGAACAACCCAAAATTTGGGATCTTCTTTTACTTTCACTTCCAATGATAATGGTAAACAGGACAAAAAGAGAGGGAGAATCTCCTTGACAGAGACACAGACAGCAATACAATCCTAAAAGGTGTTCTAATTTCTCTCCACTCTGACCTAAACTAAAAAAAAAGTTGTATCTTTAGTTATACATATACCTATAGTGCAGTGATGGCGAACTTTGGCACCCCAGACATTTTGGAACTACATTTCCCAAATCCCTGTGTGTTTCTTTGTATCTATATGGGAAAGTGAGTGTAGTGATATGTGTGGCAGCTGCTGCACCTGTAGGGCTCTTGTGAGGAAAACAGCTGGGCTTGCATCCCTTTAGTTGTGTTCCTATTGGGAGTATCTCACCAAAAATGACAGGGCAGGGGATGCCTGAAATCTTAGCGCAGACTTAGGAAACTGGGAAAATTGGTGAGCCAATCACACAAGCATAACATGATGTTTCTGGGGGACGTTCTGTATACATTCTGTGTACAGAACACCTCCAGGTAGCCATATTGCATTGCATTTTACAGAAAATTACAGCGGCTGCAGATTAAAAAACAAAGATAATTTTTAATAACATTCCATTACAATATGACTTGTGTCGCAATTCTATAATCTTATTTGCTATTTTTTCCCCCCACAAAAGTGGAGTTACCCTTTAAATTATTATTATACACAACTTATATATAATAATAAGTTAACCCTTTATATGACAGGTGATGTTTTATGGTATACTGGGGAAAAATTAAGGTTTTTTTAACCACTTCGCATCCAGGCCAATTCTGACATTTCTCTCCTACATGTAAAAATCATAATTTTTTTGCTAGAAAATTACATAGAACTCCCAAACGTTATATATGTTTTTTTAGCAAAGACCCTAGAGAATACAATGGCAGTCGTTGCAACTTTTTATCTTGCACGGTATTTGCGCAGCAATTTTTTGAACAAGTTTTTTTCTGAAAAAAAACTGTTTCATGCTTTAAAAAAAAAAAAAAAAACAACAGTAAAGTTAGCCCAATTTTTTTGCATAATGTGAAAGAAGAAGATACGCTGAGTAAATAGATATCCAACATGTCACGCTTTAAAATTGCACGCGCTCGTGGAATGGTGCCAAACATTGGTATTTAAAAATCCCCATAGGCGACGCTTTAATTTTTTTTACTGGTTACATGTTTTGGGTTACAGAGGAGGTCTAGGGCTAGAATTATTGCTCTCGCTCTAACGTTCGCGGCGATACATCACATGTGTGGTTTGAACACTGTTTTCATATGTGGGCGGGACTTACGTATGCGTTCGCTTCTGCGTACGAGCACACGGGGACAGGGGCGCATTACATTTTTTTTTCTTTTTTTAGTTTGACACTTTAAAAAAAATGTATTACTTTTATTCCTATTACAAGGAATGTAAACATCCCTTGTAATAGGAATATGGCACGATCGGACCGATTTACAGTGAGATATGGGGTCAATAAGACCCCATATCTCACCTCTAGGCTGGGAAGCCTAAAATAAAAAAACAAACGATCACGGCTTCCCAGCCAAAATGGCACCGTTAATTTGAATGCAGAGGCCGGGTGTGACGTCATAACATCGCGCCTGTCCTCTGAGCGATCATAGAGACTACGGGGACGATCTGGTCCGCCGGAAATCTCTATGGTATCATCCGAGGGCTGGCGGATCCTGTGACCGACTCACAGATGAAAGCGGTGAAGCGGTACAAGCACCGGAGGGTGGCGGGAGGGGAGGTCCCCTCCCGCCTCCCGTAAGAACGATCAAGCGGCGGAACAGCCGCTATGATCGTTCTTATAGTGCAGGGAATGCCGATATCTGAATGATGTCTGTGGCCTCAGGCATCATTCAGATATACCACCACAAAGCCCACAATGTCATATGACGTAGTATGGGCGCCAAGTGGTTAATATAACACTTATAATAAATGTGCAACACAGTGCAACAAGCATTGACAAGTGGAAAAGCATAAATAAAAACACGCATGTAAGTGTGAGGTTGCTCTCATATTGCATTCAGCATCAACAAATCAGATTTTTGTTTTTTTTGTTATGCTTTTTTGTAAATCATCTATAGAATTTTTTATTAACGTTACATGTGTTAACTTGGTCTTAAAATTTTTGTATTTTAGGAAGCCATTTTTATGAATGACCTGGGATACTGTCTTTTCTTCCCGCTAATCTCAAATTCGGAGAAATAATTGTGGAATAATAGATCCTTTGTTATGCTGGGCCTGAGGTGTCTCTCCAGAACTCACTGTCCACTGAAAGTGATCTTTCCTCCATTTATCTGCAGTTTCAGTCATTAGCAGGCTCTGTAGTATCTGTCATGCATTCAGCGTGCCTCTAATCCCACTCACATCCTAGTGATTTCTAAAGCTGTTTTTTTTTTCCCCGAGCTTCACTTACATACGGCTTTCAGAAGAGGTACAAATTGTCACCAGAAACCAGACCAGATGACACATTAGAAGTGCCCATTTTTGGCTCAAGAACTGGCTCTGCTGTATTATCTGGGGAAGTAAAATACACAGCATTTTAATGTTGTGTCTATTGACCGGGAAAATGCACAGCTGTGTATTTGTAGCTGTATGATGTCAGCGAAACAAATGGAATTAAGTGGTATGCAGAGAAGGGTTCCCAGACTGGCTAATTACTACAGGCATTGACTGTTAATTACATACAACTCTACACTGTAAATAGACATACAGGTATGCAATGTTATTTGGGGCTGTTGTTAATATCTGAATTTTTATTTGTGGAGAGAGTTTTTTCTTTAATCACTTCAGCTCTTCAGGAAGATTTACCCTTACAAACCACTTTGACCTACAGGTAAGCCTAGATTAAGGCTTACCTGTAGGTCCAAGAAATATCTCCTAAACCTATACGGTTTAGGAGATATTTGCCCGAAGACAGGCACCGCTGTTCGCCGTAGACAGCAGCGCGCAGGCGCACTGAGCGCGGAATTTCCAACAACGGAGCTGCCTCGCGTCGGCTCCCGTGCGCATGCGCGAGAGTGACATCATCGCGGCTTCGCCGAATGACAGCGGCGGAGCTGCGAGACCCCACCGAAAAGATGGATGCGCCGGACTACAGGGGACAGTGGTGACATCGCTGGCTCCTGTGTCAGGTAAGTGACACATAATGGGCTATTATGCGATGCATATTAGTCCATTATGCTTTACCTTTGCAGGGAATGAAAGAGGAAGTAAACCCATCAGGGTTTAATTCCTCTTTAATTTAACTGACAATTGTGTGATCAAGCACCGGTGTACCCAAATAACATTTATAGAAAAATAGATCTTTCTTTTGGTGGTATTTGATCACCTCTGCTGCTTTTATTTTTTACGCTATAAACAAAAAAAAACTACAATTTAAAAAAAAGAAAAGTACATATACACATATATATATATATATATATATATATATATATATATATATATATATATATATATATATATATATATATATATATATATATATATATATATATATATATATATATTTCTTACTTTTGGCTAAAACATACCCAATCAAAAAACTGAAAAAATCGAATTTCTTCATCAATTTAGGCCATTCTGCTACATATTTTTGGTAAAAAAAAATAAAAAATCCCAATAAGTGTATATATTGATTGGTTTGCACAAAAGTTATAGCATCTACAAACTATGGGATAGATTTATAGATTATTTATTTATTTATTTTACTTATAATCGCGGTGATCAATGGCGATTACTGATGCGACTTATAGTGGGACTGCGACATTGCGGTGGACAAATAGGACACTAAGTGACACTTTTTGGGGACTGGTGACACTAATACAATGAACAGTGCTAAAAATATGCACTTTCACTGTACTAAAGACACTGGCAGGGAAGGGGTTAACATCAGGGGAGATCAAAGGGTTAAATGTATGCCAAGGGAGTGCATGTTAACTGTGGGGGAGATGCTTGTACTATGGGAAGGCAGAGATCCATGTTCCTGCTTTGCAGGAACGCAGGATCACAGCCTTATCTTCTCACAGAATGGTGATCTGCCTTGTTCTGCCTGTGTCCCATGATCAGCGGGTTCCGGCGGATGAACCCACTGATTGGTTCCCGCTGTGTCCAATCACAGAGGGAGTGGATCGACGGTGGCACGCACTGGCGCCCCAGACCGGGGAGTACAGGATCACGTACAGGCACGTGATCCTGCCTGGGAGAGCCATCTTGCCGCTGTATACAGTATATGCAGTATACGGTCAGCAAGCCGTTAAAGGCAGCCCATACAATTATTGTGTTTTTTCATTCAACTAGTGCTTTGAAAAAACAAAAAAAAAAGATCCAATTCGAGGTGGATGGGGTAATCTTTCCTGCTGTAGTTTTGTATTCTGACAACGGGAAGGCTTCCCAGCCATCAGAATTCAATGATCAGTGCTGCCGATTATCATTACGGAAAGCCTGACAGGCTTGTGTACAACCAACCTGTTCATACATGGATCAAAATTCAGCCAGTTCCTGCTGAACTAGCTGAATTTTGAACCATGTATGACTGGCTTAAAGTGTAACTAAACCCAGGACCCTGCATTCACTATATCTGGTCTCCCACAGTACACAGAACATGGAAATACAGTAGTTTTAGTAAATACAAACTGCTAAATAAATTTTCTCATCAGCAGTTAGAGTAGTCTTGTGACTTCTATCAGTGTCTGGTTAAAGTTTGTAGGAGGAGTTTTTATTCTCCTTTGACTGTCCTATAAGACTGCAGGACCCCTGACCCTCTGTCTGGACAGTGCTGATTGGCCCTGTGCTGATCACATTCACTCTCCCAAGAAAAAAAAACACTCTCTAGCAATACACACCAAACTGAGCATGTGCAGCTTGTCCCCTACCCTCTGTACTATCCAGAGATGAGTTGGGGACACTAGAAGATGGCGAGGATCAGAGAAGACAGGATCAAACAGCCTTTTTAAACAATGCAGAGGTTTAACCCCTTAGGTTCCCCAGTGAATATAACAAGTATGCATTACTGCATATATAGACTGATTTTACTGTTGTGGCTTTAGTAACACTTTAAATATAGGATATGCTGTTTTTTTTTTTTTAAATATGCATTAAAAAATGATGATGAGTTTATGTTTTTAACTCTGTAGTAGATTTTATTTTTTTTCAAACAGATTTTATTTAATTGCATTTTTTCCGTATTTCACAGAACATAAAAATACAAATATAGTACAATAAACACATCACACAAAACTTCAATAAACAATAAACAGCAAAAACAAAAATACAAATAAAAAATGTAAGTAATAATACCACCTATAGACCATAATATACAAACATAGATATTAATAGTTTGTAGTTCAGATTTACCTACTGGGTCAACAGGGACATTGACTCCATCCATTGTGCCCAGATGGCATTGAACTTATTCATTGAGTTTTATGTTTTTCACTTCCACCTAAGGGCAATTTGTTTATGGGCCACAAAGAGGATGCAAAATGGTATTGGAAATAGGAAAAGTGTAAAGAGTAGGGTCAAGATAGCCCAATAGGCATATAAGGGGTTGAAATTGAATATTTAGATCAAAAAGCCCATTAAGTGTGCCAACCACCTCCTCCCTGTACCTTTTGAGTTTAGGGCACCTCCACAATTAATGTATTAGAGTACCTGAATTTCCACATCTGGCACATGCTGGATCAGATCTCAGGCCTATGGAATACAAAAATTCCGGGGTTCTACATACCCTATGTAGAATAAAAATCTGCGTCAATCTATGAGATGGAGAGAAAGAGGTGAGAGGAAGGGACCCGAAAAATCTCCTCCCAAGCCTCCTCTGAGACAGAGCCAATGTTCCCACCCCACCCTGGAGCAAATAGGAAAATAAAAAATTTCCCAAGAGGACTGTATAATTTACAGAAATAAGTCCTTTAGATAACTTAGCTTGCAGGCCCCTGGCCTGTTTCTTGTGGGCATCGGCAGTTTTTCAGGGCTGGGTATGAATTGGGAAAAATCCAGGCTCTTACCACCGTAACCTTTGCTGGATTCATTACCATCCACAGTGTTCCATCTCAAGGTAGTGTCATCTATAAAATACTTGGGTATAGCTATATCCGCTCATCCTCAGGTGTATATTTCAGGTAGTATAGCCACACTACTTTCTAGATTCAAAAGTCAAAGCAAAATCTGGTGTAAGCTATTCCTTTCTATAGTAGGTCTTATAAACCTACTAAAGATGATTTGGATGCCTCAGGTAATATACATTTTACAGAATTCCCCTGTTTGAAAACCCCTTCAAAACTTTGCAAAGATCAATAGCACATTTAGACATTTGATTTGGCGAAAAAGATTCCTGGGGGACTAGCAGTACCCAACCCAAAGCGGCTCAATTACAGCATTTTTCAGGATGTGATTCTGTAACATCTTCTCGTGCTGCCTTTTGTTTATTTCCCCAGGTGTTTGGGGGCCGGTCACCACTATATGTACTGGAGAGGACAATGGGGGTGGACTTCCTATGTCACCAAGCCCACCCTGGTGTCAATGTACAAAACATGGAATGCAGAAAAAAAACTCTTGGAAATCTCTTAAGCCCCATACACACTATCAGATTTTCTGCAGATTTTTTCCTTCTTTCCGATTTACCAAAACCATATAACATGAGCTCAAACCTTAGGAGTTTCAATGTGTATGCAATCAGGCAGGCCCATGCACTATGTGGTTTTGGTAAATCTGAAAGAAAAAATCTGAAAGTGTGTATGGGGCTTAACCCTACTAGATACCCTACTAGATATATTCCTATCTGGGGTAACTAATGGCAGGTTTTGTGAGTTATCTATTCTTCAAGGTTTTCAAAGATGGGAGAAGGCTGTGGAAATCATCCTAGTTCAACTATAAGAGAATGGCCATCTTAAAAACTATGAGCAGCTAAGGATGGAGTACCCCCTACGGCCCAGGTGGTTTTATCAGTTTCTTCAGTTGCATCATGCATTATGTACCGTTTTCTTCAGCTGAGCTGTCCTTTTCCCACCACTCCTGCCCTCGATAGAATAGTGTAGTAGATTTTTTTGTACTGGTTTTAAATACAGTGGAGTGTGGCTATCACTAAAAAGACAGGGGAAGCCTAATATTAATTTTGGATTGTTTGCTTTTGAATGTGAACTTATAATAAGCTATGTGGAAGGGGAGATTACTGACTATGTTATATGTGTGCCGCCCCAACAGGGCATAGAATTTATATAGACTGTTTTCTTAACCATTTTCTATGGACTTTTATATTTAGTTCACATGCTGCCATCTAGTGACCTTTTGTGGTAATGCACTTGTTTTCTCAAATGTATTTTCCCTTTTGTTATGACACCCTTCTTTTGTATGTAATGCTCCACCCTTCTTCCTATGTTTGTACTTCCTGTGTTATGGATGCAGCAACAAGCCACGTGTAGCAGGGCACATGTATTCTGCATTGTAAGCTACAGACAATATCATCTTTTGACCGCATGAATACTACAACCGATTCATCTGTTTGTAACCTGTCATCTGCTGTAACCTGATGTTCATAATAAAAGCAACTTGTGGATGGAATTGGTATTTGGTGAGTTCAAACAATCTGATGAGGATTGTCCTCAGTGATTATATCTTATACAGGCCAGGCATAGAGGTCTCACAAGAGATAGTCTCTTCACAACAATCGGAGTCAGAATAATATACATACATTTTAACTGAGGATAATATGAAGCACAAAGAAGAAATCGTGCATTGAACTTCTATGTATGACAAAGGAACGCTGAATGGGGGACAGGTGGATGATTGATAGCCCCGATCCCCATTCATAGATCCTGTTCATTTGTAGAAGCTGTAGTGCAGCTTCTATGAATGGCAGATCAGGCAGAAAAGTCCAGGCATAGTCAAGTTCTCTTGATGGGAGCTCCTGGTAGCCCTTTAGCAGTATGAACCCCTGCTGCATGAGAAGATTATTGGGGTGTGAGGGATGGGTAGCACAGATAAAGATTTCTACAGAAGATAGAAGAATCAGGACAAGGGGTACAGCATACTAGCTATAAGTGGGTCAGGAATGGTCTGGGGAGGCATATCCATGGAGGGAAGGAACCAACCTCTGCAGGCTAGACAATGGCACCCTGACTGCCATTAGGTATTGGGATGAAATCCTTGAAACCACTGTCATACCCTACGCTGGTGCAATGGGTCCTGGGTTCCTTCTGGTGCATGACAATGCCTGGCCTCATGTGGTGGAAGTATGCATTCAGTTCCTAGATGTTGAAGGAATTGATACCATTGAATGGCTCCCATGCTCGACTGACCCAAATCTAATAGAACACCTTTGGGACATTGTGTTTCAGTCCATCCGATGATGCAAGGTTGCCCCTCAGTCTGTTCAAGAGCTCAGTGATGCCCTGGTCCAGATCTGGAGGAAATACCCCAGGACACCATCCGTCGTCTCATTAGGAACATGTCCCTAAGTTCTCAGGCATGTATACAAGCACTTGGGGACCATACAAGCTACTGAGTACCATTTTGAGTTGCTGCAATGACATTTCAGCAAAATGGACTAGCCTGCTGCTGCATCATATTTTCACTTTTATTTTCAGGATGTCTTTGAATTCAGACCCCTGTAGGTTGATAATTTAAATTTCCATCAAACAATGTGGCTTCCTTTCGTTCCTAAAATATTACCCAGTCCATATCAGCATGATATTTTTCCCAATTGAGATCTGATGTGGTTTCAAAGTGTTTCTTAAATTTTTTGAGCAGTGTATATAAATATTTGACTGTCCATAGCCTAGCCAGAGTTCTACTTTAACCACTTTCAGACCGGACCAATTTGCTGGTCAAAGACCAGACCACTTTTTGCGATTCGGCACTGCGTCGCTTTAACTGACAATTGCGCGGTCGTGCGACGTGGCTCCCAAACAAAATTGACGTCCTTTTTTTCCCACAAATAGAGCTTTCTTTTGGTGGTATTTGATCACCCCTGCGGTTTTTATTTTTTGCGCAATTTTGAAAAAAACGCATTATTTTTTACTTTTTGTTATAATAAATATCCCCCAAAAATATATAAAAAACATTTTTTTCCCTCAGTTTAGGCCGATACGTATTCTTCTACATATTTTTGGTAAAAAAAATCACAATACGCGATTATTGATTGGTTTGCGCAAAAGTTATAGCGTTTACAAAATAGGGATAGTTTTATAGCATTTTTATTAATAATTTTTTATTATTTTTTTTTTTTACTAGTAATGGCGGCTATCAGCGATTTTTATTGTGACTACGACATTGTGGGGGACCCATCGGACATTTTTGACACATTTTTGGGACCATTGTCATTTATACAGTAATCACTGCTATACAAATGCAGTGATTCCTGTGTAAATGCCACTGGCAGTGAAGGGGTTAACCAGTGGGTGGCAGTGTAGGGGTTAAGTGTTCCTAGGGGTGTGTTACTAACTGTGGGGGGGTTGGGCTTTCATTTAGTGAACACTGATCTCTGCTCCAATCACATGGAGCAGAGATCAGCGTCACTAGTTGCTAGGCAGAATGAAGAAATGCTGTTTACAACGGCATTTCTTCATTTGGCCGCTCCGTGAGACGATCGTGGGGATGGCCGCGGCGATCGAGTCTGTGGGTTCCGCGACCGGACTCACGGGGGTCCTGACCAGCGCGGGAGCGCGCCGCCGGTGGCGCGCTCCCGATGGCAGGGCAGCAAATTTAAAGGGACGTACATGTACGCCCATTTGCCTGCCCGTGCCATTCTGTCGACGTACATCGTCGTGCGCTGGTCGGCAAGTGGTTAAGACACTGGCCAGCTGTTTAAATTTCAGTGGCAGACATCCCGCACTTTATAAAACACTAACATACAAAGTTAAAGTGTTAGCCCTTGTACACAGGGTCGGAGATTCTGACAACCAAATCCGTCGGACAAAGTTGTCGGAAAATCCGTCATGATGACGTTATTTCGTTACGACCGGACTACGTTCACGCTAGTAGCCAATAGCTTTGTCCGATTGGAATTCTCTACACATGATCGGAGTATGTCCGATCGGAGCATTTTGTCGGAAAATTTTACCGGCAAGTTGGAAAAGTTGGTCCGTCGGATACTCCAACGGAAACAGTCCGATGCAGACCACACACAGTCGGAATATCCGACAAAACGCTCCGATCGGACACATTCCATCGGAATCTCTGACCATGTGTACGAGGGCTTACTAAATACACAACATTAAAATCAGCCTGTACAGTGCCTTGAAAAAGTATTCATACCCCTTGACATTTTCCACATTTTGTCACGTTACAACCAAAAACGTAAACGTATTTTATGTGATAGACCAACACAAAGTGGCACATAATTGTAAAGTGGAAGGAAAATGATAAATGGTTTTCAAATTTTTGGACAAATAAATATCTGAAGTGTGGTGTGCATTTGTATTCAGCCCCCCGAGTCAATACTTTGTAGAACCACTTTTCCCTGAAATTACAGCTGCAAGCATTCTTAGGATATGTCTCCTCCAGCTTTGCACATCTAGAGAGTGATATTTTTGCCCATTCTTCTCTGCAAAATAGCTCAAGCTCTCTCAGTTTGGATGGAGCGCGTCTGTGAACAGCAATTTTAAGTTTTGCCAAAGATTCTCAATTGGATTTAGGTCTGGACTTTGACTGGGTCATTCTAAAGCCCTTGTACACACGGTCGGACATTCTGCCAACCAAATCCGTTGGATTTTGTCCGACGGATTTTGTCCAACGGATTGTGTCCGAAACTGTTGCATACACACGGTCGGACCAAGTTGTCGGAAAATCCGATCGTTCAGAACGTGATGACGTTATTTCGTTACGACGGGACTACATTCACGCTAGTAGCCAATAGCTTTGATGTAGGAATTTGATCTGAGCATGCGTGGCAGTTTGTCCAATCAAAATTCTCTACACATGATTGGAGTATGTCTGATCGGACCAGTTTGTCGGAAAATATTTCCAACAAGTTGGAAAATTGGGTCCGACGGATATTCCGATGGAAACAGTCCGATGCATACCACACACAGTCAGATTATCCGACAAAACGGTCCGATAGGACACATTCCGTCGGAATCTCCGATCGTGTGTACAAGGGCTAGCACATGATCTAAACCATTCCATTGTAGATCTGGCTGTTTTCTTCTAAGATTTTCCTTGCCTTGTATTTGGCTCCATAAACTCTGGCCAGCTTCCCTGTACCTGCAAAAGCATCTCCACAACATGATTCTGCCACCACCATGTTTCACGATGGGGATGGTGTGTTCAGGGTGATATGCAGTGTTCATTTTTTTTGACACATAGAATGTTGCTTTTAGGCCAAAAAGTTTGATTTTGAGCTCCCCTGACCAGAGCACCTTCCTCCACATTTTTGCTGTGTCCCTCACATGGCTTTTTGCAATCTGCAAACAGGACTTCTTATGGCTTCCTTTCAACAATGGCTTTCTTCTTGCCACTCTTCCATAAAGGGCAGATTTGTGGAGTGCACAACTAATAGTTGTCCTGTGACAGATTCTCCCACCTGACCTGAACTTGACTATGCCTGGCCTTTTCTACCTGATCTGCACTACAGCTTAAATTAATGACACAGGATCTATGAATGGAGAGGACGGGGCTATCAGTCATCCATCCCCATTCAGTGGCCCTATGTCATACAGTATCTGTAAAAGTGAGAACACCCTCACATATTTGTAAATATTTATTTATATCTTTTCATGTGACAACACTGAAGAGATGACACTTTACTACAATGTAAAGTAGTGAGTGTACAGCTTGTATAACAGTGTAAAGTTGCTGTCCCCTCAAAAAAACTCAACACACAGCCATTAATGTCTAAAACGCTGGCAACAAAAGTTAAGACAACCCTAAGTGAAAATGTCCAAATTGGGCCTAAAGTGTCAATATTTTGTGTGACCACCATTATTTTCCAGCGCTGCCTTAACCCTCTTGGGTATGGAGTCCAGCAGAGCTTCACAGGTTGCCACTAGAGTCCTCTTCCACTCCTCCATGACATCACAGAGATGGTGGATGTTAGAGACCTTGCGCTCCTCCACCTTCCATTTGAGGATGCCCCACAGATGCTTAATAGGGTTTAGGTCTGGAGACATGTTGGCCAGTCCATCACCTTTGCCCTCAGCTTCTCTAGCAAGGCTGTCGTCTTGGAGGTGTGTTTGGGGTCCTTATGTTGGAATACTGCCCTGCGGCCCAGTCTCCAAAGGGAGGGGATCATGCTCTGCTTCAGTATGTCACAGTAGATGTTGGCATTCATGGTTCCCTCAATGAACTGTATATCCCCAGTGCCGGCAGCACTCATGCAGCCCAAGACCATGACACTCCCACCACCATCCTTGACTGTAGGCAAGACACACTTGTCTTTGTACTCCTCACCTGGTTGCTGCCCCACACGTTTGACACCATCTGAACCAAATAAGTTTATCTTGGTCTTATCAGACCACAGGACATGGTTCCAGTAATTCGTGTCCTTAATCTGCTTGTCTTCAGCAAGCTGTTTGCAGGCTTTCTTGTGCATCATCTTTAGAAGAGGCTTCCTTCTGGGATGACAGCCATGCAGACCAATTTGATGCAGTGTGCAGAGTATGGTCTGAGCACTGACAAGCTGACCCCCCACCCCTTCAACCTCTGCAACAATGCTGGCAGCACTCATACGTCTATTTCCCAAAGACAACCTCTGGATATGACGCTGAGCACGTGCACTCAACTTCTTTGGTCGACCATGGCGAGGCCTGTTCTGAGTTTAAACCAGTCGTGTTAAACAGCTATATATGGTCTTGGCCATTGTGCTGCAGCTCAGTTTCAGGGTCTTGGCAATCTTCTTATTGCCTAGGCCATCTTTATGTAGAGCAACAATTCTTTTTTTCAGATCCTCAGAGAGTTCTTTGCCATGAGGTGCCATGTTGAACTTCCACTGACCAGTATGAGAGAGTGAGAGTGATAACACCCAATTTAACACACCTGCTCCCCATTCGCACCTGAGACCTTGTAACACTAACAAGTCACATGACACTGGAGAGGGAAAATGGCTAATTGGGCCCAACTTGGACATTTTCACTTAGGGGTGTACTCACTTTTGTTGCCAGTGGTTTAGACATTAATGACTGTGTGTTGAGTTATTTTGAGGGGACATCACATTTACACTGGTATACAAGCTGTACACTCACTACATTACATTACATTGTAGCAAAGTGTAATTTCTTCAGTGTTCACATGAAAAGATATAATAAAATATTACCAGCAATTTGAGGGGTGTACTCACTTTTGTGAGATACTGTACATAGAAGCTCAATGCAGGATTTCTTCTTTGTGCTTTCTTATTACCCTTAGTTAAAATGTATGCATATAACATAGTCAGTAATCTCCCCTTCCACATACCTTATTATAAGTTCACATTCAAAAGCAAAAAATCTAAAATTAATATTAAGCTTCCTCTGTCTTTTTAGTAATAGCCACACCCCACTGTATTTACAACCAGGACCAAAAATAAAATGAGGCTGTTTAGTTTTCCCCAAAAATGTACATTCTTATAAAGTGTTAAAAACATAAACTTATCATTTTTTTAATGCAATATTTAAAATAAAACATCATATCCTATATTTAAAAGAAAATATATACAGATGAAGAAAGGCAAAGGTCTCAATAATATGGGCTCTCGTGTATTGTAATTTGTATGTCTTTTTAGGGAGCTGCTGTTTTTTTTCTCTTTTTTTTTTTAGCTCTGAATTTTGATTATATGATTAAGATATACGATTTTTTAGTGTGTATTTAATGTAAAAAAAAAAAATTATGGGTATTTTCTACTTTCCAACCAGGATTCACACATTTATCTACCTAACTGGATCCAATTGGAAAAGTGTTAATTCTGTGTGAAATGTCTGAAAAGCCCCTTTCACATGGGCAGTACCAGTGTACGTCAAGGCAAAAAAAAATTTGTTTGTTCAGGTTTTTTTTGGTAAATTGAAAAAAAATTAGACATTCAAACTAGGCTGGATTTACACCTGAGTTTTTTTGTGTCTGTAAACAAGCATATTAGGAGCTTATTTGGGATGTTTAAATATGTATTTAAGCATCAGGATTTTTTTGGTTTAGCCAATGAAAAGCAGTAGAGGGAGGAAACTAGTTCTTACAGGCTAGATCAGCCTTTCTCAACCCTTTCAACACAGAGGAACCCTTGAAATAGTTCTCCGGTCTTGAGGAACCCCTGCTAAAAATGAGAACTCTACAACTTATGATACATTAGTGTGATGGTCAGTGAGAGGAATGGTCCTTACACTTGGGGTCATTGGGAAGAATTACCTCCTTACAGATACCTAAAAAGATCAATGGTGTCAGTGGGAACTTATCTGAGAGGCAGAAATTGCCAATGCTGAAGGAACCCCTAGCAACCTCTGGAGGAACCCTACGGTTCCTCCCCACGGATCCCTTGTCACCTCCTCCCATACTCGCCTCCAGGATTTCTCCAGAGCTTCTCCCATCCTTTGGAACTCCCTACCCCAATCTGTCCAACTGTCCCCTAATCTATCCATCTTTAGATGATCCCTGAAAACCCTTCTCTTCAAAGAAGCCTATCCTGCTTCGAACTAACACTGGTTTACTTCCTCCATTAGCTCATCCCCCACAGCTATTACCTTTTGTATCAATTGCCCCTTCCTTTTTAGATTGTAAGCTCTAACGAGCAGGGCCCTCTGATTCCTCTTGTACCAAATTGTAATGAAACTGTAATGTCTGCCCTCATGTTGTAAAGCGCTGAGCAAACTGTTGGCGCTATATAAAACCTGTATAATAATAATAATAATAACCCTGGTGGAGAATCATTGGGCTAGATAGTGCCCCCTTATGAGCAGTTTAAAGTGGTTGTAAACCCTTACAACACACTTTGACCTACAGGTAAGCCTAGATTAAGGCTTACCTGTAGGTCTAAGAAATATCTCCTAAACCTACACGGTTTAGGAGATATTTGCAGAAAGACAGGCACCGCTGTCTACGGCGCATGCACCGTAGACAGCAGTGCGCAGGCGCACTGAGCACGGCACCGTTAACGGCGAAGATGCTGCGTGTGGCGGGTCCCGTGCGCATGCGCGGGAGTGACGTCATCGCGGCTTCGCCGAATGACAGCGGCGGAGCAGCGAGACCCACCGAGAAGATGGATGCGCTGGACTACAGGGGACAGCGGTGACTTCGCTGGCTCCTGTGTCAGGTAAGTAACACATAATGGACTACTATGCGATGCATAATAGTCCATTATGCTTTACCTTTGCAGGGAATGAAAGAGGAAGTAAACTCATCAGGGTTTACTTCCTCTTTAAACCTTTTATTGACTATGAATGGCTGTCTACTTAGTTTGTCAAGTAGTATCGATAGTACAAAGCACAGGTTATAAAACCCAGGATTACCCTATTTTATGTAGACTGAGTGATGGGCTGAGAGAGAAGATCAGATCCACACATGGGGAAAGTATGAATTGTCTTAGGAAGAAATATTTAAAATTTTTATGAATGAAAGTTTTTACTTTATTGCCATGGTCAAGTGGCATGGATCTTTTTAACGTTCTTTATATGCAAAATAGGTGGTAGGTGTATTGGGAACATGAAATCCAGAAGACAACATGTTATTTAACGTTAGACCAATACTACTAGACAAATGTGAAAACATCATCTCAGACCTCTGCCGGGGGACTGGTTCTTGATTTATGGAAAATGTGGTTTTATACCGAATTTACTTCCACAACAACTGTTTTAAATATGGGGCATATGCTGCAACAGAACAAGATGTTTTCTCTCAAAATATAGTTTAACATAACATGAAAAAAATGGGAGTAAGATAATGGATTGCGATTAACATCACAGACAGAACTAGTGAGGGAACTTTCTTCCTACTTTTATGTGTAATCAAAAACCAAAAATGAGTCACTTACCACATTGTACAAGCCAATGCACCATCGTTCAAACAAGATTTGTCCAGAAAATCCATTAACAAATGCGAACCAAAGCTGAAACATAAGACAGAGGTACAATATTATATTTTGATACTTGACTAAATGTTTCCATATATTGGGGGGGGAAGGGAAGGGAAGGGGGGGCAGAGACGTTGGAATGTGGACCACCAGCTGGATACAGCTGTGTGATGTTGCTAGAATGTAATTATCATTGTTGTTTCAAAGTCGTTCTGCTCAAATCAGCTTGTTATGGTGAATATTTTACCTGGGCTGTTTTGGGCTCTGTGGCATACATCAGTTGTACACGCCTTTCTGCACACTGTGTGCATAGTCAGGAAGATCACAAATAATGTTCACCAGATGCATGTTCTTCCACCAGAGCCTTGATTAAACTATTAGGTCACTCTGCTAAGCGAAATCTGCACCATAATACAAGCATTCTAGGAGCTTATATCTACAAGCATACATGTGTATGGTGAGCCCATGTCTGGGTCTGGTATTACATTTTTATTTCCTCTTTTTTTTCAGTACACCTGTGGATTTGCAGCAAACAAAATGCTGCAACAGATGAGAACAGGAAAGGCAGGCAATCCCATTATTTTTTTTTATATGAAAGCTGTAGTCTCACTTAACATTAAAGGGTTTTTTCTTTATTGTACATCACGGGACACAGAGCAACCATAATAATGATTGTATGTGTTATACGCCACCTACTGATGGATGGACACTGGCAGATAGTCAAACAAGGAGTTCCCCCCTCTATATAACCCCTCCTACACAGGAAGGACCTCAGTTTTTTTGCCAGCTTCTGTAAGGTGGAATGGTCACTGAGGTCTGGATGGTTCAATTTAGAATCATGGACTTCATTCGGATCCTTTAGAAAAAACTATCAGCCAAAATGGATGTACCCGAGCCTCGGAATAAGAAAAGATTCCTCGAGATTGTCCTGTAATGCGGCCTTACGGCGCTGGACTCTGCGTAATGGAACCCTGTGCAGTGTTTGTTCTGACCAAGGTGCTTTCCTGCAGGGTGCTATACAGGTCCAGGGAAGTGGACCCCAAATTTAGGGGGACTCAGTCCCCAAAGGTCTTTTATGACAAAGCTCACCATGGTGGGTGAAGGATGGACTCCTGTTATGTTCAGAGTCCTGCAGCAGGAATGGTAAGTCCTGCATTTTTGCAGTTTCTCTTTTTAAAAAGAAAACAAAGAGAGAGATCTGACTGTCTGTTCTCCCAGTGGCCACTGGGGGCAGTGTGCTGTTTAATTATGCTGCTCAATAAGGCCCTTTTTTTATATAGGTAGGAAGTGGAAGGGCGACCATGTTACAAAAGTCATGTGGTCGACAGCTCGACAGCAGGGCCTCTTGAGATATAACACCAGCCCATGGATACTAGTGAAGTGTGAGTATTTACTATGGGAGAAATGTGTGGCCAGACAAGTCATGACTACATACTGCATACTTATTGCTTAATTTGGGGGGCCTGTACAACTGTAAGTCGATACACCCCTAGCAGTGCATTTAAAGTGTTGGGTCTCCAGAATACTGTGCATTTGGCACAAAAATGGTACAGGGCCTGGAGCAGTTGAACAGATGCATATTTGCAAACTTCAGAATAATGTGCATGTGGTCTGCAGGAGCTTACTTTTAGGCTGAAGCAGAAAAGGGCTGCATGGCATGCATATGTGCTAAACTAATAAAACCTAGTATGGGGCCAAGGGCAGTTGGTCAGGTGCAACATAGTATACATGCTTGCAAGCTTGTTGCCTAAACGCATGCTTGAATAAAAACGTTTTGCATAGATGTTGCATACAGACATACATACATGTGGCATAAGCACATGTTTGGAAGACCATGGGCATCGGTGCACTTGAAGGAGTTGTCTCCAGAATAGATTGTTTTGGGGCTCCCTTTTCACGCTTTTGCTGCAACTTTAATGCCATTTTGCGGCGACGTGAAGCAATGCTGTGTAATCTTGAGGCTTATGGAACTCAAGTCATGGCAAGGTTGGACCAGAGTGGCGCATGGGCTGCTCTAAGGTCACTGCGACTTGAAGTCGCACGGATGTGAAGAGTACTCATTGGAAATCATGGAGTGCGCCTTGCAGTCCCAAGTCACAGGACGGGTCGCAGAGGTGTGAAAGAGGTCCTAGGCTGTTGAAGCAGCATAGAGATTGCATTTGATGCCCTATGTACAGTGGGGCAAAAAAGTATTTAGTCAGCCACCAATTGTGCAAGTTCTCCCACTTAAAAAAATGAGAGAGGCCTGTAATTGTCATCATAGGTATACCTCAACTATTAGAGACAAAATGTGGAAACAAATCCAGACAATCACATTGTCTGATTGGGAAAGAATTTATTTGCAAATTATGGTGAAAAATAATATATGTTGTCAATATCAAAAGTTCATCTCAATACTTTGTTATATTTCCTTTGTTGGCAATGACAGAGGTCAAATATTTTCTGTAAGTCTTCACAAGGTTGTCACACACCGTTGCTGGTATGTTGGCCTATTCCTCCATGCAGATCTCCTCTAGAGCAGTGATGTTTTGGGGCTGTCACTGGGCAACACGGACTCCAAAGGTTTTCAATGGGGTTGAGATCTGGAGACTGGCTAGGCCATTCCAGGACCTTGAAATGTTTCTTACGAAGCCACTTTTTTAATTCCCAGGGCGGTGTGTTTGGGATCATTGTCATGCTGAAAGACCCAGCCACATTTCATCTTCAATACCCTTGCTGATGGGAGGGGGTTTGCACTCAAAATCTCATGATACATGGCCCCATTCACTCTTTCATGTACACGGATCATTCGTCAGTCGTCCTGTTCCCTTTGCAGAGAAAAAGCCCCAAAGCATGATGTTGCCACCCCCATGCTTCACAGTAGGTATGGTGTTCTTTGGTTGCAACTCAGCATTCTCTCTCTCCAAAACATGATGAGTTGTGTTTCTACCAAACAGTTCTACATTGGTTTCATCTGACCATATGACATTCTCCCAATCCTCTTCTGGATCATCCAAATGCTCTCTAGCAAACCTCTGATGGGCCCGGACATGTACTGGCTTAAGCAGGGGGACATGTCTGGCATTGCAGGATCTGAGTCCCTGGCGGCATAGTGTGTTACTGATGGTAGCCTTTGTTACGTTGGTCCCAATTCTCTACAGGTGCCCCCCTGTGGTTCTGGGATTTTTGCTCACTGTTCTTGTGATCATTTTGACCCCACGGGGTGAGATCTTGCATGGGGCCCCAGATCGAGGGAGATTATCACTGGTCTTGTATGTCTTCCATTTTCTAATTATTGCTCCCACAGTCGATTTCTTCACACCAAGCTGCTTGCCTATTGCAGATTCAGTCTTCCCAGCCTGGTGCAGGTCTACAATTTTGTTTCTGGTGTCCTTCAACAGCTCTTTGGTCTTCATCATAGTGGAGTTTGGAGTGTGACTGTTTGAGTTTGTGGACAGGTGTCTTTTATACTGATAACAAACAGGTGCCATTAACCCCTTCCCGCTGAGCGTACACAGATGTGCGTACTCGGCTTCCGGGGGGTATACCGGGATGATGCCCGCACCTGCAGGCATCATCCCGGTACCATCTTTTACAGCGGACGATTGGCTATCAAGCCATAACAACCGAAGTGGCTAAAAGCCGCTCGGCTGTTATGCCGGAGGAGCGGGAGGGGACGTCCCCCCTCCCGCCACTGTTACCGGTGCTCCCGTTCGATCGGGAGCACCGATTCATGATCGGATGCCTCCGGCTGCTGGGGAGGAACTGGAATGACGCCATAATCGGTGTCATTCCAGTCTCCTAATAGTAAACACGGAAGCGACGTCATGACGTCACTTCCCATTTACTCGGCTGTCAATGGTGCCGGCTTAAAAAAATATACAGTATTCAGAATTGCCGTATTCGGCGATCTGAATACATTGAAGTGTAAAGGAGGGATGGGGGCTCTTTTAGACAAAATCCGACGGATTTGGTTGTCGGAATGTCCGACCGTGTGTACAAGGGCTTAGACTAGCTAGATGACTTAGAAGGGTGCCACCGCCCTCAGGTTCAGTGGTCTGGCAATGTTTACATTTCCTGTTGGACCAATGGCATCAGGGTGATCTGGGCCACTGTGGCACTTGATCTCGGATCAAGCTTGGTTAGTCTGTTAGACTAGCTAGATGACTTAGAAGGGTGCCCCTGCCGTCAGGTTCAGTGGTCTGGCAATGTTTACATCTCCTGTTGGACCAATGGCATCAGGGTGATTTGGGCCACTGTGGCACTTGATCTCGGATCAAGCCTGGTTAGTACTTGGATGGGAGACTGCCCAGGTTTCCCTCCTAAGTGAAGGAGGCACCTGAGGGAGCAGTCTCTGAGGCTACGTCCTTATCTGGGTCAGTCTTTTCCTTGCATTGGGACTTGGAGCAAAAGTTATGGGCTCATTATTGTAAAACAATGAAATGGTAGCAGCTTCAAAACTGAATAGGGACATGAGGTCTATCTTTAGATCTCAATCTGATGAGCATCCTTTTGCTTCAGATAGGCTTGGTCTGTTCAGTGATGACCTCTCTGCAAGAGGTAGATTGCGGGGCCCATAATCATCAGGAAACACACAGCTTCATGTGCCAGGCTGTTTCCAGCCTCATCAAAGATTTCTGTAACTGCAGTGGAAAGTCGTCTGTTTTCTTTTTTGTGACCATCCTTCGGGCTGACCACAGCTTCTGAGGTTCACAAAGCTCCTAGCTCCGGAGCTGGACTTGCTAAAGACGCAGGGGCGGGGTCAATCTCAGTATAACTCAATAACCTTTTGATCAGGAAGCAGTTGGTCTAGAATTTCCTTCAATACATTTTTAAGTAGCAAGCTGTATCTAGGTTGAAGCACATTCCTTGTGTATAGTCCTACTCCAGGTCTTGGAGAGGATCATTCTCGCTCTGCCTGGAACTTAAAGATCCAGACATTGGATTGCCGGATGGCTCTGTTCCCGGGGTGTTGCACAGCTAAAGATTGTTGTTGATGGTTTGGAATCTAGAAAGATTGAATTCTTCCTTTCAGGTATTGGAAGATAATAACCACTGATGCCAGTTTCTCCGTTTGGTTTGAGGGTGGCTACAGTTCAGTGGACTTGGTCTCCACAGGAGAGTATACTGCTCATAAATATCTTTGAGCTTTTGGCCAGTACACTTTGCTCTAGATTATGGTACAAACCAGTTGTACATTCTATCCGGGAAAGCCTCTGCAGAGGCATATATATCAACCACCAGG
This sequence comes from Lithobates pipiens, assembly GCF_037356315.1. NCBI lineage: Eukaryota > Metazoa > Chordata > Amphibia > Anura > Ranidae > Lithobates > Lithobates pipiens. Next base: position 610,368,166 of record NW_027507748.1, read on the forward strand.
GCGGCACCAGGAGTCATGCGGCTCAGGAAGGTGAACCACATTCTGTCTGGGACAACACAAGGACTGTCTCTATCATCCGTGCATATTCCAGGTATAGAATAGTGGCAAAAGGAAATCTGCAGGTGAATCTACACTCTATTCCAAGTTCTACAACAAGTTGGGACAGGTTGTGTCCGGGACTAGGGTCCACTGGCAATAGGGGTAGATGCACTCATAACACCTTGGGGATCAGTTTTCCCTTTTTTTGCACTTCACTCCGTTTCAACTTCTCCCGCATCTTTTGCGAAGAATCCGGGAGGTGGTAACACTGATACTAGTGTTAGCCAACTTAGCCCAGGAGGGCTTGGTACACCAACATAGCAAGTCTTGCGGGGGTCACTTCTTGAACATTCCCAGTCCAGCGGGACCTAATGGTCTTGAGTCTTGTATCTCAGCACCGTTGAGCCCCTGGAAGACAGCTTCGGGGAACTTCAATTACAGGACTTGGAAATATTTTTTTGCCTGGGGTGAAGCCAGGAAATGGCACCTGCAGAAATATGTGGGTAGGAGATTTTCTTTCTTTCTCCAATCGGTAGGGGAAAGGAGATTGGCCTTAAGTACCATTAACGGTCAGGGTTCGTCTCTATACATTTTTTTTCAGAGGTGGTTGTTTCTCACTCCTTGATTCATACTTCATACAGTGTGTAATGTAGACAATCTCGCCTGTCAAACCATTCTTGCGTCCTTGGGACTTGAATTTAATCTTGACTGTGCTTGCAGAGGCCACTTTTTGAACCAATCAAGAGATTCTGTTAGTCCTTTACCTCGGAAGGTAGCTTCTTTGGTTGCTATCGCTTCACTAAGTGGAGTGTGAGTTGACGGCTCTTTCATGCAAGGAGCTGTTTTTAGTCTTGCATCATATTAAGGTGATATTGCCTCCTCATCCATTTTTTGCCTAGTATGGTGTCTAGTTTTCACTTGAATCAAGACAATATCTTGCCTTTTCTGATCATCAGTTGGCAGGAGTTGGATCACTGCATACTCTGGAGGTAGTTCTGGCAGTCAAAATTACTTGATTAGTCAGTACAGGTCAGGAATCCTGGTTTGTGCTGCCAGAAGAGCCCGGGAAGGGCAAGAGGCATCCAAGTTAACAATTTTTCCTTGGATTTGCCAATTAATCATTTGAGCCTATAGCTTGAAAGGGCAAGGTCCCCCACCCCTTTTTTTGGTAAAAGCGCTCGCTACCAGGTGTGTGGGGGTATATTGGGCCATCTCCTACCAGGTGTCAGTGGCTCAGGATTTAAGGCCATTACATGGTCTTTTGTTTATACATTCACAGAATTTTACCAAATAGATATCAAAGCCACAGAGGATACTGCTTTGGCCGCAGTATGTTTTGGATGGCAAAAGGAGTCCTTCTCAGGTGGCAGTTTCTGTGATTGTGTCTCCCTCCCCTCAAGGGCATTGCTTTAGGACATCCCATATAATCATTATTATGGTTGCTCTGTGTCCCGTGATGTACAATGAAGAAATTAGGATTTTTTCATCATACTTACCTGTAAAATCCTTTTCTTGGGAGTACATCACGAGGGGTTATATAGGGGTGGACTTCCTGTTTGACTATCTGCCAGTGTCCATCCACCAGTAGGTGGCATATAACCCATATAGTCATTATTATGGTTGCTCTGTTTCCCATGATGTACTCCAAGAAAAGGATTTTACAGGTAAGTATGACGGAAAAATACACATTTTTTACATTTAAAAAAAGTATGGAGCGGTTAAGACACCCTTTTCAGGTTTTGTCCTTTCTGTCCTGAGGGGGAAATGTTCCTTCATTTCCTCTCCCAGAGACACAGCAAGAGCGTAAGAGGAGATTTCTCACAAGCAAGTAGATATCCTCTCTTGTCAACTGTCTCCAGAGCAGGTTTACCCATTGGAAGGTTTCCTCTCAGCATCTATTGCAGGTCAATATTTTTGGCTTTCATATCAGTTACTGTAGAGGAAACAATGGTGACCAGTAGCAATAGTGCAGACAAGATGAGGTAGATAGCAGCAAACTATATACGGTAATTCGAAATCCAGTAGCTTTATCCACTTGACCTCCAGTAGATTTACTCCCCTTCCTGACCAGGCCATTTTTTGCGATGTGGCACTGCGTTACTTTAACCGACAATTGCGCGGTCGAGCGATGCTGTACCCAAATGCATGTCCTTTTTCCTCCACAAACTATTTTTCTTTAGGTGGTATTTAATCACCTCTGTGTTTTTTATTTTTTGCACTAAAAACAAAAAAGGCCGACAAATTTGAAGAAAAAAAAACATTTTTTACATTCTGCGATAAATTATATACAATCCAAATTTTGGTACAAAAAAATCCCAATAGTTGTATATTGATTGGTTTTTCGCAAAAGTTACAGTGTCTACAAACTATAGGATATATATATATATATATATATTACTAGTAATGGTGGCGACCAGTGACTTATAGCGGGACTGCGATATTGTGGTGGACATTCTGACACTAACTGATACTTTTTGGGAACCAGTGACACTAATACAGTGATCAGTGTGACAACAGCCAACCTGCAGCAGTAAAACTGCTATTGGGTGGTCAGCAAGTGAAGAAAATCCATATATAAAAACATCACAGCCTCAGAGACAGGAGAAGCATTGCTGTTCCCCTCTATGAGTCTGATGTTTTTATATATGGATTTTCTTCAATAAAGCTACTGGATTTCCAACTATATAGTATGCAGTCATCTGTCTCATCTGGTCTACACTTCACAGCTGCGAACCGGACCAGCACCTGTTCATGGGGAAGAAAGGATTGAAGTGGGTAGACAGACCTGGAGCAGTGCTTACACATTTTTGCTTTGGATCTATATGAGCAATAGTGCAGTTGAATCTTCCCTGTAGGGACACATAAATGTAAAAAAAAAAATGGTAGTTCTTTCCCGCTCTATTCAAAACTATAACATTTGCTTGTCACATTGTTTTGTATTACACCTGGAGTAAAGGAAGATATTAAAAAACCCACATGAATGCAGCTTTATATTCATAATGCCTTCTTAAAGATTTTTTTTTTTTTTTTTTAAAGTAAGCATTATATGTGCCTGAATTTGAATCAGTATCAGATGCCTTTCAATCGCTGGATCAACAAACCTCAGACTGGGAGATGCAGAGGCAACACAAAGAACCAGACATATCGGCGTAGATGTCACACCACTTTCTCAAACTCAACTTATCCAAAACCAAGCTCATAATATTTCCTTCCGCACGTGCCTCTTTCCCTGATTTCTCTGTCAAAATCAATGGCTCAACTATCAATTTGTTCCCCTATGCTAAGTTACTAGGTGTAATCCTGGACTCTGAACTATCCTTTCGGCCCCACATCCAATCACTGTCCAAAGCTTGTTGCCTCAAAAGCTCCAAGATACGTCCCTTCCTAACCAATGTCACCACAAAGCTTCTAATCCACTCCCTGATCATCTCTCGCCTCTCTCATCTCTCGCCTTGACTACTGCAACTCCCTTCTCATTGGCTTACCTTTAAATAGGATATCCCCCCTTCAGACCGTCATTAATGCTGGTCCCAGGTTCATCCACCTTACAAACTGCTCAGCATCTGCTACCGCTCTCTGCCAGTCCCTCCACTGGTTTCATCTCACCCAACCAATTAAATTGAAGATACTAACAATAACTTACAAAGCCATCCACAACTTGGCCCCCAGCTACATCACTACCCTAGTCTCAAAATACCAACAAAAACTTTCCTCCCCAAAAAAATCTGTTCCTCCCAAGACCACCTGCTTTCTACCTCCCTTGTCACCTTCTCCCACGCCTGTCTCCAGGACTTCTCCAGAGCCTCTCCCATCCTCTGACATTCTCTACCCCAATCTGTCTATATCCTATTCCATCTATTTTCAGACAATCCATGAAAACTCATCTCTTCAGAGAAGCCAATCTGGCCCCCACCTAACAACTGTACATCAACTCATCCCCTACAGTTATTACCTTTTGTATCTCTCGACCCTCCCTATTAGATTGTAAGCTCTAATGAGCAGGGCTCTCTGTCTTGTATTATATTGTATTGTAATTGTACTGTCTACCCTCATGTTGTAAAGTGCTGTGTAAACTGTTGGTGCTATATAAATCCTGTATAATAATAATAATAATTATAATAACAAGGAACATGCTAAAAGCAGGAGTATGCTGAGTAACAGGGAATGAACTCATCGGTCTGCTGCATCTCCTTTCATTGTCCAGTCACATACCGGGGCAAAGACAAGACCTGTAAGTGCTATCTAACTGCAGCAGAGAAGGTTTAGGTCTCCTGCCCTTCTAGCCAGGGCTGTGCCATGTGACACAGCTGTGCACATCTCAGAACTGAAAGGGCAGAGATACAAATCATTTGGCAGGTGAAACAACCACCATATAGCGATTTCATTTCTGCATTTATCTTTTTATCACAAATTCAGCTTTAAGTGAAGGGAGTTGGCGAATCTGCTTACATTAGAGAAATTTCTGTGACCCATGTGATCGTTCTCTTACATGTACAAATGTCCAAATGTCATTGTAATTACAAAACAGCTTGGTAATTTTAAAGATTCGAGTTTTACTTTTTTGGGGTTTTTTGGTTGTTTTAAAAACAAAAATGTCATTAGTCAAGCACATGTCCGGACAGTGATAAAACTGAATTTTAATGTAGAATTATACAGAAAGGACCATCCACTTTGGTGCACATTGTTGTGTATGCATGTTATCATGCCAACTCTAGGTAGTTATGTAAAAAAAAATAGATGTCACTTGCAATATTCATCCAATAATGATAAAAGGAAGAAAGAACAAGGAGCAGAGAGAAAACAGAAGGAATAAACCACTGACGAGTTTTCAAAGGCTCATTAAGTCTCCTTTATTTTCTCTGTTGAGCTTGCTTTCTGCTTCCTAGGAGAGCATTGTGCCTGTCACTTGTAAATTGGTAAGACTATGTCAGCTAGTGCAGCCATGCTAAACTGCAAGCGGAAAATCCATGTGAGGGTACATCACTTGACTTTTATATCAAGCAGCATATCTATACCCTAACACAACAAGTACTGTATTTATCAGTGTATAACACGCACAGCTGTATAACACACACTTTCATTTTAAGAGGGAAGTTTCAGGAAAAAAAATTACATTTTAAATAAGGCAGCTAAAATTTAAGTATTGGCGTATAACACGCACACGCTATTTGCATCCAATTTTCATGGTGAAAAAGTGAGTGTTATACACCAATGAATATAGTATATGGTCATTAGGATGTAGACCTGGAATTGGTACTTTTTTTTACTATTCAAGCTGAACTCCAGGTAGATATAACAAAATTAAGTTAATTCAGTTTTGTAATAATTTACAAAATAAATAATACAATTTTATACAACTAGTATAAGTACCTGATTCTGTTTTAGAAGAGAAGTATGTTTTTTTTGTTTTTTTTCAGAATCATACTTACCTAGGTGGATGCAGCATCTGTCCCCCACCAGCTCTAAGACTGAGAACCAAGCGATCAAACACCACTGATCGCTCAGTTCTCAGAGAGCTGGTGACTGAGCCAAGTGCTGGTCCAGGCATGTGGGCAGATCCCAACTTCATTGTCGCAATTTTTCCCGAGCCTAGACTGGCTCTGTGACGTCAGCCGACAGCAGGCTTTAGCCAACTGTCTGCTGAAAATGGGTCACAGGAATACAGATCAAACTGTACTCATGTGATCATAGCTGCTGTTCCGGCAAAAAATGTCCAGGAGGCTCCATTGAACAATCATTTGTCGAACAGAGCTGAGTCGGCAGGGCCACCCACTGAGTGAATTTTTGACCAGTTCATCAGAAACCGGATAAAATTCACTCAATGTATGGTCAGCTTTACTTTATATTTATCCTGGAGTTCAGCTCTAAGTAAATTAAAAGCAAACTTTAACTAGTTTTTTTCCTTGCAAATTAGTATCACAGTTCTCAGCCAGGCTTTTAGGTGATTCATTATATATTTTTTTTTCCTGCTGTACATTTTTAAAGCTCATATTATTTTTATCAAACTTCTGACAGTATCTACAAAGGTCAGGCGGTAAAAGTATAGTGTGTACACTTGTTAGGTGCATTCCTCAGTCTGGTTTGCATTATACCCATCTTGTTGTATACATGTTCCAAAGGGGTTACATTATAATGAGTGTGACACAAAAAGTGTTTCAGCAAGCTGTGTTTATTATTCCCTGAAAATGTATAGAGCCGCTCTGCTATAGGCAAAGCTTTGCTTTCATCGCTAATCATACAGATGAGCTAAGATGTTGAGTTGAGTGGTAAACCCATGTGGCTTGCAGGTTCTTGCAAAGTTCCTAAAGTCCTGGCCTCAATCACTTGCAAACTGCAGTGTCTTATTAAGTCAGTGTCATGTGACTGCTTTAGTTATCTAATAAAATAATTTCTCAGCAGAACTGCTGAATTAATTCAACAGCATTTCCATAGCAAGGTCAGCCTAGGTCTAACAGAGTGTCCCCTCAGGATTTATTATAATGGAAAAGTGAACCAATAGCTTCCTTAACAACTCTTCACCTCTTTAGGAAGAAAGAAAATAAATTTTTGTTCACCTTGGGCTTTCAGCTCAACAGAAGAAAAAAAAATCAAAACATTTTGACAATGTTTGGCGTTTAGAGGAAGCAGCATGTCTGGTAATTAGCGAATCCACGGTCCCCGAGAGCCAGAGAGACTGCACTCTTCAACAGCTGGGTCCTGTGTCATGATTGCTGTAATCAGACTGATACTGCAGATTAATGATCCTTTCTTGGATTACAATGCAAATTGTCAGGACCTTGACAGACAGATGGGGGCTTTACCAGCTTGTAGACAAGGGAAGGAAAAAAGCAAGTAACGATTCCAAACAGACCTAAAATAAAGACCAACCAATAAACAGACTAATGCCCCGTACACACGAGAGGGATTAAGTCTGACAAACCTCCGACGGAGTTCCGCTGGAGTTCCGACGGAGTTCTGGCGGATTTTTCGACCGAACGGACTTGGCCACACACCATCACACCAAACTCCGACGGAGTCGAACGTGATGACGTACGACGGGATTCGACGTAGGAAGTTCATAGACAGTAGCCAATAGCTGCCCTAGCGTCGGTTTTAGTCCGTCGGAGTAGCACACACACGAGCAAACTTTTCGAAGGGGACCGGGTCCGGCGGAGTTCCGTCGGGAAAATTTAAAGCATGCTTCATTTCTAAAGTCCGTCAGACTTTAGCGAAGCTAAAGTCCGTTGCAGCCCACACACGATCGGATAGTCTGACGGACTCGGTCCGTCGGAGTTTGGATGTCGAAAAGTCCGCTCGTGTGTACGGGGCATTACATTATAAATATGCAACAGGTTGTGATGATTGGTCAGTGTCTGGGTTAGTTACTTTGGAATAACAATCCCTTCCTGGTTGTAGAGTATTTGGTTTGCTCAACCTGTAAGGAATGCAATTGCTCAGCAACTGTCCCCTTTTCTTCTTTACTGGTGCATTCATTGCACCATTGTTGCCCATTACAACAAGATGCAGAAGGTTCCAGCAGTAACTGGCACATAAAATTCAGCCCATATATTTCACATCTTAAATGAGAAGTTTGGGCTATTTAAATAAACATTCATATTCAGCTCTATACTGCAGCACTGGTCACTGCTCTCCAATCTGCCCTTCCAGCGCTCCATGGAGGTTGGCAAAGTTGGCTTTGGCTCTTAGCCATGTGCTAAGCGCCAGAACCATCTATCAATCACGCAACCTGGTGGATTCCGACAACATTGCCAGGATCCTTCTAGAGCCTGAAGCAGCTCTGTGACATCAGCTGATGGTGACCAATAGACCACTATTAGCTGACTCAGGGTTGGAGGAGAGTACACAAAAGCGCACTGCTGTAAAACAGAAGAAAAGATTGGCTAAAAAATCTTGTTAAATGATAAGTGCAGTTTAATAAAAAGTGCATTTACACTTTCTGACATCTGACCTACACTAAACTCTCGTCTGGCTGAAGACACTCAGAAGATGGCTTCAGAGAAGTCTATAGGGATCGGCTGTACAGGGGCGGCCGGCACAGAGATTTCACTGGCAGATTGTAAACAGCTCCAGCAGTGGTCCCAGGATACAGGTATTTATACATATGTAGCGGCGGCTCCTGAAGAGCATGCGCTATACGTTTTTCTAAAATTAAAGTTGCCTAAACTGCAGTTTGGTTTGGGTATATTTTTCTAAATTGGACCTCTGCATCAGTCTGACAGGACTGTGAGATGTTCAGCCTGGCCATGGGGGGCACTGTCTCTTTGGCAGGCGTGGAACTATGGTCTGGTTAGGTGCTTAAGTCATTCTCTTTCGGAGCCAGGTCAGTGGGAGTGGCCCTCTCACTGTGCCCTCTGGGAGAGGGTATTTAAGATACGGATGTCACGTGCTTTGGGGTTCTGGTCCAGTATGATGTGCTGATTACATGGTGCTGGTCCTCCTGACCAGCCCCCAGGAAGGCTATGGCCTGGGGTGCGGATCCACCCGACTTTAATGTCTTGGAGCTGGCTAGCCCAAGGCAAGGAAACTAAAGGAGGATTCTGAGGTGGTTGGGTGCCGTCTCCGGTTCGGGAGAGACCCAGTGTACTTCAAGCATTCCAGGGGAGGACTCTTTAGAAGAACACAACGTACAGGTTGGTTTTCTTAACAAGAGCCTGGAAGTGCTGAAGTAACCAAGAGAATCCAGTCTTGTGGATATCGCCAAGCTGGCTGAAAAATCCAGGTATCCTACAAGTGTTCTAAAGCTTAGTTTCCCTACACGTTCTGCAACAACGTCTAAGACAAAGACTTTGTTCCTGAGTAAGCACCTTGTTGGCTGCTAGGCTTTGTGAGAGAGGGACTGTCAAACTCGAGTGATCATCCAGCTGTGAATGGCTATTCTCTGGATGCAGTCAAAGTAAGCGGGTTCTTTAATGTTTTTGGACTTTGATATTAAGAGAACCTGAACTTCCTTTTCCAACCCTCTGATCCCAAGTTAAAAGACTGTTCAATTGTTTGAGTTTTTGCAAATAAAATCCATTTAAGTGGATCTATTGTCAGTCTCAAGTTACTGGGCCATCTACCTCGGGACATCCCCTAGACGTGCAACAAGGAGAACGGAGGGTAACGGTAAGCCCAAAAATAATCAGCAGCTCCTTCGGGGGTTAGTGCTACACATACATTTCCACAAGTACAGAAAATACCTGTTTATCTATAAATTGAGCAGACAGCAAAAACAATGTTATCTTTCCTCTGTAAATTACTAATCCTCTCAACTCCCATGTAACGGAAATGAACAAAGGTAGACATGTAAAGTCTAACTTGGGTGACAACCATGGTTTCCTCCATAGGGACAGTAAGTGCATTATTTAAAGGATTACGAATAGGAGGAAAACAAAGGCAAAAGCCTGAAAATAAGAATGACTACAGAAACTTCATTTAAGGACTGGTAAGCTGCAGCTGTATTATAATTGTATTTTTAGATTTAGGTATGCTTTAATTTATTGACCCACTTTTAGCCAGACTGAACAACGAAGGAGTTCCACCACATGGTCAGGTCATATATTGTTCTCTACTGTTAGCATGTTGACAATGACAGAACAATGGACAATTATTGAAGCAGTAATTGGCTCAAAATACTTCTCAAGCCTTGTACACACAGGTTGAATATGGGCTGAAATCAGCAGGTTCAGCAGGAATCTGCCAACTTTTGGCCCGCGTGTACAGCTGTCTGTTCTATAGAAGCTAGTAGTGAGACTACTGAACAGGCATGTTGGTAAACCAGCAACCAACCCACATCTGATCAGTCCCCACCAGAACACAATAGTACAGCGGAGGAGATTGCCACAGTAACATAGCTTATATTACTATGGCGATCTCTCTGTTTCTTCTAGCGTGCATCAGGCTTAAGTCTGAGTCTTGATGTACAGTAGGTTCCAGAAAGCTCATTTAAAGACAGATTAGTATACTTATTTGTTATGTATTTAAAATCCATGTGTAGCACCAGTCTGCAGTTTTGGCAGAGATGAGCGACTGCAGTTTCATTGTGTTTGCTGCTGCTTTGTTTGTGCAGAGTGACAGCCACAGCTATAAATGGAGACTGAAATTACAAAACTTGTGTAGCCTGCTATGTCCGAACACTACACAGAGAAAGGGGATGTGTACTGGTTGAACCACTGTGAATGTTGGGAAGAACAGAGGATTGTGTGAGAGGTAGTTCCATAGAGACTAAGATTCTTTATGGACTGAGCAAAAGGAACTAGAGATTGAGTCATTAGTGCTCTGAGCAGAGAGGAAAAGAAGGAGGATTGTTCCCAGGCTGTGGCATATGCAAGAAGGGAATTATGAGAGTGTATGTCTGATTACTGGTGAAACTCTCATTGACACATCTGGGACAGAGAGAGGCACCAGAGAGGACACACCCTGATTCCAGAGATCGTCAGTGACCCTGTCTGGGTACAGCTCAGTTGTCGGGGGAAGAGTTTGCAGTCACAGACTGGATAGAGTCACTGATGGGTAATGGAGAGGGATCATCAGCTGTCATTACAAGAGTCGGTGAGAGGCCACTGGCCAGTTCCACTACACACTGTTAAAGGAACAACATGTGTGAGCCAAAGTGAGGGCACCCTTTAACAGTGTATGGAGTTGTCCAACATCACTTTGGGCTTGAACGTTCTGCTAAACATTTACTGTGATACCACTTCTATTAGGCAGTATAGGATTCTGGGACCGTTCTTTACGCTCCTTGTTTTCACCATCTGTACAGTACACCTTAGTTGCCATTGTTTCACATATTTGCTGAACAATTACTGTTGTTTACTTACCTTAAACTGTTGACAGCCCACCTGTGTCAGCATGTGTGGTGCTAATTAAAGAGTCATGGGCACAGGAAACCGGAGATCTGAGAAACAGCGGGTCCTTTGGGGGTAAGCCCTACACATATATCGATTTTTATTGAATACATAACTGGATTAAATTGCATTTTTATTACCTTGAACCTTCAAGTTAACATTTAATAGTCTAGTAGCCGACCACTAGGATAAGCTAGTCTTTAGAATCACTGCTACTTATTTATATTGGGTACTTCATCTGGTAGTTCCATTGGTTGGGCAAAATAGAAACTCAGTTTTTTCCAAACAAATTTTGCTAAACTAACAAAACGGAGCAAAGAAATATTTTATTATTGTGACTTTTTATCAGCATTCAGATGATCCCTCCAAGAGAGAGAGAGATCTCTTAATAAAGAAACTGCAACATAAGTACACCACATAATTACTCCAAGAACAACACTACTGTAATAAACGTGTAACCATGACCATAAACACACCTCATCAACATAAGAACAAAATGTAGCATTTAATAATCTGCAAATGAAATCCAATAAATTCATTGTGCCTTTCAAGGTTTTCTTTACTACTATACAGAGAAGGAAATGCCCAGGCATAGTCACTATATAGCTGATCAAGTCTACTTTTACAAGGTAGAGTCACAATGCCAAGATATTTAATAATGGAAAGTGCAGGCATTGAAACTGTCCTCTCAAGACTGTTGTGCCAGAAATTACTGTTCTGGTTTTTATAAAGCCTCAAAGTAGATGTCACCAAGAAATAAATCTTCTGTTTGAAGGGACCCTTTAAATATTTGCTTGCCTAAATATGCACAAAAAACACTGTATAATAGTACGAGACCAGAGATACACAGAGGAAATGAGCGCAATGGAAAGGTATGCAGAAACGTCAGTTCTGAAAGAGTTGTATAGTGGATACAGTGCTTGGAGGTCCATGAGGATGGGAGGGTGTAGTACAGTGGTGGTGAAAGGGTGTGAGAAGTGCATAGGTGGTAGAGATGTGAGTGGTGGACAGGGATGCAGGGGTGAACTGTGGGCAAGGGGTGCAGAGGTCAGCAGTGGAGAAAGGGTTAAGGCAGAGGTTAGCAGTAACCAGGGAGTTCAGAAGTGAGTGGTAAAAGAGGGGTCTAGAAAAGGTAGCTTTGGGGAAGTGGCATTTAGAGTATACATTTTTCCTGAGGGAGAGGGATTTCGAGCTGATGGAGGGGGTTACTTTTTGTTGGGGAAGTTTGTTACTTGGTGTCGGGGGTAGGAGATTTCTGTGTTGTGGGGTATTTTTGCTTGAAGGTGGAGATTTCTGCTGCAGGGTGGGTTGCATTGGGGGAGGGGGACTTTAGCTTGGATGGAAGATGTTTTTTTGATTTTAGCTTGGTAGGGGAAGGTAGGGAGGATATTTTTGATTGGGGATTTTTTTCCCTGAACCCAGCATCCTGTGATGTTTGCTAAGTGCTTCTGACCTCTGCACTCTGTATGCTGGAAGTGCAGCAGCTAGGAATGTGCAACGTGTAGCACAACATACATAGTGCAGTAGTAAAGATTATGTTACAGGAGCACCGGCTTCTATCCCAGGTGGTGTGATACCAGCTTCTCCTCCTCTCCCTCCCACCAGAATTGAGTGGTTGCAAAAGGAAAATGTTCATTATGCTATTCAAAATAAAAAAAATACAATTCTGAACCATTTAATTTCATTGTGGCCTTCAAACCCTTACCAAATCACTGAAGTGGCCCTCGCTCTTCAAAATGTTAAGCACCCCTGCACCCTATATGCTATATTGTAATTCCATACTCCTGATTAAAATGTTTATTGTCACAACAGTTGCTGGTTGCTAGTCCCTGATTGTGGGCTCAGACAACCTGTTGAGCTCTGTCTATATTCTGTGTTTATAAAAAGCATATAAAAGTGAATGTCAAGCCAAAATCATTTTCTTTAAGATTTGGATAGAGTGGAAGTGGTTTTGAAAGACTTTCTACAACCAAGGTGCCCATGCACCCTGGGGTAGCTTCAGGTTTCTTCGGGGGTGCCTTGGAAAACTACTAAAAATTGTCCAAAAATAACCTTCTAGCCGACGGTGTCCTAACAACCAATGCCATCACTGGTTGATAAGGAGAATATTGGGTGCCTGCACAGCATCCTTATTTGACCCTCCCTGCCCTTGCAACTGAGGGAGAAGAGAAACATTGGAATACTAGTTACTACCAGTGTACAAAGGTGTATTTGCTTTGATTAAATCACCTTTAACATTGGGTGTCCTATGTGTGTGGATGTGGCTTTGTTATGTAAAACTATTCGTTTAGTTTTTACATCTTAAAATGGGGTGCCTCAAGATTGTTCATAATTGTAAAGGGTGCCATGCCTGAGAAAAGGTTGAGAAACACAGGTTTAGAACACCTGTTGGGGTTTTACCGCTCAATTAGGGAGATTTAACCTCACTTCTTCCTGTCCTAAAATCTGCAAAAGAGACCCATACTGAAATAAAGATCTAAGCCCCTGTACACACGGTCGGAGAATCTGTCGGAATGCGTCTTATCGGACGGCGTCGTCAGATAATCCGACTGTGTGTGGTAAGCATCGGACTGATTCCGTCCGAATCTCCGTCCGACCCAATTTTCCAACATGTTGGAAATATTTCCCGACCAACTGGGCCGGTCGGACCTAATCCGATCATGTGCATAGCATTTTGATCGGACCAAGTGCCACGCATGCTCAGATCAAATTCCTACATCAAAGCTATTGGCTACTAGCCTGAATGTAGTCCCATCATAACGAAATTCCGTCATCACGTTCTGAAAGATCGGATTTTTCGCCAACTTGGCCCGACCGTGTGTATGCAACAGTTTCGGACACAACGGATTTGGTTGGCAAAATCTCCGACCGTGTGTACAGGGGCTAACAGAGGTTCTAGCTTTCCACTCTACTATAAAACACATATAAAAACATTTTTATTCTGTCAGTGTTGCTGTTGGAGAGTTTTCCTTTTTTAACTGACCTCGGATTGCAATAAAAGCCTGACACAGGTTCTAAACCTTCTCCACTCTTTTCAAAAGGAAGAAAAAAGTTTTGGCTGGACAAAACGTTAGGAATAATTGCGCTAAAGATTATATGCCTGTGTGACACTAGTGTCACAATATTTAAAACATATTTTGTAGGTACAAGGATCCTGGCGCATTTGGTTCTATTCTGCCCTTCAACCACTTCAATACCGGGCCTATTCTGGCACTTCTCTCCTTCATGTAAAAATCATAATTTGCTAGAAAATTACTCAGAACCCCCAAACATTATATATGTTTTTTTTAGCAGACACCCTAGGGAATAAAATGTCAGTCATTGCAACTTTTTATCTCACACGGTATTTGTGCAATAATTTTTCAAACGCCTATTTTTGGGGAAAAAAATAGTTTCATGAATTAAAAAATAACAAAACAGTAAAGTTAGCCCAATTTTTTGTATTATGTGAAAGATGATGTTACATCGAGTAAATAGATACCTAACATGTCACGCTTTAAAATTGCGCACAATCATGGAATGGCGCCAAACGTCAGTACTTAAAAATCTCCATAGGTGACGCTTTAAAATGTTTTACAGGTTACCAGTTTAGAGTTACAGAGGAGGTCTAGTGCTAGAATTGTTGCACGCGCTCTAACACATGCGCCGATGCCTCACATGTGTGGTTTGAGCGGCGTTTAAATCTGTGAGCCGGACTTACGTGTGCGTTCGCTTCTAAGCGTGAGCTACCGGGGACAGGTGCGTTTTATCTATTTTTTAATTAAATTTTTTTTTTTACTTAATTTTTTTTGTCCCAACTTTTTTGAGATGTGTTGCTGCTGTGAAATTCATTTGCTATGTTTTCTATTGTGAATAAAATATGGGTTTTATAAGATTTGCAAATCATTGCATTCTGTTTTTATGTAGATTTTACACAGCAGTCCAACTTTTTTTGGAATTGGGGTTGTATGTGCTGGTAGCTCTAGTGTCTCTCAAACAATACAATACATACACAGAACAATTCTTTTTGCATATAGCTCTTTTTACAAACACTAAGCAGTACTATGGGAACTAAGCCTTGTGCCATTGTGACCATTACTTCAAGAATGTTGGTGTTAATTTTCCGTCTAGCCAGACCGTTACAGAGTAAATTCTCCAGTCTCCTCTCTTATCCCAACAATGGGCTGAATAGCTTTGGTTTTGAAGCCTGATTACTCAGACTCAGAATATGATCATGAGAGCCTCCCAAGAGGTATAATCTTTTTATTGTAAATGACTAACAAATTACCTTAAATTTTGGTCAGGGATATGACCTTATTATCCAGTGATGCTTTAATCCTGTCTGTATGGATGGAGAACGGAGCCCACTGCAAATCCCTTTTCCATCCAGAGTAATGGGAGTAAATGTGTAATAAAATATGTAATTTTATGGTTACAGGGTCACTTTGTATCACTCTAAAGTAAAGCAGAGGAATGGTAGAATTCATGCTGTCGTTCTATACTCTATAGGATATTATATAGGATATTCCACATCCTAATTTGACTGTAGAAACCTCTAGTTGTGTTGCATGATCGTAATATTATTTAATATAATTTTAAATATGTAAAATAAAATATTGCGTAATGTTATAAATACATATACACACAACTTCATCATAAGACAAGAATTATCTATTACTCTTATTATACAGAAAGTCCATTAAAAAAGTAAAATCAATAAGTGAATTACTAAATATTGCAATTATATTAAAATCAGAGTACCCACTCAAAAAAAAAAAAGAAAAAAAATCTAAATTGAGCTTTATATAAACCCTTTTGATGAGACAGCTTTTCATAATGTTTCTCTGTAGGACTGTGCCTTCTTATCAAATATCTCTGCATGGATTACCTTCTTCTGAAATAGATATAGAGAGTAAAAGCTAAAAAGGAAACCTGTAGTCAGAGAATATGAAAAGTGTGATTGCTGACTTTGCATTCTCAAAATGTTAGTTCTCAGGCTTAAATACTGCAATGGGGGAGATTATCACCAGGGAATCCTCAGATCATGATGCCACCTTCCCATCCCTCCACTTTGGTTAATCAGAGAATGTTTTGCATTTATTGAGAAAATGCTAATTCCCTGAATGGCGCAAGTGCTGAGCGAGCGACCTCCTGTGTTCACAATGCAGAAGAGCGGGATCCTGGGACAGGACCTGGAAGCTAATAGAGATCACCAGAGTAGTGGCAGCTGCTACAGTGATTTCCAGCTTCTAAAAGGATCACATAGGTATGAAACATATACAGACATTAGTCCAGTGTTTCTCAAATCCAGTCCTCAGGCCCCCCCAACAGGTCATGTTTTCAGGTTTTCCATTATTTTTCACAGGTGATTTGATCAGTTTTCACTGCCTTAGCAATTACCACAGCCGTTTCATCTGAGGGAAATCCTGAAAACATGACCTGTTGGGGGGGGCCTGAGGACTGGATTTGAGAAACACTGCATTAGTCCAACCTTAGATTGTAAGCTCCTTGAGGGTAGGGACTGATGTGAATGTACAATGTATATGTAAAACGCTGTGTAAATTGATGGCACTATATAAATACCTGAAATAAATAAAGCTGGACCTGTAACTATGTAAAAATTGCCATACTTAAACTTCAGCTTTAATGCCGTTGAACGCTAGCTATGTTTCTTAGTACATATTTTTTTTTATCTAGGTGCAGATATATTTTAATTTTTCCAAAAAGGCCATACCCAATCCTTTTCCTAGATTTGCCACCACTGATAATCCTGGATTTCTGAAAATGGCACATATACTTGTGTTTTGGGCAGCATTATATGCAGTAAGGTAAAAACCTTCTGCATGCAGCTCCCCCTGCAGCCCCCGTAAATACATACCCAACCCGATCCTAATCCGGTGATGTGTACAAAGGCAATGCTCTTTCAGGTCTCTTGCTCCTCATTGACTCATATAAAGCAGCAGAGGCCATTGGCTCCCACTGTTGTGAGAGCAAGTGGACACACAGAGTAGGTCTTGGGAGCAAGTATGCTCAAAAGCGGGTAGCTTGGCCGGGGGGGGCGGGGGGGGATCTAGCCAGGAATGCCGGTGGGGGAGCCGAAAAGTGGACGATTGGGGCTGCTCTATGCAAAACCACTGCACAGAGCAGGTAAGTTTAACATGTTTATTATTTTAAGACAAAAAATTAGCCTTTAGTATTACTTTAAGTTCTTTTTATTTAGAAACCTCTGCACATTGAGATCTTAAACAGCTGTCTTCTGAACAGGTGTCCCCATTCGGAGATTTCCCCTCACCTTTTGTTGGGGTAACAATTGTAAAATGTTGGAATTCTCATCACTTTTTATTTCAGTAACAATGGTCACCAGAACAGGAAGGAAGGATGAATCCCCCACAGAGGGGACACAGACAGCAATACCAACTTTACAGGGGTTCTAACCCTTCCCTACTATGTAAAATTATGAAAAACATTTTGGGTAGAAACACTTCAATTTGCAGTAAACTGAGCCAAGCACTGCAAGTTCTATTCAGGTGTGTTAAATGAAAGTTACATTTTACTGTGTATGTATCTCCTTTTACAATATATATATATATATATACACACATTAAATAGATTATGTATAAAATTAAAGTATATAATATTTGAAAATTTACTATATAAATTATATTTTGTATATTTAAAAATTCTATTATAGATTTATAAATTCTATCTCTGAATGTGTATGTAACGTAAACACACACCAATCTGTAATGTTCCATTTAGCGGTTTTGTTCATAGTTGTGTTGTAATGTGAAGTCGCTTTTTTTTCTACAAACCGCTGTGTTCGTTCATCCGAATTCCCCACTACATTGGCCATGAAGAAAACTGGATAACATTAATAGATTAATGAAAGTTGAGGTATAAAGCTATTTATGTGAGTCATCGAGCCACTGGATGATTCATAAATGTTTTGCATGTAATTCTGGGATTTAAACACCATCACTGGTCTCCACAGTTTTAAACAAAAGCCTTTCAGTATTTTATATAGGCACAACCAATTACATCTCTAAATTCTATCTGTTAACCATTCTATTTCAGTTGCTAATATATAAATCACACAAAACATACAAACTTAAGTTGGACATACATTATACAATTTTCTTGTTCAACTTCCTTCATCTTACCTTCAACTATGTAGTGCAAGGGTCTGCCTGATTGCATAGAAATTGAAAGTGTTAAGATGTGATCTTATATTTTATGGTTTTGGTAAATCTAAAGGAAAATTGTACAGGAATACTGTATAATGTATGGCCAAGCCTTAGGCGTTGTTCATGTGGGTGGCAGGGGAGTGGTAAAACAGGTGGTTGAGTCATGAAACCTTGAGAGTGCATGTTTATCCTCTGTGTAAGTCTTTATTTTTTGCAAGTATAGTTTCTGTCAAAGGAGTGTACTACATTGACTGAGATGTAGAGAATATGATTTCTTATAAACGTTTTGGGGAGTGACAGTGACTTTTCACAGTTTTTTCTAAAGGCTCCATTTTTTTTTTTTTTTAGCAAACCCTACACTTTTGTTAAAAAAAAAATACAATTCAACCCATATAACTGCTTCATAAGCCATTTTGGATTTAATTTAAATAAACCTTGCCTTTCCAATTTTAAATCATAAGAAACTCTCAATAAATTCAAACTTTGCTTATTTGCAATATGGCAATGGTGTCTTCTATGCAAAATTACTATTATCTGCTATCGTGATTGGTTTAATGCTTTTCCCAAAAGGTCCACGCTGAGCCTGCTTTTAAATTTCAGTCATCTCCTACAAAAGAACTTACATATTTGGTAATATATTTTTAAATTCTTTATTTAACGCTTTGTCATCAAGCACAGATTCTTATTCCATATGGGTGACAATCTGACATCCAAAATTATGGTAACAGAGAATATCACCAAATTGTATTTATAAAAACAAGAACACAGAGAGTGCCAGAAAATGGCCATCAACCCTGTCTCAGGATACAAAACCTGACAAAATAAAAATGATTACATGTATTTGAGTTAAAGGGATTGTAAAGGGAATTAAAAAAAATAAATAAATAACAAACATGTTATACTTACCTCCACTGTGCAGCTCGTTTTGCACAGAGTGGCCCCGAACCTGCTCTTCTGGCATCCCTCGGCGGCTGTCTCGGCTTCCCCCGCATGTACTTCTCACGTTCATGCGAGCTCCCTCGCATGGTGAGAAGCGCTTGCGGGCACGCTCCCGTGATATAGCTGGCGGCTATAGCCGCTCGCTGTATATCTCGGCCCCGCCCCTGGCTCACCGCATCATTGGATGTGATTGATAGCAGCGCGAGCCAATGGCTGCGCTGCTTTCAATCCATCCACTCCAGCCAATCAGCGGCCAGGCTGAGAGGCAAAGAGGATGTCGGAGGCGAGCGCGGGACTTTCGAGGGGGTCAAAACTTAATGCATAGAATGTATTAAGGTGAAAACATTTTTACCTTTACAACCCCTTTAAGTTTCCTACACATCTGACTGTATAAGATATGATGGATAAGGAAAGAAAGGGATGTGGGGAAAAGGGGGGAGTGGGGAGATGCCGTGCAAAGCCTTCCACCATACATACACCACGCCAGACACATTATAAAGAAGTGGTTGCCTAACCAGATGATGCCAGGGATTAGTAATCTGCAGAGCAAGATATTAAACAATTTTTTTTGCATGTACTGTGACTGGTAATGGTGGGGTTGTAGCTTTCTTTATCAGAGGTTACAATGAAGGGAGATCCTCAACTTAGGCCAGCCATACACAGTTCAAACTTCAGCCGGTTCAGCAGGAGCCAGCCGAGAATTGAACCGTGTATGGGCAGGCTAAATGTACCTAGTTGATTGTTCGATCAACTTGGGTACAACCAACATGCTGAGTTTTACCTGCAATTATGGCTAGTAGCTGCTATAGCCACTAGCAATATTTACTGTCTTCCCCTACTGGTAGAAGTCAATGGCTCAGCAGGAGGGATTCCTGCATTAACATGGTCGGTGTTGATGGGGGAATTGAATGAATTTATTTCCTGCAACCTGTGTTTGCAGTAAAGAAGTTTACTCCATATATGCCTGGCCTTAGCAGCCAGTTTGATAAATGTGTCATGATGAGGTTTTAGTTTACTGATATCACATAACTGAAAATTAATTTTAATTCAGCCTCTATATCGGTCTCTGCATTTTTATTTTCCCTTTTTTTTACTATGTAAACTGTCTTCTAAAAAACGTTTTCCTCTTGCATTTTTCTCAACATCATGAATGAATTTGGGCTATGCTGCAGACGCCATACAAACCGACATCTGTTTGGATAAATCATTGTCAGATGCAGATAGTAAAACCTAACAGGTTCTCTTAACTTAATCAGGTTTATTATTGTTTTTTACTGCAGTTTGAAAGCCACATCTGTAGCACAGTAGAAATGAGTGGCATCCCGACACAAGACAGGATGGATTTAACAAGGGTGAATCTGAAGGTGGATTTAAAGGAATAACTTTCATAAAGTGAAGTAATTGAGACACAACAAAGTTCCCCGAACAGATGGGGTGGATTTTCCTTAGACATTAAAATGTATGAGATATCAACATGCAGGGCATACTCCTTTACTCTCAATGTATAGGTGATGTTAAAAGGGAAATTAGAAAACCTAACTTGAGCCAAAATTGTGTTGTTTTAGTTTTAGAGTATGGAAGGATTACAATCTCTGCCAGGTTTTAAACGCTGTCTGTGTCCCCACTGTGGAAATTCCTCCTTACTTTTTGTTCTGCCAGACAAGCACCACCTAGTTAAGCTGTACTATATTTACAAAAAATAAGCCTACCAGCCTAATATAACACAATCTAATTGATTGTGCATGGAACCAGACCATTTTGATAATTAAAAAATACTAGACATGAAATACTGTATATATTACAATAGTGTTATGGTTTTAGGCAATCCCTGCAAACTTCTCTCTTCAGGGAAGTCTATCCCCTCTCTACCTAACAACTGAACTTTTCTTTCTCCATCAACTCATCTCCACACATTTATTACCTTTTGTACCAAAAGGACACTCTTTTAGATTTTAAGCCTCCTAACCCTCTTGTCTTCAATTGTATTATAACTGTACAGCCATAGCCAAAAGTTTTGAGAATGAATGACACAAATATTAATTTCCACAAAGTCTGCTGCCTCAGATTTTATGATGGCAATTTGCATATACTCCAGAGTGATATGAAGAGTGATCAGATGAATTGCAATTAATTGCAAAGTCCCTCTTTGCCATAAAAATAAACTCAATCCAATAAAAAACATTTCCACTGCATTTCTGTAGAAGGTTTCAGAGCGCCCAAGAAGGTCCAGCAAGTGCCAGGACCGTCTCTTACAGTTAATTCAGCTGCGGGATCGGGCACCACCAGTACAGAGCTTGCTAAGCAGGCAGGTGTGAGTGCATCTGCATGCACAGTGAGGAGAAGACTTTTGGAGGATGACCCGGTGTCAAGAAAGGCAGCAAAGAAGCCACTTCTCTCCAGGAAAAACATCAGGGACAGACATATTCTGAAAAAGGTAAGGGATGTGACTGCTGAGGACTGGGGTAAAGTCATTTTCTCTGAAAAACCTTTTCTGGAGAAGAAAAGGTGAGCGCCACCATCAGTCCTGTGTCATGCCAACAGTAAAGCATTCTATGACCATTCATGTGTGGGGTTGCTCCTCAGCCAAGGGAGTGGGCTCACTCACAATTTTGCCTAAGAACACAGCCCTTAATAAAGGATGGTACAAAAATATCCTCCAAGAGCAACTTCTCCCAACCATCCAATAACGGTTTGGCGAGGAAAATTGCCTTTTCCAGCCATAAGGCAAAAGTGATAACTAAGGGACTTTGGGAACATAACTTTAAAAATGTTAGGTCCATGGCCAGGAAACTCCCCATACCTTAATCCCATTGAGAATTTGTGGTCAATCCTCAAGAGGTGGGTGAACAAAACAAAAACACAAATTCTGACAAGTTCCAAGCATTGATTATGCAAGAATGGGCTGCCATCAGTCCAGGTGTGGCCCAGTAATTGAATAGCAGCATGTCAGGGGTAATTGCAGAAGTCTTGAAAAAAAAGGATCAACACTGCAAATATTCACTCTTTGCACAAACTTAATGTAATTGTCAGTAAAAGCCATTGACACTTATAAAATGCTTGTAATTATACTTCAGTATGCCATAGTAACATCTAACAAAAAGATATAAAAACATTTAAGATCTGAGGCAGCAGACTTCATGAAAATTAATATTTGTGTCATTCTCAAAACTTATGACCATGGTATAATAAAATGATAATGTTGGGCCCTGATGAAGTGGTCATGATGTCCGATATGCATTGGTTGTGATCTCCAACATGTGCAATGGAGGTTTTGTATTCTATATATCGCTTAAAGCGGGAGTCCGCCGGGACTCCGCGTTTTTTTTTTTTTTTTTAAAAGCCAGCAGCTACAAATACTGCAGCTGCTGACTTTTAAAATAGTGACACTTACCTGTCCAGCGCGCCCGCGATGTCGGCACCCGAAGCCGATCTGTAGATCGTTTCTCGGGTGCTGCCGCCGCCATCTTGGGTATGGGAATCAGGAAATGGAGCCTTTCGGCTTCATTTCCCGGTTCCCTACTGCGCATGCGCGAGCCGTGCTGCGCAATAAGGACGGTCCCCGCTGCCTCTGGGATCTGTGTGTTTTCCCAGCAGGCAGCGGGGCACTTGCGGAAAGGGGCGGGCACTTGCGGAAAGGGGCGTAATCTACGCCCCTTTCCGCAGAGAGCTATCCCGGAAGTGGGTGCATTTACCTGGATTATCCAGGTAACTGCACCCCCCTCCCCCCTGAAAGGTGCCAATTGTGGCGCCGGAGGGGGGAGGATTCCGATGAGCGGAAGGTGCATTTTAGGGTGGACCTCCGCTTTAAATAAAAAATTCTGCATCCAACATTGTCTGGTCTGTCTTCTTTCTACACTATCAGTATACACCTTCAGTATCTGCAGATGTTGGGAAGTGAAAGGAGGAAGGAAATGGCATGGAGGTCCTGACAGTTCAATGGCTGTCTGGACTTCCTGTCGGCTGCATATCTTAAGGCTCAATTATCAAAGCTACCACACCAGGATGCTTATTTTTTTTAAAAAAATACAGTTATTTTCAGTTGAGTGCAATAAGATTTTTCATTTATGTTCATATGGCTAAAATATCGATTTTTTTCCTTGTAAATTTTATTTATTTTTGATTTATTGAGTGCTTTTAGTGTGTTAATTCGTATAATCTGACTTATATTTTGAGCGGCAGCTTACAGCAGAATTAAAGGAGCCAGTCACCAATGAGCATTTACAGTCAGTCATCTGAATATTCATTTTTGAACAAATAAAATTGGGGTAGCCTTACATCTGATGGAATATTTGATTATTATTTTTTATATATATTTACAAGCATTTCCTTCTTGTCAGAGTAGGGCAGGCTGAGTGTTGGGTTGTAAGTCCACAGATACATGGAGAAGGTTTTTCGTTAACCTTTATGATTGAGATTCTAGGTTGGTCCCAAGCATGTTTGAGTCCATTTACGGGTGATTGACTCTCTACCTCTGCTGGAAGTCTGTTCCAAGCATCAACTACCCTTTCAGTAACCTAATACTTTCTAAGATTAGTTTTAAACTTTCCTCCTGACAAAAAAACATAACTGATGTCAAGATTACATGAAATACAATCAAAGGCTTTATTAATGGGCATTGGATTGTCCTTAAGCAGGCTGGAGGGCATATCATTTACCAAACCTGACCTTAAACAGGTCACAGGGCAACCTCCATAGGTTTCATATTGAGCTATCACTTTAGTCTGTCCTAAAAGGAAATGAAAACGAGTGAATAATGGCTTACATCTATCCCTGAGAGGTAACGAAGCAACTTGAAGGGGATCTAATACCAAAACTTTTAGTTTTGCAAAGGGTAAGAAATGTTAGAATCCTTGTCAGTTTTTTTATTTTATTTGCTCTTGTCCCACTGGGGAAATTTCCTCTCACTTCCCGCCCAGGAGACACAACAGGGAGCGAAAGGAGTGCTCTCAAAATAAGAGTAACGCTGATCATACAGTATACAATTTTCTTGTACAATTTTCCTTTAGATTTAACAAAACCATATAATATGAGGTCAAACCTAAACATTTTCAAATTTGTTTGCAATCATGTAGTCCTTTGCACTACACAGTTGAAGGTAAAATCTAAATAAAGGAGATAGAACAAGAAAATTAAATAATGTTTGACCAACTTTAGACACCTGGTGGCAGCTGTCACTATAACAGATGTACCCATTGGAAATGTTCCCCTTTATTCCTGTTCTGGCGACAGCTATAAAATGTTGGATATCCCATTGCTTTTTGTGCCAATGATGCTGGTTTTCAAGAGAAAGAAAAGAGTCTCACCAGAGGCAGCATAGACAACTGACCCATCCATGCTCTATCCAAACTAAAAACAAAAAGGATTTAAAGTTATATATTTTGCTGGCCAAAGACCAGAGCACTTTTTGCAATTCGGCACTGCATCGCTTTAACTGACAATTGTGCGGTCGTGCGACGTGGCTCCCAAACAAAATTGATGTTTCTTTTTCCCCACAATAGAGCTTTCTTTTGGTGGTATTTGATCACCTCTGAGGTTTTTATTATTTGAGCTATAAACAAAAAATAGTGACAATTTTGAAAACAAAATACATTATTTTTTGCTTTTTGCTATAATAAATAACCCCCAAAAATATATACATTTTTTTTCCTCAGTTTGGGCCGATACGTATTCTTATATATATTATTTGTAAAAAAAAATCACGAAAAGCGTTTATTGATTGGTTTGCGCAAAAGTTATAGCGTCTACAAAACAGGGGATAGTTTTATGACATTTTTATTAATATTTTTTTGTACTAGTAATGGTGGCAATCAGCGATTTTTTTTTTTTTTATCGTGACTGCAACATTATAGCGGACACGTCAGACAATTTTGTCGTGATTTTGGGACCATTCACATTTATACAGCGATCAGTGTGATTAAAATTGCATTGATTACTGTGTAAATGTGACTGGCAGTGAAGGGGTTAACACTATGTGGCACTGTAGGGGTTAAGTGTGTCCTAGGGATGTGTTCTAACTGTTCTATCTGTAGGGGGGTGGGCTAGCTGTGACACATCACTGATCATAGCTGCCGATCACAGGGAGCTATGATCAGTGACACTGTCGCTAGGCAGAACGGGGAAATGCTTGTTTACATTAGCATCTCCGCGTTCTTCCTCTCCGTGAGACGATCTCAGGTATCCCCATGGACATCGAGTCTGCGGGACCCGTGACCCGACTCACAGAGCTCCCAGCTGGCGCACGCACTCCCGGCAGTGTGCACGCAATAGCAAGGTGGCAAATTCAAAGGGATGTCCAACTATGCCCATTTGCCCAGCCGTGCCATTCTGCTGACCACCAGTCGCCACTGTTTCACCACATCCCAAAGGTGCTCTATTGGATTAAGATCTGGTGACTGTGGAGGTCATTGGAGTACAGTGACCTCATTGTCCAGTGGTGAGATGATTTGATCTTTGTGACATGGTGCATTATCCTGCTGGAAGTAGCCATCAGAAGATGGGTACACTGTAGTCATAAAGGGATGGACATGGTCAGCAACAGTAAGGTAGGCTGTGGCATTTAAATGATGCCCAATTGGTACTAAGGGGCCTAAAGTGTGGCAGGAAAAAATCCCCCCTGCCATTACACCAGCACTACCAGCCTGAATTATTGATACAAGGCAGGATGGATCCATACTTTCATGTTGTTTATGCCAAATTCTGACCCTACCATCTGAATGTCGCAGATGAAATCGAGACTCATCAGACCAAGCAATGTCTTTTATTGACCAATTTTGAGCCTGTGTGAATTGTAGCCTCAGTTTTCTGTTCTTAGCTGACAGGAGTGGCACCCGGTGTGATATTCTGCTGCTGCAGCCCATCTGCTTCAAGGTTCGATGCGTTGTGCATTCAGAGATGGTATTCTGCATACCTTGGTTGTAACGAGTGGTTATTTGAGATACTGTTGTCTTTCTATCATCTCAAACCCATTCTCCTCTGACAACATTTAAGGCATTTTTGTCCACACAACTGTTGCTCACTGAATTTTTTCTCTTTTTTGGACCATTCTCTGTAAACCCTAGAGATGGTTATGTGTGAATATCTCAGTAGCTCAGTAGTTTTTGAAATTCTCAGACCAGTGCACCTGGCACCAACAACCATGCCGCATTCAAAGCCATTTAAATTGCGTTTCATTCTCCATTTTGATGCTCGGTTTAAACTTTAGAAAGTCGGCTTCACAACGTCTAGATGCCTAAATGCATTGAGTTGCTGCCATGTGATTGGCTGATTAGCAATTTGTTTTATCAAGCAATAGATAGAACAGGTGTACCTAATAATAAAGTGGCTGGTGAATGTGTATATAGATATATATGTATATATATATATATATATATATATATATATATATATATATATATATATATATATATATATATATACAGTATATATACACATTTTTATCATGCTAGGCTACATTCTCTGAAATACCCACACCCACAAAATGACCACAGGAGCTATGTTTAGGCAAGAGGTGCTTACCAAGGTGGTTTACCTTGGATAAAGGGCAAATGTAAGAGAGTTTGCTGTAAGCAAATTCTCACCCAAAATGAATCCTGTCATAACTGTCAGTAAGTACTCCATTTCTTTTGAGACTTGTGAGGCTTCTGTACAGCCTGTCAGAACCACAAGTATTTCTGTCAAATATTTCTGCAAACCCTGTCTCTCTGTTCAGCTGGGAAATGAACAGGAATGTTACCTTGCAACCGCCACACTTTCCAAGTGTTCAGAAAAGAAGTAAACAGTAGCAAAACATTAACAAAAGTGTTTTTTTTTATTTCCATCTTGTTATATATACTATAGAAAAAAAAAATGGCGGTTCAAAATTCATAATTTATAGAAACGCATCACTGAATAAACAAACATTGTTTATGTTTAAGTACATTTTTTTAAAAACCAGGGAGGGTTGATTTACTAAAGGAAAACAGAACATTGGCATTGCAAGGGAAGTTGCACTCTGCAAGGGGATTTTTCCAGGAGCTTAGTGAATGTGTTAAAATTTCACTTTGCAAAGAATACTGAATCACGTGCAAAGAAAAAAAAAAAACCCACCAGTTTGCACAAGATTTGGATGATGGAAGTCAGCAAAACTTCACCACATTCACTTAGCTTTGGGACAATTCCCTTGAAAAGTGCAGCTTCCTTTGAAAACAGTCTATTTGCTGTTAGTATATATAAGCCCAGTTAGGCAAGCCATAAATTATCGATTTTGTTTTTTTCCTTTTCTTTTCTCTTGATTGCCCATCAACACAGTCAATGTTGATGGGGGAATGCCTCCCGCAAAGATATTTTATTTTGCCAATGGGGGGGGTGAGGGCCTTCCCGGCCAGCAGAATACAATGATTACTGTTAGCGGCTATAGCATCTGCCAGTAAGTGCATGCAGAATAATCCGTCAGGCTGGTTGTCCATCATGACTGTTAAGCTCTGAGGAAGAAGGGAAGTCCCTTCGAAACGTGTCAGCTGGCAGTGATCTTTTGTGGGTTCCTCTGGAGCTCTGGAGAATTTCATCTGTGACTAGATGCTGCTATTTTGGTGACTATTCATGTTGCAAGATTTTACTGTTTCGTTCGTGAGTAGTTTTCTTTTGTACCCTTTTTAATAAATATTATCCAAAGGATAATGCACAAGGCTGGTGCGCCCTCTCTTTTTTCTGTTTCCTTTTTTTCTATTTCCCGGTTGTCCAATCAGCCTGGCCATTTAAGTATCGTAACACATCTGGTCCCTGCTAAATCAGCCGCATTTCAATCCATGTATGGCCGGCTTACGTATTAGAGGAAGAATCAATGTCCAGACTAAAGGTGGGCCCAACATTAAATATCATTTTCTTGGTAAAGAAAAATATCAGGGCAAAGTGATACAATTTCTTTAACCAATTTCAGACCGGACCATTTTGCAGGCCAATGACCAGACCGCTTTTTGCGATTCGACACTACGTCGCTTTAACTGACAATTGCGTGGTCGTGCGAGGTGGTTACCAAACAAAATTGACGTCCTTTTTTTCCCACAAATAGAGCTTTCTTTTGGTGGTATTTGATCACCCCTGCGGTTTTTATTTTTTGCACTATAAACAAAAATAGAGCGACAATTTTGAAAAAAACACATTTTATTTTACTTTTTGCTATAATAAATATCCCCCAAAAATATATAAAAAAAAGTTTTTCCTCAGTTTAGGCGGATACGTATTCTTCTACATATTTTTGGTAAAAAAAATCGCAATAAGAGATTATTGATTGGATTGCGAATAATTTATAGCGTTTACAAAATAGAGGATCGTTTTATGTCATTTTTATTAATAATTTTTTCTTACTAGTAATGGCGGTGATCAGCGATTTTTATTGTGACTGCAACATTGTGGCGGACACATCGGACATTTTTGACACATTTTTGGGACCATTGTCATTTATACAGCAATCATTGCTATACAAATGCACTGATTCCTGTGTAAATAACACTGGCAGTGAAGGGGTTAACCAGGGGATGGCAGTGTAGGGGTTAAGTGTGTCCTAGGGGCGTGTTACTAACTGTGGGGAGCTGGGCTGTGTGCTAGTGAACACTGATCTCTGCTCCAATCACAGGAAGCAGAGATCAGTGTCACTTGTTGCTAGGCAGAACGGGGAGATGATGTTTACAACGGCATCTCCCCGTTCTCCTTCCCCGCGAAATGATTGCGGGTATCCCCGCGGCGATCGTGTCCCCGGGACCCGTGACTGGACTCACGGGGGTCCCGACAGGCACAGGCGCGCATGCGGTGGCAGGGCGGCAAATTCAACTGGACGTACCTGTATGCCAGTTTGCCTGCCTGTGCCATTCTGCCGACGTACATCGTTGTGCGCTGGTCGGGAACTGGTTAAAGCTCACTCCACAGTTAAACCCACCTTCATCATTCTGCCCTACTGCTGCTTGCTTCAACCCAGCCCAGTGTTTGGGTTAGCACTAAATCTTGGTAGGTGGTCAGATGCTCCACCATACTTGGAAGCACCAAATAATTGGTTGGTGGTTTTGATGGAAAGAATGCTAAGGGAAGATGGTGGAGGTGGGTATGACTAGTTTGGGGTGGGCTTTAAAGAGGCCCTGTCATTATGCCTTACACAGGCAGACAACTTTTAATAAAGAAGCTGCTCGCAACACTAACCAACCCTCACAACATCAGCTTCAACAGCATGAAGGAAACTCACATAAGGTTGGCACTAAAAGCTGCAGCATAGTAAACAATGCCAATAACAGGGGACTGACTATGCTACATGTTTTAGTGCCGACATTATGAGAGAACTCCTCATGGTTTGGAAACATTCTGATGACATAGACACCGGAAACAAAGTGCTGTGGGTGGACCAGAAGACTCTAGATCTGGTGCTCCTGGAAGTTTTGGATAATAATAACCTAACCAAAGACACACCTTTTTGGAAGGCTGATGCTTTTCAAATGTTGAGCTCTTTGTTAAAAAAAACAAAAAAAATAAGTGACAAGATATGCATTGTTCTCATTAGTGTGAAATGAAAGCCTGAAAGACGTAAAACCAAAGAGATCCCATTTTCTGAAAATGTGGAATTTCAATGACTTCCATACTGTGTTTTTTTCTGACCATGTATGTAATTTTAACGTTGGAAAAACAAGTTATAAAAACACAAAGTTGTAGCTGGGAAAGATGCACAGTTATTTACAGAATCCTGCCATTCAGGGTTGTTAAAAATGTTGATCTTGGATCCAGCACTAAATATGTTGTTTTAGAACTTCGACCAGCTCCTTTCATGCTCAAATTTAAATATACAAGTTTCCAGTTACTAAATACTGCCAATTTCAAAAGAACAGAGAATTAAACTCTGGGGATGAATTTCAACAAATAAACTATTGAAAGGGGTTCATTGTGACGCCTCAGAGACCTAACATACATTTGACATGCACAATCCAAAAATTCAAAAGTTCATACCAAATATACACTGAGCAAAATTATAAACGCAACACTTTTGTGTTTGCCCTTATTTATCATGAGTTGAACTTAAAGCGGAGCTGCACCCAAAAATGTAACTTCCACTGATTGAATCCCCCCCCCCCCTCCGGTGTCACATTTGGCACCTTTCAGGGGGGAGGGGGGGGGCATATACTTGTATAATCCAGGTATTTGCTCCCACTTCCAGGCATAGCTTACCACAGGCTCTGCGGTGTTCTACACCATGTCCGGCCCCTCCTCTGCCCCCCCCCCGTCTTCTGGGAGACACACAGGTCACAGGAGACAGCAGGGACCAGTGAGGACGCACGGCAGGACTCGCACATGTGCAGTAGGGAACCAGGCTGTCAAGCCGCGAGGCTTCACTTCCAGAATCCCTTATCGAAGATGCTGGCGCCTCCACCCGAGAGCCGAGGGACGGATCGGCTGCGGGTGAGGACATCATGGGCGCACTGGATAGGTAAGTGTCCATATTTTAAAAGTCAGCAGCTGCTGTCAATCAAATCCAGTGAGGCAGGAGCCAGGGGATGGGCCAGAGTCCTGCTGTCTGTGTCAATGGACGCAGCAGCAGGGCTCAGGAGCGTGTCCGCATGAGTGCCCCCCATGGAAAGCAGCTCTCCGTGGGGGCACTCGAAGAGGAGGAGCCAGTAGCACGACCAGGCGACCCCACAAACGGAGGATCGGGGCCGCTCTGTGCAGAACCCTTGCACAGAGCAGGTAAGTATAACATATTTGTTATTTATTATTAAAAAAAACAACCTTTACAATCACTTTAATCCTGGACAACTATATCTTTTCATAAATACATTTGTAGGTCTTAATTTGCTACTGGATGTCTGGCAGTTGTGTTATTTCCTTAAAGAGGAACTCAAGCAGGAGTCATTTTATGTTAACATTCCCATGAGTAACAATTATAGCACAGCTAACATTTTGAAAAATTCTAAGGCCCTTGGGAAAAAATATTAGTCTCCCTGTTTGTGTTTGTGCAGCTGTTACGTCCGCATATCATATTCCGGAGGAAGGACCTCAGATCAACACATAATATGAACTCATGATGACGTAATTTAATGTGCTAATCTTGCGTATTTCCATGCGTAGTAATAATGTAGTGCATTATATTCCGTTATTTAGGCTGGTTTCTACAGGCCGGTCAAGTATACTGCCTCCATAATCACTCATGATAGCAAAATCTCAAGTCCATCTTGCCAGCCCATGGTTACTTGCGTCATCATGTGGCGTAAACCACATTATGGGGTTTATTTACTAAGGGCAACTAGGCTGTTTACTTTGCAAGGGAATTTGCCTCAGAGCTTAGCGAATGAGATAAAGCTCTGCTGACTTACATCATCCATCCATGTGCAAACAAAAAGTTTTTTCCTTGCTAGGTATTCTTTGTGAAGTGACATTTCCCCACATTCACTAAACTCTGGGTAAAATTGGCTTGCAAAGTGCAACTTTCTTTGTAAATTTAACAACTTATTTAGTAAATCAACCCCTAGGTATCTGGTGCCAGCCAAGTAGTATAAACAACAAAATCAATTAGCACTTAGAATGGTATATTGGATGAAACATTTATAGAGGTACTTGGCTGCTTCCTGTGGAATACATTAATTAAAATGTCATTTAAAAATATTTAGTGTATAATTTTGTTATTTACAGGATCTTTCCTGTCTCTCTCCAGAGAACATATGTCCACGGAAATAGTGGTTATATGTAACCTTGAGACTTTGTGAATTATGTGCACTGTTTGTATTTTAATGAAAATCTTAATGAAAGAATATATAAGCATCATGTTGAAATGAAAACTGTCCTTTACACACCAAGGCACAGGCTGTTTTGGATTTAGTGTTTGGGGAATTAAACATTTGTTTCCATGGACAGTTCTCATAAAATTTTCAGGTTTTGCAAAAATGTTCTGGAATTTTTTTTACCACATGATGTTTTCCAAAGAACACTCAACGCAAAGGTTTTCTAAGGCAAATTGTCTTAATGGTAGAAATCGACATCCACTCTATAGTAACATAAAATTGCACAAAAAAGTAAAAAAATATAAAAGAAAAGATATGACCACAAATATAAAAAAGCTGATTTTCAGAGCTTCACTCCAAACATTTATTGAGTCAATGCATACACGTCTATGACTACGAGCAGGGCCCTCCTGTACCTTTTGTATTGTACTGTAATTGTGTTTTCCCCCCTATACTTTGTAAAGCGATGCGTAAACTGTTGGCGCTATATAAATCGTTATTAATAATAATAATAATAATAATAATGATGACTTTATGAATAACATAGCTATATAGAGAAGACCACCAACACAAAAGTAAATATAAGTTAAGTTATAAGTTGGAGCACAAAATGAAACCACTTATTGCAAAAGATGAAGGACAAATCTATCTAAACAATTTCAGATATTATCATTACTCCAACCTGAATAGCATGCAAAATAGGGAAAAGCAAGTCTTTTTACGCAAACTAGTAAACACAGCTACCTTGCTTAAAGCGGGGTTCCACTGTCTCCAACAGTTTTTTTTTGCATCATGACAATGATTAACCTCCCTAGCGGTATGATTCAGTCTGGAATAAGGTGCTGAAAGCGGTACAATTATTTTGCATGGAAATCTGGCGTTTTATTTTGTAGTCCTGTAATTCTTAGGAATAACGCTCTTAAATCTGTTCAAACCAGAGTCTAGCAGAAATCCCGGGTATGATAAAGTTTATAATATAATAAAGAATGATAAAAAATATTCAATAATGTAATCAAATCCTAAAACACTGAAAAAGGGACAAGTTTTGGTTGCTATGGACAATCTCCAAATTCCAGGCAGAAAAAACTGTATTTATAATATAAAAGTGCATGCGGGGCACTGCACAGACCACTAGGGACAACGGGGTGTGTCATTTTTAATACAGCACTGTAATCTGTAAGATTACAGTGCTGTGTGTGTTTTGTGTACATTTACTTTTTTGAATTTGCCGCCGTTCTCCGCTCCTGTGCGCCGTAACGTCGCAGGGAACGGAGCTCGGCGGCATTCGGCACTGTGAATCGAGCGGAGCACAGCTCGCACACACAGCGCGGCGGACATCGCTGGATCCAGGGGACAAGGTAAGTAACTCTCCCTGTGTCCTCCCCTGCATCGAGCGATGCGATCCCGAGTCTGGATCGGGGTTACCTCTCCTGTAATTAAAATCCCAACCCGAGCCAGACTCGGGATTACCGCTGGGGGGGTTAATATATGTAAAGATATAACTCCCTTCATTTTAAAAAGAATTCTGCTGTCCGTTTCCGCGACAAAAACACAGTTATAAAAGTGTATGCTGATGGTTGTCATCTTGCCTGTGGGCAGGGCCGTCTTTACCGCGGGGCAAAAGGGGCATCTGCCCA
Organism: Lithobates pipiens; assembly: GCF_037356315.1. Taxonomy (NCBI): domain Eukaryota; kingdom Metazoa; phylum Chordata; class Amphibia; order Anura; family Ranidae; genus Lithobates; species Lithobates pipiens. The sequence goes on from NW_027507748.1 coordinate 610,401,498, forward strand.
GGGCCCTGTCATTGTTGGGGGCCCCTGTGCTGCCCACCAGAGTTCGGCCACCTCTGGTGCTGGTCGCATGCTGGCTCCTCACTACTGTCACTTGGAAATATACAAGCGCTCCTCTTCCAGCGGTCGCTCTCTCATCCCTCGGGTATACACATTGCACTATGAGAGAAGAGGAGGAAGGGGGCGGGGACTCCGCACAGAGGAAGCTGCTTCTGGGACTGGCACTCTGGCAGGCTGCACGGACATCGGAGGACAACATGCTGTGCCTGTGAATAGCACTTGGGACAGAGGAAAACTCTGTACTGGAATCTGGGGGGGGGGGGGCTTTGTGGGGGGGCAGCCTTGTAGGGGAGCTCTGTCCTGGAATCTGGGTGGGAGGAGAACCGTGAACCCAGCTCCCACTGCAACCACCCCACTGTGCACAGACCCCACTCTGCACCCACCTCACTCTGCACCCACCCCACTCTGCACCCACCCCACTCTGCACCCACCTCACTGTGCATCCAACTCACTCTGCCCCACCCTACTCTTCACCCACCTCAGCCCTGCACTCTACACCCACCTCACTCTGCACCCACCTCAGTCCTGCACTCTGCACCCACCCCACTCTTGCACTCTGCACCCACCTCAGTCCTGCACTCTGCACCCACCTCAGTCCTGCACTCTGCACCCACCCCTCACTCTTGCACTCTGCACCCACCCCTCACTCTTGCACTCTGCACCCACCCCTCGCTCTTGCACTCTGCACCCACCTCACCCCTGCACACTGCACATAGTGTACCCCTCAATGCTAGTGCAGTTTGGCCACACCCGCAATTTGCACTGATGTGTAGTAACCTTTAGAAACTAATCAGTGAGCAATAATGATATGCAGTACCCTCTGGAATCCAATTAGTGAGCAGTAATGATCTTCTGTAAGCTCTAGCAACTAATCTGTGAGCTGTAATGATGTGTTGTAATCTCTGGCAGCCAATCACAATCACTACCTGATCTGTTGCAGTAAACTCATTTTGCCCAGGGTCCAATCAATATTATTATTATAATGGACCAGCATGCACCGCCCATATCCCTGATCTCATGAATGCGCTGTAATCGGAGCGCCGTTGTTTGCCGTTCATCTTCGGATATTTTCGCAAACTGCTTGTCATCCGTACTGCGCATGTGCAGTACACGGCGGGCACTATCTGACGGGATAGTATTCGACAAGACACTGTCAACAGCTCACAATGGGCGGCACGGCTCCTGGGAATAATGACAGGAGCTCCCAGGAGTCATTGCAAGTAAAAAGAAAATTACGAAATAGCCGCAGTTGACCCGCCCATATCCGCAGATAAGAGAAGGAAGCAAAGAAGGACATTACAAAAAAAAGTACAGAAGAAAAAAAAATATCAGTTTTTAATTAAACACATTCATAGCATTTGATTGAGCAAAACATCGAAAAAAGGGCGGAGCTCCGCTTTAAAGCTGGCCATACACTAAGTTAAACTCACAGAATGTGCAGCTCTGTCAGCCCCACACCATTTAACAAAAGTCAATAGTTCAATTGACTTTTGTCCAAGGAGCCTGCTGGAAAATTTTTGGCTGAACAGGAGCTGCATTCAATCAGATGCAGCCACTGTTTAGGTATTTTGACACCCACTGCCAGCAACTGTCAGAATACAGTAGCACAGTAGGGGGATTGGATGGAGGAATCTGTTAGATCTTTTTTGTTCAGTCTACAGGCTGAAGAGAAAAAATCTTATGCCGGATTTTTCAATGGGAAATGTTCGATGTGAGCTTGTTGTCGGAAAGTCCGACCGAGTGTATGCTCCATCGAACATTTGCTGTTGGAATTTCCGCCAACAAATGTTTGATAGCAGGTTCTCAAATTTTCCGCCAACAAACTTGTTGTCGGAAAGTCCAATCGTGTGTACTCAAGTCTGTCACACAAAAGTTCACGCATGCTCTGAATCAAGCAGAAGGAGCCACACTGGCTAATGAACTTCTCTTTTCTTGGCTAGTTGTACGTCTTGTACATCACCAAGTTCTCACGTTTGGAATTTTTGGCCAACATTTGCATGACCGACAAGTTTGAGCCAACATCCTTCGAACAAAAATCCACGGTTTTGTTGTCGGAAAAACCGATTGTGTGTACACAAGTCCATCGCACAAAAGTTCACGCATGCTCTGAATCAAGCAGGAGGAGCCTCACTGGCTATTGAACTTCTTCTTTCTCGTCTCTTTGTACGTCTTGTACATCACCGCGTTCTCACGTTCTGAATTTTTGCCCAACATTTGTGTGACCGTGTGTATGCAAAACAAAGTTGAGCCAACATCTTTAGAAAAACAAAATCCACGGTTTTGTTGTCGGAAAATCTGATCGCGTGTACGTGGCATAATGCCCTGTATACACCGTCGGACTTTGCGATTGGATCCTGTTGTCAGAAAATCTGATCGTGTGTGGGCTCCATCTGACTTTTTCTGTCGGAATTTCTGACATACACAAAGTTTGAGAGCAGGATCTAAAATTTTCTGACAACAAAATCCAATCGTTTCAATTTGCTACGCATGCTCAGAATAAATGCCAAAACAAAAGCTATTGGCTACTGGCCTCTTTATAGTCCCGTCGTACGTTTTGTACGTCACCTCGTTTCTGAATAGGGATGAGCCGAACACCCCCCGGTTCGGTTCGCACCAGAACTTGCGAACGACCCCCGCGTTCGGTACGAACGTTAGAACCCCATTGAAGTCTATGGGACTCGAACGTTCGAATTGGAAAGTGCTAATTTTAACGGCTAATATGCAAGATAGTGTCCTAAAAAGGGTTTGGGGACCTGCCTCCTGCCTCAGGGGACATGGGTCACTGCAAAAAAAAGTTTTAAAAACTGCCGTTTTGGCGGGAGCACTGATTTTAATGACGATTAAAGTGAAAAAAAAAAAGTTAAATATTCCTTTAAATATGGTGCCTGGGGGTGTCTGTAGTATGCCTGTGAAGTGCCACGTGTTTCCCGTGTTTAGAACAGTCCCTGCACAAAATGACATTAAACGGAAATAACACCATTTAAAACTGCTTGCGGTTTTAATGTTATATCTGGTTCCTGCAATATGGTTGAAAATCATTGAGAAAAATGGCATGGGTAGCCCTCCCTGCCCATTACCAGCCTATTTGGGTCTTGTACGCATATTAAGGGGAACCCCGTACCCATATTAAAAAAAGGAAATGCGTGTGGCCCCCAGGCCCTATATACTCAGAACAGCAGTATGCAGGTGGTGCAAACAAGACAGGGACTGTGTAGGTTTGTTGTGTTAAGTTGAATCTGTTTGTCATTTTCAACCGGTACATTTTTAAAGTGTAGCTCCAGTCAAAAAAACTATCTTTAAGCTTTTTGGAAAACATAGGGAAGGGTTATCACCCCTGTATAATTTGTTTTGTCGTCCATCTTTTTTCATCTCACTTGCTGCTGTCTCCTTGCGTTTGCAAGTAGGAGATGTTTGTAAATTGGATGTTTGAAAGTAGGGGCCTGCCCTATATTATAGCGGTATGTACTGGGTACAGAGCACGCAGACAGCACGCCCTAGCTCCTAACACTACTGACTGCAAGCTCTATTATTAACCACTTGTTAGCCCAATGTTTGCATAAAGTGAAAGATGAAGTTATGCTGAGTAAATAGATATCAAACATGTCACTCTTCAAAATTGCACATGCCCGTGGAATGGCGCCAAACGTCGCTACTTAAAAAATCCCCATAGGCGACGCTTTAATTTTTTTTTTTTACTGGTTACATGTTTTGAGTTGCAGAGGAGGTCTAGGACTAGAATTATTGCTCTCGCTCTAACATTCTCGGCGATACCTCACATGTGTGGCACATGCAAGCACATGGGGACATGGGCGCTTTAATTTTTATTTTATTTTTTTATTGTTCATTTTACTTTATTTATTTTAGTTTGACATTTTTTTCCCCAAAAATATATTTTTGATCACTTTTATTCCTATTACAAGAAATGTAAACATCCCTTGTAATAGGAATATGGGGTGACAGGTCCTCTTTACAGTGAAATCTGGGGGGTCAATATGACCCCACATCTCACCTCTAGGCTGGGAAGCCTGAAATAAAAAATAAAAAAAAGATTCTGGCTTTGAGTTGGTAGAAGCACCGGAGGGCGGTGAGGGGTGGGGGGCGTCTATGGCTGGGTATTTCAGGGTATCACCGAGTATGGCTGGGTATCTCTGAGTATGGCTGGGTATGGCAATTTATGGCAGGGTATTACAGAGTATTGGCGGGGTACTACAGAGTAATAGCAGGGTACTGCAGAGTATTGGGGGGTACTACAGAGTAATGGCAGGGTACTGCAGAGTATTGGGGGTACTGCAGAGTAATGGCGGGTACTGCAGAGTAATGGCGGGTACTGCAGAGTATTGGGGGGTACTGCAGAGTAATGGGGGTTACTGCAGAGTAATGGCGGGTACTGCAGAGTAATGGCGGGTACTGCAGAGTATTGGGGGGTACTGCAGAGTAATGGGGGTTACTGCAGAGTAATGGGGGGTACTGCAGAGTAATGGCAGGGTACTGCACTGCAGAGTAATGGCAGGGTACTGCACTGCAGAGTAATGGCGGGGTACTGCAGAGTAATGGCAGGGTACTGCAGAGTAATGGCGGGTACTGCAGAGTATTGGGGGGTACTGCAGAGTAATGGGGGTTACTGCAGAGCAATGGGGGGTACTGCAGAGTAATGGCAGGGTACTGCACTGCATAGTAATGGCAGGGTACTGCACTGAAGAGTAATGGCGGGGTACTGCAGAGTATTGGCAGGGAATTGAGGGGTTAAATTCGGTGAGCAGCGATGTGGGCACTGCAGATGCAGCCCACATCGCTGCTGACACCGATCTCTTTCCCCTCCGCTGTACCGATCGGTACAGAGAGGGGAGGGAGGAACCGGCGTCATAACATGACGCCGGTTTGTTTCCAAGTGATCACTCCGTCATTTGACGGAGCAATCACGTGGTAAACGGCCGCTATGAGCGGCCGTTTACCGTGATCCGTGATGCGACCCGGCGGTCACGGATGCTCTCGAGTGCGCACACCTCGGGGCACGTGAGAGCAGAATTCTGGGAGGCCGTTAATTAACGGCCTCTCAGAGTTAAACAACCCCCCTGAAGCCGTTAATCGGCAATGGGCAGTTGTTAAGTGGTTAAAGCTAGATCACTAGCTATATAGGTGAGGTGAATATAGTGGTGTATACTGCAGTCAGGGCACAGACAACAACCACTACACAGCAGCAAGATAGGAAATCAGCCAAAAACGATTGGTGTGTACTGTGTTGAAGGTACACAGAACACCCACTGCTTCAGATGCTAAGTAACACACTACACGAGGCCGCCTCAAAGGCGGCCTTATATAGTGTGGGGCGTGCACTACACAGCCTGAGCTATGATTGGCCACAGGCAGGATGCCTGTGGCCAATCATGGCTCTCCTCGCTGCCGGCGCTGCGATTGGCCAAGCATGCGGGGTCACAGTGCATTCTTGGCCAATCATGGTGCAGCAATGCACTGCGCCACCGCAGTGCATTGTGGTCCGCGCGCGCGTCACTCGAATTTTGACGCGAACGGCCCAAACGTTCGGAATTCGCCGAACGCCCGAACAGCCAATGTTCGAGTCGAACGTACGTTCGACTCGAACACGAAGCTCATCCCTAGTTCTGAATGATCAGATTTTCCGACAACTTTGTGCGACCGTGTGTATGCAAGACAAGTTTGGGCCAAAATCTGTCCAAATAAATCCGATGGATTTTGTCGCCGGAATGTCCGACCATGTGTACGCGGCATTACAGTGCATGGTCAGCTTTACAGAGTGCTTTTGCTACATTTATGTTCCCTGATTCACCAAAAGTTTTAACAAGAAAAAAAAATATCAGTCTATATGTATCCTCACACAAAATCATTCAACAGCCTAATATTAAATCTATAGGATTATTGTTTTACTTCCTGATATGTTACAAAATCCATCTTGCAAAAGATCATAGGATGTGACTAGTTTCCTGTCCAAACTGCACACTCACGATATACAGAAAATGGCACACGAAATGAACAAGAAATTAACATATTGGTACAATATGACTTAACCTATCATGGACTGAAAGCAAAGAGTTCTTTTCTGGTACATTACGGGCCAGTTCACACCAGATGCAGTTCCGTGCAGTTCCGTTATTTTTGCACCAATACAATCAGTTCCGGTCAGTTTCTGCACCAGAAACTGACCAGAAACTGACGGCATGGTGCGAACTAGAGCCATTGGAATACATGGAAAACACTGTGCATGCATTTTTAGCACAGAAAAAAAGCACACGGAACTGTGTCTGGTGTGAACTGGCCCTTCGCGTTAAGAATTTCTCAAAGATTGTAGGACATCTCCAACTATTAATAGGATAAAGAAAACACCAGAGGGCACAATCTAAGTGCAGAATTAAAACACATTTACGAAAAAAAAATCTAAAGACAAACAGCCTCAAAACTGCTTTGAAACACATAGCCACTCCCCTTGCTGATTCCAAACATGTGATGTCATCTCCAGAGCGCACGCTGTCAGCTGCTTCTACACACATTGGTTGACTCGACTCCCGGAGGCGATTCTCTAACGAGATGATGAGTAGTCGACTGGGCCCCTGTGAAGACAGCAGTGTTTGCTTGGAGATATAACATTTCATGTGCCTCTGACCTGTTTCCTTGAGTTGCCATTTGTCTTGATTTTTTAATGTGTACTGCACTTAGATTGTGTCCTCCTTATGTAAAGCTGACCACACATTCTACATTGGGATTGATTTACTTACTAAAGGCATATATGCTGTTCACTTTGGAAAGGAAATTTTCCTTAGCTTAGTGAATATGGTAAAATTTACCTTTGCAAAGCAAACCCAATCACATGCAAGGAAAAAAAATAAAAACTGATTTTTTCTTGCAGATGAGAGCATGATGGAACTCCGCAGAGATTCATCTCATTCAAGCTCATTCTCATTCATTCATTCTAGAGTGAACAGCCTATTTGCCTTTGTAAGGCTACATTTACACGGCAGCTTAGCAGCAGACCGTGTGCAGCTTTCAAAGGAGGCTAAACACAACCTTTGGACACAACAATCAGTTTGCATGCTATAGCTGCATACAAACTGGTTGATCAACTGTGGCAGAAAACTGTTGCTTCCAGGGTCAGCTGGGGGCTCCATTGACATCTACGCATCTAGATCCTCATATTATACAGCTTTGGTCATTCCAAAATATACTGTACAATTATTGTACAGTCAGATTATAAAATATAAAGTGAGCCTAAATCATCCAATCAGTGATGACTTCTTTAAGGCGAGCTTACACCATTTCTTTGGATTCCTAATTTGTATTACATAAGAGAGAATAAAGAATGAAATCATGCATATTATTTATAGAAAAAAAAACAGATGAGAAAAAATTAATTAGAAAAATTAGAAGTTGCTCGCTGACGCCAATCACATCAATTTAACCGTTTATTATTTAGAATTTTTTTTTTTTTTTACTGCAAACCCAGGTAACCTCACTTTTTTCAGTTATTATTCTTGTATTTTTGTAAGTAGCCCCATGAGACAACACCTGCTGGGGGAATAATGACCAGTACACACCATAAAAAAAAAAATTCCGTAAGAGGAACGATGGGTCAATTACCTGTTCATTATGAAAGTGCTTTCAAAAGCTGATTCGGACTGGACAAAAAAGGTCGAAGGTGCGAGCTAGACAATTTTTATCGCAATGTAATAGAGCGTCCGATTTTCGTTCAATGTGTACAATAATTGTATGGAAATAACTGAACATATTTGGTAGATGTGGCTTGCAGGATCACGTACACTATATAATTTCCTCTGCTAGTACGCTAGTACATAAATACGTTTGCCTTTGTTGTTTGATAATTTCTATTGTAGCGCCGGCTCCTGAAGAGCTATGTGTTTTTGAAATGTATTGTTTAATCTGAACTGCAGTTTGGTTTGGGTTTGATTACTCCAAATTTTGACCTCAGCATCAGTCTGACTAGACTACAAGGTATTCTTCTTGGCCATGGGGGGGGCACTGTCACTTCTGGCAGGCATGGTAACACAGTCTGGTTGGGTGCTTTAAGGTTACTGTCTCTCGGAGTCAGCCCAGTGGGAGTGTCACTCTTGCTGTGCCTTCTGGGAGAGGGTACTTAAGATGTGGACATCACGTGTTTCGGGGTTTCGGTCCAGCAGTATGTTCTGACTCCTTGGTCCTGGTCCTCTTGACCAGCCCCCATGACACCTATGGCCTGGGGTGTGGATCCACCCGATTTTACGTCTTGGGGCTGGCTAGCCTGAGGCAAGGAAACTAAAGAAAGGATTCGGAGGTGGTCCGGTGCCGTCTCAGGTTGTGGAGAGGCACAGCAACTTCAAAGTTATCCAGGGGAGGACTCTTTGGGAGAAGGCCATGCAAGGGTTGGCTTCCTAACAAGAGCCTGGTAAAGCTGAAGGACCTAAGTGAATCCAATCTTGTGCGGTATTGCCAGACCGGCTGCAAGATACTGGTACCACATGAGCGTTCTACAAGTTTCAAGTTTCCTTACACGTGTTATATAATAAAGTCTGTGGCAGAGACTTGTTCGTGACTCAAGCACCCTGTTGGCTGCTAGGCCTGGTGAGAGAAGGACTATCCAATTAGGGTGAAGATCCAGCTGTGAATGGCTATTCTCTGGATTTATTCAAAGTAAGAGAGTTCTCCTATACTGGCTTTGACATTAAGAGTACCTGGACTTTTCACCTAAACCCTCTGATCCTATACTGAGAGACTGTTTGTTAACTATGTTTTTGCAAATAAAAATCCCTTTAAGCGGATCTGTCGTCAGTCTCTGTAGTTCTTGGGCCATCTACCACGGGAAACCCCTAGAGATGAAGAAGGTAATGGTAAACCCATAAAACCACCCGCTCCTTCGGAAGTCAGTGCTACACTATACACATTATTATCATTCTCAGTTACATCATGATGCATTCGATTTTCTCATAGAGTGTACTAGGCTTTAGAGTAAGCACATGCAAAGCTGGGAAACCCATGGTGAGTCCTTCTTACCAAAGTCCATAAAAAACTAAAGCCGCGTACACACGATCGAATTGTATGACGTACTTAGTCCGTCATACAATCCGGCGGACAATCCGGCAGACTTTCTACCGAACGGACTTGGCCACACACGGATACACAAACAGTCCGACGAAAGCTTGCGCGATGACGTACAGCACGTACGACGGGACTAGAAATAGGAAGTCCAAGACACAGCAAAGCACCCTTTGGGCTCCTTCTGCTGGCTTTGCGTTAGTGGAAGTTTGGTTAGGGACGATTCGCGCTTTTCAGACTTCAGCCTAATTCGTCCGTTATTTTTTTTTTATTATTTATTCTCGAATTGGAATATTAATCATAAGATGAGGATGAATAAAGACATTTGTGATAACTCTGTGTGAATATAAGCAGCAAAGCAACTTCACTTTTCTCGCATTATGAAGAAGAAAAGAATGTGCTATATTAAAAGATCACAAAATTAGCAGCATGACGAATATGCTAGCTTCAATACGAACACTAGTTTTACAAGACAGAGCGCTTCCGCCCTGTAAATCTTTCCTGGGCATGCGCCATTCTTAGTCCGTCGGACTAGCATACTGACGAACGTATTGTCCGCTGAAACCAAAGTACGACGGGAAGATTGGTGTGCAAACCGACCTTCTTAGTACTCCGGACTTCACGCTGAAAAAGTCAGCTGAAGCCCACACACGAGCGGATTGTCCATTGAAATGCGTTTCAACGGACTAAGTACGTCATACAATTCGATCGTGTGCACGCGGCATAAGACACCAGGAATGAATTCACCTGACCAGCATCCATCAGGTTATCTCAGGTTTGGATTAACTGAACTTTTCAACTACAAAGTAAGGAACATTCACATCCTTATTTTAGCCTTCATATGAATAACCAAGGCTTGGTAGGGGCTCTAACACTAGAAACGGGAGACAGATAATAAATGGCATGATTCATTCTCTAAATGGTTTTGAGATATTCCAGTTATAAGCAGTTACCATAGTTCAGCTGAGACAGCTCCATTCCACTAGGCAGCTACAGTTTCATTCCGCTGGGCTGCTAATGGCTGTGATCTCACAGGGAGGGTATGTCTATCCATCTTTTGTGCACTCTGACAGTACACTTTTTCTATCAAATAATCCTCCTAATTTATCCTTTTTTCTTTGGCATGCACTGCTGTGAAACTAGCCAGGTCCTTTTTGGTCTTCTGTAACTCATTAGTAATAAATGCTGTCAAAGGCTGCAGGGGGTTCCAGATCGCTGAGTGTTTTGGAATTACTTTGAGTCACAGACAAAGTTACATATGTACTCTGCCCACAAATCATAACAGTAAAAAAAAAAGATCTTCGGCATTTTTTTTTTAGGGTACTCATATAGTAAAGTGAACTTTCATCCTAAAATATTGTTAAAAGAGAAACGTATTTTATTGTATGTTGTTTTACGTCTTGCCTTGTCTATGCATTAAAGTGGATGTAAACCCCATTCATGAAATCTGACCTGGGCACATATATCTGTAGTGTTTACATATCTCTCTCCAAAGCTCTAAGACCCCTGTCTTTCTGCTGCTCTGTTCCTCTGTTATCGGCATGATAATGTTTGACAAGCTCTCTGACACAGAAGATAAAAGCAACTGGAAATTTGTGTTGGGGAATAAACTTAGTGATAGATAAGCAGAGAGCTTGTCTGTTCAGACTGCAGCTCTTATGTTCCTTTGTTCCTCTGCCTATGTGAAGGGGGGTATGCCTTTCCTCCAATCAGCTTTCATACACTGTATACGTGTCTTTTGAGAGAATGGGATAGTGCCTTTAGGAATGGGGATACGGATAAGTAAAGTGTTGCTAGAGCTAATCTAAAGAAGGGCATAAAAGAGGCCAAATTAGTTTATAACCATAAAATTTAAGAATATTTTAGAGGGAATGATGCACGTGAAGGTTGGAAAGGGATACAACATATCCTAAATTATAAAGGAAACACTCCCCAGGGTATACATTTTAATATTCAACTGGCTGAGGAACTAAACAGCTTTTTTTTTTAAGTAGTAGTAAATGGGAAAAATACCACGCTAAATCCAGGATAAAGGTGAAGCTGCTAACACACAAAGTCCCAATAGTAGTATTGAAAAATAAGTGTAGCGCTTATTGGACATTGGCTATTTGATTTATGTGTGGCATTTGCACATCACTGTGTTATTATTATTATGTTCCTTAGGTTATCCTTGATATACTTATTTTAACACTTTTATTATGTACACCTTTTTGAAGTAGTAGTACTCCAGCAAACACAACCTTTACACCCGTGTACGCGAGATGCTACACCTGTGGTGCAGGAACATGAGGTGCGTCAGGCATTAAGGCCATTAATGTTAGGAAATTGGAGGGTCTAGATGGGGTCTCAGGGAGGGTTGTTGAGGCCTGTGCCCACCAACTTGCAGGGGTTTTTACTAATATATTTAATAAATCATTATTATTGGCCACAGATCCAGCCTGCTTAAAATCTACTATTATTACCCAGATACCCAGAAAAACAAATATAGATAGTTTGAAGGACTATAGGCCGATTGCACTTACCCCGGTAATAATGAAGTGCCAAGTAGTTTTGACCGTCATCAATTTGCGTACAGAGCCAATAGAAGCACTGAGGACGATATTGCTCTTGCACTACATGTGGCTTTAGGTCATCTGGAACACTCTGGCAATTACGTCAGAATGTTGTTTATTGACTATAGTTAGGCTTTCAACACAGTTTTCCCAGATCTATCGGTGGAGAAGATGTTGAAGCTGAATTTGCCCAATTCCCTTTGCTCCTGAATAAAGGACTTCCTAGTAGACCGTCCACAGGTGGTCAAACTGGGTAAGCATGTTTCTTCCCAGCATGTGGTCAGCATAGGAGTACCAGAGGATTGTGTACTGAGCCCCCTTCTTTACTCTCTATACACTTGTTATTGTACTCCATGCTTTTCTACAAATAGCATCATCAAATTGGCAGATGTTACTACCATAGTAGCTTGCATCACAAGAGGAGATGAGAAGCATTATAGGGAAGAGGTGGCTAATCTAGTGGAGTTGTGTGAGGCAAACAACTTGTCCTTAAACACTGGGAAGACCAAGGAATTAATAACTGATTTTAGGAAGAGTAAGATTGACATGTTTCCACATACTGTTAGAGGAGAATTGGTAGAGCGGGTATCTGTTTAAGTTTTTAGGCATTAATATTTCAGAAAATTTATCTTGGTCATCAAACATGACAACTGTCACCAAGAAGTGTCAGCAACAGTTATATTTCCTGAAACTTCTCAGGAAAAATGGCATAGGGAACAAAATCTTATGCCCTGTACACACGGTCGGACATTCCGGCAACAAAATCCCATTATTCAGAATGAGGTGACATACAACACATAAGACGGGACTATAAAGAGGCCAGAAGCCAATAGCTTTCGTCTCGTAATTTATTCTGAGCATGGGTGGCCCTTTGTGCGTCGGAATTGTCTACACACTATCGGAATTTAAATGATCGGATTTTGTTGTCGAAAAATTTTAGACCCAGATCTCCAACTTTGTGTGTTGGAAATTCTGACAGAAAAAGACAGATGAAACCCACACATGATAGGAATTTCGGACAACACAATCCGATTGCACATTTTCCGTCGGAAAGTCCAACCGTGTGTACAGGGCATTAGAGTCCTTCTATCACTCCTCATGCTGACATATCGTATTTTAGCCTGGTACCCCAACTGCACACTACAGAAAAAGTTTCCCTTCAAAAAATAATAAATGCAAGAAGGTTATGGGCTGTAGTTTAATTTCTATAAAGGAAATGTACAAGTCCCATTGTGTCAGCAGGGCAGGCAAAATGATGACTGATCCTTCCCACCCTGGAAACTATCTTTTTGAACTCCTGCTGTCTGGCAGGAGGTTCAGAAATATAAAGGTGAGGACAAACCACTTTAAGGAAAGTTTCTTTCCAAGGGCTATCAAGGCCCTAAATGGGTTCTTTTTTTAGGCTTTTTGTATGGGGGGCAAACTGTTTACATGTGTGTATGTTGAGGATGTTATATGTCTACATATGTGTGGAGCTTTTATAGAATTTCATTGTATTTTGCGTTGCAATGACAAAGTATTTATCTATCTTATATACATGTAAAACGTATATATTTGTTTCACCTCTGTGCATCATCTGAGGCTATTCACTTCACTGGGTATAGGAAATGGTTTACAACCACTTTAAGGCTGCTCTGGAAATATCTGCTGTGTAGCCCCCATGCATCTGCTGTGAATGAGCCGTAATGAATACCACACCTTCTTCTGACAAGCCACATCTTCTTCAGGGCCCAACATAAAATTGTGTTTTCACTGTGGAGGCTCTCAAAATTTAGAGTTAGGACTGCAGATAATACTGGGGTGCCATGAAGTGGTTCTGCAGAAAATATGTGCAAATTGAACCCCCGTTTTTAAAGCATACTGTTAGACAGGATAATTTGGTTGGTTTCAGGCTGGTCGGTAAGTTGAGCTGAGAATTTTCTTTGGTTTTGTTTGTGTTTTTGTGTCACCCTTCCATGTGCTCCTTGCTGCAAAGGCCAGTTATATGTGAGGGCAGTGGCCTGTGCCTTTAAGGAGGGATGGGCTCCCTCCAGGCTCACCTGTACTCTGCCTATTCATTATAATGCATGTGCTGCCACTGTGGAGGCTCTCAAAATTTATAGTTAGGATTGCTGATTATACTGGAGTGCTGTGAAGTGGCTCTGCAGCTTACACATGTGTCATGGAATCCCATTGCACTCCGCTCGAGTGCTTCCATTAGTTCCCTGCTTCCTCCGGTCTGGACCTTCAGATACCAGATATTACAGCCACATGTTGTAACCAAGGACCAGGCAAGACTAGCTCAGTTACAAAACTGCAACATGGAATGTTTATTTGAACAAACTCACACCAAATATATACCACACAAGGACATTGCCCCCTCTTGATCATGTTACCCTAACAATACAAACTAACCAGAAACATAATTACAGCAAATGACATACTATAAACATTACCTTAATTGGCCACCTGGATGACTAGACTATTTGGCCCCTACAACAGTGAATACAAAGGACACATTATCAGTATAAACACATCCCACCAGGGTTTGCTAAGAGAGACAAAAGGTGTCCCAATTAGCACGATTAACAAAATACAAACAGTGATCTCCCCCCTCCTCAGCCTAGTAGGCAATAGACTATAGCAGGAGACGTCAGTAGCAGAGTGTTTGACTCCTACATTGAAGAACATGAAACAGAGGCCAATGTTCCCAGCTATTTAAATTAACATGTATAGTTCAGAATCAAACAAACCAGGAATTGTATTTATATATTTCCTGGGAGATATTGTGGATAAATATTACTGTCCCATCTGAAGTAATCCAAACCACGTCCTCAGTGTCCATTAAGTGGTGGTCCATCATTAGAGAATGACCTTATCTCTCTCTGGGCCATAGTCAGTGGGTAAGAGGCTTGCTCCTAGTTTTCTCCAGAAGGCCCTATCTTAGTTAGGTCTATTACAGCATGTATTTGAAAATGTGTGCAAACGAAACCCCTGTTTTTAATGCATACTGTTAAACAGGAGAATTTGGTTGGTTGCAGGCTGGTCAGTAAGTTGAGCTGGGAATTTTCTTTGGTTTTCTTTGACATGTGTCGCCCTTCCATGTGCTCTTTGCTGCAAAGGCCAGTTATAGGTTGGGCAGTGGCCATTTGTTTGTTTGTCCCCTACATAACATTTCATCATAAAGTTACCATGCGCCAAGACTGTGGGCTAAATTCACTAAGAGTTAAATACAGCATGAGTATTTGTGTTAAAATAACTAATGGGGTATTTAACTCAGGAACATGTAAATCACAAAAAATGCATGTTTTTTATGTGTATTTTTGCATCTTTTAATTTAATGAAGACCAGACCTCCAGGCCTTTGATCCATGCATGAGGTCCCCCAGAAAATCTATACCAGACCATTACCTGAGTGTGCAACCCAGCAAGCCAAGAAAGGGGGGGGGAGCACATGCCCTCAACATAGGATGGGTGCTTTGCTGGGAGAGGGGCCCCGACAAAGCACCTTGTCGCTATTTTGATAAGGACAAGGGCTTCTTCACCACAACCCTTTACCAAATGGGCCCCCATATCATGCCCTCCCCCCATGTAAATGAGTATGAGGGTACATAGTAAATCTACTAATTTACCAAAAAAAATCCAAACACTACCAAAATCAACAATGCGGTGGTCTTGCTATTTCCAGATTACTCCGTGGTTGTCCGCAACCAGAGAGCCCAATTTCAGCGAATCAAGCAGAAGCTGTGGGCGAATTCCGTTCAATATGCCATGCCCTTTGAGTGGTTCATCAGGGAAAAACCCACTTCTTTCAATCTCCTAAGAATGCCCTGATGTGGTGGGAATCACTGCCACGGCTTCCCCAGTTCCCCACCCGAGGGGAGATGTATTTAACCTATCGGCCTCTATATCTTTTTCCAGGATCTGTGGAACTTACAGTAACTCTTCTAATGTGTGGCTTGGTTAACCAATATGTCTCTCATGCAGGAAAGTCTCAGGCTCTCTTCCACTAAGTTGACACAAGCTGCTATGGGGGATAAAATGTTCAACCCTCATTTCCCCTTTTTTTGAACAATGACTTTTTGTTTTTCTTCTTTCTGATTTATGGGAACAGGCCATGCGCCCTACACATGATACAAGTTTAGGGTCTAGGCCCTCTCTATTTTTCAGGAGTTGGGCAGGGTTGTTGTTACCTTTTGGTAACCTTTACTTTCATGCATATAGTTTTATTGTTGTGTGTATGAAGTATGAATGGATGGATGAGTGTGTAACGGAAATGTCTGGCCTACAACTCTGAGGTCGTGACCGGAGACTGGGTGGTCTTGCCCTTCTTCCCTTTCCATACCGTATTGAAGCCTCTACTACACTATTGCTGAATTAACTGTTTGCTCTTGGAATGTCCGTGGTCTGAACTCAAAGTTCAAAAGAGCTTTGATTTTTGATCGGATCAAACATCTAAAACCACATATCCTGTGTTTACAAGAAACTCATCTGATGGGCTACAAAGTTTTAGCCCAAAAAAAACCAATGGTTCTCCCGAGGTGTGGCGATCCTGATTCGTAAAGGGCCGCCCTTTTCTTGTCATCAGGTACTCACGGATCCCAGGGGGCCAGTTTATTATCCTACATGCTACTATACATGGGGTTCCTATGTTGCTGGTCTCAGTCTACGTCCCTCCTCCGGTCATGGCTGCAGTGTTTACTCAGCTGAGTACAAAGCTATCCTCCATGCCACTTTGCCCTATGCTCCTTGTAGGAGATTTTAAGTCAGTACTACAACCAGCTCTGGATAGGTTGAAGCCCTCATTGTCTGAATCTAAGTTGTTACTCAAGTGGTGTGAAACTTATGAACATGTAGATCTCTGGCATTGGAATTACCCTACTGTTAAAACCCACTCATGCCAATCTAAATTTTATTGTACCCTCTCCAAGTTGGAATATACACTGACCACCAGGGACTTCCTTCCATCAGTTCGGTCTGTAACCTACATATCTCAGATGGTGTCTGACCATTCGATAGTACAGGTAACCTTAACTCTGGCTTATAAACCCACAATTTGGGCCTGGAGGCTCAGTCCCCTCTGGATCTCCATGCTTGAAATTCATGAATCTATCCCGACTGATAAGCTTCATTATTGGACCTCTTACTCTGACACTGCGGCTACAGGACCATTGTGAGATGCCTTTAAGGCAGTATGAATGAATGAATGAAATAATTGAATACAGCACAATGCAAACTGAATCGCCTCAAGGCAGTAGTATGGGGCTCCTACATATTACGTATCAAACATTACTGATCTACCGGGAGAGCCATGCAAACTACATTAGAACAGTCCCTTGATGCTGCTAGATCAGTGATGGCGAACCTTGGCACCCCAGATGTTTGGGAACTACATTTCCCATGATGCTCATGCACTCTGCAGTGTAGTCGAGCATCATGGGAAATGCAGTTCCAAAACATCTGGGGTGCCAAGGTTCGCCATCACTGTGCTAGATCCTGACATATTGCAAACCCATCCTCGGAATCTCATGGAGTATTTGCAGAGGCTCATAACGCATTGCAACTACATATGGTTGATGTAGCGAAAAAAACAGCAACTGCATCTTTCTGCTCACATTTATTAATCTTTTGTCTTTTTTTTAAATTAAGAGTGAGGTGGGCTGAAACCAATGTACATTGAAGGTGCATAAGTGTGTACCGGTATGTGTGACTGCTGTTGTTTTGTTATAGGTACCTTACTCGCTGCATTCTGATTCCTAGATCATCTCCCCTGACATAGGGAAAAGGAAAACATTTTTTTCCAGGGAATTGGGATTATGATTGTTATTTTATGTCATTGCTTTCAATGGGTCACCAAGACCCACAAGGATGTACTTGTTTTTCTGTATTAAGTAACTGGTGCCTTGTTACCCCCTTTTTACTTTACTTTATTGTTACTCTTGTGTTTACATGTAAAACTCATAAACACCTTTCAAAAGAAAAATGATGTCACAAGGTGGCAGGTCCACCCGGTGACGCCATTGACCAGACATTAACGAATCCATATATGGTTAATGATGTCACTGGTTGGCCCTGCCTTCTTACAACATCGTTAACCCCAGCCCCTCTTGTTTACTTAAGTGGCGGAGAGAAGGGGTGTGTTCATTGACAGGAGCCAAGCATTGCAGCAGTCAATTCGGCAGGTGGCAATTTTTTTTTTCATGCGGGAGGCGTTTATTGGGATTGACGATGGATGTAAATACAGGATACTTTCTTTTTAATAAAGGGCTTGTAAAAACTTTCTGTGTGTTTATTTTTAGGGCATATTCTATTTTTTGGGTGAATGAGTAAGGACTATGTACCCCTTACTCATTCACATGGGGGGGCAGGTTCTGGGGGCTCCCTTGTTAAAGAGGACTTCCAGATTCCACCCTGCACCCCCACAACCACAGAGCCAGTGTTGTGAGGAAGAGGCCCTTGTCTTTATCAACATGATAGGCATGTGGCCTGCTATGTTTCAGGAGGTAGGAGGGCCCACACTTGTCCCCTCTTTCCTGGCCTGCTGGGATACATGCTTGGGTAAGAGTCTGGTATGGATTTTGGGGGAAACCTCACACCATTTTTTTTTGTCATGGGATTCTCTCCAAAAGCCATTCTAGAGCCAAAGGGCCTGGTATGGATTGTGTGGAAAACTGCATTATGTTTTTAAAAAGTTGTCTCTTTTGTTAATCTGCTGTCAGCGGGGAATTTCTGGTTGTAAAGAATGGGGCAGGTGCTGGTTTCTTAACAACCAGCTATTCACTTATTAAGGATGTCGATGGGTGCCAGCTCCTTAACAGCCAGCTAGTAATTTAATATATCTGTTAAATAGCGCATGGCTAGGCCACAACTTATTTAACAAATGTATTTGTTTACTTTTTTTAGTAAATTACATTTTAGACAGACTTATGCAGTATTTACTGAGAGTTTCTTATTTTTGCTGTAAATATCACATAAACTATTCGTGAATTTTCATTATCCCATGCAATATTTAGCTACATGTCCCAAATATTGTATGCAATATCCTTTAGTGAATTAGGTACTATGACACTAAAGTATTCACATATTCTGAACAAGCAATATAACACTTCAAAACAAGCCCTCATTCCCCTCTGCAGCTATAGGCATTGTTAGGAATTTGTCTTCAAGATTCACAACAGAGGCATTGAAATCATAGCTCTTGGCCTAAGGACACACAAGTGACTCCTCCAGTAAGGAATCATACAAGAGCATATTGGAGTGCTCGTGTTACAGCTCATGCTGTGCATTTCTTAGCAAAAATATAATCCAAAGTAATTTATCTCTCCTTGGATTGCCATATCTATCACCCCCATATAACAGATAAAAAAAAAAAAAAAAAAAAACTAATACAGGATGATACAAGGAGAGATTGCGCCCATAAGCCAACTTCACATGCACATATGTCCAGGCAGCTGACTCTACCTCCAGGAGGTGTGCTATATTGATGTTTTTTTGTTCAAATCCAGAACTTCCCTGAGATGCTGCCCTCCGTACATACCTGACTTTAGACAAATCTTCTAGCTTCTGAGTGTGCATAACAGTGTCAAATAAAGTAGGATTGCAGTTGTAATTGTTAGCGTTACTTTCCACAAAAGGGCTCCGTAAGTTGACACTATTAATTCAGATTTGAACATTCTTGTAGCATGCAGAGGTAGCATGGCATGTGAGACAATGTTTAAGGAGAAGTAGGAAGAAGTAGGAAGATTTCTGTATAAGATCAGAATCTTATAGCAATGTGATTTTGAAATAAGTAAGGCTGACTTACAGAAACACATGTTAAAAGTGACATTTCCTTTAAGTATACCTAATGTATTGTAGGATGACTCCAGATGATTCATCCGTCAATCAAATTCCTTGAAGACCTTGGAGGCTTGCCTATGATTATACATATACCAACAATGTGTCCCATCTGTACATTTCTTCTTCTTTTTTTTTTTTGTTCCCACACATTTCCTTTAATATTCCAGGTCACAGCTTCACTGCGTGTTATCTTCAGCTTCAGTATATGGTAATGGCGTCCTGGAGTTCACTGCACAGCTGTGCAAGCCATCAACGAGCCATTTTTCCTTAGGAGGGGGAGGCTCTACTCTATCCAGATTTCTTGTCACTGATTAAAAAAATTCTAGAGTATCCATCAAACAGTACTGCACTGCATTGTCTTTTTTTTTAATGTCATTGAAGTGCAATAACTGAGGAAGAATATGGAATGTTAATGCATAACCTCTGTAAGTCATGCATATCCTGAGGGCTATGCTCAATATTTCATACTGGCGACACACTAAAATAAACTTTATATGTGTAAAACTACACTGTTTTCACAATAAAAACAAAAATTTGCCAGAATTTGAAATGCCTGATTGCTGAACTAGTAATATTCCCTGGAAATGCAAATAATGAACTCATCGACACTATACCAATTATGAGGATGTGTAGGTTCAGGGGCTCAGATGTTTTAAAGCGGTAGTAAACCCGCACATTTTTTATTTTTTTTTTAAACCTGCAAAGCAAAAGGCATAATGAGCTAGTATGCACCGCATACTAGCTCATTATGAAATACTTACCTTAGAACGAGGCCCCGACATCTGGCCCGATCCACGCCGAGGGAGCTGACATGCTCCCTTGGCGTTTCTTCTGGGTATCGCGGCTCCGGCGCTGTGAGTGGCTGGAGCCGCGATATCGTCACTCCTGCGCATGCGCGCGGGAGATTTCAGTCCGGCCGCTCGGCTGCTGCCGGATTTTGACCGCGAGAAACCCCTTGTGCGCATGCGCCGCTGCAGTCAGCGGTGCATACCGAGGGGAATATCTCCTAAACCGTACAGGTTTAGGAGATATTTTTTTTACCTACAGGTAAGCCTTATTATAGACTTTCCTGTAGGTAAAAGTTAAAAATGTGGGTATACAACCACTTTAACCATATTTTTCATAATTCCCTTCCTACATTTCCCATATTCAATTGACTTTAAGATTGTGGTCAGTGGAAACATCTTCCTACTTTTTTACTCGTGTCTTCGCTGCATTCTTTCAGTATCTGTGGTGTACACATACTAAGGGTTAGCTTATATTCCAAATGGCTGATCTGTCAAGAAATAATCTACCACTCTGATAGTTGATATGTATTCTCCCAAAATCAGATGTTGGCAGTGTTCAATTGGAGAAACTGGTTTCAACATTTCCTTCATTTATTTTATCAGATTGTTAACAGTAACCATCCTGAACTAATGATTTACAATGATTTTCTGCGGAGGCTTAGGCCGCGTACACACGGGCGGACTGTTCGCCCAACTTTGTCCGCTGAACAGTGTTTCAGCGGACAGTCCGCTCGTGTGTGGGCTTCAGCGGACAGTTTCAACGGACAGTCTGACGAACAAAGTTTTTCGGAATTCCCGTAAGACAGTCCGCTGAAACTTGGTTTGAGCGGACAGTCCGCTCGTGTGTAGGCTTGTTCGTCAAACTAAGTTCCGCGCATGCTCAGAAAGGATTTACACGCCGAAGGTTGCATTGCAGTGTATAGGACGTCGTTTTTCTAGTCCCGTCGTACGTGCCGTTCACGTCATCGCGCACGCTTTCAGCGGACTGTTCGTTCATCGTGTGTGGTCAAGTCCGCTCATGCAAATTTTGAGCGGACTGTTTGTCGGATTGTTTGACAAACTAAGTTGTGCGAACAGTCCGCCCGTGTGTACGCGGCCTAACACTGATTGTTTTTGATTATTTTTCTCTATGCTCACATTTACTACAGATTTGATCAGTGGTGCAGCTACAGAGGTATACAGCTCTGAATGCCCCTTGCTGAGGCCCTGTTGTGTGCATGTAGTAATTCAGGATCCCTGTAAAGTATCACAAAGAAGCTACAGGATCACAGTGATACTTATCAGCTAAATTGTGTATTGAGTATTCATATCATATGATCGAGCACATGAAACTCAAGGATAATCATCACTGTGCCCTTAAAGAGGAACTCCAGGCTCCACGCTGTGCTTTGTGAATGGCCTGGTGGCGGGGAAAGGAGGGGGGGGGCTGAACTGCCGGGTGACTTCAACATGGCGAAGTCAAAACCAGGTACCTGCTCTCAACCCCCCCCCCCCCCCCCGAAAGGTGCCAAATGTGGCAGCGGAAGGGGGAGGAGGCAAACAAGCAGAGCTTCCCCTTTTGGGTGGAGCCCTGCTTTATCCACTCTACAAGAAATTCAGAACATTCAACATTCACTCCAGTTGCTGTGTCACTGGATATGATTTACATCTGCAGGTTCACACAAAAACCTTAATTTTCTTTTATAGTTGCATAGTTAGTGAGGTTGAAAAGAAGACACTAGTCCATCTAGTCCCACCACTGGTTCCCACAAAGTGTCAGATTATTCAACGCAGTATCACAGCCCTGCAATAAGTCGCTGATCGCCTCCTTTACTAGTATAAAAATAAATAAAAATTCCAGTATATATGCCATAGTTTGTAGATAGTTACATAGTAGGTGAGTTTGAAGAAAGACACAAGTCCATCAAGTCCAATCTATGTGTGTGATTATATGTTAGTATTGCATTGTATATCCCTGTATGTTGTGGTCATTCAGGTGCTTATCTTATATTTTCTTGAAACTATCAATGCCCCTCACTGAGACCACCGCCTGTGGAAGGGAATTCCACATCCTTGCCGCTCTTACAGTAAAGAACCCTTTATGTAGTTTAAGGTTAAACCTTTTTTCTTCTTTCTAATTTTAACGAGTGGCCACAAGTCTTGTTAAACTCCCTTTTGCGAAAAAGTTTTATCCCTATTGTGGAGTCACCAGTATGGTATTTGTATACTGAAATCATATCCTCTCTCAAGTGTCTCTTCTCCAGAGAGAATAAGTTCAGTGCTCGCAACCTTTCCTCATAACTAATAGCCTTCAACCCCTTTATTAGCTTTGTTGCCCTTCTTTGTACTCGCTCCATTTCCAGTACATCCTTCCTGAGGACTGGTGCCCAGAACTGGACAACATATTCCAGGTGCGGCCGGACCAGAGTCTTGTAGAGTGGGAAAATTATTGTTTTATCTCTTGAGTTTATACCCTTTTTAATGCATGCCAATATTCTATTTGCTTTGTTAGCAGCAGCTTGGCATTGCATGCCATTGCTGAGCCTATCATCGACTAGGACACCCAGGTCCTTTTCCATCCTAGATTCCCCCAGAGGTTCTCCCCCAGTGTATAGATTGCATTCCTATTTTTGCCACCCAAGTGCATTATTTTAAATTTTTCTACATTGAACTTCATTGAATATCATTTGCCATGTAGTTGCCCACCCCATTAATTTGTTCAGATCTTTTTGCAAGGTTTCCACATCCTGTGGAGAAGTTATTGCCCTGCTTAGCTTAGTATCCTCCGCAAATACAGAGATTGAACTGTTTACCCCATCCTTCAGGTCGTTTATGAATAAATTAAATAGGATTGGTCCCAGCACAGAACCCAGTTATATAGATGCTATAACTGTTGCGCAAACCAATCAATGAATGCTTATTGAGCTTTTTTCCCCAAAAAATATGTAGCGAAATACATATTGGCCTAAATTTATGAAGAAATTAGATTTTTTTAAAAATTTTATTGGATATGTTTTATCGCAGAAAGTATTCCTTTTTTTTATCACCATGTTGGTCTTTTCTTATTTATAGTGCTATAAAAAAAAAAAAAAAAAACAATGGTGATCAAATACCACCAAAAAGAAAGCTCAATTTGTGGGAAAAAAATTTAATAAATGTAATTTATGTACAGTGCATGACCTTGCAATTGTTAAAGTAACGCAGTGCCGTACAGCAAAAAATGGTCTGGTCATGCACGGGTAAATCTTTCAGAGGTCAAGTGGTGAAACATCATAACATACAGATAGGAAACAAGGCTATAAAGATATAAAAAGTTGTGGGACTTCAATTGGGCTTTAACCACTTCAGCCCCGGAAGAATTTACCCCCTTCCTGACCAGAGCACTTTTTGCGATTCGGCACTTTGTCGATTTAGCTGACAATTGTGAGGTTGTGCAACATGGCTCCCAAACAAAATTGATGTCTTTTTTTCCCCACAAATAGACCTTTCTTTTGGTGGTATTTGATCACCCCTGCTGTTTTTATTTTTTGTGCTATAAACAAAATAACGCATTCTTTTTTTTACAATTTGCTATAATAAATATCCCCCAAAAATATATATAAAACATTTTTTTTCCTCAGTTTAGGCCAATACGTATTCTACATATTTTTGGTAAAAAAAAAATCGCAATAAGCGTTTATTGATTGGTTTGCACAAAAGTTATAGCATTTACAAAATAGGGGATAGTTTTATGGCATTTTTATTAATATTTTTCTTTTACTAATAATGGCGGCGATCCGCGATTTTTATCATGACTGTGACATTATGGCGGACACATTGGACATTTTTGACACATTTTTGGGAGCAATCAATGCTATACAAATGCACTGATTCCTGTGTAAATGACACTGGCAGTGAAGGGGTTAATTACTAGGGGGCAGTGTAGGGGTTAAGTGTGTCCTGGGGCGTGTTTATAACTGTGGGGAACGTGGCTACGTGTGAGAAGTTACTGATCTCTGCTCCCGATCACAGGGAGCAGAGATCAGTGACAGTGTCTCTAGGCCGAACGGGGAGATGCTTGTTTACATTAGCATCGCCCCGTTCTTCCTCTCCGTGAGACAATTGCGGGTATCCCCACGGCAATCGAGTCTGCGGAAACCCGCGACCCGACTCACGGAGCTTGCTGCGGCCACGTTCCGCCGGCAGCTGGCTGCCTCTTAAAGAGCAATGTACAGGTACTTTAGTTTGCCTGTATGAGCCCTTCTGCCAACATATATCGGCGTGAGGCAGTCGGCAAGTGGTTAAGACATTTTGAGGGTAAGTGGTAATGATTGCTTCTGACTGACTGTAACTGTAATTATTGAAAGAAGCTGGCCACAAATACCAGTTTATGTGGTCTTCTAGCAGCACCATCTATAGTTCCCAGTGCATTCCTAGGACAATGACACAGTGAGATTGATTTACTAAAACTGGAGCGTGCAAAATCTGGTGCAGTTGTGCATGGTAGCCAATCAGCTTCTTACTTCAGCTTGTGTTCAATCACATTTTGAAACAAAATTGGAAGCTGATTGGTTTCTATGCAGAACTACACAAGATGTTGCATGCTCTAGTTTTAGTAAATCAACCCCAGTGTGAACACACCACAACACTGAAACTTGACATGTGCTTCTTTTTTACCACAGCGAACCACAAGGCACAGATGGTTCAAATCAGTGCTTTGCAATCCACTATAACACAAGTGTTCTGTTCTATGCTGCCTAGGTGCATTGGTGGTGCTTTTCAAAAAGGCACAACAATGTAACACAAATGAATGGTACCACAATGCAACACACCATAAAATATTCCTTTTTATTTTGCATTACCATATAACACTAGTATGAATAGGCCCATAAATGTGAGAATTTCCCAAAAAGTATTTTATGGTAAAAAGGAGCTTTTTCCTTCCTTTAATAGTGAAGCCCAAAACAAGCCAAAGCTTTTTTTGGGTGAAGATTGGAACCTCTGTCTGTTTTTCATTAAGCCTAGAAAACACTACCACTACCCCAGGGGGTTGTACAAAAAAAAAAACTGACAGTTCAGGTCGGACCCACTGTACTAACAATCTGATATTAGTACAATGATCTCCCCTGCTGTGCTATTGTGTTCTGACAGGGGAACACCCGCCCCACCAGAACACTCCGCACAGCGCTCTCAGGCCTTGGCCGTCAGACATTTTTCAGTCATAAGCTTTTGACGGAGTCTGTTGAACAAGCTACTGTACACAGGGGCCGAATGTCAGCCAGTTTCTATTGAACATTCGGCCCGTGTGTACTAGGCTTTACTGTCTGCCCCACCATTGAGGATAATTTCCTTATAGAAGAATTATCTCTATTTTTTTTATTTTTTTTTGTATATTATTCAGTCCTTCATGGAACAAAGTAATTCTTCTTGCTGGTGCTTGCCTTGAGTAAGTGCTGGGAGCCGGAGACAGGCACTCTCTAGCAAAGCAGCCGTCTCCTTGCTAACCCTTTCTGACATTGCAGCTAGTATTACAGGGCACCTAGAAAATGGGTCAAGGTACTACATGTGCTTTATCATGTGGGATACTGAATAATGTAAAAAAATAATGACAATGGAAGAATGAATGAAAATCTCTCCAACACACAAATAGCAAACTTTATTGCTTTCTTCCACTATCATACCCTTTAAGAAAAAGTATTGGCTGGAATTCAGCTTTAAAATATGTGTACTGTGTAAATGGCGTGGGAGCCTAGAATGTTATCTGTTTTAAGCTTACTTCTCACTTGAACCAGCACTCTTGTTAATCATCACATTTATCAGAACATGTAAAGTGATCCTATTTGGCGTCAGAGGTACACGTGTGGCCTGTCCGGTTGTATACATATTATTTGCACTTCAAACTAACTCATCAACAAATGGCTAATTCTTTCTGTGTCCAAAAATAACACCCATCCGTCTTTTGGTTGCTCTGCACTTCTCTAAATGACCCATGCAATCTTCTCCAAAAAAAGGTATCCTATTACAAACAGCACAGCCTGGAAGGGGTTAACCATGCCTTTAATGGGTACAGTCCACCCTTTAACCTTATAAGGCCATGTGATGATAGATTTCAGGGTGTCCTGAAAACAGACCGGCTCAAATATGCATCCACAAGCTGGTTTTCCTACAATGTAAACATGCGCTCAGCCATCAATGGATTCCAAATTGGCTGGTTTATTTACTCTTGTAGTAGAATCACAGGCCCGTGACTGAGGTTCCCTGTTCCTGGTCACACATGTTTTCTTATTCTATGTCTGTGCCTGCTTTCTGGTATACCAGGACAACAAGCAAATATCTTTTTTTTTCTTGTCCTCCATATCACTACAGTAAAAAGTTAATCCCTGGCTAAACTCTGGACAAGTGCTCTGAAAGTCAGAACTGCAATTACAAAGCTGTGTCTCCATGCATGAATCAGTATGTGCTACTGTAAGCAGTTGGATTATTTCTGACACATTTTGGGCATTTGTTTTTGACTTTGGTTTACATTTCGTGTTCTTTCATAGACTACTCGTCAATAGTTCATTTATCTTAAAGCAGCCTTTGTTATAGAAAACAAACTTTTTTTTCTTAAGTTTTTTAACTGCTAAAGAGCAGACCATGGGGGAAATTAGAAAGCGAACTGCCAATGCAGGAAACATTGCAACTGTGCTAAAGGCAGACAATACAACCAATGTATTTGTATTCTAAATTTGTATAATCCTTGCCAGATTCAGCTGGCTTCTCACACTACTTCTGGGTGGGGATGCATGTGCTGTCTCACGCAGTACAGGGTGGGCAACAGTGTGCTCAAAGCAATGCTGGAAACATAGACTATTTGGCCTTCAGTTTTACCATGCTGAGAAAGATTTGGGACACTTTAAAAATAAAGAGTTTGGAAATAATTGGGTATTAGCTAACAGAACAATGTGTGAAAGATAGATTGCAGAACACAGCGTAAAATCAGTTTGGCTGTATTACTTAAGAGAGAAATTAAAGTGTTTGTAACCCTAAACAAAAATGGATCCTGTTCCTTTAAAGCATGTTATACAGCACAGTGCTTGTGCTGTGTAATTTGGCCCCCTGTATCACCTGAAATACCTGGCTGATCCTGCATGGTTCTGCCCTCCCCCTGTAAACTGACCACGGTTCATCATGGCTGCTGAGCCCTGACACTATGGTAATGTGCCTCCGTCATCGGCAGCTCTCCTCTGTCCTCCTCTCCCCCCCTGCCTGTCAGCTCATGGCAGTGCCTGCCCCTCCCCTCCTACTGCTAAAATTACTGTGCAAAGAACATACAATCTTCTCTGTTAGAAAACATTCAATGCTCAAGTGTCTGTGCTTTATAAAAAAATTATGCAGGTTTTTACCTTATTTATAGGGCTGCTTGGTGCTCACGTGACTGCTAGCTGCGCTCCTCATCTTCTTCCCTCCTCCAGACTGATGTCAGTGGGGAATTCTCTGCCCCTTCTGCTATAGCTGTCAGATTGGGAGAGGAAGCAGCGAGCAGTCACATGAACCCTGAGCTGTTCTATGAAATAAGGTAGAAATCTGCGTATTTTTTTATAAAGTACAGACACTGGAGCATAGAACATTTTCTGGAGATTGTATGTACTTTACAACCACTTTAACCCCTTCCCACCCAGCCAATGTACATATACGGCCGGGTGGGAGCTCTCTACTTCTGAGAGGACGTTCAGGAACGTCCTTCAGAAGGAGGGGGATAGCGCGCGTGTGCAGCGGCGCGATCCCGATGTGCTCGTGTCACCCGGACACGGCGCATCTCGGATTGGCAGGAGGGCTCTGTGACTGGCCCTCCTGATCACATGATGGCTGTGTCCAATCACAGCCGTCATGTGATGTAAACAAACAGCCGGTTGCTAGGCAATCGGCTACTCCTCTCCTCACACAGAAGTCATCGCTGAGGAGAGGAGAGGAGAGGAGAGCAGATCGTTGCAGCCGGCTGGTGATCAGTGAGTATGAGCTGTTTTTACAGCTTTTTACTAACCAATCACCAGTCTAGTGTAAATACACATCACCACACAGTGTAAACACACGTCACCACAATACACATGTCACCACACATGTCCCCAAATAATAAAAAGACATGTCCCCAAATAAAAAAAACACATGTCCCCCACATATGTCCCACTAAAATCACATGTTCCAATGATTATCTGCACACATATGTACGTGATCACCTGCACACATCTCTGTACATGATCATTTGCGTACATATGTCCGTGATCACACAAACCAATTATTATACACTTAACAGATTTTTTTTTACCAAAAACATGTAGCAGAATACATTTTAGCTTAAACTTATGACAAAATTTGATTTTATTGGATTACTTTTAAAATAGAAAAAATAAAATATTGTTTTTTTTCCAATTTCCGCTTTTTTTGCGCTTATATCGCAAAAAAAAACTGAGTCGTAAATAAATACCACCAAAATAAAGCTCTATTTGTGCGAACAAAATGATAAAAAATTCATTTGGGTACAGTGTAGCATGACCGCGCAATTGTCATTGAAAGTGCGAGAGCGATGAAAGCTGAAAATTGGGCTGGGAAGGAAGGGGGCGAAAGTGCCCTGTATTGTAGTGGTTAAATGCAGTATTTTTGTCTGCATAAAGGATAACTTAGAAGAAAATCTGTCACTTTGTTGATTCAGTTCAAAGTGACCCATTCTCTTAACAGGCCAACCACCCACCAACTGATAACCCTACACCTTTTTGTTAATATATTGGTACCCTAAAAAGTATCTGGTGCTTCCAGGTATGGACTTGCTATCAGGATGCAGTGCTTAACCACTTTCAGACCGGACCATTTTGCTGGTAAATGACCAGAGGTCTTTTTACAATTTGGCACTGCGCTGCTTTAACTGGTAATTGCGCGGTCATGCAATGTTGTACCCAAACAAAATTTGCGTCCTTTTCTTCCCACAAATAGAGCTTTCTTTTGATGGTATTTGATTGCCTCTGCGATTTTTATTTTTTGCGATATAAACGTAAAAAGACCGCAAATTTTGAAAAAAAATGATATTTTCTACTTTTTGTTATTAGAAAAATCCAATAAACTCAATTTTAGTCATACATTTAGGCCAAAATATATTCAGCCACATGTCTTTGGTAAAAAAAAAGTCAATAATTGTATATTTATTGGTTTGCGCAAAAGTTGTCACATCTACAAACTAAGGTACGTTTTCTGGAATTTACGCAGCTTTTAGTTTACGACTGCCTATCTCATTTCTTGAGGTGCTAAAATGGCAGGGCAGTACAAAACCCCCCCAAATGACCCCATTTTGGAAAGTAGACACCCTAAGGAAATTGATAAGTGGCATGTTGAGCCCATTGAATATTTTATTTTTTTGCCTCAAGCGATTGAATAATGACAAAAAATAATTTTTTTTTTTTTTTTTACACAAAGTTGTCACTAAATGATATATTGCTCACACATGCTATGGGCATATGTGAAATGACACCCCAAAATAAATTCTGCTGCTTCTCCTGAGTACGGGGATACCACATATGTGGGACTTTTTGGGAGCCTAGCCGCGTACGGGGCCCCGAAAACCAAGCACCGCCTTCAGGCTTTCTAAGGGCGTAAATTTTTGATTTCACTTCTCACTACCTATTACAGTTTTGAAGGCCATAAAATGCCAAGATGGCACAAAACCCCCACAAATGACCCCATTTTAGAAAGTAGACACCCCAAGCTATTTGCTGAGAGGCATTTTGAGTCCATGGAATATTTTATATTTTGCCACAAGTTGCGGGAAAATTACAAACTTTAATTTTTTTTTATTTTTTTTTCACAAAGTTGTCACTAAATGATATATTGCTCACACATGCTATGGGCATATGTGAAATGACACCCCAAAATAAATTCTGCTGCTTCTCCTGAGTATGGGGATACCACATATGTGGGACTTTTTGGGAGCCTAGCCACGTACGGGGCCCCGAAAACCAAGAACCGCCTTCAGGTTTTCTAAGGGCGTAAATATTTGACTTCACTCCTCACTACCTATTACAGTTTTGAAGGCCATAAAATGCCAAGATGGCACAAAACCCCCACAAATGACCCCATTTTAGAAAGTAGACACCCCAAGCTATTTGCTGAGAGGCATGTTGAGTCCATGGAATATTTTATATTTTGCCACAAGTTGCGGGAAAATTACAAACTTTTTTTTTTTTTTTTTCCACAAAGTTGTCACTAAATGATATATTGCTCACGCATGCCATGGGCATATGTGAAATGACACCCCAAAATAAATTCTGCTGCTTCTCCTGAGTACGGGGATACCACATATGTGGGACTTTTTGGGAGCCTAGCCGCGTACGGGGCCCCGAAAACCAAGCACCGCCTTCAGGCTTTCTAAGGGCGTTACAGTTTTGAAGGCCATAAAATGCCAAGATGGCACAAACCCCCCCCAAATGACCCCATTTTGGAAAGTAGACACCCCTAAATTTAGGGGTACACTAGTGAGACTAGGTAATAAATGGCGGGTGCCCTGAAACTATAAAAAAAATAACTAACCAACCAGCGTCACCTGTAACAGTTATATGGTGATCACTGGTGAAATGGTTAACTAGGGGGCAATCAGGGGGCTTTATGCGGTAGTATATGGGGGTCCCTGGCGCTATAAAAAGCTGCGGCGAACCTAAATACCTACCTGCCTAACTAGCGTCACCTGTGACACTAATACAGTGATCAGAAAAACGATCGCTTATTAGGCTGGGTTCACACTGGAGCGATGTGGGAACGCCACGAATGCGCGGCGGGTTCCCGCATCGCATGCCTCCCGGCGGCAGTTCACACTGCCCTATGCGAACTGCTGGGAGTGTCAGTGAAATGTTAATGACACCCCCAGATCAGTTCGCATATCGCAGTGCAATCTGCAAACTCGGATCGCATGGTGTGAACACCCATGCGATCCGATTCTGCTGCGGACCAAAAAAAGGGTCCCGTGCGAGTTTGCGGCGGGTGCGGCGGGTGCCACACGAATTCAGCCATACTATCTGTATGGCTGAACTCGAATCGCACAGAGATCGGATGTGATTTGCACTGCAGTGCGGTGCGAATCACATCCGTTCTCATAAACCGCTGCAATGTGAACCCAGCCTTAGTGACACTGGCGACGGGGGGTGATCACGGGGTTAAACCTTTATTGGGGGGGTTAGGGGGGTACCTTAGAACTAAAGGGGCTAACCCTAACTGCCCTAACAGTTATTACAGTCACAAATGACACCCGCCGGGTGATCAGGGGGTTAAACCTTTATTAGGTAATAAATGGCGGGTGCCCTGAAACTATAAAAAAATAACTAACCAACCAGCGTCACCTGTAACAGTTATATGGTGATCACTGGTGAAAGGGTTAACTAGGGGGAAATCAGGGGGCTTTATGTGGTAGTATATGGGGGTCCCTGGCGCTATAAAAAGCTGCGGCGAACCTAAATACCTACCTGCCTAACTAGCGTCACCTGTGACACTAATACAGCGATCAGAAAAATGATCGCTTATTAGGCTGGGTTCACACTGGAGCGATGCGGGAACGCCACGAATGCACGGCGGGTTCCCGCATCGCATGCCTCCCGGCGGCAGTTCACACTGCCCTATGCGAACTGCTGGGAGTGTCAGTGAAATGTTAATGACACCCCCAGATCAGTTCGCATATCGCAGTGCGATCTGCAAACTCGGATCGCATGGTGTGAACACCCATGCGATCCGATTCTGCTGCGGGCCAAAAAAAGGGTCCCGTGCGAATTTGCGGCGGGTGCGGCGGGTGCGACACAAATTCAGCCATACTATCTGTATGGCTGAACTCGAATCGCACAGAGATCGGATGTGATTTGCACTGCAGTGCGGTGCGAATCACATTCGTTCTCATAAACCGCTGCAATGTGAACCCAGCCTTAGTGATACTGGCGAGGGGGGGTGATCACGGGGTTAAACCTTTATTGGGGGGGTTAGGGGGGCACATTAGAACTAAAGGGGGCTAACCCTAACTGCCCTAACAGTTATTACAGTCACAAATGACACCAATGCAAAAAAAAAAAAAAGCAATTGGTGTCACTGTGACTGGGGGGGCAGGGGTAATTGGGGGGTGATCGGGGGTAAAGGGGGGGTGTGAGTGTGCCTGGCATGTTCTACTGTGTAGTGTAGTGCTTGTGCAACTCACCGATGCTCTCTCCTCGGTGCCGGAACGAAAAATACCGACACGGAGGAGAGAATACATCACTTCCTCTCCTGTGTTTACATTACAGGAGAGGAAGTGATGTCACCGGACATTTTCATTCGTCGGGAGCGATCGCGAGGGGGTGGCCATGAATAATGGCCGTCCTCTGGTCCGAGATCGCTCCCGAACGAATACCGACCGCCGCAGGCACCGGGCGGGGGCCCGATCGGGCCCCCGACCCGCGGGCAGGCAAGGACGTACATGTAAGCCCTTATGCCTGCCCGTGCCATTCTGTTGACGTACATCGTCGTGCGGCGGTCGGCAAGTGGTTAAGCCGGAATAGCCAAAATCCAGGCCTAAACACTCTCGTGTGGGGGAAGGGAGAACCCCAGCTAAGTTTGGACACTAATCGACACTGAACCGACACAGAGGTTAGATTTAAGGCACTGACCGATGAACGGAACAGTGGGGGAGCATGGCAAAGGTATGTATTCATATGTGGAGGGAAGCCTGTTAAGAGAACATGTCACTTTGCCCTGAATCGGCAAAGTGACAGTTTCTCTTTAAGACTGCCAGTGTAGTTGTGTCACTATGTAATATACAGTTGTGCTCATAAGTTTACATACCCTGGCAGAATTTAGGATTTCTTGGCCATTTTTCACAGAATATGAATGACAACTTAAAAACATTTCTTTTACTCATGGTTAGTGTTTGGTTGAAGCCATTTATTATCAATCAACCGTGTTTACTCTTTTTAAATCATAATCACAAAAGAAACGACCCATTACCCAAATGACCCTGATCAAAAGTATACATACCCCAGTTCTTAATACCTTGTATTGTCCCCTTTAACATCAATGAGGTCTTGAAGTCTTTTGTGGTATTTGTGGATGAGGCTCTTTATCTTCTCAGGTGGTAAAGCTGCCCATTCCTCTTGGCAAAAAGCCTCCAGTTCCTGTAAATTCTCGGGCTGTCTTGCATGAACTGCACGTTTGAGATCTCCCCAGAGTGGCTCAATGATATTGAGGTCAGGAGACTGAGATGGCCCCTCCAGAACCTTCACTTTATTCTGCTGTAGCCAATGACAGGTCGACTTAGCCTTTGTGCTTTGGATCATTGTCATGTTGGAATGCAATTGTATGACCCATGCGCAGCTTCCTGGTTGATGAATGCAAATGTCCCTCCAGTATTTTTTAATAACATACTGCCATCAATTTTTACCAAATTTCCTGTGCCTTTGTAGCTCACACATCCCAAAAACATCAGTGATCCACCTCGTACCTTTCATCATAGGCCTTGTTGACTCCTCTCCAAATGTAGTGTTTATGGTTGTGGCCAAAAAGCTACATTTTGGTCTCATCACTCCAAATGACTTTGTGCCAGAAGGTTTGAGGCTTGTCTCTGTGCTGTTTGGTGCATTGTAAGCGGGATACTTTGTGGCATTTGCGTAATAATGGCTTTCTACTAGCGACTCGACCATGCAGCCCATCTTTCTTCAAGGGCCTCCTTATTGTGCATCTTGAACCAGCCACACCACATGTTTTCAGAGAGTCCTGTATTTCACCTGAAGTTATTTGTGGGTTTTTCTTTGCATCTCGAGCAATTTTCCTGGCAGTTGTGGTTGAAATTTTAGTTGATCTATCTGACCATGGTTTGGTTTCAACAGAACCCCTCATTTTCCACTTCTTAATTAGAGTTTGAACACTGCTGATTGGCATTCTAAATTCCTTAGATATCTTTTTATATCCCTTTCCTGTTTTTTACAGTTCAACTACCTTTTCCCGCAGATCCTTTTACAATTCTTTTGCCCATGACTCAGAATCCAGAAACATCAGTGTAGGGTCTGTCGGGAATCCAGAAACTCATTGACCTTTTATACACACACACACTATTTACAAGCGATCACAGATGAGGATGGTTACCTTTAATAGCTCTTCAAACCCCTTTGTGTCAACTTGTGTGCATGTTATTAGACCAAAATCACCAGGGTATGTAAACTTTTGATCAGGGTCATTCCGGGTTCTGTTGTCATTATTATTTAAAAAGAGTAAACACAGCTGATTGATAATAAATGGCTTCAGCCAAATACTAACCATGAGTGAAAGAAAGGTTTTTGTGTTATCATTCATATTCTCTGAAAAATGGCCAAGAAATCATAAATTCTGCCAGGGTATGTAAACATATAAGCACAATTGTACAAAATTGCATTCGTCCAAAAATCCAGATTAATTAAGGTTGTATCCGTCATTGAAGGCTTATGGTGTCTGTCGAATGTTCAAAGAAGATTTGACGGAGCAGCTAAACTGTATGACTCTGTATAGTTTAGCTGCTCCGTCAAATCTTCTTAGAACTTTCGACAGACACCATAAGCTGTTCCATAAGCTGTTTCGTTATCATTTTTAAAACGATAACGAAAATACCTGAAATTCGGATGAAAATGCATTCGGACGAAAACGAATGCACATGTCTAATAATTAGTATCCTAGTTACTGTATAGAAAGCCTAAGAAGATAACATATTCTTATTATTATACAGAATTTTTATATCACCAACAGTTTTTGCAGCACTTTACAATGCTATGGCAAACAGTACAGTTCCAATACAATTCAATACAGGAGGAATCAGAGGGCCCTGCTTGCTAGGGCTTACCATCTAAAAGGGAAGGTCAATTGATACAAAAGGTAATAACTGTGGGGGGTGAGCTGATGAAGAAAATAAAAGTACAGTGGAACCTCAGATTGTGAGTAACTTGTTTCGCAATATGAGCTATTATTTTAAGAAAATCCTGACTTGCTTTGTGAGTGTAGTCTTGCAAAATGAGCAGGATTCAAGCAGTACCACATTTGGCCAGAGGTGTGGGGGCATCGGAAATACTCGGAAACACTTGGAAAAATACTCAGTTCCTGAGTGTTTCGAAGCCTTTCCAAGGGTTTCTGAGTGCATCCAAGCGGTCTCCGAGTATTTCCGAGTCTCTCCGGCAACCCACCTCTGGCCACATGCGGTATTGCATGTGGAACGAATTATCTTTGCTTCCATTGACTTCTATGGGGAAACTCGCTTTGATATGTCAGTGCTTTGGATTACAAGCATTCTCCTGGAACAGATTATGCTCGTAATCCAAGGTTCCACTGTACAGTTTTTAGGCAGAGGCAGGATAGACTTCTCTAAAGAGAAACGTTTTCAGGGATCACCTAAAAGTGGACAGAGTAGGAGATCGTCGGGCAGATTGGGGTAGAGAATTCCAAAGGTTGGGAGAGGCTCGGGAGAAGTCTTGGAGGCGAGTATGGAAGGAGTTAAGAGCAGGAGGTCTTGGAAGGAACGAAGAAAACAATTAAGGTTAGTATTTTGAGACTAGGGTAGTGATGTAGCTGGGGGCCAAGTTGTGGATGGCTTTGTAAGTTATTGTTAGTATTTTTAATGTAATTAGTTTGGTGAATGGCAGCCAATAGAGGGATTGACAGAGAGGGGTAGCAGACACTGAGCGGTTTGTAAGGTGGATGAGTCTGGCAGCAGCATTCATGATGGACTAAAGGGTGGGTAACCTATTTAAAGGTAAGCCAATGAGTGAATTAGGGGCTTTGTGGTGTCATTGGTTAGGAAGGGGCATTTGTTGAAGGGGGCGCCCGGATTCTGATAAGCCCCCCCGCCCGCAGACCCCGACAACCAACAGCCAGGGTTGTCGGGAAGAGGCCCTTGTCCTCATCAACATGGGGACAAGGTGCTTTGGGGTGGGGGGGCGCACGGCCCCCCTTCCCCAAGGCACCCCCCATGTTGAGGGCACGCGGCCTGGTACGTCTCAGGAGGGGGGGGGGCGCTCGTTCGTCCCCACCCCCTTTCCCGGCCGGCTGGGTAGCGTGCTCGGATAAGGGTCTGGATCCGGGGGGGACCCCTACGCCGTTTTTTTCGGCGTAGGGGGGTTCCCCTTAGAACCTAAGGGCCTGGTATGCTCTCGGAGGGGGAACATTTTTTAAATAAATTTGGAGTGGAGCTCCCTCATGAGAGTTGATAATTCCGTGAGAGTCGCCTCCGTATAGACGGAGATCGGACTTGTAGGCGACCTCCATTGAAATCAACGGGTACCAGTTGGATTGAAGTCGGATTGAAGTAGTACAGGAACCTTTTCTGAAGTCGGAGCGACTTCAGTAGTGTGCATTAAGATGGCTCTCATTCACTTACATTGATTTTTACATGTTGTCCGACCTGAGGCGACTAGGGGCGACCTGAAGTCGGATCTGAGTCGCCCCTCTGTGAACCGGCTCTAAGTGAAAGTGTCTAAAAGCAGAGAGATTCTGGATAAGAGTTTCTTTATAAAAGAGACCCCTGGGAAGCTCTCCTATATAAAAATAGACAGTCGATAAATACTAACATATTCACAGAAACAATATAAATAACTGCCAAGAAGAGGAAATCGAATTTAACATTTCCAAAGGTCTTAAATATAATTTTCTGAATCCCACATAAGAAAGAATTAGCAGCAATTTTGAATGACAATATATATAAAAAAAATTCCAGATTATGTCACCCCAATAACAAAGATTTTTTACTGCTTTCTTTCTGATAGCCTTAATATTTGTTTGTAATGTGAGATTAGTCTCAAATTGCTAGGCAAAGAGAGACCTTAGGCTCACAGACCCTGCACACCATTTTAGCACATTTTTGAGGACAGGAAAACACAGGCGAAGCCTAGTACAAATGAGGTTTATACTGGCAGCTCCGCTTGGAGCCGCTGTACTAACGATCCAACGTTAGTACAGTGGTCTCACCTGCTGAGCTGTTGTGATCTGACAGGGGCACGCCCCCCCCCCCCCCCCACCAAAACACTCTGATCAGTGCTCTCAGCCATTGGCTGAGCTGGTTGGCTGCTGGTTTTCCAAATGTATGGCTTACGTCGGACCGGCTGACATATACACAAGCTGAATGTCAGTTGGTTTCTAACCTACATTTATTCTTAGAAAATTGTAACACAAAGTGTTCCTTTCAATACACAATACAACATTCTTGGGCTTGGATAGGCCTGCCGTTTTGCAATGGCAAACGCTACAGTTCTTTCCTATGAACCACAAGTCTTTGCGAGGAAGCTTCTGATAAAGGGTGTACAGTAACTGTTACAGAGCACTAGAGGGTGTAGGATTTTCACTGAGTAAAAAAAAGAGATAGTGAAACATTTCAAAGCAAAAAAAAACATTACATGCAGAGAGAATACAGCAGTACAAATAAATAAAAAAGGTGTGCGAGACTGAAAGATATTTTAAAGGGTGGTAATGATTGCTTCTGACTGTCAAAAATATTGGTTATCATGTACACAGATTTTCCAACTAGTTCCATAAAAAAAAAATATTTACTGAATTTATTATTACACCAAAACTATGAATAATTATCTCCAGGTCAGGCACAATATCGGTTCAGCTTACTTTAGTTGAATCCTCCCTGGTGTCAGCGGTTACTCTGGCCACTGTTAAACGAGGGTTGATTTCTCACATTTATCTTTCACATTTGACCACTATTCAAGACTCTGCAAATTTGAACTACAGACGACACTGGGGACAGCATTTGGGTGATATTCCAAGTGGTACCTAAGATGCCACCTTAGAATCAGTAACTGGTATTTCCCTCTCAGCCTCTTATAAACATACTCAAGTGTTCATCTTACACAGGGTCTACAGAACCCCTCTTAAGCTATTTCAATGGGGCAATGGAGATTCCCCAAATTACCTGAAATGCAATGTACATAGAGGAGATTTTAATCATATGCTATGGCATTGACCAAAACTGACTGATACTGGGGTAAGGTCCTACAAACAATTTCAGTGGTGGCCCAATAGGCAATTCCCCAAGATCCACTGATTTGCTCACTGGGAGCCTTGGATGCTAAGCTCTATGAACCCGTAGTTAATATAATGAATCTAAGACTGTTATTCCTAGTGAGAAAATGAATTGCTGGCTACTGGCTAGCCTTTAATTCCCTGACTAGACAACAATGGGTGGACTATGTCAACTCTTTTTTGCTGAGAGAGCAACTCATGTACAGTATCTTAATGTCCAATGCAAATTCCATACCATTTGGCATGTCTATGTGGGTTATTATGCTAAGACAAGGTCTTAATACCGATCCCAGTGGCCGCTTGTATTTGTGTTTTGCCTCTAAGCCTCCATTGACCGTTCGATGGTAGTGTCTAGTCAAATATCACTGGAGAATGTCATTATTGTTCCTTTTGAAACAGTTGCTGAATGTCTAAACCCAAGCACAATATTTGGCTTCTGACAAATATCTCTAAGTGGAAGTTATAGGAGGAAATCCTGCTGTGGTAACATCAGGTGAAGGAACGCAAGGGAAGATCAATTCGTGCCTCCTCTGTGACTAACGCTATTTAGTTTTCGTTACGGATAATAAATACATGATAGAAAGCAACAGGCAGGCTCCTTACCGCAACACAAAAAGCAGAGATGGGTCAGGTAGTTCAAAACAATAAGCAACAGGAACAGCACAGCGATGATCTATGATCTGACAGCAGGTGGAACAGCTGGCTGGGAAATACTTAATGGCCCAAACAAGAGGGTTTCTGAGCATAACGAATTGAAAATATAGTCTTAGCAGCTTAAATATAACAAGAAATTTTGGAAATTCTACCATTAAGGAACATTCCACTTAAACTGTTTTATTAGTTCTTTATAGATTACAAGATCAGGCCTTTAAAAAGCTATTCCATCAAGATTGGCGATTGTAAAAGGAAAAACCTGCATTTGTGGATTATGCACACCAACGTGCTAATACAAACAACGATTACATCCAACATTAGGATTACTTTTACTCAAGGGGGAACTGATTTGAAACCTTCAAGGCATATAACCTGTATTAATGTAGGTTAACTAATGTGGTTTTTATCCTGAAGTCCTCTAAAAAATAACTACACTAAAGGTAACTGGATCAGGGACAGGAACCTACAATATAAAAGTGTAGGGGCACCAAAGGGGTAATAATGAAAGTGCAGGTAAACTTTAAGACACTACAGTACCAATTCCATAACAAATTTTGGTATAAATTAAAACAAGCAATTTGGACAACTTGAGACTTCAATACACTGCTACCATTGGCAAAATAGCCATTGTAGTTCACAAACACCTGTAGATACATTGTGGCTGCCTGAAAAACACTGTTAGAACTTTAGTACGTTGGAATTTGTGGATAGAGAAAACACAGATTTTTTTTATTCCTTCCTTACAACCCTCACAGTGTAAAGACACATTAGCAAAGCGCCTGTGGTTTAAGATTATACCAAGAGTAATAACATTTTATAGTATTAACCTAAAACGTGTTCTGATGAAAACAAATATTATGGGGAAAAATAATTCAAAATGGAAATAGAGTGGTGATTTAATCTCTAAATCCTATTTTCAGTCTTTACAAAGTTAAAAAATTTTTTAGGTAAAGATCCCTATTAAAACATTTTCTTTACTTTAAATATTTTACAGCCATTTGACTTTCCTTTGAAATACAGAAATGTAGCCCTGGATGGCAAAATGGCTTTGAAAGACAAACAATTTAGGGTGGCCATACAGAATATAGATCTGTTGGAACAGAGTACCAAGCTCCTTTTCACTATTCAAACTGACATACAGATAAAAAAAATACACATGCAATGAAAACGCCTTTGTCTACCTTTCTATACAATAAAGTCTCTATATGCTGTAATGAGTGCTTCCAACATTCACCAGCAACACTTGAATCTGCTGCACCACTTTCTTTTATGTGGCTGCATTGGAAACACTTGCAGACACAATAAGGTAAAGAACTACAATTTGAAAACTGTCATTTAACAGAATTGTCCTACAGGATATCATTTGTCACATTAGCACATGAATGGATTAAATATTACTTGGCCATCTCTACTACTTGGCCATCTCTTGGCTTAAGCAAGAATATTCATCCATAAAATGTACCTGTGCACTAATGATGGACATTGAAGTATTTACATATTCTTAACAATCCGTAAATGAGCTGATAATAGCACATGCTTAATTATGTTTACAGCTTTGTTTCACTTTAATTTGCTGGAATATGATTCTTTAGCTTGAAAGATAGAGTTCAGTGGACACCTGAAATCTGACTTATGCCCCATACACACGGTCGGACTTTCAGACGAAAAATGTCCGATCGGATCGTGTTGTCGGAAAATCTGATCGTGTGTGGGCT
Source organism: Lithobates pipiens (assembly GCF_037356315.1). Classification (NCBI taxonomy): domain Eukaryota; kingdom Metazoa; phylum Chordata; class Amphibia; order Anura; family Ranidae; genus Lithobates; species Lithobates pipiens. Next base: position 610,442,108 of record NW_027507748.1, read on the forward strand.
CCATCAGACTTTTTCCGTCGGAATTTCCGACATACAGTACTTCCAGAGGGGTAGACTTGTGCCAAGTGAGAGATGTAATCTAGGGGGGTGTGACCGGATGTGAGAGGTGTGATGGCTTGTAGTGAGGAGTGAGCGGACGCTGTCCTGTCTCCATCTACCTCCCGTATGAGATGAGAGCCGAATGATTTCACGTATTGCAGCATGAGTGATTAGCACAAATGGAGGTAGATGCAAAAGCTAAAAAAATAAGATACATTTAATGACGTTTAACCACTTAAGGACCGCCATATTGCCATTGTACGTCATCGCAATGGCACAGGCAGGCACAAGCACGTACATGTACATGCCTGCCTTCCAGCGGGTGGGGGGTCCGATCGGACCCCCTCCCGCTGGATACGGCGGTCCGGTTCGCTTCAGGAGCGATCCGAGATTAGGGGATGGCCCCCCCCTCTCGATCGCTCCTGGCGAATGAGAAGCTTCCTCCCACTGTGTATTGTATACACAGGCAGGGAGTGATGTCATTCTCCTCGGGGCGGTCTTTTTGACCGGACTACGAGGAGAAGACAAAGTAAGTGTGCACCAACACTACACTGACATGTAGGCACACACAGGCACACAAACCCCCCGATCCCCCCCCCCCCCGATCGCCCCCCCCCCCAGTCACAGTGTCACTGATTGCAGTGATCATTTATTTACTGATCACCGCATTCAGTGTCAGTTGTAACAGTAAAAACTGTCAGGGCAGTTAGTGTTAGGTCCAGGGTAGCCCCCTACCACCCCCCAAAAAAGGTTTAACCCCCTGATTGCCCCTAGAGTTAACCCTTTCACCCCCTTTTGCCAGTGTCACTAAGCGATCATTTTTCTGATCGCTGCATTAGTGTCGCTAGTGTCGCTAGATGGCTTGTTATTTTTTTAGGTTCACCGCCAGGTTTTTATATCGCTAGGTACCCCGATATACTACCCAATAATGGTTTTAACCCTCTGATTGCCCCTAGTTAACCTTTTCACCCCCTTTTGCCAGTGTCACTAAGCAATCATTTTTCTGATCGCTGCATTAGTGTCGCTAGTGTCGCTAGGTAGCTAGTTATTTTTTTAGGTTCACCGCCAGGTTTTTATAGCACTAGGTACCCCGATATACTACCCAATAATGGTTTTAACCCCCTGATTGCCCCTAGTTAACCCTTTCACCCCTTTTGCCAGTGTCACTAAGCGATCATTTTTCTGATCGCTGCATTAGTGTCGCTAGGTAGCTAGTTATTTTTTTAGGTTCACCGCCAGGTTTTTATAGCGCTAGGTACCCCGATATACTACCCAATAATGGTTTTAACCCCCTGATTGCCCCTAGTTAACCCTTTCACCCCCTTTTGCCAGTGTCACTAAGCAATCATTTTTCTGATCGCTGCATTAGTGTCACTAGTGTCGCTAGGTAGCTAGTTATTTTTTTAGGTTCACCGCCAGGTTTTTATAGCGCTAGGTACCCCGATATACTACCCAATAATGGTTTTAACCCCCTGATTGCCCCTAGTTAACCCTTTCACCCCCTTTTGTCAGTGTCACTAAGCGATCATTTTTCTGATCGCTGCATTAGTGTCGCTAGTGTCGCTAGGTAGCTAGTTTTTTTTTAGGTTCACCGCCAGGTTTTTATAGCACTAGGTACCCCAATATACTACCCAATAATGGTTTTAACCCCCTGATTGCCCCTAGTTAACCCTTTCACCCCCTTTTGCCAGTGTCACTAAGCGATCGTTTTTCTGATCGCTGCATTAGTGTCACTAGTGTCGTTAGGTAGCCAGTTAGTTATTTAGGTTCCCCGTCAGGTTTTTATATAGCACCAGGGACCCCCATATACTACCTAATAAAAATTTGAACCCCCTGATTGCCCCTAGTTAACCCTTTCACCAGTGATCACCGTATAAGTGTTACAGGTGACTCTGGTTAGTTTGCTTTTTATAGCATCAGGGCACCCACCATTTATTACCCAATAAAGGTTTAACCCCCTGATCACCCGGCGGGTGATATCAATTAGGTTTTAGGGTCAGGGTCTGCATCGCCCCAGGCAGCGCTAGGTTAGTGCCAGTACCGCTAACACCCACGCGCAAAGCATAAACCTCCCGTAGTGGTATAGAATCTGAACAGATCAATATCTGATCTGATCATATCTATACTAGCATCCCCAGCAGTTTAGGGTTCCAAAAAAACGCATTGTTAGCGGGATCAGCCCAGATACCTGCTAGCACCTGCGTTTTGCCCTTCTGCCCAGCCCACCCAAGTGCAGTATCGATCGATCACTGTCACTTACAAAACACTAAACACATAACTGCAGCGATCGCAGAGTCAGGCCTGATCCCTGTGATCGCTAACAGTTTTTTTGGTAGCATTTTATATTTAAATCCGGAAGGCAGTGCTTGGTTTTCGGGGTCCCATACGTGGCTAGGCTCCCAAAAAGTCCCCCATATGTGGTATCCCCGTACTCGGGAGAAGCAGCAGAATTTATTTTGGGGTGTAATTTGACTTATGCCCATAGCATGTGTGAGCAATATATCATTTAGTGACAACTTTGTGCAAAAAAAAAATAAATTGTAAAATTCCTGCAACTTGTGGCAAAATATAAAATATTTCATGGACTCAACATGCCTCTCAGTAAATAGCTTGGAGTGTCTACTTTCCAAAATTGGGTCATTTGGGGGGTTTTGTGTTATTTTGGCATTTTATGGCCTTCGAAACTGTGATAGGTAGTGAGGAGTGAAATCAAAAATTTGCACCCTTAGAAATCCTGAAGGCAGTGATTGGTTTTCGGGGTGCCGTACGCAGCTAGAGTCCCAAAAAGTCCCACATATGTGGTATCCCCGTACTCAGGAGAAGCAGCAAAATATATTTTGGGGTGCAATTCCACATATAACTATGGCATGTGTGAGCAATATATCATTTAGTGACAACTTTTTGTAAACTTTTTTTTTTTTTTGTGTCATTATTCAATCCATTGGGACAAAAAAAAAATATTCAATGGGCTCAACATGCCTCTCCACAACTTCCTTGGGGTGTCTACTTTCCAAAATGGGGTCATTTGGGGGGGGGGTTTGTACTGCCCTGCCATTTTAGCACCTCAAGAAATGAGATAGGCAGTCGTAAATTAAAAGCTGTGTAAATTCCAGAAAATTTACTCTAGTTTGTAGACGCTATAACTTTTGCGCAAACCAATAAATATACGCTTATTGAAATTTTTTTTACTAAAGACATGTGGCTGAATAAATTTTGCCCTAAATGTTTGACTAAAATTTAGTTTATTCGATTTTTCTTATAACAAAAAGTAGAAAATATAATTTTTTCTCAAAATTTTCGGTCTTTTTCCATTTATATCGCAAAAAATAAAAATCGCAGAGGCAATCAAATACCATCAAAAGAAAGCTCTATTTGTGGGAAGAAAAAGACGCAAATTTCGTTTGGGTACAACATTGCATGACCGCGCAATTACCAGTTAAAGCAGTGCAGTGCGAAATTGTAAAAAGACCTCTGGTCCTTAGGCTGTTTATTGGTCCGGGGCTGAAGTGGTTAAATAACATTTAAACAAACAGCTGTTTAGTAATATAACTTGTTTTAGCAGAAGTGGCGTTTCCTTATTTTACTAACCACTTTCAGACTGGACCATTTTGCTGGCTTAAGACCAGACCAGTTCTTGCGATTCGGCATTGCGTCGCTTTAACTGACAATTGCGCGGTCATGCAACGTGGCTCCCAAACAAAATTGACGTCCTTTTTTTCCCACAAATAGAGCTTTCTTTTGGTGGTATTTGATCACTGCGGTTTTTATTTTTTCACTATAAACAAAAAAAGAGCGACACTTTAAAAAAAAACGCATTATTTTTTACTTTTTGCTATAATAAATATCCCCCAAAAATATATAAAAAAAACATTTTTTTCCTCAGTTTAGGCCGATACGTATTCTTCAACATCTTTTTGGTAAAAAAAAATTCCAATAAGCGATTATTGATTGGTTTGCACAAAATTTATAGCGTTTACAAAATAGGGGATAGTTTTATGGCATTTTTATTAATATTTTTTTTTTTACAAGTGAGCGATTTTTATTGCAACTGCGACATCATGGTGGACACATGGGACATTTTTGACACATTTTTGGGACCATTGTCATTTATACAGCAATCACTGCTATACAAATGCACTGATTCCTGTGTAAATGACACTGGCAGTGAAGGGGTTAACCATGGGGTGGCAGTATAGGGGTTAAGTGTGTCCTAGGGGTGTGTTACTAACTGTGGGGATTGGGCTGTGTGATAGTGAACACTGATCTCTGCTTCAATCACAGGGAGCAGAGATCAGTGTCACTTGTTGCTGTTTACATCGGCATCTCCCCGTTCAGTTTCCCCGTGAGACGATCGCGGGACCAGCGACGACTCACGGGGTCCCGACCACCCCACACGCAATGGCAGAGCGGCAATTTCAAATGGACGTACCTGTATGCCAATTTGCCTGCCCGTGCCATTCTGCTGACCTACATCATTATGCGTCGGTCGGGAAGTGGTTAAGGATTACTTTATGGGGTTAAATGGTGTGATCCTTTCTATCTGCCATTCAGCATTAAGGCCCTTTTTACACTTACCACACATTAACGCACAAACTACAATGGGCCGAAGTGCCATTTATTTTAAATGTTACTACAACACACTATTAGGGCCGGTTCACACAGCGAGGCAAGGCGAGGCGACACGGCTCGCCTCGCTCCCGCAAGTCGCCCCCGTTCTGTACAATGGAACCGTTCTGAGAGGAGCGACTCGAGTCGCTCCGACTCAGAAAAAAGGTTCCTGTACTACTTCGGGGCGACTTCGGGGGCGACTTGCATTGACTTCTATACAGAAGTCCTCTGCAAGTCGCCGCTGAGCTCCCCGCAGGTCGCGGCGAGGTAAGTCGGAGACGCCTCGCCGCGCCTCGCTGTGTGAACCGGCCCTTACAGTAATAAACAACACATCTGCACTCCAATACACCACACTACAGATGGCATGCATTGTGGTGTGCTGCCTTGAAAAAAAGGTTTAGGATAGTTTTTTAAAGGATAAAGATTTATTTTATTTTTGAAAGTAGTTACAAAAAAGTGTTCCCCTACTAACACATTGTCAGAGATAGAGCAAAGACAAAGTGGCATCAAACAACACACCTGTCAACATCATCAGTTTAGAGTGAGGAATTGGTCTTGCCTTCAAGCTCACTGTGAAAGTCTCATTATGATAATGTACAAGAATGTGTTTATGATGTTTTTTTTAAGTTGATCTCAAACAGGTTACAAGAAAAGTCATTTGTTTGGAAACATGGAGCCCTATATGAATCCATCTGCCAACCCTGTGTAGTAATGGAAGTAAGGAAAAGGAAATTGGAAAAAGAAGTGTCTTCAGAAGGGGAAAAGAAAATAGTAGATTTAAAGGCCAGAGAGGAAGAGGTCAGTATGCATTAAAGTGTTTTGCCAGACCATTTAAAAGAAGGGGCTACCTTAATGCAAAGAATATTATGAATATTATGCAAAGAATATTATGATTGGGCCCTAATGTTTTCCTTGTAGATCCTGTTTAATCCACAAAGACACAACATGAAGTTGCAGGTAGCTAAATACCCTCTTATTAAATACATTCATCTTTATACAAATTAAAAGAAGAGGTATATTAAACAACATGGTATTGCAAATGACAATATGATGAATTTAGTCAGAAACCAGGGTTCAAGAACTTAGCCATGTCATAGGAAGAACATTGTTCCCAATTTTGAAAAATAGCTTACTGACTGGGATAGTAACAGCTGAGAGTTTAATAGCAAACGCTGTACCAAAATAAAAAAAAGGCCCAAGATATATACCTGGAAACTAAAGACCATTCAGCCTAACATCAATAGTATGTAATCTATTAGAAGGAATGATAAGGGACCATAACCCAGAATTTGCTGGTGATAACATTTTATGAGGAGGTTGTAATTTATATAGATAAACAGTGGGCAGAGTGTATCTGGATTTCGCTAAAGCATTTGATACAGTACCCAATAAATGCTTAATTTACAAATAAAGTTATTTTTGCAACTGATGAGATTGCATGTACCTGGATAGAAAACTGGTTGCAGAAGTGTGTCTAGAAGGTGGTTCTTATTTTCTGAATGGTTTGGAGTTGGGAGTGGGGTACCCCAGAACTCTGTCCTGGGACCAATTCTGTTTGCGTATGATCATAAATTATATTGAGGTTGGAATAAATAATTCAATCTAAGTGTTTGCTGATGATGCAAGCTAAGTAGGGCAATAATGTAACAATTAGGGCTGTTACTGATTAAAATTTTTGTGTTCGATTAATCATTTTATTTTTTTTAACAATTAATTGACTAATTTTGATTAATTATAAACGCACATACAGATCCAACTACTTTTAGCTGATCTCCTTGCATTGCAACTCTGCATTAATTTCAATGTTTTTCTTTGTTATCAATTTTAGTACAATCACCTGACACTAGTTAGTTTCCACGATCCACGAATTAACTTCACAGTTCACACAATGAGGTTTTACATTCAAACTGTAGCACTGACGTAAGTCATTTTTTTCATTAAACTTTAAGAAAAACTTAGAAAGTTAGTTTAACTTTAATTATACATTTATCTAGTATATTGACTGTCAGTCACTTTATAGTAGGCAAGTAGGCATCGCTTTAGCCAGTCACGCAGACATAACATTTATTTTTATTTTTTTAAACAATGTTAAAAACAGAGGTTATCAAATTTGCCTACACTTAGCTCACTGAATGATCCCGGTTAAGCACATCCATATTTATTATCATTGTCCGGTGACATCACGGACATCGACGTCACCGGACTCCTCCCCCCTCCCCTTTGTTAGCAGATGGAGGCACTTGGGGAAGGGGGGAGGAGTCCGGTGACGTCATGGACATCGACGTCACCGAATCTCCGACGGAACTCCCTGAAGATCCTGAAGCCAGCGGAGAGGTGAGTACCGATCAAAAGAATTTTGATCGATCAAAAAAATTAATAGATTAATCGAGGAATTCATCTTTAATTTTCCCAGCCCTAGTAACAATCAATCAAATATAAGTGCAGCGCAATTATGTGAAAAAAGACAATATATAGTGACTCCAATTCAACAGAAATATATAAATCTATAAACCAATCTGTGAACATTAAATCTGTAAAATGAATTCATAAATTATATCAAAGTTCATAAAACAACTCTTTTGTTGAATTAAAGTGCTTCCCAATTTTTGTGACTTCTCAATTATTATCTGCCACTGTGATAAACGTATCTTCTCTAGATATTGATATTATGTGAACACCTCCACCAGCTGTTATACCTGCTCATCTCATATACAGTGCCTTGCAAATGTATTAACCCCCCTTGGCATTTTTCATGTTTTATTGCCTCACAACCTGGAATTAACATGGATTGTTTGAGGATTTGCATCATTTAATTTAAAGAACATGCCCACAACTTTGAAGATGTTTTTTTTTTTTTTATGTGAAGCAGACAACAAATAGGACAAAATAAGGTCAATGTGCATAACTATTCATCCCCCTAAAGTCAATACTTTGTAGAGCCACATTTTGCGGATATCACAGCTCCAAGTCGCTTTGGATAAGTCTCTATGAGCTTTCCACATCTAACCACTGGGATTCCCTTCTGTGTGGCGGCGCGCAGAGGGGAAATAAACAGCAGGACGTCCAGGGACATACTCCAGGCAATTGGAGTCCGTGCTGTAGCCGTCTTTTGGCTATAGCACGGATGCCTAGTGGTTAAAAGGCTCGGATAAGGTATCCTCCCTTATGTGCTGAGGAAGACCATTCAGAGGTTGATACATATGCAGAGCAGAGGATCCAAGCCTGTGACGCCGCACAGCCATGGTGGTGAGCGAGCGGAAGCTCTCAATACATGTAATAAGCAATGTTTGTTTTTATATCTAGTAAGTGTCCTCTTTTAGCGGGGTTTTTAATACAAGTTTTATAGCAGAGAGCACTATTTCCTGAGTCCTGAGAGAAAGAAAAGAGGTTTGGGGAGTGAAAATAAAGAGTTTATTTGAGTCTTACTGACTCATCCTGTCAGGTGAGCAGATTAAATAGCTGGTGGTGGTGTGCACAAGCAATAGGAATTATTGAGAAGCACGACGATATGATAATAACCCTGGGGCACTACTATCAAGATTGATATTGATTTATGGGACATTTATGATTTTTTTTTATAAATCTGAATTTAATTGCAGTTTTATATCAATAGATATAAAATAGATCTAGTAACGCTTTATTTCTAGTTGGTGTGTCTACCATCTGACCCATGAAATTGTCTTGCAAGACATTTAGGAACTAGCAAGCCTTAGACGAATGTGTGGTTCCCTCCGCCCAGTCTATGTCTGGATAATTAAAATCCCCCATTATGATAACTCTTCCCATCCTTGCTGCTAATCCAAATTGTGATAGGAGGTCCGCCTCCCCCTCCTCCCTCAGGTTAAGTTAGATTATTTACCCAATGAGTATCCCTTTCTGTCTGTTCCAGATATGCCAAGATTACAGATGACAGCATGACTAATTATGAATGTATATAAGAAAACAAACTTAACATTCCTTTTCTGCATGAGGATCAGAGCTTCTTCATTACCACCAACTATCACTACAATAGTTTGTTTGATTGGAAACCATATAACAGAGAAATGCACTACTAACTGCAAGGTGTCCAAATTAGAAAACAAAACAATGCAAACCTTTATGTAAAATAATGATAAATGTAAAGTATGTAAAAATACATACATTTATACATATATATATATACATTTAGTTGCAAATTTGGCCCTTGAATGGAATTATGATTTTAGTTTTCAAGCATCTGTAGTGATTCAGCAGAAGTCTTAAGAGAAAAAGTTACAGACAGCCACAGTGACCACACTTATCACAGAATCTACTAAGCTCAGTTGCAAATTGACAGCAAACAAAAATGTGTGAGCTTATATTTAGTGTATTACATTTTTCAATGAAATTGTACCTGGACAATACCTAATTTTTATTTAGCAGCTAACCTATTAAAAATAAATTTTGTAAAAAGCAATAGGAGTTATTTAGTAAATGCTTCACGAACAGGATTGATCAACTTCATCATGTGCATTACATTATCCTCAGGTTATAGCTAAAGCAGCCAACCAGCATACAGTATAACATTTTGGAGTCAACATGATGTCCTATGTCAGTAAAGGACAATGTGTAAACTTAAAACTCACTTTAAAGGTGAAGTATAGCCTATTTTAGCTGTACTTCTCCTAAGGTTGACAGGAGTGCAGTTCATTCTGCACTGCTGTGACCTGTATTCAGCCTACACTGGGCTAAAGGCCTCTGTCAGCTGACGCCACAGAGCCAGTCCAAAAGATCATAATCATATGATTGGGATCCACCTAGATGCTGGGACCAGCAATGAACTCAGCCTCACAGCAAGCACTAAAAGCATGAGCCAGCCATTCCGGCCCCCTGCACAGCCCAGTGCTCCAGTGAGTGCAGGAGGGGCAGAGCAGAGAGCTGGTAACTGAAAGTCAGCAGCAATCTTCAGATTGAAGACCGAGATCTAAGTGTCTTTGATCACTCAGTACTTGGTCTTAGAGGTGGCAGGGGACAGCTGCAGCTGGGATTGGTGCTGCAGCCATTTAGGTGAGTATGAGTGTTTTTTTTTTTTAAAGCCATATCTCACTTTTAAAACAATGCTGAAAGAATCCAAGATGCAACATATACAATGGAGTTGATTAAATAAAAGCAAATAAACTGTGCATTTTGCAAGTGCAGTTGCACCCGTTAAGTGCAGTTGCATTAATTTTCCTTAGTAAAAGTATATGTGATAAAGCAAGGGTATCCAACCTTTTGACTGTATTGGGCCATGTTGGAAGAAGAGGAATTGTCTTATGCCACACATAAAATACACTAATAATAAGGATAGCAGATGAGCAGAAAAAGTAAGGCAGATCACAAGTTAACGATCATTGATATAGATCAGGGATATGCAATTAGCGTACCTCCAGCTGTTGCAGAACTACAAATCCCACGAGGCATAGCAAGATTCTGACAGCCACAAGCATGACACCCAGAGGCAGAGGCATGATGGGACTTGTAGTTTTGCAACAGCTGGAGGTCCGCTAATTGCAGATCCCTGATATAGATAATGTACCCTGATATAGAAAATGTATTTTAGGTATCCAGTGTAGCTACAGGTAAGCCTAATTATAGGCTTACCTGTAGTAAAAAGTTGTTGTAAAGGGTTTACAACCACTTTAAAAAGGAACTTTACTCCCCTCTAGTTTTTATTTTTTAATCACTTTTACATATCAACCAGAATCGTCCTTGATGCACGTACTCACTCGCTCTTCTTGGATATGGTCATGTGGGGTTGATTCACTAAAACTGGAGAGTTCAAAATCTGATGGAGCTGTGCATAGTCGCCAATCGGCTTCTAACTTCTGCTTGTTCAAATAGGCTTTGACAAAAAAACCTCGAAGCTGATTGGTTTCTATGGGGAGCTTTTGCACTCTCCAGGTTTAGTAAATCAACCCCTGTGCCTCAGCTCCACCCACTGCTCGCTGTTTGTCCCACTCCCACATCCTCTAGAGATATGTGACGCATCCCAGGAACCTGCAAAGGCAGATCAGATCATTCTCGCTTAGGCAAGAATGGTTTAGCAGATGGGGGGAGAGTTGGGGTCAGGGATTAGATAGAAAATCATGTAAACAGCAATAAAAAAAAAAAAAGAGATAATGAGACTGTAAGTACAGGAGTGCCTAGGAGAGTGTACTGCTATTTCTCAGAAATAATATTAGAGAAAAGGTAAATCTTTATGAGTTTAGGTAAACTAAAGATAAATACATTTTATTTTTAAAGTTTACTGTATAGCTAATGTTGCCCCCATGACACTTTGTTTTCTAGTAAATGAAAAGGAAAAAAATCCCAGCACTCTTTTTTTGCTTGTTTATTGCCTCTAGCTATAACATAAGTCCCCATCTGCTAGCAAAGAAAGAGGAGAAATGTCATACAAGTGGTAAATATCAAATATTATTAAGCAGTGTTCTTAAAAAAAATGTTAAAAGTTGTATTTTCTAGTTCTGAGAATAATATATGCATACAATATGTAAAACAACACTATCCAGTCCCTTTAATATGAGTTTTATATACATTTCCCAGTATTTCTTTCAGCCAAATAAAACAGAACACCCTCCTGTGTTGCTGAAAGCAACCACAGTCTTTTTATTATCAGCTCCTAATTTCTGTACAATCACTTAACCTAGAAGTAAATCTCCCTCAACATAAAATGCTTACTGATGACAGCAGTGAAACGATACAAGGGTCTGTAGTGGATTTGCAAAAAAAGCTACAGTGGAGAAGAAGTACAGAAGTCTGCAGTGGAGTGGTGCAGGAGTCTACAGTGGAGTATAGCAAAGGTCTACACTATAGTGGTGCAGGAATCTGTAATGGAGTTGTACAGGGGTCTGCAGTGGAGTGGTGCAAGGGTCTGCAATAGAGTTGTGCAAGAATCTGCAATGGAGTAGTACGGGGTCTACAGTGGAGTGGTGTAGGGGTCTGCAGTAAAGTGGTGTAGGGGTCTGTGGTGGAGTGGTACAGGAGTCTACAATGGAGTAGTGCAAGGGTCTGCATTAAAGTAATGCAGGGATCTACAGTAGAGTAGTTCAGGGGTATGTAGCAGAGGAGTCCAGGGGTTAGATTTTTTTTTTTTTTAATGAATAGACATGTGCATATTTAAGCTGCAGATATATTTTGCAGGTTGGCAATTCCTAACTCCACCTATGAGAACAAGAGGTTTAGGACTAGGTGTCCTGCTAACACCAGCAACAAGAGAATTTCCACAGTGTATCCATATAAGCATCTGCTGACAATATGAAGTGTTACTGAAATATATAAATCATGAGAAGGTTGGCTGTATCCTATGCACGCATTGCCTTAAACTTCACCTTCTGGAATGTGCCATTAAAACACAAAAGTAGTAGTGCCCCAAAACCCACTTGTCTGTAGCTATAAATTACTTATTTTCTCCTGCAGACTTACAATGTTCTCTTCAAAGCACCTTTATTTTTGTACAGTTTTAAATAAGGAAATGAGTTATATGACTGCTTGTCCGGCTCTGGAAACCAAATGTATATCTATGCATAGTATATGTCAGCAGTAAAAGAAGTATGGCATGTTATCAAGAAATCATCAAGAGATGTATGAAATACTGTACACTTGGCAGGTGAAATAACAGTAACAAAGATGTGACTATGTTTAATAGATGAAAAAAAAACCTAAACTAATTAATAGATAATGATGTAAAGTAACGTTATAGCAGGACTCAATCTAGTAATAACCTCAGCCTGTCACTGTGAGACTTGTAGACTGAGCTGCACAAAATTCATTTCTCTCTGCTGTCAATGTTATGTGCTTCTGAAGGGCATATCTTTAATTAACTTTTGTACAAAATTTTACATTTACAGTAACAAGAAGGGCTTACAGTATGTTTGGTTTGTAATTCATCCAAACTGTCCTTGGTTATGTGCAGTGCTGTCACCTTCCAATATCAGTGCTACCTGTTATACGCCATTCTAACCTGACATACAGTATTTGCTTAAAATATATTGTAGAACAAAAATAAAAGTTATTTCTATACGCTGGCAGAACTGCTGCTAATAGGTCTGCTAGGCCATGGATGCTAGCGCATGGTCAGTCCTGCATCCGCAGTGGGGAATCAGAGACATCAACAATCGGTTGTGCATTTTATAACAATTTGTACACAACTAGGGAATGATTACCATGGGCCAGTACCTAGGACGGAAGGATTGGATTGAACAGCACAAACTGTGACTAAACTCAACAACATATTTCATTTGCAGGACTTAGGAGGTGTTTAGGAAAATTTGAGATAAATCAAACCATGGTTTATTATTATGCATGTTGTCTATACTTTTTTTTTTTACCATGCCTTTCAGTGGGCCTCCTGATTTAGCATGGTTGTCATGAATTTTTGGGTTCTTAAAGGAATGGAGCCTGGCCAAAACTGACAAATAGCTTTATTCAAATTTGGTAAGTTTGGGCTACAATGAATAGGTTTTGGGTGAACTACATGCACTTTTGTCTGTATGTACAGTATGTCTCTAAGCAAACATTGGTTATTTTGTAACTTATGCTCATAATATACACTATATTGGCAAAAGTATTGGAACACCTGCCTTTGCACGCACATGAACTTTAATAGCATCCCAGGCTTAGCCTGTAGGGTTCAATATTGAGTTGGCCCACCCTTTGCAGCTATAACAGCTTTAACACTTCTGAGAAGGCTGTCCACAAGTTATAGGGGTGTGTCTATGGGAATGTTTAACCATTCTTCTAGAAGAGCATTTGTGAGGTCAGGCGTATGTACTAAGCCTGGGATGCCATTAGCCACATCAATACTGGGCACTTTCGCCCCCTTCCTTCCAAGACCAATTTTCAACTTTCAGCTCTCTTGCAATTTCAATGACATTTGCGCGGTCATGCAACGCTGTACCCAAATTAAATTTTTATCATGTTGTTCACATAAATAGAGCCTTCTTTTGGTGGTATTTATTCATGACTCTGTTTTTTTTATTTTTTGCGATATAAGCGAAAAAAATAATCTTTTCTTCTTTCTATTTTAAAAGAAATCCAATAAAATCTAATTTTGTCATAAATTTTAGCCAAAATGTATTCTGCTACATTTTTTTGGTAAAAAAAATTCTGTTAAGTGTATAATAATTGGTTTTGTGATCACGGACATATTTACGCAAATGATCATGTGCAGATGTGCGCAGGTGATCACGGACATATGTGTGCAGATAATCATTGGGATTTTACTGTTACATATGTGAGGGACAGGTGTTTTTACTATGTGGGGACATGCGTTTTGGGGACATGTGTTTTAGGGACATGTGTTTTGGGGAAGTGTGTTTACTTTGTGTTTTTTACACTGTGGGGACACAAGACTGGTGATCAGTGAGTTAAAAGCTGTAAAAAACAGCTCATACTCACTGATCACCAGAAGACTGCAGAAATCCGCTCTCCTCCTCTCACCGACAACTTCTGTGTGGGGAGAGGAGAGCTGATTGCCTAGCAACCGTCTCTGTATTTACATCACATGACAGCCGTGATTGGACACGGGCGTCATGTGATCAGGAGGGCCAATCACAGAGCACTCCTACTGATGGGAGATGCGCAGTGTCCGGGTGACATGAGCGCATCAGGATCGCGCCACTGCACGGGGCCTGCAGCCACACGATCCCCCTCCCTCTAAAGGACGTTCCTGAATGTCCTCTCGGAAGGAGAGAGCACCCACCTGGCCGTTTCTATAAAGTGGCCAGGTGGGAAGTAAATTTCATGTGCATGTAAAGGCAGGCATCCCAATACTTTTGGAACACACACACATATACAAAAGGCTTAAGTCTCAGGCATAGGAATCAGATTTTTTGGGGATTTGCAGTGCAGCTAAACTCCTGTTCAGATGCAGCCTAGGGTGACAGATATTACATTTTTGTTTTTGGGTTTAGATACACTTTAAATATAATACCTATATGAGCAATTAGAACACTTTCTATTATGTTTCAGCTTGATGTTTCTCTTGTTATTAATCTCAATATAAAAGAGAGTTTAGAAGCAGCTACTAGAATGATGCTAATGATTGTCCTAGGGCTTTTTACATCATGTCACTGTAGGGGAGATTTGCTAAAACTGGAGCACTCAGAATCTGGTGCAGCTGTGCATAGTAACCAATCAGCATCTAACTTCAACTTGTTCAGTTAAGCTTTAACAATAACACTTAGAAGCTGATTGGCTACTTTGAACATCTGCACCAAATTCTATGTGCACGATTTTTAGTAAATCTCCCCCAGTGCCTTAACTGGAGGTCTAACATTTATGCCACACTTGGGGGTCAAAACTTTATCTTGGGGGCAGTACTAAGAAATGTAATGAAAACTGAGGTAAACTTAAATTTAAACAAATGGCTACAGCAGTAAAAATGGCAGCTGAAGTTAAAAATGGATGCCAATCCTTTAAGTAACATAAGGAGAGAGGCAGAGTCCTGACCAAAACCTTTACCACTTGCACTGTATCATGTTCCGAGAGTAATTTTCAAATAATACTTTGACTAAAGTAACGATTACCAGACGTGACATGGCATAATTGTATATGTTTATTGCAGCTCTTGCATTGCCTGCCAAGTGTGACTACATCTGGAACAGTTACTGGTTGGAATGAATGCAGTGATCTAGATATTTGGCCTCCCACATGAGACACCTTTAATCCTTGATCAAAATATGAATCGTCAAAACCACGGTTAAAAAGAAAATCAAACATAACAGGGATCGATTATGCGGCATAAATTAAAAAGACGTTAACTCGTCTTCTGTTTTATAACAAGACTTTAGAACAAAGACAATTATGTAAAGTTGGACAAAGCCAATGACTACGAAAGACGACGGAGTTCTTCTGGGCAGAAAGTGATTCAGCGTCACCATAAACATCTGTTATAGACGTGTCTGGATTGTATTTTCAGCAAGGAAAAAAATAGTGATTTGTCTAATACAAAATTTACTTAAAAAAAGAAAAGTGACTCCTTTTATTAAATTACATTTCAAGCCAGTCCCTGGAGGTAGCTACTTTTCAAGGTGAATTTTCCGTGCAGGTTTTCAATTTGTATGTCTAAGCCTCTCATAAAAAGTGAAGGGAGAGTGGCATGGCCGACACAAATGGATGCCACCTGCTTCTGTATGATGTGCCTCTATTTCATTGTCATGCTGTGTTCTTTGATTACATTAATCCTCAGCACTAGGTGTTTTTCCCATTAATAAAAGCAGCATCTTATAAAAGAAGTAATAAAATGGGGAATAAGTGGAGGAAACCAGAACTAAAACATGTTTTCCATCAAATATATTGACGCACTTACATTTCAGGAACAAGGTATTGTAGAGGAATGATGTCTTTATTAAACCCCCTCCTACGTAGGGCTTAGCTGTCAGATCCAGGTCCTAATTCAGAAACCATACGACAGATCCAATCTGGGGGAGTGTTGCAGTGTTGCTGGATACTTAATTTATAGGGTAGGTTATAGGCAAGTCAGTTTTAAAGCTGAACTCTGCTAAAAAAAATGTATTTCCTGTTTTGGGGGAATAAGGGAAGGTTCAGTCACCTGGCAAGTCTTTACATTTTTCTAGGACCTTAGTGGAGACATCTGACAACATTTGTAGCAAGGCTCTGATAGACTGAGTCCAGCTTTTCTTATGAGCTTTTGGTCTTATTAAAACATTTCTTGTTATATAGCTACGGTGAATCTGAGGAACCAAAGGGTATAGAAATGTGTTATGATCCATGCTGCAGCCAATCATCCACTGGATAATTTAGAGAATCATATAAATGACATAAAAGAGAAAATTATTATAAACACTGAACTCCTGATGATATCTGCAAACTAGCAATAGAGGCTAGGAACTGCAATGTCAGCATCCCTAGGCATATGAGATGGTATTTCAATTTTCTCTACACATGGTTTCCGATGATGGCCTACATTAGTAATTTCTGCAGGCTGAAAGATGTCTTCATTATTTTTTAAGTGAGAACTCACACTGAAAATGCATCACTAGTATTAAAAGCAATTAAAGAACCTTATAGGTAAAGTTATACAATATATTGTGAATTTCCCAGTCAATACAAAGGGATGGTCACATGCTTCTTTAGATCTGGAAAGCAACAGGTCACTGTTTATGAGAGAGTCAGGGGCAGTGGGAGTGCACTGGTAAGGTGAGTATTACTGGTGCGGGGGTGGGGGCACTTTTTCAGTCACCCTGAACCAAATAAGCAACATAACACTGTCTCTTAAGGAGTCTGAAATTTTTGTAATTAAGTATTTTAAAGTACTAGACTATTTACATATTCTGTAAAGTTAGTAAATGAGCATTAAAATGTGAATGAGCATTAAAGTGATCACTAACCTCTGTAGCTGCAGGCACTAATTTATCCCCCAAGTTTACAGCAGAAACACTTTCACTTCCATTTCAACAAGTGCACTTATTCTGCTCCCCCTGCCAAGCAGTTGATTGGCAAATTGCCAGCCTTTTATTCTCTGGTGTGATTAAATATAGGGTGCAAGGGGAAGAGTAGAGATCAAAGACCCAACTTAAATGATTTCAGTGCTACTCTTGTTAATCTCATGGATGAATACTTCACAGTGCCTGCAGCTACAAGGGTCAGTGGGAACTTGCATTTAAATTCATCTACTGCATGTTAAAAATGTATTACTATTTCAATGGCTGTATTTTGGTCATGGTTCCACTTTAGGGCTGAAGAGATACAGGGGTCAATTTACTAAAACTAGAGAGTGCTAAATCTGGTACAGCTATGTATGGTTAGCAATCAGCTTCTAACTTCAGATTGTTCAATTAAGCTTTGACAAAAGAAACCCAGTTTCTATGCAGAACTGCACCAGATTTAGCAAATCAATCCCACAGAGCCATAGTTCAAGCTCTTCTTGAATGTGAAATTGGGCACGACAGCTCATTGATTTACACAATTTAACCTCATTCTATTGGAGCCACTAAAGATGGATAGGTAGTCAAGTGAGACATCTTAAACAACTTGTGTTCTTCTTCTGCTTTCAAGGACAGTACAGAGGGTGGTGCACATCCATAAAAATGTTATGTTATGCTATGTTTACTGAGTTACTTAGCTCTACTGTAAACGATTATCAGCACGAGCAGAACACTATGCTATGGCAGCTTTTTTTACTTGCTTTCCAACCCCCGCCCCCCAAATACAGAAATGCACACACTGTAAGTGGTATGGTTTGGTCCAACCAAATAGTTTTTGCAGAGTGAAATCTTCTTAGGTATCCCTGGAAGTGTCTGGAGATGAAAATAAGTATGTGCATTAACCTTTAAGTGTAGTAAAAATTTATTCCAGGGGTGTCCAAACTTTTTTTAAAGATTTGATGACGTGAACATACGTGGGGCCCAACCATTTTACCTGACATTCTTTAAACCATAAAATTCGGTCTAAGTGTGTTCATCCGAGCACTAATACACTGCCCAACAAGAATTATCTTGCCTTTGTGGCTATGTGCGGTGAAGAGATGAGCTCTGGCTTTTTTTTTTGGATATACAGTATTTATCGGCTTATTACACGCACCTTAACTTTAAAAAGAAGTTTCAGGAAAAAATCTTACATTTTAAATAAAAAACTGTGAAGCAAAATAAGGGTCAGTGCCCATCAATGCAGCCTAATCAGTGCCCATCTGCAGCCTCACAAGTGCCATGAATGCAGCCCCACCATTGCCATGAATTCAGCCCCACCATTGCCATGAATGCAGCACCCACATTGACATGAATGCAGCAAATCCTGTTGACATGAATGCAGCACCCTTATTGCCATGAATGCAGCGCCCACAATGCCATGAATGCAGCACCCACATTGCCATGAATGCAGCACCCCCACTGTCATGAATGCAGCACCCCCATTGACATGAATGCAGACTCACCATTGACATCAGTGCAGCTTGATTCATGCCCATCTGCAGCCTTGGAGCCAGGGAGGGGGAGGGATAAGCACCAACAGACATACAAGAGAAAGTCCTGTTTTCTCGGCAGCCTCTTTAATAGAAAGTCCTGCCCCTATGATGGGCAGAACAGTTGTCCAATGGCAGCACAGGAGATGGGACTTCCTTTTACACATGCCGCCATGTAAACAGGAAATTCTCCTGTATGTATGGCACTCATCCCGCCCCCTCCAAGGCAGCCAACATATATATCTTTAATGGGCCGCAGTGCTTGGGGACACAATAGGCACTACGGGAAAAAGACATGCTTATAGGCCATAAATGAGTCTCATTATGTAAATGTTTGGCAGAAATTTACTTCCTTCTGCTGTCCATCAAGTCATGTCACAGATAGACTGTGCTGCATAAAAGATTTAGTCAAGGGAGGGCATGCATGTGTGGAAGTCACTAGTAGAGGTCATATGGTGGTACACATGGCATGGCACAGAAAGGTTTATTGTCGTGGAACAGATAAGATCTGCAGACATAGCATAAAAAGCTGCATGAGAATTTCCATCACAATTTAAGTATGTAATGGAATCTGGCAGTGACAGAAGAGATCGGATTTAAAGTGCAACCAAGCAACTCACTGGTGGAGACTTCAGCCAGACAAAACATTCAGCTGCTTTGCCGGTTTCGACAAGAGAAGAATGATTTTGTTTTACTTGTACAATCACAAAGAAACATATATAGTATATGTTATTAAAAAAGCAGTATCAGAAAAATGCATGTGTTATCTTGGGAAATGTTCAGAAAAAAAAAAGATATCTTAAAAAATCCTTTCCAGGGCTAAATTTGCCATAATATTATGATCTTTCTTATTACTTTACTGGTAGATTAAATATAATAGCATTCCACTAAGAAAAGCCCTAATAAGGTAGGGATAGAAACTAAGGTTTTAAAGACCTGTTCTAATTATTAATGACGTCTGCTTAATTCAGATATCTTTATCTATCTGAGAGTGCTCAGAAAGTTAAGGGAAATTAACAATTAACAAAGATATTCTTTGTCATTTTATTTCAGCAGAGAGAGTAGTGATTCCTCACCACTGGAAATCAGGAATTGCCCCATCCCTAGCAAAATGGGTAATAGAACTAGATTCTATTAGGGTTCTGTAAATAAACAGTATAGAAGCATGTGGAATGCATGGTCAATATTCAGAACTTCTCAGGCCTTCATGAATGGTTTTCTGGCAATTTCCGAATTTTCTACGTGAGTCTAAAGGGACACAGGTCTGTCTCCCTGCTTTCTTTCTTTAAGTTAACAGTGATATCAACTCCAAATTTGAATACCCCAAATATATAAGTTTGTATATGGACTAAAATTTAGGTCTATATAGTTATCTATTATTTAAAATTAGAACTTAGTGTACAATAAAGTTGCTAGACTTTGGGGATGTATACCAACGTACAAACCAAAAGACTATATGGGGTTGATCTACTAAAACTGGAGATTGCAAAATCTGGTACATATCTATTCTTGAGCGCTATCACATATTTACTGTATTCTTGAGCGCTACACTTCTTTATTAATTATTTGTATAGGATTTTGTATCATAATCTTTAAGTGTCTGTAGCTATTTTTGCACTTTACTTTTGACACATTTTTGAGACCATTGTCATTTATACAGCAATCAGTGCTATACAAATGCACTGATTCCTGTGTAAATGACACTAGCAGTGAAGGGGTTAACCAGGGGGTGGCAGTGTAGGGGTTAAGTGTGTCCTGGGGGCGTGTTACTAACTGTGGGGGGCTGGGCTGTGTGTTAGTGAGCACTGATCTCTGCTCCAATCACATGGAGCAGAGATCAGTGTCACTTGTTGCTAGACAGAACGGTGAGATGCTGTTTACAACGGCATCTCCCCATTCAGCTTCCCCATGAGACGATCGCGGGTATCCCCGAGGCGATCAAGACCGGACTCACGTGGGGGTCGAGACCGGCCGGCAGCGCACACGCGATGGCAGGGCGGCAAATACAAATGGACGTACCTGTACACCAATTTGCCTGCCCGTGCCATTCTGCCACGTACATCGTTGTGCGCCGGTCGGGAAGTGGTTAAACAAAATCTTTCATTGCAGAATCACCAGGTTTTATTTAGAAAGCTGTAGATTTTATTATGTACTCTGTATATTGAAAATTATTTAAAACAACTTTTGAAATTGCTATCAAATTAATAAGAATTTGTTGATTGGGTTTAGAGTTCCATTAATGAAAGGGTAGCATCAGGGTCTTTAAAAGATTTAGAAACAACTTTTTGAAATTGCATCATCGTGTTACAACTTATAATATGAAATTTTAGTGATTCGGTTCAGATCTACATTATTGAAAGGGTAGCATCAGGCTTTGTATTTAAAACCCAGCAGAAGCACTTTCTGCACAGTTTCTATGTGTTTTGTCCTTAACATGCTGAATAGTGTGGTTGCCACATTTCGACATTGTTCAAATTGTGAATAAAGAACATCACTACCTTGTTGGTGATTCTACACCACAGTGCTTCTTTTAGATGGAAGCTGATGAGCATTTTCTCTGTAGAAAGTGTGACCAGCATCAGTATCACATGTATGTTAGAAGCCCAACAGTTGTCATAATCAGCCTTGAGCCTTGAACATGTGCTAGTCATTATTGAGTATTGTAACTCCAGTCTCTGTTGCACATACCTACACTATTCAGGGAAATGCCTAAATAGAATGCTGGACAATTGACCTGTGCATGATCAACAGGTTAGTCTGTCTGTTCATGTCCTTGGTTCAGGTCTTTCGTTCCCTTTATTACTACTGCTAACCATTTGAACTGCATTTGTATTCAGCTTGTTTGTGCTTATCCCGATCATCGACCTGTTATCTCTGCTATCAGTCATTGCCTAACTTTCATATTTCATACAAAATGTGACTATTTTCAATATTTGTGTATCTAGCCCTGATCTGGCCATCATTCTGCTTATTCATCCATTGTCTGCTTTGGCGTGCTGACCATCTGTCTGGCATTACACTTTTCTATTATCTTACTTGCCTATTAGTTGGTTGTTTCAAGGTGGATCCACCAAACACTTTGACAACAGTCTCCATGGGACATAAAAATAAAATGCAACAGAAAGCCTGTAATTTGATATTTCCATAAGAAAATTATGTTCCAGGCCCCATGCAGTGTTGTTCACCAAAGCCTAGACTGCAGATCCACATCTGGTTGTATGGTGAGCTTCTGCATCTCAAATGGCATTAGTCTGTAGCAATTCAAGTCAAATTACCTTGTGTCATCAGCCTAAAACTGTCACTGCGGGATGGAAGGAAATGTGGGCCCAGTATGACAACCATTCAGGTTAAGATTTCAGCCAACAACTCCATTAACGTGCTTGTTTGATTCAAGTGTGCATATGTATGCTATTGGAGGAACAACTGTGCTGGCTTATGGGGGGAAGAAAATATTAATGGTTCCAACAGGAATTATCACTATTTTCCATAAAAGTTCTCGACTAGGGTTGTGTAACTTTGCCTATAGACATAAGATGATTATCTGATCTGGCTCTTTATCATCTTATGTCTGATATTAGCTGAAAATGAAAATATGTAGACCAGCTGTATGTTAAGCACTTTTCTTTCTTGGGATTAACTGTGTTTTCATACTTCCGTCAAGAATTATAAATACTATTTATGAGCAAAAAAGAAAAGCCATGATGTTTTTGGATAAGAACTTGGTTAAGGGACTGTGATTGTAAGGAAACCAGAATTATAACCTTCCTTGATTGTAAGTGAGTATAAATTTTACAAGTAGATATAAATAAAATGAGAATTCCAAATAACTATTCCTTCATATAATTTATTAGGGTTCCTGGGATCAATCTTGCTGGGATCCCTGCCATACCTTTCAATAGTACTTAGGGCTGGATCTCCCTTGCTGTGGTGAGAGCCAAACAGCGTAGACTGTTCCCAGCACAAAACTTAGGTAAACATAATGATATAGATTTGTAGAAGGGTGTATATGTATTACAGGCAACATAAATTAAATGTACACCTCAGAGCAGTTTCTACATTTTCACCTAATACTGGCTTTAAGATTCTTAAATGGATGATTCTAACTACAGTAATGGTGTAATTATGTATCAGCATTGGGTTAAACAGGGCATGGAACAAAACTCTGTGACAATGCTGTAAGACACTGTTGTTTTAAGTTGTTACAGTGGTAATAAAGGCAAAATCAAAAATTATACGAGGGGTCTTTTATATTTTCATTGGAAACAGTGAGGGCAGGAGGAGTAGCAATTGGTCGTGTCTGAGTGTTATGTAACTAGTCTGTCTGGCAAGCCGGCTGACCTTGCAGTTTTGTATAAGGCCGCGTACACACGCGGGGACTGTTCGCTGAAACTTTGTTCGTCAAACAGTTGCCGCAACAGTCCGCTCAAAATTTGCATGAGCGGACTTGCCCACACACGAGCGGACTGTTTCAGCGAACTGTTTGCCAAACAGTTCGCTCAACTTTTGAAATGAACGGACTCGCCCACGTAAGGCGGAGGCAAGTCAGCCCATTTCGAGCGCGTGTACAGGTAGGCGGGGCCCGCGAAGGAGACGTCGCGGGCACCGCCGCCTGGAATGGACTTAAAGGGACACCCAACGCCGAAAAAAAATCGGCGTGGGGGTTCCCCCAAAGTCCACAACAGACCCTTGTCCGAGCACGCTACCCGGCCGGCCAGGAAAGGGGGGGCGAGCGAGCGCGCCCCCCCTCCTGAGCCGTACCAGGCCGCGTGCCCTCAACATGGTGGGTGCCTTGGGGAAGGGGGGGCCGCGCGGCCCCCCCACCCCAAAGCACCTTGTCCCCATGTTGATGAGGACAAGGGCCTCTTCCCGACAACCCTGGCCGTTGGTTGTCGGGGTCTGCGGGCGGGGGGCTTATCGGAATCCGGGAGCCCCCTTTAAGAAGGGGGCCCCCGGATACCGGCCCCCCACCCTATGTGAATGAGTATGGGGTACAATGTACCCCTACCCATTCACCTGTAAAATAAAAGTACCCAAAAAAAAAACACAACACACGAGAAAAAATGTTTTATTGCACAGCTCCGGGGGTCTTCCGTCTTCGGGGGTCTTCTCGCCGGACTCCTCCGCTATCTTCTTGTAGCTCTTTTACTAGCGGAGGAGTCCGGCTTTCTTCCTCCCCGCCGCCGGCCTCTTCTCCCGACTTCGGGGGTCTTGTCCCCCTCTTCGGTTCTTCTGCCGGGCCACCGCGCCTTCTTGTAGCTCTTTTGCAGGCGGTGGCCCGGTCTTCTGTCGCCGCCGCCTTCCGTTCTTCTGCCGGGCCACCGCGCCTTCTTATAGCTCTTTTGCAGGCGGTGGCCCGGTCTTCTGTCGCCGCTGTCGCCGTCGCCGCCTTCCGTTCATCTTCTTGTTCTTCTTATTCTTCTCCAGGAGATGTTGACACGACGCTCTCTCCGGCCGGAATGCCAGAGCCGCCCTGCGCTGCCACTGCGCTGGGGCGGTGTCACATGGTATATGTCACATGGGTTAGTCACATGGGTTGATGTCACATGGGGACTATGACATCGTAAGGGGGCGGGGTCACCATGTGACATCAACCCATGTGACCAACCCATGTGACATATACCATGTGACACCGCCCCATTGTCACTATATAAGTGGCAGCGCAGGGCGGCTCTGGCATTCCGGCCGGAGAGAGCGTCGTGTCAACATCTCCTGGAGAAGAAGAAGAAGAACAAGAAGAAGAAGAAGAACGGAAGGCGGCGACGGCGACAGCGGCGACAGAAGACCGGGCCACCGCCTGCAAAAGAGCTATAAGAAGGCGCGGTGGCCCGGCAGAAGAACGGAAGGCGGCGGCAACAGAAGACCGGGCCACCGCCTGCAAAAGAGCTACAAGAAGGCGCGGTGGCCCGGCAGAAGAACCGAAGAGGGGGACAAGACCCCCGAAGTCGGGAGAAGAGGCCGGCGGCGGGGAGGAAGAAAGCCGGACTCCTCCGCTAGTAAAAGAGCTACAAGAAGATAGCGGAGGAGTCCGGCGAGAAGACCCCCGAAGACGGAAGACCCCCGGAGCTGTGCAATAAAACATTTTTTCTCGTGTGTTGTGTTTTTTTTTTGGGTACTTTTATTTTACAGGTGAATGGGTAGGGGTACATTGTACCCCATACTCATTCACATAGGGTGGGGGGCCGGTATCCGGGGGCCCCCTTCTTAAAGGGGGCTCCCGGATTCCGATAAGCCCCCCGCCCGCAGACCCCGACAACCAACGGCCAGGGTTGTCGGGAAGAGGCCCTTGTCCTCATCAACATGGGGACAAGGTGCTTTGGGGTGGGGGGGCCGCGCGGCCCCCCCTTCCCCAAGGCACCCCCCATGTTGAGGGCACGCGGCCTGGTACGGCCTGGTACGGCTTTCCTGGCCGGCCGGGTAGCGTGCTCGGACAAGGGTCTGTTGTGGACTTTGGGGGGACCCCCACGCCGATTTTTTTCGGCGTTGGGGTTCCCCTTTAAGTCCATTCCAGGCGGCGGAGCTCGCGACGTCTCCGTCGTGGGCCCCGCCTACCTTCACACGCGCTCGAAATGAGCAGACTTTCCTCCGAGCGGGAACAGTTTGCTCATTTCGAAAGTAGCCTACACACGGGCGGACTGTTCGCTCAAACCAAGTTTCAGCGGACAGTTTTTCGGAATTTCCGAAAGACTTTGTCCGTCAAACTGTCCGCTGAAACTGTCCGCTGAAAGCCCACACACGAGCGGACTGTCCGCTGAAACACTGTTCAGCGGACAAAGTTGGGCGAACAGTCCGCCCGTGTGTACGCGGCCTAAGAGTTGTCACGCTGTGGTGAAAATTACTGCGAAAACTTATAATTGCACCAGAGGAGCAGCATTCTGTCACACACTTTTTATCTCTCGTAGAGTGGTTTAAGAGTAGGAGGCTATGGAACACCCAGCTTATAGTCCGGATTTAGCGCCATCTGACCACATTTTTAGACCGTGCAAAAAAGTTTTAAGTCAAAGAAGATTTTCATGTGATGGTGATGTGAAAGCATTTTTTGCTGATGGCATTCAAAAGTTGGTACGATGCTGGGAAAAGTGCATCGGAAAGGAAGGTGACTATGCAGAAAAGTGATGTAATTTGTTTTTGAAATTCTTAATAAATAGAGTTTAAAAAAAGTGCAGAAACTTTTTGAAGACCCCTCTTATATATAATGTAGTCTGTCACTAGATTTAACAAAGCAGTCTTTGTTTTTTTGAATCCCATGTGTTACTTTGTTTTTGAAGCTGTGCAGAAAAACTGGAAGTTAGGATTTAGACAATCCATTTAACAGTGACAGGAATGCTACAATGGTCAGCTTTTATTCATTTATATAGCACCCTTATCCCAAAATGAAAAAAAAAAAAAACTTTTTCTGTAACTGATTAAAAAGCGTTAGCTGGTGTTAGGCTTCAATTACTCACTGTAGTGAACTCCATCTAATGCTATCCTCCCTAGACAGTACTGCTACTCCACTGACACCATCAATTTGTCCATAAATAGATTGAAATGTGACAGATTCAGCAGGGATCAACCAAATTTTGATCTGTGTGTGAAGAAGTTGATTGTTTGATGGTAAGTCCTGGTGGGTAAGAATCCAACATCCATTTGATTGATTTCTTGGCCATTTTTCAGAGACTATGAATTATAACACAAAAACATTTCTTTCACTCATAGTTAGTGTTTGGCTGAAACCATTTATTATCAATCAACTGTGTTTACTCTTTTTAGATCATAATGACAACAGAAACTACCCAAATGACTCTGATCAAAAGTTTACATATCCTGGTGATTTTGGCCTGATAACATGCGCACAAGTTGCCACAAAGGGGTTAGAATGGCAAAAAGAAAAGATAAGATTGCGCTATGGACAAATTTACCCGTTTGCTAGACAAGTTTAAATAAGTGAATGTTAAAATGATTATAATAAAGTGAACTGTGAAGGGTTAAAGCTGCCTGTGCTTGAAACCTATCCCTCTAGATGGGAATAGATTAGAAATGTGAAAAGTAAAATAAGCTTTGGCGCTAAAACCTAAATGGTGTACTAAAAATGCTAATACTCTATAAATTACATAAAAATTACATAAAATGAAGCCCAATGTGGGAATTTCACCAATACACTGTATACGTGATATTAAAGCTATATGTAAATGGAAATGTGTATCCGTTATCCTACATAGTAACTATGCACAAGTGTGGTAAAAAATAATGACTATGCACAAGTGTGGTAAATGATATGATAAAAATTACAACTAATCTATCACAACTAAAAATGTAGGTGCTTTGACAAAAAGTGCTTTAGCTCACGTAAATGAGCCAATACTTATATTCTAAAAAGTGACAATCAAAAGGACATTGTGAAGATACCAAGTGAAAACATCAAAAAAATTAAAAAAATCATATAATGTCCAATCCAAAATATGTTATAATGTCCAAAAAAATAACAATATTTGTTCAGAGTCGCATCATCTAGTTGCTGAAAAAACGCATAAGACTTTTATCAGATAGGAAGGTGAAGCAAGGTGACTGGTGAAAACAAGGGTTAAATTCCTCTCCGGTGCGCCACTCTGTGTTAGAGAAAAAATGTATATATGCGCTCACCAGACATTAAACCCTCAATGGGTTAACCAAGCAGTCACAGTATGAGCCACTGTGCAGCTCTCTCGAGGCTCTGCCACCGCTGAGCTGTGGGGATATTTTACACTCTTCCTTCCGTGAATGGTCCGTTTAGCGTTTGTACATGAAGGAAAACAGAAGTACAACCATGGTGCAATATTGTTGTAAAAACGTACTATGTTTATTAAAAACAGTTTTACTCACAAATTCCAAGAAAGATAGATCGCTGTGAAATATACTCCGCCGGCGTTACTGCTTGAATAGCAGTGTAAGGTGCACGTCCTAGGCCACGCCCTACGCGTTTCGTCAGAGCGACGTCATCTGGCTCCAGATGACGTCGCTCTGACGAAACGCGTAGGGCGTGGCCTAGGACGTGCACCTTACACTGCTATTCAAGCAGTAACGCCGGCGGAGTATATTTCACAGCGATCTATCTTTCTTGGAATTTGTGAGTAAAACTGTTTTTAATAAACATAGTACGTTTTTACAACAATATTGCACCATGGTTGTACTTCTGTTTTCCTTCATGTACAAACGCTAAACGGACCATTCACGGAAGGAAGAGTGTAAAATATCCCCACAGCTCAGCGGTGGCAGAGCCTCGAGAGAGCTGCACAGTGGCTCATACTGTGACTGCTTGGTTAACCCATTGAGGGTTTAATGTCTGGTGAGCGCATATATACATTTTTTCTCTAACACAGAGTGGCGCACCGGAGAGGAATTTAACCCTTGTTTTCACCAGTCACCTTGCTTCACCTTCCTATCTGATAAAAGTCTTATGCGTTTTTTCAGCAACTAGATGATGCGACTCTGAACAAATATTGTTATTTTTTTGGACATTATAACATATTTTGGATTGGACATTATATGATTTTTTTAATTTTTTTGATGTTTTCACTTGGTATCTTCACAATGTCCTTTTGATTGTCACTTTTTAGAATATAAGTATTGGCTCATTTACGTGAGCTAAAGCACTTTTTGTCAAAGCACCTACATTTTTAGTTGTGATAGATTAGTTGTAATTTTTATCATATCATTTACCACACTTGTGCATAGTCATTATTTTTTACCACACTTGTGCATAGTTACTATGTAGGATAACGGATACACATTTCCATTTACATATAGCTTTAATATCACGTATACAGTGTATTGGTGAAATTCCCACATTGGGCTTCATTTTATGTAATTTTTATGTAATTTATAGAGTATTAGCATTTTTAGTACACCATTTAGGTTTTAGCGCCAAAGCTTATTTTACTTTTCACAAAGGGGTTAGAATGGCTATTAAAGGTAACCATCCTCACCGGTGATCTCTTTTATTGTAATTAGCGTGTATGTATAAAAGGTCAATGAGTTTCTGGACTTGACAGACCCTTACATCTGTCATCCAGTGCTGCACTGACGTTTCTGGATTCTGAGTCATGGGGAAAGCAAAAGAATTGTCAAAGGATCTGCGGAAAAAGGTAGTTGAACTGTATAAAACAGGAAGGGGATATAAAAGGATATCCAAGGAATTGAGAATAACAATCAGCAGTGTTTAAACTCTAATCCAGAAGTGGGAAATGAGTGGTTCTGTTGAAACCAAACCACGGTCGGGTAGACCAACTAAACATTCCATCCACAATTGTTCGGGATGCAAAGAAGAACCCACAAATAACTTCAGGTGAAATACAGGTCTCTCTGAAAACATGTGGAGTGGCTGTTTCAAGATGCACAATAAGGAGGCACTTGATGAAGGATGGGCTACATGGTCGAGTTGCCAGAAGAAAGCCATTACTACGCAAATACCACAAAGTGCAATACACTAAACAGCACAGAGACAAGCCTTAAACCTTTTGGCACAAAGTCATTTGGAGTGATGAGACCAAAATTGAGCTTTTTGGCCACAACCATAAAAGCTACATTTGGAGAGGAGTCAACAAGGCCTATGATGAAAGGTACACTATTCCTACTGTGAGCTACAAAGGTACAGGAAATTTGGTCAAAATTGATGGCAAGATGAATGCAGTATGTTATCACAAAATAATGGAAGAACATTTGCATTCATCAGCCAGGAAGCTGCGCATGGGACGTACTTGGACATTCCAACATGACAATGATCCAAAGCACAAGGTTCTGGAGTGGCCATCTCAGTCTCCTGACATCAATATCATTGAACCGCTCTGGGGAGATCTCAAACATACAGTACATGCAAGACAGCCCAAGAATTTACAGGAACTGGAGGCTTTTTGCCAAGAGGAATGGGCAGCTTTACCATCTGAGAAGATAAAGAGCCTCATCCACAAATACCACAAAAGACTTCAAGCTGTCATTGATGTTAAAGGGGGCAATACACAGTAATACGAACTGGGGTATGTAAACTTTTGATCAGGGTCATTTGGCTAGTTTCTGTTGTCATTATGATTTAAAAATAGTACAGTTTATTGATAATACATGACTTCAGCCAAACACTAACCAAATAAAGTGAAAAAAAATTTTTTTGTGTGATATTCTCTGAAAAATGGCCAAGAAATCATAAATTCTGCCAGGGTATGTAAACTTATGAGCACAACTGTATCTTTCTGACTGAAGACTCCAGATATGGTGACTTTACAAGAAAAGGACATAAGCAATTACCAAAGTAAGGTACATTTACCATTCTCAGGTGGTTCAATCTAGGTTCTATTCTAACATCATACCGCCCAGTTGTTTTTGCAAGGATAGACACTTGGGAATAGATCACAGAGATGCAATGATATGCGGAGCCCTCCAAAATCCATTGATGGCAGGCAAAACTAACCTTGGAGTTTGCTCCTTTTCCCCTTGGTCATTATAGGTATACCACTAGCTGAGTGTAATAACATAATTTTGTCTATTTTTGGGGCTGTTCCAATCTTCTTGCTCATTATGAATTATGACATTTTTAAAATCCCAATCTTTTTATCACCTTCGAGGCTATAGGTTAGGATTTTTACAATTTGAACCAAAATTGCTATTGCCAATTTTGCACTATTTGTTTTAGAGACAGAACTCCCACTGAGCTCTATAATTCACATATAAAGAACCTGCAGAAAGACAGAGATAACTGCACCTGCCATAGAGAATCTTCTGACTCTGACTCAACTCATCAGTCACTGTTCATTCTGTTGTGATTTCTAGCAGTTGTTTCTCTGAAATGGACAGTCAAAGAAAAACCTTTTTTCTTTGTCTTCTTGTAAATCAGCCTTACTAAACACATACAGTGTATGTTTCATGAAGTCTATTTACTGCACAGTATAAAAGCTGAAAAAAGTGTTCATGTTCTTGCCAGGGTATAAAAGATAATTACCATGATTTGTCCCTATGACCAAAAACTCCACTTAACCACTTAAGGACCAGGCCTTGTTTTCAGACTCAGTGTTTACAAGTTAAAGTGGAAGTAAACCCATGGATTTAATCAGTTAAAAAAAAAAGGCATTCCGGGAATGCTAACTGCACATTGGCTGTGCTCTCAGCCAAACTATCAAACCATCCAATGGCTGGTGTCATAACGAATCACATGTGCAGCACCATAGCAGTTGAAGATTAAACAGAGGCAAAGATGGCAGCTTCCTTGGCTGAAAACGATAGGGGAGTTTACTTCCACTTTAAAAACTGTTTTTTTTGCTAGAAAATTACTTAGAACCCCCAGACATTATATATTTTTTTTCTAACAACCTATTGAATAAAATGGTGGTAATTGCAATACTTTTTGTCACATTGTATTTGCGTAGCAGTTTTACAAGCGCACTTTTGTTGGAAAAAATTCACTTTTTTGAATAAAAAAATAAGAAAACAGTAAAGTTAGCCCAATTTTTTTTTATATTGTAAAAGATTATGTTATGCCGAGTAAATTGATACCCAACATATCACGCTTCAAAATTACACCCACTCATGGAATGGCGTCAAACCTTTAACCTTAAAAATCTCCATAGACGACATTTAAACAATTCTACTGGTTGCTATTTTGAGTTACAGAGGAGGTCTAGGGCTAGAATTATTTCTCTCGCTCTAATGACCGCAACGATACCTTACATGTGTGGTTTGACCACCTTTTTCATATGCGGGAGCTACTCATGTATGCGTTCACTTCTGGGTACAATCTCGCCAGGACGGGGCGCTTTAAAAAAAAATTCTTATTTATTTTATTTATTTTTAAACAGTTTTTAAAAAAAAAAAGAGATTGGGTCACTTTTATTCCTATTACAAGGAATGTAAAGATCCCTTGTAATAGAAAAAGCATGACAGGTCCTCTTAAATATGAGATCTGGGGTCAAAAAGACCTCAGATTTCATATTTGGGCATAAATGCAAAAAATAAAAACATTGTCATTTGAAAAAATGACATTGAAAAAATGTGTCTTTAAGACGTATCGGTGGAAGTGACGTTTTGACATTGTTTCCGACCTGCTATGGTATGGAGATCTTAGCCATCTTAGCCTCACTCACGGATAGGACCGCGGATCGCCTCCGTCGCTGCCAATGGCTCCGGTAAGTGGCGGAGGGTGCGGGAGAGCGGAGGGAGGGGGGACCCCTCTCCCATCACCAATAATGGTGATCTCGTGGCAAATACGCCGCATAGACCACCATTATCGTTTACCGAACCACCGCCTGAAGAGATGAATACCTCAGTTGTGGCAGCAGCAGCTGCCGTTACCGAGATATCCCTCTTCAAAAAAGAGACGTACATCATCGTGGGGCGGTCGGTAAGTGGTAATTGTCCCTATTTTGTTCTCTCCAGGTTTTGTAATCAGATCTACAATGCATGTTTTTATTTTTTATCTACATTTTAATTTTGCTTAGAAGAAAATGAAGATGCATTAGAATTATTCTAGCAAGTTTTATTCAGATACGGACAGAGATATGTAAATGCTAAGTATTACGGTCTGCCTGTTATGACTGAATGGTCAGCCTCAATGTTGGCAGTAGACTTCTGGAAGAAGCCGTGAGCCAATCACATGGACAGGAAATAATATTTCAAGGTACAGAACTCTGCCAATGCTGCTGTAATTGCAAGGAAGCAACATTTCAATTTTGTTGCAGATATAGAATGGTCATAGCTGGAAGTTTCAATATCTAAGTGGAAACCTATCATGTTAACAATTAAGGTTTTCAAGGAGAAACACTAATACCCCAGCAAGCTAAGTAGAAACATACAATCTCCATGCATAAATTGCTCCCAGTGGCAACCGGGCAAGTGTGCTATTCAGATAGTCAAAATGCTCTCCGCATCCGTCAATATTCCTTCAAATAATTTAAGACAGCTGAATTACTATAACCAGTAGAACACTAGTTTATACCTGTCATGATCGGAATAGAAAGTGATCATTGTGCAAAGTAGCTCTGTACGTGCAATAAAACAATTTTTTTAAACGATAGTGCATTTTTATGTGTTACTCGATATTCTAAGGCAATGTGATACTACTGAGGAATCCTTTCAGGATGTAACACGCTTCAAAGGCAATGCTCAGGATTTACAAATTCTTCTTCCAGATCTGACACATCTCATAGAGTTATATACATTAACTACTTGGAGGGTATATGTTATATGTCTGAACATTCCATCTATTCACTTCATCAGTTCACAACATATCTAATCCCTATATGGGAAGAAGAGAAGATTAAAATACAACCTCAGGATGAACTGTGATTTAGTGCTGCAGATAAGTCTGGCGAATGATTTCAGCTTCCTTTGAAAGACATGTGTCAATACTTTAGTTCTAATGAACAGTCAGCAGTTTGCTTTAAACAGTAATGTTAAGCAAAGAAAAAAAAATCATTGCTACTTGGGAAATACACTACTTCTCCCTAAGAAAGAAAAAAATACTTGCTGTTCCTATAGGTTTTAGGTAGAAAGAGAGCTTACTGTCTTGTAATTTTGTCACCTTCTTCTTGGAGTGCCTGAACTAGACAATGCAATGGTCAAAAATACTGAAAATGACTGGCAACTACAGGGGTTTAGCTAGCAGAGGAGCCAGCTGCACCAGATATATATACGAATTAAATTGAATGGGCCCAGGATTTGCCATTGAAGTGTGAACAATTGTATATTCAATTGCATAATTCTGTTATTTGACCTTTCAAGAGCTTGTGTTTATACATTTTCATCCATATTGACCTATGTAACAAAGGTCTAATGCAAGACCTATAGGGTTGTATGCGATTCGTGGTTAAGGGCCCTAAAAGCCCTTTTCAAAATAATATTACAGCAGCCTCCCATAGACCTGATAGGGAGTGCAACCCAACTGAATGGGCTCAGTTGGAAGGCTGAGTGAGTAATCGGCTCACAGCACAATTTCAGCATTCTGGATGTGTGTTTTGCATGCAAGTTAAACTCATTTTTGATGAGTTTATGACACATTTGTAATGTGTTCCAGTACTTTCTTTTCAGTTTTTGTTTATTTTGACATTTGAAAAATCTTAGGCTAATGATTTCTCATATATAGGCATACCCCACTTTTAAGTACACAATGGGGTTTATTTACTAAAGCTGGAAAGTGCAAAATCAGACTCATTTCTGCATAGAAACCAATGAGCTTCTAACCTTGGCTTGTTCAATTAAGCTTTGGTAATAAAATCTGGAAGCTCATTGGTTTCTATGCAGAAGTGAGCCTGATTTTGCACTTTCCATCTTTAGTAAATAAACCCCATTGTGTACTTAAAATTGGGGTATGCCTGTAAGTTCCAGCACATTTTGATGTGTTTTGAAGCATTTCAGGTTAAAAAAAACAGCAGTAGGTTGTACTTTTGTTGAAAGCACTAGAACTGACCACACCGATGTGAACTAGAGTCAATGGAATACATGATAATTACTGTACATTCATTCCGGATACATTTTAAAAAGGCATTGGAAAGCATCTGATGTGAACCAGCTCTAAGCCCTTGTACACACGGTCGGAGATTCCGACGGAATGTGTCTGATCGGACCGTTTTGTCGGATATTCCGACTGGGTGTGGTCTACATCGGACTGTTACCATTGGAGTATCCGACGGACCAAGTTTTCCAACTTGTTGGTAAAATTTTCCGACAAAATGCTCTGATCGGACATACTCCGATCATGTGTAGAGAATTCCGATCGGACAAAGTGCCACGCATGCTCAGATCAAATTCCTACACCAAAGCTATTGGCTACTAGCCTGAACGTAGTCCCGTCGTAACGAAATGACGTAATCACGTCGGATTTTCCGACAACTTTGTCCGACCGTGTCTATGCAACAGTTTCGGAGAAAATCCGTCGGACAAAATCCGAAGGATTTTGTTGTCGGAATCTCCGACCATGTGTACAAGGGCTTAGCGTAGTCAGCCTGCAGTAGGAAGTTCTAATACTGGCAAGATCTACAGGTAAGAAACGTATCAATAGATTCACAAAAAACAATTTGTTTAACAAAACTATACACAGGGAGGCAATGATGTCAAACATAAATGAAGGGCCCATTCACACCTATGCATCTTAGCAAAGCATTATCCCATGTTACAAGCTTTGCCATTGCTTTCTTTTAGCGCTAGTTCACATACTGTATATGCAGCACTTCAATGGCCAAAACAAATGTCATGTATCCTTTTTTTTTATCTTTTTAGTGCATATTCTACGGGCTTTAGATAGGAATAGCAATGCATGTCAACGCATCATAAAGCACTTCAAAAACACACTTCAAAACGTGCTGCAACACAAGTACATAAGTGTGAAGCCAGCCTAGGGTTTACATACACTGTAATACCAAAGGGTAGGGCCCCTATAATTTAGAAAATATGCTTAAAGCTCAGGACTGATAACTGACCCATTCAAGCAGTCTAGTAAGCAAAACAAAAAAAGAGAGATCCCTCTCCAAAAGTTATAGCAGCCACAAGAATGTTGTAAAGTAAAAAACCAAAAGCATATATTGAGTACAGATGAGTTGACGTGAGAAATGATGGATCATTAAAGTACAACTTAAGGCCAAAGAGTATCATCATTTCTAAAATAAAGGCGTGCATACTGCTTGCAATTTATGTAAAATATGTGGGAGAAGATATTTTTATGTGGCTTTTAACAGATGCTTAACACCTGTATTTTTGCATTTATTTAGACAGTCACATCTATTTATGTCTGTGCAAGCTACTGGTCATTGCATGAAATTGATTTCATCCCTGGCAAGTGAATTGTGTCCTATTTGTGTGCCATGTGTTGGAAGGATGAACTACAAAAGGTCACTGTTCAGAAATTCAGCGGAAGATTGATGATGAACTAATTGACTCATGTCACTTTCACACCAGTACCTCACAGCTGTTCAGTGGGCTCATAGATCATTGTGATTTTCTCTTGCAGTGTGTTACAGATGTGTGAATTCCCATTTTCTATTACCCATCAATTCACTGGGGACGTCTGTGGGGCATGTTACATGTTCCAAGCCCTACGTTTTCTGGGCACACCTGGAACCAGATCTCACAGCAGGTGTTTTATATGAAGTAATGTAGACAAAAACTCACCTAAGCTCTACCGCATGTTTATTGGATGATGAGCTGAATAAAGGTTCTCAGGCCATTGTGTCCCATACACCAAAATTGCAAAAAGAATGCCGGCAACTCGATTGCTTCTTCTTAAATCTTTATTGAGCATAAAAACAGCAGTGCGACATGAAAACGCTATCCCCTCTGATAGACTGAAGAGGGGATATCCTATGGAGAGGTAGACTAATGACAAACGCAAGCGTTTTCATGTCGCACTGCTGTTTGTGCTCAATAAAGATTTAAGAAGAAGCAATCGAGTTGCCGGCATTCTTTTTGCAGTTTTTTATGAAGTGCCAATATTTATGTGCTTGGAGAATATACTCACTTAATACTCGCTGCCAGAGGTTGTCTCTGAAGGATCTTGTTAAGGTATATCTAAAGCCAAACTGTTTGGCACAACAGTGATTAGTTAAAGCGGTTGTGACCCTAAAAGGAAAAAAAAGTTTCTGTTCCTTTGAGGCATGATCTATAGTAGGGGTCTCAAACTGGTGGTCCTCCAGCTGTTGCGAAACTACAGGTCACATGAGGCATTGCAAGGCTGACAGTTACAAGCATGACTCTCACAGGCAGAGGCATGATGGGAC
Source organism: Lithobates pipiens (assembly GCF_037356315.1). Taxonomy (NCBI): domain Eukaryota; kingdom Metazoa; phylum Chordata; class Amphibia; order Anura; family Ranidae; genus Lithobates; species Lithobates pipiens. The sequence goes on from NW_027507748.1 coordinate 610,478,378, forward strand.
TTGTCATTTCGCAACAGCTGGAGGGCCGCCCCATTTGAGACCCCTGATCTATAGCATAGTGTATGCGTAATGTCATTTGTCCCTTTTTATGCTGTAAAATACCTGGATCCTGCCTGCTCCTGTGTCCCCCTGTGTGTGCTGGCCATTGTAATCATGGCTGTTGATCCATGATACCGTGGTCAGTTTACCTCCATCATCCCGCTTTCTGCTCTGAGTCTCTCCCTCTCCCCCTTCCTCCCTGCCTGTCAGTTCTAAAGCTTGTGTGTGAGATCCAATCTGCTCCCTGCCCCTCCCCTCCTGCTGCTATTCCCTGTGGCTTGAAAATACAATTTATAAATAACTGCCATCCCCCCTGTTTTATCAAGATTAATATTATTATTATAATATGGAATTTATATAGCACCAACACTTTATGCAGCGCTTTACAAAAGAAAAAGGGAGGCAATACAGTTACAAAACAATACAAGAGGATTAAGAGGGCCATGCTCAGAAGAGCTTAAAATGTAATAGGGTAGGGAAGCTGGTGCAAAAGGATGTAACTGAGGGCAATGAGCTCATGGAAGTGGCAAAAGATTAGCTGGAGGCGTGTTAGGCTTTCCTGAAGAGATGAGTTCTCAGAGATTGCCTGAAGGCAGCTAGAGGTTGAGATAGAGAGTTCCAGAGGATGGGAGAGGCTCTGAAGAAATCCTGGAGACAAGGGAGCTTGAGAGTAGGAGGTCTTGAGAGGAGCGGAGAGGAGGGTTTGGGTGATATTTGGAGACAAGATTGGTGATGTAGCTTGTGAATGGCTTTGTATGTTGTGGTTAGTATTTTGAATTTAATTTGCTTGGAGATCGGGAGCCAGTGTAGGGATTGGCGGAGAGGGGTGGCAGACACTGAGGGGTTGGTAAGGTGGATAAGTCTGGCAGCAGCATTCATGATAGACTGAAGAGGGGATAGCCTATGGAGAGGTAGACCAATGACAAGGGAGTTGCAATAGTCAAGGCGACAAGGGAGTGAATGAGTAGCTTGGTGGTTTAATTTGCTAAAAAGGGGCATATAATAGAGATCTTATGGAGGTGAATTCTACAAGCTTTTGACAACAATTGGATTTGGGGCCAAAAGAACAGGTCAGAATCTAGGATTACACCTAGTACCCTGGCACGAGGGGAAGGATTGATGGTTGCATTATGGATCCGAAGCACTTTTTTGCACAGCACCGATGAGCAGTCATGTGACCTTCCTCTGCTGAGGTCAGAGGGGTATCCCAACCCCTCCCTTCGCATTCCTTAGATTGGGGAAGTATAGCGGAGGAGTACACGTGACAGCACAGAGGTGAGAGATGTGAGAGAAGGTATTTAGGATTAGAATTTTAAAAATAATGGACATACAGTAGATTATATCTTTATACAACAGAGGGGATGGCAGTTTGCTCATATATTCTATATTCACATCAGTCCCTGCCTTCCAGGAGCTTACATTCTAGGGTCCCCACCTCACTATCATACATTCACTTTTTTTTTTGAGCTCATACTGTAGTTCGCAAAAACTGAACACTAAAAGTGAAAAAAAAAGTTACTACTTGAAGTGTATCTTTGGACCCCTCCCTGACCCTCCAGGACACAAGACTTCTGACAGGGGTAAGGTACACTCAGATTCACCTAGCCAAATAGCTCACTGCACTCCTCTCCTCGTGATCAGCTGAAGTCGACCAATTAGTAATAGGTGAAGGGTTCTCTCAAGTAGACACTCCCCAAGCTGGGGAGGAAGGAACCAAGTGGCCACACATCCTCCCTCTAGACTTCATGGCAGGCCCGAAGACCTACATGCTACCATCCAGAGTGAAAAAGGGAACACATATATATATATAAGTGCAGGGTGACACACATGGAAAGAAAAAATATATGCAAAATAAAAAAGTGCCAGTGCAGGTGCCTTGGTGAGGCCTTTAGGCCTGGTAGCAACAATTGCCCCAGTATCAGCCAAAAGGACTAGCCAACAAAGCGTTGTACAGAAAAAGTACAGTCATACATTCAAAAAGAGGGCCAATTTAGACAGGAACCAATAAACTTACCAGTATGTCTTTGGAGTGTGGGAGAAAAACAGATTACCTGAGGAAACCCATGGAAACACAGGGAGAGCTGGATTATTGCTCTCCATGTGAATATGGTTGCCAGTAGGGTTCTTCTGTATGGACCTTTTAAACTTTACATTTTTAACATGTCTTTACAATTCAAGGGTGATCTGATTTAAGGTGGTAAATTGAAGAAATGCAACAGGCAGTACATTAACATGCTTGGTGCTATCCCTACCCTAATTATGCAATTGACATGTAAATTAACTAATAAGCATTTTTAATAGAAAACTGCAGCAATGGCTGGCCAATAAAAAGCTATTCAGCCTTATTCAAATGGGATTTCATTTTAAGGCTTCCAGCTGGATACACTCTCACACTAATTTGTCTTCTCATTAGAAAATGATCCTAATGAGGGCACAGACAGCTTCCCACAAGCCCGTAAAAGGGCCAAATCACAATATACCTATTTTAGAGTTCTCTTGTGAACCCTGTTAAAACTGAGGTCCCATACTGTAAAACGTAATGTACAGTTTATTAAAGCTGAACGCTGTAAGGGAATTTTCACTTAGCTCAAAGCAATGTTAAACTCAAAAACGAAAAAAATATTATATTGCAGCTTATAAGTTCTTAGAAATGGTAACTCCATTAGTTACCCTTTTTAGTTTTTTTTTTCCTTAGTGATCCTGCCAGTAAGTTCATGTTTTTTAATTTCCTTTTACAGAACAAGCTGTCCAGCAAAAGTGGCAGTTAGAGGGTTGAAACAAACCATTTAACACTGACAGGGGTGCTTACAACAGGCAGCTTCTATTCATTTATGTAAAATCTGTATTCCAAAAGGAAAAACAAAACTGTTGCTCTAAAAGCTTAAAAAGTGTTAGCTGTCAAGCTCTTCACTACATCTTTCCCCTCTTCTTTTTCCTGGTCTTTCTATTCTATTCCACCCCCATAAAATCATTCCTTGCATCTATTACCTTTTGTACCACCACCCCCTCCCTTTAGAATATAAGCTCTACGAGCAGCCCCCTCCTGTCCCTTCTGTATTGAACTGTACTGTAATTGTGCTGTCCCCATTCTACATTGTAAAGCGCTGCGTAAACTGTTGGCACTATAAAAATCGTGTATAATAATAATAATTCCCTGGAAAGTATGATACTTCCATAAGCAGAGATACAGGGCACGTTCGCTCCCTTTCTGGATTGTTATCACATACTCAATTTCAAGCGATTTCTCACTTATGCTACTACATTTTTTGCTGTCTGTACCGATTTATACTTCCTTATAGTATACAATTGGATTACCCTCCTAAAGGGCAAATTATGTACTACCCTTGTCCTTCATTGTACTTTTGAAAATCAAAAAAACGTGTTTGTCTAAAAAAAATGCGTTAACTGGAATTCAGCTTCATTTGTTTGTGAGGTTCTTCTAAATCAGTGTAGCTAAAGCTGGTCATACATTGATAGATTTTTTTCCTTCAGCCTGTCCAGATTCCTTCATCCATGGGAGACAAACCTCCAGTTATGGCTATTGCATTTTATATTTAAATGGATGCACCTGCTGTTCAGCCAACAATTTTTCTGTAGGCTCTGTCAACAAAAGTTGATCGTAAGATCAACTTTTGTCAACTGGAGTGGGCCCAGCAGGGAAACCCACTGAACGCATTTATACTGGTTTCTCAAGAGCTTGCTGAAATTCCCACAGTGTATGGTCAGCTTAACCTCCCTGGCGGTATGATTCAGTCTGGAATAAGGTGCTGAAAGCGGTACAATTATTTTGCATGGAAATCTGGCTTTTATTTTGTAGTCCTGTAATTCTTAGGAATAACGCTCTGAAATCTCTTCAAACCAGAGTCTAGTGGACATACCGGGTATGATAAAGTTTATAATATAATAAAGAATAATAAAAATTATTCAATAATGTAATCAAATCCAAAAAAAACTGAAAAAGGGACATGTTTTGGTTGCTATGGACAATCTCCAAATTCCAAGCAGTAAAAAACTGTATTTATAATATAAAAGTGCATGCAGGGCATTGCACAGACCACTAGGGACAAAGGGGGTGTGTATTTTTTACTATAGCACTGTAATCTGTAAGATTACAGTGCTGTGTGTGTTTTGTGTGTTTTTACTTTTTTGAATTTGCCGCCGTTCTCCGCTCCCATGCGTCGTAACGTCGCAGGGAACGGAGCTCGGCGGCATCCGGCACTGTAAATCGAGCGCAGGACGGCTCGATCACACAGCGCGGCGGACATCGCTGGATCCAGGGGACAAGGTAAGTAACGATCCCTGTGTCCTTCCCTGCATCGAGAGGTGCAAACCCGAGTCTGGCTCGGGGTTACCGCTATTGTAATGAAAATCCCAACCCGAGCCAGACTCGGGATTACCGCTAGGGAGGTTAAAGCCAGCCATACATGGATCAAAATTCAGCCAGTTCAGCAGAGACTGGCTGAATTTTCGATCCATGTATGGGCAAGGAATAGCTCAGTGCAAGGAATCGGGTCCGTTTTTTCTTTCAATCTGCTGGTTGAATGAAAGAAACAGATTCATCTATGGGCTGCCTAAAGCCCCATACACACTATTAGATTTTCTGCAGATTTTTTTGTCTTCAGATTTACCAAAAGCATGTAGTGCAAGGGCCTGCCTGATTGCATACAAATTGAAACTCTTAATGTTTGACCTTATAGTATGTGGTTTTGGTAAATCTCAAGACAAAAATCTGCAGAAAATCTAATAGTGTGTATGGGACCTAAAGTCTCCTACACACAATTCGATTGTCGTACGAACGAGCGTCTGATTTTTGTCAAAAGTACGTGTGTAGGATTTTGTGTAGAATACTATCCAAAAATTGACGTTCGACAAACACAAACATAGTGACGTACTATGAGAGTATAAAGAGGAAGTTAATTTCTTGAGCGCCACCCTTTGGGCCCCTTCTGCTAATTTCGAGTTAGTAGAAGTTTGGTGAGCGTTGATTTGCGATTTTCAGATGGTTTCTGATCTTCAAATGAAAGTTTGGGAGTAGGCAGTTACATTAAAAACAACACCATGGACAATTAACAAGGAAAACCAACATAGTTGTATCTTTGATCTTAAAACCTCTGGGATAATGGTGTTGTGGTAACTTCCCCAAAAAATCAAACAACCATAAAAATAATATTATTTATATCACTACAAAACAAATGCCTTTTAAAATACGTTTGGCATAATTACATCAGTATCACCAGAAAAGCAGCTTCATTAATCATCAATTGCGCTTCACAAATGTTAATTCTAGATTACGGACGGTAGTTTACAAGACCGAACTCCGATCATGCTTGTTTATACTCTCAACTTTTGTGTGACGATTTCTGTACTGACCATCCGAAAACTGGACGCTGAGCTGTTGATTGTCGAAAAATTTACTAGTCTGCTTATCCAGCTTTTGTCTGACAAAAAATGAAAATTGCATGCTGAAAGCATACTAACGGTAAGAATTTTGGACGACGGGCCGTCAAACGACAATTCCCTTACGAAATTCACATTGTGTGTACGGGCCTCAACACTAACCTCTACCCAGAGTGACAATGCTGCTGTCCAAAAGGTGTTTCTGTTGCTCCTCTGCCCAGTGTGGAGACACCTGAAGACAGGGAGTGTGATACTAGCCGGATCACCAGGTGAAAATAAAGTGAAAAAAGTCTAAAGAAATCAAATGTAGCTACCACATTTAGGGAAAGGTAAGTTGCAAAATATAAAATTTTTGTTTGTGGTTTAATACTGCTTTAATGAATGAAGTGGAAATACATGTTGCCAAGAACACCTGATCATGTACTAAAAAAAAATGTAATCTGAAGACTTCACGGCTTAATCTCTGTAAAACAAACATGCAATACTCCTTTTATATATCAAATCCAAAGTGTGTAGTAAGCCAAAGCATGTATTTTACACTGTCTTCTTTTAGATGTAACTGTAAAGCTGATCATACATGTAAGGTTTTCTTGTTAGCTTCTTATAAATGAGTACAACTATTACTCCTCTTTGCTTACCAGTGGCGGCCTGCCCATAGGGGGCGCCCGGGCGCCGCCCCCCCCCCCCCTCCCCCTAGGTGTAAAAAAAAAAAAAAAAAAGTTAAAAAAAACGGGCCCTTTAAGACATTTAAAAAATAAAAAAAATGTAATTTAACAATTTAACATAGTGTACTGTGGCGCCGGTCACAGTGCACTATGAGAAGCGCCACGTCGATGCAATCACAAGATTGCATCCATGGCGCTTCATTTGCGGGTTAAAAACCCGCCTTGCGGCGCACTGTAGAACGCCGACGAGCATTGTCATTCTTAGACAGGCAGGTCACTTCCGGCTTTCGGCTGCTTCACGAAACCCAGACGTGACGTCGGCAGCTCCGTTCCTCAGCCCGAGCGGAGCTGCAAGACAGTGAGGCAGGAGGTGAGTCACCGCATAAAGGCTTTCTAGTTTCTACTTTGTTGAGAATGTTCATGCATTTAGCTGAATGAATGGAAAAAAAGCTTTCACAGCCAGAAAGGTTTCCCCAGGCCAGGCCAGCGACTTTTGCCGTGGCCAATCAGAGAATGAGCTCTGAAGGGGGAACTCCACGCAGAATTTCTGAAAAAAATTTTGACGTGGGTTCCCCCTCCGAGAGCATACCAGGCCCTTAGGTCTGGTATGGATTCCAAGGGGAACCCCCTACGCCGAAAAAACGGCGTGGGGGTCCCCCCCAGATCCACACCAGACCCTTATCCGAGCACGCTACCCGGCCGGCCAGGAAAGGGGGTGGGGACGAGCCGGCGTCCCCCCCCTCCTGAGCCGTACCCGGCACCCCCACCCCAAAGCACCTTGTCCCCATGTTGATGAGGACAAGGGCCTCTTCCCGACAACCCTGGCCGTTGGTTGTCGGGGTCTGCGGGCGGGGGGCTTATCGGAATCCGGGAGCCCCCTTTAATAAGAGGGCCCCGGATACCGGCCCCCCACCCTATGTGAATGAGTATGGGGTACAATGTACCCCTACCCATTCACCTGTGAAAAAAAGTACAAAAAAAACACAACACAGGGTTAAAATATTTTATTGCACAGCTCCGGGGGTCTTCCGTCTTCGGGGGTCTTCTCGCCGGACTCCTCCACTATCTTCTTGTAGCTCTTTTGCTAGCGGAGGAGCCCGGCTTTCTTCCTCGCCGCCGGCCTCTTCTTCGGACTTCGGGGGTCTTGTCCCCCTCTTCAGTTCTTCTGCCGGGCCACCGCGTCTTCTTATAGCTCTTTTACAGGCGGTGGCCCGGTCTTCTGTCGCCGCCGCCCGTTCTTCTTCTTCTTCTTCTTCTCCAGGAGATGTTGACTCGACGATCTCTCCGGCCGCAATGCCAGGGACGCGCTGCGCTGCCACTTATATAGGGACAATGGGGCGGTGTCACATGGGTTGATGTCACATGGGTTGGTCACATGGGTTAATGTCACATGACAACAGTCCCAGCATCCTCCGGGACTGTGACATCGTAAGGGGGCGGGGTCACCATGTGACATCAACCCATGTGACCAACCCATGTGACATCAACCCATGTGACACCGCCCAATTGTCCCTATATAAGTGGCAGCGCAGCGCGTTCCTGGCATTGCGGCTGGAGAGATCGTCGAGTCAACATCTCCTGGAGAAGAAGAAGAACGAGCGGCGGCGGCGGCCGCGACAGAAGACCGGACCACCGCCTGTAAAAGAGCTATAAGAAGGCGCGGTGGCCCGGCAGAAGAACCGAAGAGGGGGACAAGACCCCCGAAGTCGGAAGAAGAGGCTGGCGGCGAGGAAGAAAGCCGGGCTCCTCCGCTAGCAAAAGAGCTACAAGAAGATAGCGGAGGAGTCCGGCGAGAAGACCCCCGAAGACGGAAGACCCCCGGAGCTGTGCAATAAACAATTTTAACCCTGTGTTGTGTTTTTTTTGTACTTTTTTTCACAGGTGAATGGGTAGGGGTACATTGTACCCCATACTCATTCACATAGGGTGGGGGGCCGGTATCCGGGGCCCCCTTATTAAAGGGGGCTCCCGGATTCCGATAAGCCCCCCGCCCGCAGACCCCGACAACCAACGGCCAGGGTTGTCGGGAAGAGGCCCTTGTCCTCATCAACATGGGGACAAGGTGCTTTGGGGTGGGGGGGCCGCACGCCCCCCTCCCCCAAGGCACCCCCCCATGTTGAGGGCACGTGGCCTGGTACGGCTCAGGAGGGGGGGGGCGCCCGCTCGTCCCCACCCCCTTTCCTGGCCGGCCGGGTAGCGTGCTCGGATAAGGGTCTGGTGTGGATCTGGGGAGACCCCCACGCCGTTTTTTCGGCGTAGGGGGTTCCCCTTGGAATCCATACCAGACCTAAGGGCCTGGTATGCTCTCGGAGGGGGGAACCCACGCCATTTTTTTTTTCAGATTACATAAGGGGCATGGTTTATGAGAAGTGGGAGGGGCCAAAATGATGGGCAGGGTCATGATGGGCGGGGTCTGGCGCCCCCCCATCCAAAAACTTCACCAGCCGCCACTGTTGCTTACTATGAGACATTAGTTGTCTAATAGTATTTGGTTAAGGACTATATATTAATACTGGTAATACCATTAATAGTACCAATAATACAACTGGTCTGATAGCTGCTATACTTTCATGGCTAAAATATTTCACATTTACTATCCATTATAACTGGGAGATGTATGGACTACATATGAAGACTGGGGTTGAGCCCGATGTTTGACTCGAATGTAAGTTTGAGTCAACCATCGGGTGTTCGCCATATAACAAACAATGTGGGGCGTTAGCAGCAAATTCTAAAGTCATGGAACACCTTTTAAAAATCTATGGGAGAAATCAAAAGTGCTAATTTTAAAGGCTTATATGCATGGTATTGTCATAAAAAGTGTTTGGGGACCCGGGTCCGGCCCAGGGAACATGTATCAATGCAAAAAAAAGCTTTAAATACAGAAGTTTTTTCAGTAGCAAGTGATTTTAATAATGCTTAAAGTGAAGCATGCCTTTAAATTTCATACCTGGGGGTGTCTATAGTATGCCTGTAAAGTGGCGCATGTTTCCTGTGTTTAGAACAGTCCGAGAGCAAAATGACATTTCTAAAGGAAAAAAGTAATTTAAAAGTACTTGCGGCTATAATGAATTGTCGGTCCCGGCAATACACATAAAAGTAATTGAAAAAACGGCATGGTATGAATATTAAGGGAATCCCGAACCAAAATTTAAAAAAAAAATTGTGTGGGGGTCCCCCCCAAATTCCATACCAGGCCCTTCAGGTCTGGTATGGATTTTAAGGGGAACCCCCGCACCAAAATTAAAAAAAAAATTACATGGGGTCCCCCAAAAATCCATACCAGACCCTTATCCGAGCATGCAACCTGGCAGGCTGCAGGAAAAGAGGGGGGTGAGAGAACGCCCCCCTCCTGGACCATACCAGGCCACATGCCCTCAACATGGGGAGGGTGCTTTGGGGTACCCCCAAAACACCTTGTCCCAATGTTGATGGGGACAAGAGCCTCATCCCCACAACCCTTGCCCGTTGGTTGTGGGGGCTTATCGGAGTCTGGAAGCCCCCTTTAACAAGGGGACCCCCAGATCCCGGCCTCCCCCCTGTGTGAAATGGTAACGGGGTACAAATGTACCCTACCATTTCACAAAAAAGTGTGAAAATGGTAAAAAAAAATACAAGACACGGCTTGGGACAAGTCCTTTATTAAAAAATGTAAAAATAAAAATGTCCTACGAAGTCCATTCATCTTCTTCTCTTGTTCCTTAGGACCGAAAAAAAAGCCACATGCCGCCACCGATCTGCCTCCGTGGCAGGCACCCGCCATAATGACTGGCCTCTCAGGTAACAGCTCTTTTATAACTGAGGGCGGGGACACACCATGATGTCGCCAGGAGACCCGCCCCCTCTGACACACAGGGACATCTCTATGGCTCCCCTGTAGCTTCATAGAGGGCGGGGCCACCCAGTTAGGTAAACTGGTGGCCCTGCCCCCTCTGACAATACAGGAAAGCCAGAGGGATGTTCTGTGTGTCAGATGGGGCGGGGTCACCCGGAGACATCACCGCGTTGCCCTGCCCTCAGTTATAAAAGGGCTGTCAACTGAGAGGACAGTCATTACGGTGGGTGCCTCCCATGGAGGCAGGTCGTCGCGCTTTTTTTTTCCGTCCGTCGGCGGAGCAAGAGAAGAAAAAGAAAACTTTGTGGGACAGTTTTATTTTTTATTTTTTAATAAAGGACTTTGTCATTTTTACCAATTTCACCCTTTTTTTGTAAAAATGGTAGGGATACATTTGTACTCCGTTACCATTTCACACAGGGGGGAGGCCGGGATCTGGGGGTCCCCTTGTTAAAGGGGACTTCCAGATTCCGTTAAGCCCCCCGCCTGAAGACCCCCACAACCACGGGCAAGGGTTGTGGGGATGAGGCCCTTGTCCCCATCAACATGGGGACAAGGTGTTTTGGGGGGTACCCCAAAGCACTCTCCCCATGTTGAGGGCATGTGGCCTGGTATGGTTCAGGAGGGGGGGTTCTCTTTCATCTCCCCCTCTTTTCCTGCAGCCTGCCAGATTGCGTGCTCAGATAAGGGTCTGTTTTTTTTTTTACATTTTTGCACAGGGTTCCCCTCAATATCCATACCAGACCTGAAGGGCCTGGTATGGAATTTGGGGGGACCCCCACGCAATTTTTTTTTAAAATTTGGTTCAGGGTTCCCCTTAATATTCATACCACACCCGAAGGGCTATAATTACAAAAGATAGGTTTGGAGCAAAAACAACACTGCACATCACTAAAAGAACACCATATCCACAGTGAAGCATGGTGGTGGCAACATCATGGTTTGGGGCTGTTTTTTCTACAGCTCAAACAGGGGCCTTAGTCAAGGTAGAGGGAATTATGACCAGTTCCAAATACCAGTCAATATTGGCACAAAACCTTCAGGCTTTTGCTAGAAAGCTGAACATGAAGGGGAACTTAACCTTTTAGCAACGACCATAAAAAAAAAACATACATCCAAATCAATAAAGGAATGTTTTCACCAGAAAAAGATTAAAGTATTGGAATGGCCCAACCAGAGCCCAGACCTGCATCAGATTAAAAATCTGTGGGGGATCTGGGGAAGGCTATGCATAGGAGATGTCCTCCCAATCTGACAGATTTGGAATGTTTTTACAAAGACGAATGGGCAAATATTGCCAAGTCAAGATGTGCCATGCATATAGATTCATACCCAAAATGACTGAATGCTGTAATAAAATCAAAAGGTGCTTCAACAAAGTATTAGTGTAAGGGTGTGCACATTAATGCAACCATATTATTTTATTTTTTTGATTTCTACTTCCCTTCACCTAAAAGATTTAACTTTGTTGTTCAACTGAGTTGTACAGTTTATAGGTCACATTAAAGGTGGAAAAAGTTCTGAAATGATTTATCTTTGTCTCATTATTTTACATCACAGAAACCTAATACCTAGACTTTTTATATCAACTGTATATAGTCATAAAAGAAAAGAATATGGTCTTACTGCCAATATCATAAGATTACTAGATTTTCAAAATAAAATCCTGGGACGCCCTAATGACCATGGCCACTTTTAACCACACCCAAACAAATCAGGCCTTGTAACTACATCTATAAAGCTACGCCTCAATTTTTTTAACATACCCTTAAACAATTGGTTTCAGGCTTTTGGAACAAGAGGCTGACATTCAAGATATAAAGTCAACATAAACAAATTTCAAATAGGAAGAGCCAATATATGCATGCATAATTTTGAGGAGTGCCATGAAGATATTTAAAAATAAAGTGTGTTGCACTGAGCACACCACCAGCTGGACAACTGTAGGTGAGGCCTATAAAATGGGTGTCACTTCATGGTGTATGGCTTGTAGTGTGGCAGTTCAAGGTCTCTAAAATTAGTCCTAGTCTGTAATTGTGGTAGGGACTTTAGATTGCTACATCTGGGCTCATGAATGGATGTGAAAGTGTTGTATGTTTTCTATAAAGAGATACATATTATGTCAGCACTACATAAATGCACGAAAAAATACAAGTAAATACTGAAAATGCAAATTTTAATTGAATGTGGTAAAAAAAATGTATTATTTTTAAAAAAGGTAATTTTTTTTGCATCTAGGCTTTCACGTTAGTAGAATCACAAACTTACTGAAGGGACAGAGGAGCAATTAATATGCATACAAACTACTGTGTAGAATTTTAAACACAATACATAGGAACGTAGTGTGTATTTGACCAGAATATAGAAAAATAAACTGTAGCCTGGCTAGAGTCTGTCAAAGCCATAATATCTTGGATTCCTTCAGATACATTCTTTCTAGACCACCCATGTCAATACTTCTGGAAAGTCTTACTGGGCCTGAAAAAATATGCCCATACTTTACATATTGTGTGATTTACACCTCTAAGGAAAGACATTTAGGAGTTACAAAGACATGATTCATGAAAAAGGACCATCCAAATGGCCATTTCAGTTTTTCTATCTAAAAAAATGTTATGATAACTGTCTATTTAGAAAAAATCCAGTTTTCAGAACACCTGATGAGCATTTATTGGTACCTAGGACTCCCTGGAAAGATTTACCCTCATTTCCTGCTGACAACAGTTTCACCAGACAGGAAGTGATTAAAAACCTGCAACAGCAAAACATACAGAAATAAAAATCTGAAAAGGGTTCTTTCTAGTGCTAATAACGGAAAGCATTTTATTTCTGTCTGTGTTGCTGTTGGAGAGTTCTCCTTACTTCCTGTCTGGTAAAACACTTTCAGGAGGACAGGAAATAAGCATGAATTGCTCTAACGGACTCTCAACCAGCAAAAAAAGAAAAATGGACAGATGTTCTAACCCTTTCCTAATTTATCCAAAACAAATAAAGAAAAACTTTTACGGGGCATAAACTAATTATGTTAAAGTGGAGGGCCACCCTAATAAAAACAGCATTAATATTCTTAAAAAAAAACAAAAAACATTAGAATTTTTTTTTTTTTTACCTTTCCAGAAACCCCTGTTGCTATGCAGTCTTCCTAATCTGCTTCTTCCTACTCTGCAGTGATCTTCGGTCTTCTCTCCTCCTCGCGTTGTCTTCTGGGTAATGGGGCATGCTGTGTTCTGGGAAATGTGTGTTTCCTAACACAGCGCGTCCCATTCAAAAAGTACCGCGTGACTCACGCATGTGCCGTAGGAAACAGGCAGTGAAGCCGGACAGAAATAAAGTATACACCGCTCCCGCACCCCCCCAAAGATGCTGCTCGCAGGACTTTTTTCCTGTCTTGCAAGTGCACCACCCCACTGTGAAAGCACTCGGGCTTTCACACTGGGGGAGGCTTAAGAAGCGCTTTTCAGGTGCTTTACAGGCGCAAATTTCATCGCTAAAACGCCTGAAAATCGCCCCCCCCCCCCGTTTGAAAGGGATCTAATTGTGACAACCAATGAAGGAGTATGTAGGTGCTATGTGCCTTTACTATTTTATATGTTTCATATTTATCTTACACTACTTTTGCATCTAAAATGTGTCTTATTTTGGGCACTTGGATTGGATCTAGAAAAATCAGTGGTCAGTTGTCAGTGGTCAGGTAGAAAACATAAATTCTTTCAGTTCGAGCAGTGAGTCAAAATAATCCTTAGAAATCAAGTGGCTATAATATTTACTTGTACTAAGTGCTCCTTTCTGGAGTTTCCTTTTAGCAAAACGGACATTCAGGATAGCAGTTTAGAGTAGAACTAAGGCCCCTTTCACACTGCGATTTTGTCACAATTTCAGGGAATGCCTGTGTAACTGGCATCAAAGTCAGACCAAAGTAGTGCAGGGACTACTTTGAAGTCGGAATGACTGGCAGTCGTACTAATATGAATGGTCATTGGAAATCATGGGGAACGACTTGTCATGCTACTTTACAATACCAAATTGTGGGAAAAGTTGTACAAGTGTGAAAGGGGCCTAAGTCTGCTCTTATGCCCCTTTCACACTTATACGACTTGTCCCACAATTTTGGACTGCAAAGTAGCATGAAAAGTCGTTCCCCATGATTTCCAATGACAGCCATTCATATTAGTAAGACTTCAAGTCATTCCAACTTCAAAGTAGTCCCTGCACTACTTTTGTCCGATTTTGATGCCACTTACACAGGCATTCCTTGAAATCGCAGCAAAATTGCAGCAAAAATCATGGCAAAATCACGCGTCTTCAAAGTCGCACAAGTATGAAATGGGCCTTAATTTTGAGCCTCAGACTGGGTTCACAATGATATAACACGACTGTTGTATGACTATCATCCTACTTTGCCCTGCTACATCTGTCCTCCATCAGTCCTACTTTGGTCCTACTTCCATCCAACTTGAATGAATAAGATAAGATTTTGCTCCGACTGTGAGATAGTACAACTTGTCCTTTGACCAATCAAAACAATCCCAGTGTGACATAAATTCCTTTTACTGCTGCTGTAATCACCATGTTGGATGTCACAAGTCGAATGGTTAGGACAAGGATTCTACTTTGATCCAACTTCAATGATATTCAATGGGCTGAGGTAGGACCAAAGTCATACCAAAGTAGTGCAGGAAGCATTTTCAAAGTCAGACCGACTTGTGTCAGGCCAGTTAGGATGGCTCTCATAGGGAATCATTGATTTGCACACGTCATGCAAAATGAGCTCCCAATGTCGGAGCATTTGTCGTACCAGTGTGAACTCAGCCTTAGGCCCCTTTCACACTTGTACAACTTCAAAGTCACACGATTTTACCGCGATTCGTGGCCGTGATGTTTGCCACGATTTCAAGGAATGCCGGTGTAAGTGGCATCAAAATTGGACCAAAGTAGTGCAGGGACTACTTTGAAGTCGGAATGACTTGAAGTCTTACTAATATGAATGGCTGTCATTGGAAATCATGGGGAACAACTTGTCATGCTACTTTGCAGTCCCAAATAATGGGACAAGTCGTATAAGTGTGAAAGGGGCCTTAAAGCCGAGGATGGAAGGGCAATGTTTGTTTGGTACACGGACACATTGGGGTTGATTTACTAAAACTGGAGAGTGCAAAAACTGGTGCAGCTGTGCATGGTAGCCAAGCAGCTTCTAACTTCAGCTTGTTCAATCAAGCTTTGGCAGTAAAGTCCAGTTCACACTGGTGTGACAAATGCTCTGACTTTGGGAGCACATGTCACATGACATGTACAAATCAATGGTTCTCTATAAGAGCCATCTTAACTGCTCGGACACAAGTTGGTCCAAATTTAGAAAAGGTTCCTGCACTATTTTAGTCCAACCTTGGTCAGTTTTCAGCAGTTTTTTTTTAAGTCGGATCAAAGTTGGATCCTCGTCCTAACCATCCGACTTGTGACATCCAACAGGGTGATTACAGCAGCAGGAAAATAAATTTATGTCACACTGGAATTGTTTTGATTAGTGACAGGACAAGTCAGACTATCTCAAAGTCGGAGCAAAATTGTATCCTGTTCATTCAAGTCGGATGGAAGAAGGATCGATGTAGGATTGATGTAGCAGGGCAAAGTAGGATGAGCGTTGTATAACAGTTGCATCGTACTAGTGTGAACCCGGCATAAAACCTGGAAGCTGATTGGTTTTTATGCACATCTGCACCAGATTTTGCACTCATCAGTTTTAGTAAACCAACCTCATTGTGACTGGTGTGGACCTTCTGGGGGCGCTGCTATACCATGTTGCTAACAGACAAGAGGATCAAAGATGCAAATGTGAGTCACCATCTTAATTATAGAGGGAGAGACTGATATTAACTATACCAAGTACTATGGTCTCACCACTACATGTGTATACCATATCTCAATGGGGCTCTCCAATCAAAGAAATCTTTGCGTAGGTAACGTAGTCATATATGATCTCTAAATATGTCATTGCCTCCAATATCTCCTGCAATAGACATTTCTACACAAAATCTAGGAAAATCCTCCTAAATCAACCTCCTGAACTTGCAGTATATTTCCTCCGATTTTCCGCACGACTTCGTTTTTTTGTGACTACCAATTAAAACACTCTTATATTTTCAACTCCAACTTTCTCTCTTTTTGCAGATTTGGCTTTTTTCCAAAACAGCTCAAACATTAAAGCTATTGTAAATCCTGTGTGCTTGCACAGGAGAAAATGAAGACTCCCAAATTCAGGTCTGTTGGCAAGAAGCCCGATGTGTTTTACAAGTAGACTAGATTTAAGATTATAAGCTTCTTAATGCTAAGATAAGAAAGATGAATTTAGCTAATAGATAGTAAGAAGCACTAGATCACAGAACGCACTCTACACAGGTTATTTATGAAGCACAAAATGTATGGGAAGCAGTTGTGCCAAGTTTTGTTATGGATATGACAATACATCCTCCGGTTCTGCAATTACATAGCCCATTTATACAAATGCTTTGTATGATATTCATGACATTTTTGCCATATTGGTATCTGGAATTAATTTAAGAGTGAAACTTTGTTAAAAAAACAAAAAACTTCAAGACCTATTATATGTATTACAAGCAGTTTAGCAAACTATATTGCAGATTCTCACCACTTCTGTTCTAAAGCTTCTACAAACATCTGCAGGAAGGGTGACCTCATTAACCAAAGGGTCTGTATTACATATCCCATCATGCTTTAGACAGGGATGGGCAAGAGTTGCACCATCCAAAATGTTTTTCAGTCTGTGCCCCTATTGTAGAGGTTTATCCTTACTTGCTGCTGTGTCACCTTGATAGGATGTGAGTGAAAATCTCCCAAACTGGGACAGAGACAGCAATACAACTTGACAATGGTCTAATGGTATCGTATGACTCTGTCCAGTATAATTAATCAAACACTAAATAGGATGCTTGCTCTTATTCACTTCTCAGTGGTATACACACTGCAGTGCAGAGCTTGGTGGTTAGAGTCACAGACAATGTTAGCTCCATTGTGCATCATAAATTAAAAATGTTGCCAGGGGGTTCTGCCAGTAGATGATCACTAGCCTGGTAACAAAGCTATTTTTTAAAGAAAACCTGTGAAGAACAAAAATACAATAGCAGATCAGTATTTCTACAGAATCTTCCACTCTAGGGATAACCTGGTGCCTCCTTTCACAAAGCCAAGATCAGGCCCACAGCCTTGTCTCCACTCCACAAAGCAATGTCTTGTGATTGGGCAACCTGTTAGTAGGCCCATGTCCACAAGGGTCAAGTGGTGCCTATAGTAATATACATACTGACTTTGTGAACATCATTATTTGTTTAGCTGGTTTCAGAAGGCTTTAGATAGCACCAGAGTAAGACATTCCACAAAAAGGGCTTGTGTCTACAGCTACCTGACATTGCTGGAAGTTTTGTATTTTTATATTTTCCATAGCTCTACTGTAAAGGCTCATTCACACTAGCGGCAATGTGGTGGTAAAACCCTGCTGTTGAGCCTCAGTTTTATTCCCGTCCAATTTCTCCCCCCTTTAGCTGCAGAGGCAGTGGTGTACACATGCCATGGTTGTGATGATTTTCTTTGTGGCCATGGTAGGAATTATTCCTCCTGACGCTTGCAGTGGGTGCTATGGCCCACTAATAAAAGCCCATTCAAGTGAATGGGCTGTTTTGGAAGAGCCCCGCAACTGCGTAGAGTGCACATAGTTGTGACATGCTAATGTGGGGTCCAAACAGTTAAAAGCAGGAGGTGAGGGGGCAATACAACACCTCCTCTCTGTCTGTCAAATGCTCTCTGAGGCGCAATCTGAACGTGGATTGCTCTTCAGAGAAAATGGCTTGTTTGAACGAGCCCTAAATCTATGATTTAGATAGGATTTTTTGAAATTCAGCAGCACCAAGATACTCCAGAAGAGTTATTAAGCATATGTGGTAGCTTATAATCATATCCTAATTTTGATTTTTAAGATATGATTTCAACCAACAATAGAGCCCAACTGAAGTTAGAGTTAAAATCTGCTAAATACATTCCAGGTGCATCAAAACAAAAGCCTATTATATCTTTTTTTAAAGATGAACTTCAGGCAAACACCTAAATACACAGATGGAATTCATTTAAGGAAGCTGCTTTACTGGCCAAAGGATCTGTATTTCCGTCTCACCTCCCACTCAAGGGCATTTAGTAGAGTCCCTCTTAACACCATATAAATTTGTAGAATCTCACCACTGAAGTGTCAGCTTTAGTGGCACTGGTATGAATAAAAGAGCAAAAACTAAATCTGAAGTCTAGTATTTATTTTTTTAATATCGATTTATACAAAGATAGAAGAGGCAGAAAAAAAGAACAAAAAACAGAATACAAAGTTATTAGACAATCCATTCAAACATTTGACCTCTATAGAAAAGTCATGCTATGCTACAAAATATACACGGCTTTGCTTCAAAATATCACTAAAATATCAGCAGTGATACATTTCCGGGACATGACATAATGATGAAAGACATAGGGGGTTATTTACTATAGGAAAATCCACTTTGCACTGCAAGTGAACTTGAAATTGCACTGAAAATGCACTTGGAAGTAAAGTTACTGTAGATCTGAGGGGGACATGCAAGGAAAATAAAAAACAGCATTTTAGCTTGCACATGATTGGATGATAAAATCAGCAGAGCTTCCCCTCATTTCAGATCTACCCCTTAGATTTAGAGCGACTGCAGTGTCAAGTGCACTTGCAGTGCAAAGTGGATTTGCCTTTCATAAATAACACCCATAGCTAATTGTTGGGTTATTGAAACCCAAAGTTCATAAATGATCATATCGAACTCCATGGGTGGAGAGAGTACTTAGGTTGTCTTGTATTAACCCCTAGGCACCGATGGTATGCAAAATGTGGCCTCTTGGCAGGTGGGCCTTGGTGCAAGGAGGCCACATATTTGCAAACCAATTTGCAGACATAGCTGTGCCGCTT
This sequence comes from Lithobates pipiens, assembly GCF_037356315.1. Lineage (NCBI taxonomy): Eukaryota > Metazoa > Chordata > Amphibia > Anura > Ranidae > Lithobates > Lithobates pipiens. Next base: position 610,497,300 of record NW_027507748.1, read on the forward strand.
CTTGCAGTTAGGATCTTTCCGATCATGTGACCGCCATGGCAGCCAATCATGGTTGCCACATAATCTTATACCCCCGCCTCCCAGTATCTTAAACCCCTTAAAGGGCAGAGAGGTGCTGCCTTCAAGGGGTTATTGCCTGATTGAACATTCCATTTAAACCAGCTAAATATATTTCAAGTGTATTAAAAAAGATGTTCGCATTTTTACACATGCACAGGTGTGCACACAGGGTGTGCCGGGTGAGCCTGGGCCCATCACCCCATGCAGTGACAATTCAACCTACTGCCTGCCCCCTGCAGTGCTGCCAGGTTCCCTCCTCTCCTCTCTTGTTGGTCCTTCGGGGGATGTTTCAGAATGGAGAGAGGGGGAAAGGACCAGTAAATATTTCATTTACCAGCCCCTTCCTTTTCTGAATGAACACATTGAGTGATCTGTACTGATTGCTGCTGTGTTCATTCTTAATTGCAGCATACAATGCTTCAGTTTGTGAACAGAAAGCCGCTCAGCACAGAACACTTCCATTTTATTCACTGTCCAGTGCAGCTGGGGCTGCAGAGAAAGGGACTGGGGAATATCTATTCTCACTCCCTTTCTTTGTCTGTGCTCCGGGCTCTCTGGCGCGCATTTGCGTGTGCCATTGCGTATACGCACAAACACGCATGCACCTCTGTTGGCGCCAGACGGGCTATTTAAGCCTGTCTGTCACAGACGGTCCCCGCTGTCTGCTCTACAGTGTTCTGTGTACCCTAACCTGATCTGATCTGACCTGTGATTACCTGTTTAAAGACCCGGCTACCTGTTGTGACCCTTCCTGCCATCTGCCTGCATCTGATTTCTAAAAATGTATATGATGTTAAAGTGATTGTAAAGTCTCCTTTTTTTTCAATAAAAATAACAAACATGTTATACTTACCTACCATGTGCAGTTGGTGTTGCCCAGATCCTCCTCTTCTCTGGTCCCTCTTCAACTCTCCTGCCCCTCCCTCCCTTTGAGTGCCCCCACAGCAAGCAGCTTGCTATAGGAGCACGTGAGCCGAGGCACAGCTCTGTGTATCCATTCAGACATGGAGCTGTGGTTTGGCCCTGCCCCCTCTCTCTCCTCATTGACTAACTGACTTTGATTGACAGCAGCGGAAGCCAATGGCGCTGCTGCTGTGTTTCAGCCAATGAGGAGGGGACTCCTGGATGGCTGAGGCAGTCATGGACATCGCTGAATAGAGATGAGGCTCAGGTAAGCAATGGGGGGCTGCTGCACACAGAAGCATTAACATAAAAAACCTCCTGATTTTACAAATTTTACAAATCCTTTAAGGAGAATGCCCTTGAATGGGTCATAAGACAGAAATACAAATCCTTCTGCAGGCAAACCATCTTTGTATTTAGCTGTTTGCCTGAGGTTCAGCTTTAAGAACAGACAAAATAGGTAGGTAGCACACCTTTCTGCCACAAAAGACTGTAGGCTTCCCATGAGGCTGCTGGCGACAGAGTAGAGACAGCTGTCACCATGAAAGTATGACATATACATACAGTATAAACTGTGTCTAGGTTTGCTGCTGACCACGAAAAAAACAAAAAAAACAGGATTTTTTAATTATTTTAGTTAGTGCATTTTATGCATTTACATCATGGTTACAATTTCTGCACACCTCTGATGTTACAGACTCCTAAATCTGCTTTTAGTACATAATTATATGTTATGTACTGTATAGCGGTACTTTTTTCATGAATACACTATATTTTTCCAATGTATAAAAGTGAATATTGGTACATTTTACTTCTCTGATAAGTATGCCCCTAAATGAGAAAAGGATTTACAACTGTGATCTGTACACACCACTTCTATTTCTGATGGTGGGCAGAGAAGTTAAAGCACACAGGGCACACACTGAGCTCACTTACTATGAATTAACGTACTGTAAAATCCTCACAGCGGCACTTGGTCTAAATACATCTCTGTTCATTACCTTTTCCTTAAACCGCTGTTTTGTATTCACGTACATCCCTAGAAAAGTCAAATAAACACAGCCCTTCTACTGCCAGGAGGCTCGGCCATTTAGCCAGGCTAAAGCAACACTGTCCGGCTAGTGGCTATTCACTACAGGAACCCCTTCTAAACAATGTGCACACGTGAAAATAAAAAGAGTGCACTTAGTTTATTTTTTTACATGAAATTCAACAGAAGCCCTGATTTGATTCTGTGCCTGGAAGTGCAGCTCTTCCTGTTAGAAGACCATCCGCCGAGCAATATGCTTGCATTAGATCCCAGGGGTTTTGCACTGAATTTGACTGCACCTTCTCTTCCTTTAAAGTTTTTTTTTATGTTTTTTACAAAACGTCTTGCAAGCCCTTTATCGCCACACCTAAAGCGGAATAAAGTTAAACTTCCTTCTGGCAGCAGAGGCAGCAGACTGGCTGTGTAACACATAGGGCTTCAACATACGAAAATGTACTATACTTGAAGAAAACACAAAACAACATAACTTCCAGCCAATAAAACAAAAGATTTCCAAACACAACACAGAATATGGCTACCCATAGATGAACAGACCTTGGAGGGCTATTTCCCTTTAAAAAAGGGAATCGGACTCAGTAGATTACTGAAATTACCAATTTGAACAACTAGTGCTCAGAGCTGATTGCACTGCAGCAAAAGCAATGTCATTGATTCACTGGGGGATATTTACTAAAACTTGTGAACACAAAATCTGGTGCAGCTCTGAATAGTAACCAATCAGCTTATAACTTCAGATTGTTCAATTAACCACTTCAAGACTAGGCCTATTTATGAGATTTGTTGCTTACAAGTTAAAATCTGTATTTTTTGCTAGAAAAGTACTTAGAACCCCTGAATATTATATATATCATTTAACAGAGATCCTACAGAATAAAATGCCGGTCGTTGTACAATTTTAAGTCACACTGTATTTGGGCAGCAGGCTTTCAAATGCAATTTGTTTGGAAAAATACACTTCAATGAATAAAAAAAAAAAAAACTAACCAGTAAATTAGCCCATTTTGTTTTGTATAATGTGAAAGATGTTGTTAGGTGTAAATAGACATCTAACTTGTCACACTTTAAAATTCCGCACGCTTATGGAATGGCGACAAACTACTTAAAAATCTCCAAAGGCGACAATTTTAACATTTTTAATGGTTAACTGTTTAGAGTTACAGAGAAGGTCTTGTGTTAGCATTATTGTTCTCATTCTAACAATTCCGGCGATATCTCAAATGTGTGGTTTGAACACTGTTTACATTTGTGGGCACGACTTATGTACGCGTTCGCCTTTTGCGCTCAAGCATGGAGGAATGGGCGCTTTAAGTTTTTTTTTTTTACACTGTCCCTTTAAAAAAAAGAATTCGGGTTCTGGACACTATTAACAGAGTGTTTCAGACTACCATACCCACAGACCCAAAACCGTGTCTACTCGGGATCCTAGACGACGTTTCCATAGGGGACAATAGTAGACAGGCCGTGGCCAGGGCCCTGTTCCAAGCACGAAAGACGATTCTTCGGCATTGGAAAGAGACTGAGCCTCCGGCACTGGGGGAGTGGATTGCCAAATGGGGGACACCATTAGGATGGAAAAGTATATCTTTCAACATAAAGGGCGACCGGAAAAGTTTGAGAAACTCTGGGCACTCTGGTTGGATACTCCCAACCTTTCTCCGGTTGATCTGGTCATGGACAGACTGCTGAGATAAAAGCAGGGGAAGGGAGATTTGAGTTGGGGGGGGCACTAAATGTTAGACACCTACTGTAGGCAATTTTGTATGGGTGAATCGAGGCACAGCCAGGATATACGGTGTTAATATCTAATGTGGTTGGGAATATGGCATGAGAAGTTGTGAAATAAATGCTTGAATATTCCTTTTGTAGAGGTGAATAAGTTTATGTGCTGTGACAAGAATCTATGCTTGAGATGTAAGCTACAAGTTGTACGTTGTATGTTTTCGTTATTTAATAAACTTTCTCTGATTTAAAAAAAAAAAAAAGAATTCTGATCACTTTCATTGTTGTCACAAGGGATGTAAACATCCCTTGTGACCGTAATAGGCAGTGAGGTACTCTAAAAGACCCCAAACCCCTCCTCTGTACTTAAAAGTATTCAAAATGCCAAGATCTACGTTTTTAAACACCGTTGACTGCCGAGTAAACCGGAAGTGATGTTGTGATGTTGCTTCTGGGTTACTGCCTCGAAGAGACTCGATCAAAGCTGATTCCAACTTTTTTTTTTCAGGTCTCTGGCCAGCCAGCGGACGTGGCGGCTGATGGATTGGGTCTCCCGGTGGGACCGGAGAGCCCGGGCGAGCCATGGAAGGGGGGCGTCCCCTCCTGCTGCTTGTGATAACAGCTGAGCAGCTGTTTAGCCGTATCAGCTGTTATTTCAAGAAAGCCAACCATTGGCTCTAAAAAACGGTACCGGGGTGATGCCTGAAGCTGCAGGCATCATCCCTGTACAACCACTTGAACAAAATGACTTACAGGTATGAGATTTTGCAGCAAGTGGTTAAGCTTTGACAATAAATCCTAGAAAGAAATTGGTTACTAACAGATTCTGAGTGCACCAGTTTTAGTAAATCCCCCCACTGTGTATGCCAAAATAAAAGATTAAAGTGTATCAAAATCCATGAACAGAGTGCAGCTTGCCAGTCCTTAGCTGTAATGGCTGCATTTGTTTTCTCTCTTTGGGCTTGCTTTCTTTTATATTCACTTGCTGATCAGCAGAAGCAGTGTTGTCATCCTAGAACAGGAAGTGTGTTAGGGCTACAGAACACCCCCCTCCTCACCTCCATAACATAAAAGAGGCATTTAAAACTGGGCAGGGCTGATAACTTAGATTGAGATAAAACTGCAGAGTGCAAAAAAAACACAAAACAGCACTGGATTTCTGGAAGGATCAACAGGTATTTTTGTGTACCCATTGAACAGATATAACAAAACGTTTTCAACATTCAACATATTTACCTAACCAAAAGGGAGCAAATAAGAAGAGTTCATTGCTGGGGTTTACATACACTTTAAAAACTAAGAACAAGGAATTGATGCTCGAAGCGTACAACTACACATAGTAAAAGTACTCTCCTGTGGATTGTAACTAAACACATTATACTGCAGAGCCATAGCAGCAGCTGCAGAAGCCATGATAGAACACCATAATTCCAATCATAGGAATAGCTAAGAACACTTACTGCTACAGGCTCAGCACACATATGCTGTCACTATACCAATTTATTAAAAGCTGTAGATGTTCTTCATTCCTCTTGGCTAGCCAAGTTTATCAAAGACTAGGGAGATAGCAACTCTGGAAAAAAAAGTCTCTCTAAACTCTGCAAATATAACTAGGGAGATGTACAGTATTTTTCTTTTTTCTTTTAGATAAACCTGTAATGATATTTTTTTCTGTGCTTTAAATGCTGAGTTTATGTTTATAGGTTGTAATTATATATGTATGTGGCACAGTCATATTTGCTTATGTGGTGCTACCCCTGAAGGAGCCAAACAGTGCAGAGGTTACCAGTCACACAAACAGTCCGTTCACTCCGGCCTTGCTTAAAAAAGTGTAGGGGATGTCTTTTTAGGTGTATTGCTTGCAGGACTTTAAAAGGAGTGAGGTTGGGGTGGCATGGAATACTCCAGAAATACTGACGTGTAACAGAGGACACACTTCACTAGTTGCAACTTCTTTACAGGTTGCCATTGTGACTCCCCCCACCCCGTATGCCTGGATAGGAGGGCAACAGCATGTAGAAGAACCCATCCATCCGCTAAACCCTCCTCTCCCTCCCGACATTCGGCAGCTGCAGGAGAAAAATAAAGAGCATTGGCTCCTCCACGTGCCACCCCCGCCACCTCCCTATGCCTGTCCTTCTGCCCAAGGGCTCCTGTGTGGTTTCCTGCCCCCCTCACACCCCCCCCCCGCAGTACTTCCGGGTTTCCCCCTATCACCTCCCTCTTGCTGCTGTGGGGGATCTGTCAGGATGAAGAGCAGGGAAGGAGCCGGTTAATTAGTAATTTACCAGCCCCTTCCTTGTTTTATTTTTATTTTTTTAATCATTCATATCTGCGGCATAGTAAACTGGTTTATGAATGAACGGGAAGCCTCTGTACAGAGCTATTCCTGTTCATTAGTTCTGTGCAGCTAAGGCTGCAGAGAAAGGGACTGATGAATCTGACCTCAGTTCATTTCTTTAGCTCAAAAGTATTAATATGCCTGGTATTTCACCAAAGCTCCTCAATGGGGGGTCCTAAATAATATGTAAAAAAAAATAATAGCAAAGAAAATAGTAAAAAAAAAAAAATTAAATGGTAAAAAGTTCTAAAAAACAAACAAACAAAAAAAGTCTGACACCAGTGGCGGAACTACCAGGGTTGTACTTGCGACTGGGCTCTGGAGTTCTGCCGCCTTGGGGGGACCCCAAGACGGCAGGAAAGTGGCCTGCTGCGAGACCGTAATAAAGAGTCCAACGATAGGCCTAAAGGGCCCAGGGATCAATAGGAAGGGCCCCAGTCAGGGGCCAGGGGGCCCTTAATGATATCTTGCCCTTTGACCCTGAAGATTCTAGTTACTCCTCTGCATCTTTGCGCAGCCTTTATTCAAAGCCACCTACTAGGCACACCTCTCCAGGGATTGGCTGTCCAACCATAAATATTTAAGGTGCATTTTTGACTCTCCCGGCCCTCTATTTTCTGGAAGCATTCATATCTGCAGCCTGTGAAGTTTAGAACAGCCCAAATAAATCAATAGCTGCTCCAATGACTACAGAGCAGCCAAAAAGAGCTAAAGTTATCTAGCATCCTAGCAACCTAGCAACCTAGCAGGTGGGTGCTACACCTATAATATGCAGGAGCTTTGTTTTTCTTTGCAGTGCTGAACAATTTTTGTTCTTTACTGCTCCACACAATGCTAGTCAATGGTGTTGGTTTACCAAAGCAAAATATGCTCTTCACTTTGCAAGGGATTTTGCATTTGGCACAGTGAATGTGATGAAAATTCACTTTGCAAAGAACACCCATGCAAACCATAATAAAAAAAGATAGTATTTTTGTTTGCATATGATTGAACAATGGAAGTCAGCAAAGCTTCATCTTCATTTTAAGAATGTCCATTAAAATTCCTAATTGTTTGTGTGGGCAAATCAACATTCATTTCAACCACAGTGATGAGAAAATCTGAAAAAGCAGGACTGAAAATGTTTTTCAAATGAATACATTTCTAACAGTGTTTTGGTTTTGGTTCAAGAAAGCCCAAATGCAAAAAATAAATAAAAAATTACATTTTGAACTATCTCTACGACTAAGCCTTGAGTGGTGAAACGCAGTAGGAGTGGGTAATCTCTAGCCAGGGACAAAGGCCATAGTCTTTTCTGGATTAAAGTCTTGATGTTGGATACATCATAGCTGTGCAGCTCTCTTGTCTTTTCCTTGAAATTTTGAACTACTTTTGAATGACATCTAGTACAAATTTTTGCTCAAAAATCTAATAGTGTATAGTCAACTTAAGTAAAGTTTCCCTTTCAAAGCAGGCAACATATTTGCCTTTAGTAAATCAATCCCAATAAGTTAGCCAGCCCATTGCAAACAAAGCGCTCTACACATGGCTGATATCTCCACGGTTCTTAAAAAAAGTAAACATTTAAGAGCAGGCTTTCTTTAACCTTTTTAATACAGAGGAATCCTTAAAATAGTTTTCAGGTGCCAGGGAATTCTTGAAAAATACAATCAATTGGATATCAGTGGGAAAAATGCCTCTTACATTGGTAGCCAGTGGAAACAATGCTCTTCTTTCAGTGGTGGTGAGAATGCAGACAGCTAGAAAGTTATTGGTGTCATGGTGCTGGCTCTGGGGTCTGATAGAGCCCTTTGCAGAGACATTGTTACTTCACCCTGCACAGGGAAGGTGAGGGTGTCCATATAAGAGACAATTAATTACAATTCTCCCTTATTGAAACGTCAAGTAAAATGTTTTTTCTCATTTTTGAAAAAGTTAAAACATTCATTTGGGTTTTTATTTCTGTACAAGTTGAATTCTCAAAAACAATTAAGGGATGAAAACAGATTAGTTGTGATAAGCTAGTGCTCTTTGCATATCATCACTGCTTTTTTAACTGCTATGCTAAATGAGCCAAAATGTATACTTTGTTTTGTGACAATGCACAATCAAAACAACTAATGATTTTCTAAATTAGCTAACCAAATTCTATGATGATCTCTTGTCATCTAGGGGATATTTCATGTCTGATATTTAATGCAAATAAAGCATAACTGGATTTGCAGATTCTCATAAAATGAATTGAAGAAGGCCCCTGAATGAGTGGTGACATTTTCTCTGAAATAGTTAGCAACTCCACATATGTACACAGATCTGTACTTTTCTAAATAAAATAACAGTACCTTGCAAAGAAAACATTAAATACATTACATACTCGCCTTTCACTCATAGTTGATCTCTACTGTATCAGCCTACATGCACACGGGCGGTTTGACCAATCCGTGTCATGTCTCAGAGGCCCTTATGCATGAGCCCTCAAAGAAAAATCTCTGCCTATATCAGTGATGGCGAACCTTGGCACCCCAGATGTTTTGGAACTACATTTCCCATGATGCTCAGCTACACTGCAGAGTGCATGAGCATCATGGGAAATGTAGTTCTAAAACATCTGGGGTGCCAAGGTTCGCCATCACTGGCCTATATGAACTTCGATCCAACCCTTCTAACAGTGTCAATTTCCTGGTCCCATGAGGCACTCAGTGGTTTATACCGCCGGTCCCCTACTACTGTATGATAAAATTCAGGGATACCCTACTGACTATGCCCACTTTCAGTCACACCCACAGAACCACACCCTTCATTTGTAGACACACACACCCACATTCTTGACTCCCTCCCCCTTCAATTCTTCACCTGCCCTGAAACAATTGGTTACAAACTTTTGGAACAAGAGGCAGACATCAAATAAAACCTGAGTCTACTCTGCTATAGGTCAATAGTGCGACAATGCACACACTGCAGGGGTCAGGAGAGCGTAACACAGAATACAGGGGGCATGGTGCAGAGTACAGGGGTCAGAAGTGCATTATACATGGAATACAGGGGTCAGAAGTGTGTAGTAATGTGTGTAGGGGTCAGGGATACAGATATGTAATGTACAGGCCAGTGTACATAGTAGAACCAAGATTTTCCCCCTCCTGCCAGTACAATTCCCCCCAATATACATCTTTCCTCTCCAGGATAGACCTCTCCTCCCAGTACAGACCAAATAACCCCCAGTACAGACTCCACCCCCCCACCAGTACAGACCTTTCTCCTGCGGTACAGACCCCCTCAGCACGGCCACTCCCCTTCCCAAGTACAGACCTTTCTTCTCCAGCAGAGACTCGGAACCCCCAAGTACAATCCTTTCCTCTTGGTTGGCTTTCTTTCAGGTATTCACCACTGGGTGCAAGGTAGGTTTTACCAGGACAATGTAGAGGTTGGGAGGTGAGCGTCTGGGATTCAGGAAGTGAAACAGTTGGGATGATGCAAAGTCTTCCCTCTATCGTCTTGATCAGCAGTCTCCAAACTGTGGCCCTTTGCTTGCTTTTATCTGACCCTCTAGGCACTATTTTATTTACTGACACCAATGAAGGGCACAGTTCCTCCCAATGACAACAATGATGGGCCACAGTTTCTCCCACTGACACTAATTATAGGGGATTGTTTACTCCCACTGATGCTGGGACATTTTGTATTCTGCATCACCGCAGTGTGGCCCATCTAAAGTCTGAAAACTAAACTAGCCCTATGTTTAGAAAGTTTGTAGACCTCTGTTCTTGATAATGGTCTGGGGTGAGTCTGAGTGGATGGAAACAGTGAGTGGTGTGCCCACAGCTAGGGGAAAAACTGGGGATGCCTGCTTCTCAGGGGTAGACCCCTTAAAAATAGAGACTGTTTCAGGAAAATGGAGGCAAGTGGTAACCATCAATTACTGTGTCCCGTGGACAAGCAGGGGGAACCAGGAAATTTACATTTTTTACACGCCGATTTGAGGAGTTGCTTTATAATAGATAACATTTTACCATAAATTAGATAGGCAACCAACAGCCATTCCATATCAATAATTATTGCCAACTGCCTTGTAAACCACACCAGTACTACACCAATAAGCAGGGGCATCCATTTTATTGGTGAACCAATACTACCTATACTAGGAATAGTGGACAACAGAGAAAAAGGGTACACTTTCAAAATCAGCCTCCAAAAAACTCAGCTGATACTTACAACAAAGAGAGCCATTTTGCAAATTCCACCATATTTTGGCCTTAATATGTTTGATTTTTATCCCCTGAGTTGTTATGTGTCTTTTGATGTGCTGCAGTGCCTATTTATTGGACCTACAAATACTTCAGGCTCAAGTCCACAACACCAAGAAGATTTTCATACTTACACCATATCCTTCAATCATAAAACTGCATCATACAGCATATTCAGAAATGTAGAAATGTGCAGTGTACATAAGCATGCACATACCTACTGAAGAGAATGTTATATACACCGATCAGCTATAACTTTATGACCACTCATCTAATATTGAGTATGTCCCCATTTGCTCCCAAAACTGCCCTGACACATTGAGGTATGGTTACCACTAGACCTCTAAAGGTATGCAGAGGTATCTGGCACCAAGCTGTCAGTAGCAGATACTTTAAGTCCTGTAAGTCAAGAGGTGGGGCCTCCATGGATTGAATTTGTTTTTCCTACATATCACCCTGATGCTTAACTGGATTGAGATCTGGAGAATTTGAAAGCCAAGTCAACACTTTAACCACTTGCCGACCGCCGCACGACGATATACGTCGGCAGAATGGCACGGGCAGGCATATGGGCGTATATATAAGTCCCTGCCTGCCCGCGGGTGGGGGGCCCGATCGGGGCCCCCCCCCGGTGCCTGCGGCGGTCGGCATTCCTTCGAGAGCGATCCGGGATGAGGGGGCGGCCATTCATTCATGGCCACCCCCTCGCGATCGCTCCCGACGAATAGAAATCCCCCGTGACATCACTTCCTCTCCTGTAATGTAAACACAGGAGAGGAAGTGATGTATTCTCTCCTCCGTGTCGGTATTTTTCGTTCCGACACGGAGGAGAGCGGATCGGTGAGTTGCACCAACACTCTACACACACAGTAGAACATGCCAGGCACACTCACACCCCCCCTTTACCCCCCGATCACCCCCCCAATTACCCCTGCCCCCCAGTCACAGTGACACCAATGTCATTTTTTTTTTATTTTTTTTTTGCATTGGTGTCATTTGTGACTGTAATAACTGTTAGGGCAGTTAGAGTTAGCCCCCTTTAGTTCTAATGTACCCCCCTAACCCCCCCAATAAAGGTTTAACCCCGTGATCACCCCCCGTCGCCAGTGTCACTAAGGCTGGGTTCACATTGCAGCGGTTTATGAGAACGAATGTGATTCGCACCGCACTGCAGTGCAAATCACATCCGATCTCTGTGCGATTCGAGTTCAGCCATTCGCCGCACCCGCCGCACCCGCCGCACCCGCCGCAAATTCGCACGGGACCCTTTTTTTGGCCCGCAGCAGAATCGGATCGCATGGGTGTTCACACCATGCGATCCGAGTTTGCAGATCGCACTGCGATATGCGAACTGATCTGGGGGTGTCAGTAACATTTCACTGACACTCCCAGCAGTTCGCATAGGGCAGTGTGAACTGCCGCCGGGAGGCATGCGATGCGGGAACCCGCCGCGGATTCGCGGCGTTTCCGCATCGCTCCAGTGTGAACCCAGCCTAATAAGCGATCATTTTTCTGATCGCCGTATTAGTGTCACAGGTGACGCTAGTTAGGCAGGTAGGTATTTAGGTTCGCCGCAGCTTTTTATAGCGCCAGGGACCCCCATATACTACCGCATAAAGCCCCCTGATTGCCCCCTAGTTAACCCTTTCACCTGTGATCACCATATAACTGTTACAGGTGACGCTGGTTGGTTAGTTATTTTTTTATAGTTTCAGGGCACCCGCCATTTATTACCTAATAAAGGTTTAACCCCCTGATCACCCGGCGGGTGTCATTTGTGACTAATAACTGTTAGGGCAGTTAGGGTTAGCCCCCTTTAGTTCTAAGGTACCCCCCTAACCCCCCCAATAAAGGTTTAACCCCGTGATCACCCCCCGTCGCCAGTGTCACTAAGGCTGGGTTCACATTGCAGCGGTTTATGAGAACGGATGTGATTCGCACCGCACTGCAGTGCAAATCACATCCGATCTCTGTGCGATTCGAGTTCAGCCATTCGCCGCACCCGCCACACCCGCCGCACCCGCCGCAAATTCGCACGGGACCCTTTTTTTGGCCCGCAGCAGAATCGGATCGCATGGGTGTTCACACCATGCGATCCGAGTTTGCAGATCGCACTGCGATATGCGAACTGATCTGGGGGTGTCAGTAACATTTCACTGACACTCCCAGCAGTTCGCATAGGGCAGTGTGAACTGCCGCCGGGAGGCATGCGATGCGGGAACCCGCCGCGCATTCGTGGCGTTCCCGCATCGCTCCAGTGTGAACCCAGCCTAATAAGCGATCGTTTTTCTGATCGCTGTATTAGTGTCACAGGTGACGCTAGTTAGGCAGGTAGGTATTTAGGTTCGCCGCAGCTTTTTATAGCGCCAGGGACCCCCATATACTACCGCATAAAGCCCCCTGATTGCCCCCTAGTTAACCCTTTCACCAGTGATCACCATATAACTGTTACAGGTGACGCTGGTTGGTTAGTTATTTTTTTATAGTTTCAGGGCACCCGCCATTTATTACCTAGTCTCACTAGTGTACCCCTAAATTTAGGGGTGTCTACTTTCCAAAATGGGGTCATTTGGGGGGGGGTTTGTGCCATCTTGGCATTTTATGGCCTTCAAAACTGTAACGCCCTTAGAAAGCCTGAAGGCGGTGCTTGGTTTTCGGGGCCCCGTACGCGGCTAGGCTCCCAAAAAGTCCCACATATGTGGTATCCCCGTACTCAGGAGAAGCAGCAGAATTTATTTTGGGGTGTCATTTCACATATGCCCATGGCATGCGTGAGCAATATATCATTTAGTGACAACTTTGTGAAAAAAAAAAAAAAAAAAAAGTTTGTAATTTTCCCACAACTTGTGGCAAAATATAAAATATTCCATGGACTCAACATGCCTCTCAGCAAATAGCTTGGGGTGTCTACTTTCTAAAATGGGGTCTTTTGTGGGGGTTTTGTGCCATCTTGGCATTTTATGGCCTTCAAAACTGTAATAGGTAGTGAGAAGTGAACTCAAAAATTTACGCCCTTAGAAAGCCTGAAGGCGGTGCTTGGTTTTCGGGGCCCCGTACGCGGCTAGGCTCCCAAAAAGTCCCACATATGTGGTATCCCCGTACTCAGGAGAAGCAGCAGAATTTATTTTGGGGTGTCATTTCACATACGCCCATAGCATGTGTGAGCAATATATCATTTAGTGACAACTTTGTGTAAAAAAAAAAAATATATTTTTTTTGTCATTATTCAATCGCTTGAGGCAAAAAAATAAAATATTCAATGGGCTCAACATGCCTCTTATCAATTTCCTTAGGGGGTCTACTTTCCAAAATGGGGTCATTTGGGGGGGTTTTGTACTGCCCTGCCATTTTAGCACCTCAAGAAATGAGATAGGCAGTCGTAAACTAAAAGCTGCGTAAATTCCAGAAAACGTACCTTAGTTTGTAGATGTGACAACTTTTGCGCAAACCAATAAATATACAATTATTGACTTTTTTTTTACCAAAGACATGTGGCTGAATACATTTTGGCCTAAATGTATGACTAAAATTGAGTTTATTGGATTTTTCTAATAACAAAAAGTAGAAAATATCATTTTTTTTCAAAATTTGCGGTCTTTTTAACGTTTATATCGCAAAAAATAAAAATCGCAGAGGCAATCAAATACCATCAAAAGAAAGCTCTATTTGTGGGAAGAAAAGGACGCAAATTTTGTTTGGGTACAACATTGCATGACCGCGCAATTACCAGTTAAAGCAGCGCAGTGCCAAAGTGTAAAAAGACCTCTGGTCATTTACCAGCAAAATGGTCCGGTCTGAAAGTGGTTAAATTAATTTCAGCTTGAATGGCATGACGCAAGGTTTCCCAGCAGAAAATTGCCTCCGCCGTCTTGCCTTCCTCCCATACTGCATCCTGGTGCCATCTCTTCCCCAAGTAAGCAATGCACCCACACCCAGCATTCCACATTATGTAAAAGAAAACATGATTCATCAGACCAAGCTGCCTTCTTCTATTGCTCAGTAATCCAGTTCTGATGCTCATGTGCCCCTTGTAGGTGCTTTTGGATGTTGACATGGGTCAACATGGGCACCCTGACCAGTCTTTGGCTACACAGCCCAATACCAATTTTTTCTGCTTTTAATACATCAATTTCAGAGACAACGTGTTTACGTGCTGCCAAATATATCCCACTGACTTTCTGATACCACTGTAGCAAGATAATCAATGTTATTTTCTTAACCCAGTGGTAACAAAGTTATGGCTAACCGGTTTATATAGTTTGCATGCATTAGAAATAGCATATAGACTCACTGAGTGAGCTGGCCACCATAGACAATAGTAGTAACCGTAGCTTTCAAGTTTACACAACGGACATGAAGAACTATGTGACGTTACACCATTTGTTTCTTATTCAGTAGAAAGGTTTTTAGTGGACAGACAAGAAACATTTCAGTATGATTCAGCAGTTATTTTGTAACTAAACACAGCCCAAACCATAACCAACGTTGCATTCTGGGTAAGAGGCCTAACTACATTTGGGGTTTTCCTCAAAAAGTATTGTTGACATCCCCAAGCATGGTATGTATAACGTGGAGAGGAGATCACAGGCATCCTTTTGCCCCCTTAGCCCAGAAGGTCATGGTATCATATCTTCAGTGATACAGATATCAAAGCAGAAGCATTTTTTTTCAAGCTGTATTTAGTAGCGGGAGCTATAGCCCAGGATTTATTTGCGGATTTACCGTGTGTGTTGGATTGAAAGCATAACTGCACAGCACAGACCTATCCAAGATCTGGCTATGTAAACCACTGTTTGAAGTTGAAATATAAAGAGCTGGGAAGGTCCTGAATGATTACTTAGAGGCTTGGAACATGTGCCCTCACAATATTGTGGCAGCTGTCTCTGTGCACTTAATGGATTTTGTGCTTGGTGCACATCATTCAAGAGACAATGTGAATATGGTAAGCTGAGCTATTCTTATAGGCCGCTGTGCATAAGCTGAGAAAGGGAACTCGCCGCTTGATAAATGTCTGTGTCATTTCGTTCTGTTATACTTGGCTTGAGTTAAGGCCAGGCAGCGGATGTCCCTAGCAAGCCTGCAGACAATAATGGCACGCTGGCCTGATGTACTTGTTTGGTTTGCCATTAATCTTACCTCGATGATGTACAGGACCACATTCTTGTAGAAACAGTAGAGGATGCATTTGGTCACACGATTGTAGCTCCAGGCTCCATGGACTAAAAGAAGTTTCTCCAAGTAAGAAAACTAGAAAGAAGAAAAAAGAAAAAAGCTTCAGAGGAAACCTGATGCGAAACTCTAATAACAAGTCTATGGCACGCACTGCTTTTGACTTGGGGGTACGGGAAGAGGATGATTTAATGTTCACACATTATATTTTCTAATGTTTTATAATGTAAAACTGGAACTGCCTGTCACATCTTTATTTATTGTAACTGAAATTAATTTACAGTATGGAAGTAATGTGAAGTAACAGGGTAAAAATTCCAAAATCAACACTAGCTGTATGTCCCTATGGTTACTAGAAATGACATCTTCCCTCACATTATACAGGGGTGCAGATTCTAGGGGCCCAAAGCCAAAGAGAGGACCCTGCCAAATGTTGCCTATACAGGGTGCTCTTAAGATAAATGTCTCACATTCCCTTTATGAGAGGAACCATAGGGACTAATAAGACAATTACACATTTTTATATCTAAATGTATATAGTGTTATTTGTGTTACATGTATAGTGTGATGCCAAAAATAAAAATCACACGTACCATTGATTCATATGTTAATAACAGAGTGAGAGAAAAGGGAAGAAATACTTTTTTTTTTTTTTAACGCCAGCTATAGAAAATGTGTGTTTAAATCTGGGACATTATAATCCCTCCCCCATTCCATTCAAGCACCATAGCAGTTCAACAAAATGTAGACAAAAATCTGCCGAAGACTGTTCTGCTCCTCTGCACCACCTGAATCAACATCCCGTCACCCCCCAACCAGTCAGCAGTAAGCCCTTTCCTTCTGCTTTTGGGGCCATTACTGCAACTATAGATATTAGGAAGCAGTGTTTAAGTGCACATTTTCCATCTGTGCTCTTTTCCCAATATCACAGGTAGCAGAAGACTGATACCCCCATATATAGTTTTTTATTTTTTTTTATTTTTTTTTTTAACTAAAGGAGAGAAGGAACTTGATGACAGGAGCATAGCGAATAGTGAAAATCTAAGGCAGCAGTAGAGAAATCTGAGCACAGAGAAGACACAAAGGGGGTTTGGGGAACTGGAGTGCCTGGCCTTCAACCTGAGCTCTTCATGGTACAGATGGACTTGTGCAGCCTAGCTTTACAATACAGATTACCAGTATATGCAAGCAGATAGAAACAGACAGTTGTAACCAGAAGCAACAAGGTGCTTATACACACAGAGGATCAGATGTCAAACCCAATATAGCCAAACAGGAACAGATGTCTTCTTAACCAACACAGGTCAGATAAAGACCCAAAGTCAAGACCCATACAGGTCAGCTCAGGATTAAAAAAAAACAGAACAGCATAGCCCAACTGCAGGAACAGACAGAAACTGAAGTGCAAGAGTCAGAGAAGATTAATTTGGACAAATGCACCTAAACACAAATATACATAGTTACATAGTTAATCTGGTTGCCAAAGTCCATCTAGTTCAACCCACAAAAAAAAAAAAATACAAAAAATCCCAATAAAGAATGATCCAATTGCTCCAGAGGGGGAAAAAATTGTTCCTGATTCCCCCCAGAGGCAATCGGAGATATTCCCTGGATCAACTTTACCTATAACTATTAGTATCCCATTATATTTTGTGCATTTTGGAAAGAATCCAGGCCTTTTTTAAAACAATCTACTAAATTGGCCAGAACCAGCTCTTGAGGAAGTCTATTCCACATTTTCACAGCTCTTACTGTGAAGAAGACTTTCCTTATTTGGAGGTTAAATCTCTTTCCATCCAGACATAAAGAGTGTTCCCTTGTCCTCTGTGAAAAACTCAACACCAAGTTCACAATATAGACCACTTATGTAGTCTCCTCTTCAGTAATAAATTCAGTTCCTCTAATCTTTTCTCATAGCTGAGCTCCTCCATACCTCTTTTCAGTTTGGTTGCCCTTCTCTGCTCTTTCTCCGGTTCCCCAATACTTTTTGTGAACTGGTGTCCAAAACAGCACATACTTTACCTTGCAAGGCATCACTATGAACAGGGCCTTAATGTTATGCAGTTAGAGTTTATATCTACTTTTCAGTAATTGGTAGTCAGTCTGCATTTGTTGTGCGCAGTCTATACATTTTTGGTTGATTGGCCACCCTTGTGTATTGTTTAAATTGTTACTCTTGCTTATGAATGCAGACACACATGGTAGTGCATGAACTAAGAAGGAGACTTATTAAAACTGGAGCACTCAGAATCTGGTGCAGATGTGCATGGTAGTTGTTTGTTCAATTAAGCTTTGGCAATAAAACCTGGAAGCTGATTTTTTTCTATGCAGAGCTGCACCAGACTTTACATCATCTGGGATGCCTCTGATGACGTCTTTTTGTGCTGAAACGCATTGGGTGGAGCCTGGTCACGTGACATTGCCACAGACAGAAGTTGGTCATTTTATTGGTTGGAAACTTGGCTATTACTGTTGGATTAACATGTGGTTTATGCCTTGATGTTTGTCAGTATTCTAATGTACTTTAATAAACTTAGACCTTTTTTTAATACTGTGTAATGAGGTTTAGTTTTTATCCCTCTATGCTGTATGGTTTGATATCTGTTTTAGTCAAGCATTCCAGTCCTGAGGATTTTAAATTACCAGGAGGCTACTCTGGATGTACCTTTTGGGGCTGAGGTTTAAATGAACGCAGCTGACCACTCTTATTCAGGGGGCCCACAAAAAAAGGGTAAGAGGCTTGGAACAATGTGATATTGGCAGGGGAAATTTTCTTATCACCCTTTGTGTTAACAGTGCACTTGTGGTGCGTCTACCAAGTTCTTGATGCTCTAATGGGACTGTGATGGAATTTTTTGCAATTTGTGTGAAAGTTCTGCATATGTAATTTTTTAGAACTACTGTATAATATAAGATACAACTACAGTCCCTTCTATGCTTTTCTGCATCTTACAGAAAGCCCAGCATTTATTCAACCCACTGATCATTACAAAACTGCCATTGGGTAAGAATACTTCTGATTGAGAAGTTCTTTTTTTTTTTTTAAAATGGATGTCTGTATTTTATATTCACATTACAGAAGACAGCCCTCTGCTCAAAAGCATGATAGTATAAGCAGGTGCTGCTTTAAGATAATGCTCACAAGGATTATTGCATTCTAATAGAGGGGAGCTCAGTCCTGCTTAAATGGGCATTCCACCTCACTGACACAACCACTATATAGCTACATTTTTAATATGAGACATGAACTGTAAGCTCTTTAATGATATTTGGAAGGTGCTAACCCAGGGCAGATAGCAGTGAATTTACAACACACACATTGCTTTGTTAAGGAGCACATGGCAGTTCATCTGGAAAGAATGCATAGGCTATTTCAAATGTACTGTGACCGGGACCAAAAGTGTGATATATAAATCATTAGACTCAGAATAAATAGGATTCCTTCCAAGCAGAAGAATGATGCATAGCTTTATAAATGACTTATATGGATGCCTATTGGGATTTTTAATGATCTCTTATTGATATCACTACAATCTGGGGGAAAAGTATAGGAAATGTTTCCTAACTAATCAGTCAGTCTCCTGTGTCCTGCATGTCGGTTTTCATGTTGCTCTATATAAATAATTTTTTGTTATATTATTTTATATTGAATCATGGCCTTATTTTATATTTTGTTGAGCCCGTATGGTGCTTTTCTTCATGACACTATTGCACATGTTTGACTTCTCACTTGCTTTTAATGGTTGCTGCTATTACTGCAGCTGTTGCCATCATTACAGTTTTGGACAAATTCTTTGACCATGAATCAACTTATTCTGTGCATGATGTTTCTGTACATTAGTTTAAAAAACTGCTTCTCCACGACAAAGGCTCATGCCGTTCTGGCAGCTCTGGTGTCTGACAGTTCTTATATAACTTTGGGGCGTGGCCATCAAGTGACATCACTCAGAGACCCAGCCCACTTGTGACTCCAACGTCATCACAATGGTGGCCACCACGGCAGGATCGAAAAAAAAGCCCCTCCCCAGCAAAGGCACCTGTCATTCTGGCAGCTCTAGTGTTTGACTGTTCTTATATAACTATGGGGCATGGCCATCAGCTGACATTACCCAAACACCCCACCCCCTTGTGATGTCACAGACACGTCATGCCCGGGGAGGTGACGCCACAAGGGGGTGGGGTCTCTGGATGAAGTCACATGATGGCCATGCCCCACAGTTATATAAGGGCTGTCAGAAGCTGGAAGCTGCCAGAATAGTGGGAGCGTTCATTGGGGGAGAAGCTTTTTGCTTTTTTATCAGGTCGGCGGTGGCCATCGTGAGCCATCGATTGGTGAACCTCTGCCCATCTTTACTTCTGTGGCTGTTTTAGTGCAATTGCTACATCCCATTTGACATTAATGGGAATGGCTGCACAGGAATGCACAGAAGACCTGTGCATCTCCGCGTGGGTAAAATTTGCAGGGGCGTATGCTGTGGTATGCCTTGTGTGACTGAGGCCTTACTATGTTTTTTGATCTTTTAAAAAAAAAAAATTACAACTTTATTTTTAATAGTTTGTACTTTTTTGGGGGATGAGCTTTGGTGAGATATCAGGGGTCTAAACAGACTCCTGGTGCCTCTAATTGAAATGAACTGAAGACATAGAGGGATTTATTTACTAAAGCTAGAGAGTGCAAAATCAGTCACATTTCTGCACAGAAACCAATCAGCTTCCAGGTTTTATTGCCAAAGCTTAATTGAACAAGCTGAGGTTAGTAGCTGCAGAAGTGTGACCAATTTTGCACTCTTCAGTTTTGGTAAATAAACCCTAGAGTCTCTTTCCCTAGTACAGTGACCATGAACTTTTAGCAAAACAGTTTTGCTATGAGATCATGGCCACTGAAGTCACCATGAGCTTATAGCAGAAGAAGGCATGTCCGTATGGCATATGGACCTGGCCAGTGGAAGCGGTTCGGTAGGTTTTTATGCCGTACAGACCTGGCAGTGAAAGAGTTAAACATATGATGTGTTTTTTATTTTCTATTGTGAATAAAATATGGGTTTATGAGATTTGCAAATCATTTGATATGAATAAACCAAAAGACAATGGAATACCCCGCTCTTAGACTAAAATGAAAAAATGTGTGAATAATATCTAAGCTGCTCCCCTCAAAGTGCAAAACTTGCCTTCGTAAGGTGTGGGTTGTAAGTGGTAAGGGGGCGTTGAATATAATAAACCTTAAATGATAACAATAAAGTGCTCTAGTGCTTAATAGTACCCCAGGTATCTTACTAGTCAATACATGCTGCAATATACATTGAATACATGAAATCAATCAACTCAAATCGTGAACATATACATAAAAAATGTCCATGTACATAAAAAAATAGTGAAACTGAAGTAGGGATAAATCTTGTGTCACGTCACTGCTTAGGAGAAATGCACAAACACGTCACCCGATGAATTATGGTAAGTAGCCTACTCACCGACTCACCTTGACCCCTTTATTTATCCACCGTGGCTGCATGACGTAGTAGGCTCGTTTCCTCCCCTCTGCATGCATATCGACCTCTGATTGGTCTTCATCAGCAGATCAGATGTGAACAGTTGTTTTATATCTTGGGGTGGAACGCACGCCAATTCAAGCAGCGGAAGCGGCACGGCTAGGTTCTAGGTTCCAACTCACCCTGTCTGATATGTTCGTTCCCTCTAGTGCCGAGGCAATGGTACTTTTAAAGTAAGAGGCCATTTGGCTATTTTTGTTTTTTATGTTATTTTAAATAAAACGATATTATGCCACGGTCTGGTTCTCTCTATATTTTTTTTTTTGAGCAAACGTGGATTGAAACAATACTTCTGGTACACCTAAGCAGAGTTTCCACATCAAGGTTGGCAGTTCCTTAAACCTGCTGAAGCTTCACTTGACCTTCCTTTTAAATAAAGGGGTCAAGGTGAGTCGGTGAGTAGGCTACTTACCATAATTCACCGGGTGACGTGTTTGTGCATTTCTCCTAAGCGGTGACAGGACACAAGACTTATCCCTACTTCAGTTTCACTATTTTTTTATGTACATGGACATTTTTTATATATATGTTCACGGTTTGAGTTGATTGATTTTATGTATTCAATGTATATTGCAGCATGTATTGACTAGTAAGATACCTGCAGTACTATTAAGCACTAGAGCACTTTATTGTTATCAATTAAGGTTTATTAAGCACTAGAGCACTTTACTGTTATCATTTAAGGTTTATTATATTCAGCTCCCCCTTATCACTTACAACCCACAAATCATTTGATGTGTTTTCATATCATTTGATGTGTTTTCTTATCATTTGATGTTTTTTTTATTTTCTATTGTGAATAAAATATGAGTTTATGAGATTTGCATATCATTGCAATCTGTTTTTATGTAGATTTTACACACTGTCCAAATTTTTTTAGAATTGGGGTTGCAAATGAATCTGGTGAGAACAGTTCCTGCTAAAATGACCTGGTATGTATTGAAAATACAACAATCTACATGGAAACCCACTTGAAGTGAATGCACTCTTCCATCTGTATGTAGTTATATACTGGATAGCTCAGATCTCCATCCATCTCTATTTAGATACAGCTGTGTAGTGTGCCACAGTAAAGCCACGGAGAGCAAGAAGTTCTTGTCTCTGAGAAAGGAAACGTATAGGGGTTGATTTCCTAAAGGCAAATAGACTGTGCACATTGAAAATGCAGTTGCACCAGTACTTAGTAAATGAGGTAAAGCTTCATTTTGCAAAGAATAGCCACTCACGGGCAAGGAAATAAAAAAAAACTGAATTTTTGGTTACACGTGATTGGATGATGGAAATCAGCAGAGCTTCTGCTCATTTACTAAGCTCTCTAGCAACTGCTCTTGCAGAATGCAACTGCATTTTGAAATGTGTTCAGTCTATTTGCCTTTAGTAAATCAACCCCATACTGAGAGAAATATATAGTTTGCCCTTATTGACCCCCTTCTTGTAAAGGTAATATGAATTTATTGAGACTAGGTAATAATGTCCCCTTGCTTTAGTTTTAAAAATAAGACTCACTAGTTCAATACTGATATGGTGTAAAATATACAGTATAAAGACCTCACTCCTCATCTTTGAACTTATGGACCTATAAATCTTTCTTGGAAACCAGTCAGAGGCACATATATCATATTTGGCATGAATGTTTAGACACAAGTGTGCTACGTGGCGCCTCTCCCCTACTGTTGCTAGCTATACATTTGCTTATAGGAAATGCTACACTTTATAAAATATTTCTCAGTGGGTTTGGATGCTGTAAAGTACACTGGGGCATCCAAGGTGCTGGCTTTGGGTTTTGGTTGTGGCAAAGATGATATCCCCCTATGAATTTGCTAGATTCAGAGGCTGCCTCTTGATACATGTAGCTGATACCTCTGTCAACAGTCTACAACAGCTGTTCAGGGGGCCTCTGACCTGAGCTATAGCGTAATCGGAGTTGTTGGTTGCCTGCATGCCCTCGTTCCCGCTGATCCCCACTCCAACGTGTGCGGTCTGGATCATTCCAACATCGTTGGCACCGTCTCCAATGGCCAGGGTGATGGCATTGACATGTTTCTTTACCATGTCTACAATTTCAGATTTCTGCAGTGGAGATACTCTGAAAAGCAGAAGTAAAAAAAAAATGTCAGAGAGCTACTGTGAAGTTACAAATTATGTTGGTCTTTCTGACGTGACAGCTGTAAACCAGATTTAGACCAAACCAAACCGCTCTACTTGGAAAGTGACCTTCTGTAGTTCAAAACTTAATATGTATTGCAGATGTCAAACAATGTGTTTAAACGACCATGATATAAAATGACAGCTTTCCAGAAGGGTTTCCCTAGCTAACATTCTATTTTCTGCTTTACTGCTTTTTTCAGCAATCTTATACTAAACAGAACAGGTTTGAGCACGATCCAGCTTTTCAGGTTTATTTGACTTGCTAAGGCAGCCCATATATTATTAATGTTTTTCTTCGTTCAATCCACTGGCTGAACGGAAAAAAATAACTGATTCCCCCATACACACACCTGAGCTGGATGGGGGAAATTATTTCCACCTGTGCTATTGCATTCTGATGGGGAGGGAGGTTCAATGATCAGTGTTGCCGGCTATAACTGGGCACACTGATCGATCAGGAGAAACCCGATAGCCTAAGCATGCACAGGGTGTGTGTCAGGGGTGCCTGGGCACACCCTAATCACTCTGTACGGTGCTGATTCCCCGTACTGCCTGAGCTTCCCCTAGTGTTGCGCCTCCCCACTGCAGTACTGCTGGCTTTCCTCCTTTCCTCTCTTCGCCCTCAGCTGTTGTGTGGGATGTTTCAGGATGAAGAGTGGGGGAAGGGGTTAATCATTTACCGGCCCCTTCTTTTTCTAAATGAACACAGAGAATACACTCACTGTGTTCAATCATAACTGAAGCATAGTGAACTCTCATTGGGACAAACATAAATCCATAGTCAGAAGCATAATGAACCGTGTTCACTATGCTTCAGTTTGTGAATGAATAGTAAGCTGCTCAGCACAGAGCACTTCCCATTCATTCACTGTTCAGTGCAGCTGAGGCTGCAAAGAAAACCATGTGTATTTGAGCTTTGGGGTGCACACCCTAATGCATTGGTCTGCACACACCAATGCCCAACAGGTTGGTTGCACAGAAGTCGATAGGTAGATTGACTGCTGTACAACCAGAGTGCCCATACTAGCATTAAAATTTGTCCAGCCCCTGCGGAAATGGCCAAATTTCGATCCATGTATGAAGGCTTAAGAGTCTTAGTTCACTAACAGCTGGAGAGATGCACTTTGACCATGCATTGGATTCTGCGGTATATAGCTCTTCTCAGCAATGAGCATGACTGTTTTGGAGTCTGCAGGCAAGGAAGATCTACAGTGGAACTTCAGCTATTACTGTGACTTGTATATGTACATTTTTAGCCTATTTAGGTTTATGATGTGATATATATTGGTGAACATTATTAAATATCCAGGTCATAGTATACCTAGCAGTAGTTAGTTACATTCCATTGGACTTGTTCTGTACTGTACAAAACCTCTTTAATATTACAGAACAAGTCTAGTTGAATGTGACTAACTACTACTAGATATGATGCAATAGACCAGTAGGGGTCAACTTTCTTGATATAGTGGGCCTCAAGTGCTCCCCTGACATAACCAAAGGGCCACACATACTACTTAGTTACTGTAATGAATCCAAAAGCAGTCAGAGGTGGCAGACATACAACTGAATATGATCAGAGACTATGGAACTATGGACTACAAGAGATGGTCAAAGACTACAAATTTGCTGGAGAACGGGGACATGCTTCAGAAAACTGGAGTCACATTACATGAGACTCTGCTATCACACAGCAATAAAGAAACACAGACTACTGTCTGCAACTCTCTCGAAGGCTGCACAGAAAGTGTCAAAGGACAAAAGATGTTTTTTGTACAAAGCCTGGATTTGGCATTTAGCCAAGATGCACATTCCAGGGTCCACAGCCAGTGCTGTATACTGTTCCTTCCAAAAGGCCTCCATTTCCAAAGGAGTTTTGGCTTCGAAAGAGAATAGGCTTGGTGCACATGGACATATGGGGAGAGATTAACTAAAAGAGGTGCACACAGAATCTAGAACAGCTGCGCATAGTAACCAATCAGCTATTAACTTCAGTTTTAATTAAAATTTGCCAATAAAACCTTGAAGCTGATTGGTTACTATGCACAGCTACACCAGATTCTGTGTACACCAGCTTTAGTAAATTTCCCCTATGCTGTCCTAAAAATGTTATTTTGGCATTGAAGCTTGAGTAGCTCAGGGGCGTGGTGTAAAGTCCATGCAAACTCTAGCAACTCTGGCGGTATGATTATGTCAGATTTTTTAATCTCAAAGCAGTACATTGTTTTGCATAGAGATTTGGCATTTCATATTGTAGGCCTGTAATTCTTAGTAGTAACCCACCTAAATCTGTCCAAATAAGAGTCTAATAGACTTCCCGGGTATGATAAAGTTTGAAACACGAAATTAGAAATTATAATGTAATAAAAATAATAATATAATAATATAATGAATTTCCCCACGAATAACTATTGCACAATTCTACAAGTGTTCTAATTTATTATCGCTATTTTTTAGCTGTCTAAAACCGCTTTTGATGTAAAGGGAAACTTTTTGGTTGCTATGGACAATCTCAAGTTTCCAAGCAGAAAGAACAGTATATATATATAATATAAAACTGCATGCATGGCACTGGACAAAGCATTAGGGACAAAAGGGAGGTGAAATGATTTGATACAGTAATGTAATCTGTAAGATTACAGTGTACTGTATGTGTTACGGTTTTTGTACTTTTTGAATTTGCCGCCGGTCTCCACCCCCATGTGTTGAGACGCTCACAGGGAACAGAGCCCGATACAGAGAGCATCAGGCAGATGATCCGACGGGGGACACAGCAGCGGGACATCGCAGGATCCTGGTGACAAGGTAAGAACGCTGTACCAGGATTCTGTAATGCAATCCCGAGTGTGGCTCGGGGTTACCGCTAATGGTAATGAAATTCAACCCCATGCCACACTTGGGAACACCGCCAGGAGGGTTAATACCTTTTTGCTAGTTTTTAAAGCGGAGTTCAGCCCGGGTAAAAAAAAAAATTAAAAGTCAGTAGCTACAAATACTGCAGCTGCTGACTTTTAATTTATGGACACTTACCTTTCCTGGGAGCCCGTGATGTCAGCACCCAAAGCCAACCCATCCCTCGGCTCTGGTGCAGACAACGGCATACTTACTAAGGGAAACAGGCAGAGAAGCCTTACGGCTTCACAGCCTGTTTCACACTGTGCATGTGTGAGTTTCTGAATGGTCCCTGCTGTCTTCTGGGACCTGTGTGTCTCCCAGAAGGCAGCAGGGCGGAGGAGGGCTGGACATTGCGTAGTTTGCCCCCCCCCCCCTCCCCGAAAGTTGCCAAATGTGGCACAGGAGGGGGGTAGGAATCCGATCCGTGGATGTTCCATTTCTGGGTGGAACTCCGCTTTAAATATATGTAAACCTTAGCAATTAACTTTTCTTTTTGCACCCATTTGGTCTGTTGGATATACCATTAAAAGTGTTTTGATATATATGTTTGATAAGTATACAGAAAAACTTGTTGATCCTGGCATAAATCTTGTGAGTGGATGACTTTCTGTGCTGCATTCTGGTCAGTCGGCATGGTTTACAGCCATCTCTGTGAACTAAAAAACTCTTTACCTCTTGTTATAGAGAAGAGAACGTTTTCTGTAGTCCTGTCCTAGGGTCACCCTTGGTCACCATACACACAAATGCACCTACAGACACACCTTGGTAATGATATAGATATAGATTTCCAGGAAATAATCTTGACATCATACCGTGCCTTGAAAAAAGTATTCATTCCCCATTGACATTTTCCACATTTTGTCATGTTACAACCAAAAACGTAAATGTATTTCATTGGGATTTTATATGATAGACTAACACAATGTGGCACATAATTGTGAAGTGGAAGAAAAAGGATGAATGGCTTTCAAAAGTTTTTACCAATAAAGATCTAAAAAGTGTGGCGTGCATTTGTATTTAGCCCCCTTTAGGCTGGGTTCACACCACAGCGATGCGGGAACGCCGCGAATCCGCAGCGTTTTCCCGCATCGCACGACTCCCGCCGGCAGTTCACACTGCCCTATGCGAACAGCTGGGAGTGTCAATGAAATGTTAATGACACCCCCAGATCCGTCCGCATATCGCAGTGCGATCGGCAGACTCGCACAGGAATCGGATCGCATGGTGTGAACACCCATGCGATCCGATTCTGTTGCGGACCAAAAAAAGGGTCCCGTGCGAGTTTGCTGCGGGAGCGATGCGAATTCAGCCATACTATCTGTATGGCTGAACTCGCATCGCTACGGAGATCGGATGTGATTTGCACTGCAGTGCGGTGCGAATCACATCCGGATCTCCCCCCGCAGCAGTGTGAACCCGGCCTTAAAGCGGGAGTCCGCCGGGACTCCGCGTTTTTTTTTTTTTTTTTAAAAGCCAGCAGCTACAAATACTGCAGCTGCTGACTTTTAAAATAGTGACACTTACCTGTCCAGCGCGCCCGCGATGTCGGCACCCGAAGCCGATTGCTAGGTCGTCTGTCGGGTCCTGCCGCCGCCATCTTGGGTATGGGAATCAGGAAATGGAGCCTTTCGGCTTAATTTCCCGGTTCCCTACTGCGCATGCGCGAATTGCGCTGCGCAATAAGGACGCTCCCCGCTGCCTCTGGGAGCTGTGTGTTTCCCAGCAGGCAGCGGGGCACTTGCGGGAAGGGGCGGGCACTTGCGGAAAGGGGCGTAAGTTACGCCCCTTTCCGCAGAGAGCTGTCCCGGAAGTGGGTGCAGTTACCTGGATTATCCAGGTAACTGCACCCCCCTCCCCCCTGAAAGGTGCCGATTGTGGCACCGGAGGGGGGGAGGGTTCCGATGAGCGGAAGGTCCACTTTAGGGTGGACCTCCGCTTTAATCTGATACCCCTAAATAAAATCTAGTGGAACCATCTTCTGCCTTCAGAAGTGACCTAATTAGTAAACAGAGTGCACCTGTAATTTAATCTCAGTATGAATACAGCTGTTGTGTGAAGCCCTCAGAAGTTTGTTAGAGAACCATGGTGAACAAACAGCATCATGAAGGCCAAGGAACACACCAGACAGGTCAGGGAGTTAATGGTGGAGACGTTTAAAGCAGGGCTAGGTTATAAAAAAATATCCCAAGCTTTGAACATCTCACAGAGCACTGTTCAATCCATCATTCAAAAATGGAAGAGTATGGCACAACTGAAAATCCACCAAAACATGGCCGTCTACCTAAACTGACAGGCCGGGCAAGGAGAGCATTAATCGGAGATGCAGCTAAGAGGCCCATGGAAACTCTGGAGGAGCTGCAGAGATCCACAGCTCAGGTAGGAGAATCTATTAGTCGTGCACTCCCCAAATCTGTCCTTTATTGAAGAGTGTCAAAAAGAAAGCCATTGTTGTAGGAAAGCCATAAGAAGTACTGTTTGCAGTTTGTGAGAAGCTATGTGGAGGACACAGCAAACATGTGGAGGAAGGTGCTCTGGTCAGATTAAACCAAAATTGAATTGTTTGGCCTAAAAGTAAAACGCTAAATGTGGTGGAAAACTAACACTGCACATCACCCTGAACACCCCATCCCCACCGTGAAACATGGTGGTGGCAACATCATGTTGTGGGGATGCTTTTCTTCAGAAGTTGATGGGAAGTTGGATGGAGCCAAATATAGGGCAATCTTAGCCCTTGTACACACGGTCGGAGAATCCGTCGGAATGTGTCCTATCGGACCGTGTTGTTGGATAATCCGACTGTGTGTGGTATGCATCGGACTGATTCCATCTGACCCAATTTTCCAACTTGTTGGAAATATTTCCCGACCAACTGGGCCGATCGGACATACTCCGATCATGTGTAGAGAATTTTGATCAGACCAAGTGCCACGCATGCTCAGATCAAATTCCTACATCAAAGCTATTGGCTACTAGCCTGAATGTAGTCCCATCGTAATGAAATTACGTCATCACGTTCTGAAAGATCGGATTTTTCGCCAACTTTGTCCGACCGTGTGTATGCAACAGTTTCGGACAAGATCAGACGGGCAAAATCCGACGGATTTGGTTGTCGAAATCTCTGACCGTGTGTACAGGGGCTTAGAAAACAAACTGTTAGAGTCTGCAAAAGACTTGAGACTGGGGTGGAGGTTCACCTTCAAGCAGGGCAATGATCCTAAACTTACCAGAGCTACAATGGAATGGTTTATAAAGCATATCCATGTGTTAGAATGGCCCAGTCAAAGTCCAGACCTAAATCCAATTGATAATCTATGACAAGACTTGAAAATTGCTTTTCAGAGATACTCTCCATCCAATCTGAGAGAGTTTGAGCTATTTTGCATAGAAGAATGGGCAAAAATTTCACTCTCTAGATCTGCAAAGCTGGTAGAGACATCCCCAAAAAGACTTGCACCTGTAATTGCAGCATATGGTTCTGGAAAGCGCCTTGATGCGATTCAGTTCGCTTTGAGCGCTATACAAATGATTCATTCATTCATTCGTAAACTCATGGGGGCTGAATACAAATGCACGCCACACTTTTCAGATATTTGTAAAAAAAAAATGAAAACCATTTATCATTTTCCTTCCACTTCACAATTATGTGCCACTTTGTGTTGCTTTATCACGTAAAATCCCAATAAAATACATTTATGTTTTTGGTTGTAACATGACAAAATGTGGACAATTTCAAGGGGTATAAGTTCTTTTTTCAAAGCACTGTACATCAGAAGACTAAGTTCTGAGGTTTCACGTTGACTCTTTCTGATTGCTGGATACATCTAAAACTAAAATCTATAAAGACTCTCAGATGAATAAAACACGTCAATTACAAAATGTGGAGGGCTTCACGGAGTATAGCCCGATATGGCATAATCGGTATTATGGGGAGCTGCTTGGTCTGACTTGTGCTGAACGTTGGAGGCGATGCGGAGTGACTCTCATGACTCATATTTGTTCTGGGGGTAAACTGCTCTCTTTTGCAGAACTGAGGGAAAGATATGGCGTCCCCCGGGGTATGTACTTCTATTATTTGCAACTGAGCCATGCCGTTAAGGCTCAGGCTGGAAATAATCCCTGGATACAATCTCCCACCCCAATTTTTCATTATGTGACAGAAGTTACCAGTTTCAAAGGTTTTATATCCAGTTCCTACAGTATGTTACTAAATGCATCTATGCCAGGTTTCCCCGCAAGGGTAATTGCCTCATGGGAAAGGGATGTGGGAGCATTTGAGGAGGACCAATGGGCGGAGGCCTTACAGGCAATACAGGGTTGCTCACTGAATACGGCACAGCGACTATCGCAACTGTACATTGTCATGAGGGTGCACCGCACACCGGTTAGACTGTATAAGATGGGGATTGGGGAGGGGGACCTATGTACCAGGTGCGCCAGGGATAGGGGAGACCTCATACACTTGCTCTGGCGCTGTCCCAAATTGCATATATATTAGTCAGGGGTCATTGATACTCTCAATGGGGCCTTCCGGGTACGGATTCCACAGGATCCAAAGGTGTGCCTTTTGGGTGTGGTGGATGATCTCCCGTTGGAGGTGCCTGTTAAGGAGGCCATAGGGAGAGCTCTTTTTCAAGCACGTAAACGTATCCTTCAACACTGGAGAGCGAGTGACCCCCCGAGGTTGAAGGAATGGATAACTCAGATGGGGAACATGTTAAGCATGGAAAAGTATATTTACCAACACAGGGGCCGGGCGGGACGATTTGAACGACTGTGGGGTCCCTGGCTTGATACCCCCGGGCTGTCACCCTTGGAGCTGGTTATGGGTAGGTTGTTTATTTAGGGAGTATAAGGGAAGTTATAATGGGGAATGTGGTGTTTTAGAGGGCAGGCAAGGGGGCACTGGGGCTGCGGCCCGAATGGACCGTCCTGATTTGTACATGTGGTGTGATGTTAGAATAGGGAGATGACTTATATCGATTGTGGTGTATGACATTGCTAAGTGAAATGTGCCTTTATATGTATGCTGCTTGAATATGTATATTGTGCTGATTCCGTGATGACCTTTGTGTATCTTTGTACCAATAAAATCCGTTTTGAGTTTAAAAAAAAAGACTCTCAGATGACTCTTTTCTTCAGTAAAGTGTCATACTGTAAATGTACATCAGCATCATGTGGCAAGGGAGGAAAAGTGTATAGGGCTTTGCAGCCTCCTAGAACTACACCCACAGATGGTCAGCTAGTTACATTACCATCACTGTGGTCACAGTCTCTGCGTCAATTTCTTGCAGAAAATATATGGCTCCAGTGTCTAATATGAAAGTGTCTGACTTCATACTCAAATGATCATTAAAATCTAACACTGAATGTTCTGCTTTACTAATGAGCATCAAATATGTGCTTCTATATAAAAATGACTCCAATACAATTTATCAGTTTAAGTTCAACTTTTTCCCAGCAACCTGAGAGCTGCATTCTTCACTAATACGTCACCTCCTATAAGTGTTCTGGGAACATACAGATATAGAAAGCTCTATGCTCTGCAACTATAATTTATAAACCATAGCCATGGCTACATTACTGGAAATCCCCATCAGCCTTCAGATAAAATATCTGGAATTCTTTGATTTCAATGAATCCCTTCTAGTGAAAAATTCTATAAAAAGAGCAATGCCTCTGCAATGCAACTGCTACAATGTTGTATCAAAAGTGGACACACCTATAGATCTTGTGTGTATTTTGGAGGAACAGTCACAACTGTTGGACCCTAAAATGGATATCATAAGAAAAACATGGTCACATCTGCTAAGGCGTTGGTCTGACTCGGCTTAAT
The DNA here is from genome assembly GCF_037356315.1 of Lithobates pipiens. Lineage (NCBI taxonomy): Eukaryota > Metazoa > Chordata > Amphibia > Anura > Ranidae > Lithobates > Lithobates pipiens. The sequence goes on from NW_027507748.1 coordinate 610,529,182, forward strand.
TGTCCCAATTTATTTTTCTGATAACATTTTAACAGGAATGTGATTCAAGTCATGCATGAATGTGCTTATACACCATATAGATTATTATTACTATTTTGCAGAAAGTAAATATAAAACTTTAAATAAAGCTCACAAACAAGCAAGCTACCTTGATCTTTTGGTGTATACTGTACTTTTTAGGTGCAGATAAGGCAAAGAATTATGTAGCAATTTATATATCTATCTATATATCTATCTATATATATATATATATATATATATATATATATATATATATATATATATATATATATATATATATCTATCTATCTATCTATATATATATATCTCTATCTATCTATATATATATATATCTCTATCTATCTATATATATATATATATCTATCTATCTATATCTATATCTATCTATCTATCTATCTATCTATCTATATATATATATATATATATATATATATATATATATATATATATCCCTTTTGGTTGCCTTAGAGGCAAGTCTGTGTGGGGGTTGCTTTGCTGGATCAGTTGAATCTCGGGAGACCAAAACACACATCCTCTGTTGGACCCTTTTTTGATGTCTGACCAGACATCCAATGGAATGTTCCTTGCTTTGGGGTGAGATGTGCATAATTTGTCTTGCCTAATGATGATTGTCTGCATGGTTTACTTGGTGAGAGTATACTTATCTGTCCCTCTCTCTCTTTGATGCGGTTTATAGGTGCATCAACTCGGATTGATGTTGCTACCTAGATGTGAACGTCTAGCTTGGTTTTCTTTTTACTAGAGTTTTAATTTATGTGTTACTGTCACCCCTCTATACAGGTTAGTGCAGTAGCATTCATGCTGTCTGACCATTTCATGTGATGTTGTCAACATGGCTAGATGGCTAGCGCAATGGGAACCCTGGTCTATTACTTATGTGTGCTTTACCTGTTCCCATTCAGAGTGTCCATTACTATAACCCACACCATACATGGTGACATATGCCGCGTACACACGGGCGGATTGTATGGCGTACTTAGTCCGTCAAAACACATTTCAGTGGACAATCCGCTCGTGTGTGGGCTTCAGCAGACTTTTTCAGCGTGCAGTCCGGAGTACTAAGTATTTCGGTTTTTTCGAAATTCTGTCCGTCGTACTTTGGTTTCAGCGGACAATACGGTCGTCAGTAGGCTAGTTCGACGGACTAAGAATGGCGCATGCCCAGAAAGGATTTACACGGCGGAAGGGTGCTTTGCTGTGTCTTGGACTTCCTATTTCTAGTCCCGTCGTACGTGCTGTACATGTCATCGCGCAAGCTTTCGACGGACTGTTTGTGTATCCGTGTGTGGTCAAGTCCGTTCAGTGGAAAGTATGACGGGCTAAGTACGCCATACAATCCGCTCGTGTGTACGCGGCATAAGTTTCACATATGCTCCATATCAACGAGATGGGGTATCTTTTCCCTTGTTTGGTCTCTCTTTAGCCTGAACACATCCAATGTTAAAGGACATTTTTGTTGTTTTACCTGAACAATTAGGTTTACCATTTAAAAGCCCATCTTCTACAATACTTCGTTTTCCAAAAACAAATAGTATTATACTATTTCTTGTGCAGATTAAATGTTATTTATCTAAAATGAGAAAAAAATACTGCATTTGACCACTATCTTGCATTAAGTATCATACAAGTCTACACTTAGTGCCATCTAGAGGCCAAATGAGGCATTACATTTTTAATCAATGAAAAACATTCAATCAGCACAGAGAGAGCCTAATAATTATTTTTTCCCCATCCACATAGAACAAATGAACATGCACTTTCGCTGAGGGAACTGCTATGCAATTTTATTTTTACAAATACTCCCCATAAAAATGTCTTGCAGCACTGCTACTCTGGCCTTAAGCCGGGTACACACTATTAGTTTTTTTGGGCTGAACTAACCATGCGGGCTTAGTTCAGATATCTCCCCTGCTGAGCTGTTGTGTTCTGAGAGGGGGAGCCCCCCTTTTGCCAGAACACTCCGATCAGCGCTCTCTACCATTGGCTAAGAGCACTGATCGGGAGTCAGACGTTTACTAATTTTCCAGCATGCCCGCCTGACAGAAACCGGCCAAATACTGTCAGAAAGACCAACATACATATGGGCCGAAGCCTTTTGTCGGTGTCCTCCAGACACTCTCCTCATGAACTCTCTGCATACAACTTGCAGCCCCTTTGTACTTTGGCTCCCACCTAGGCGGAACTCCTGGGCAGAGACCTTCTCTGTCTGCCAGAGAGAAGCTTTGAACTATTGTCAGGTCCTAAATTAGAAGGGCTGTGAACACCTGCCCACTCAGCCCACTGGTTTCTGGTAAAAGCTGGATGTCTCCAAGCTCCGAACCCTGATTGAGAAATTACAAACCACCTTTCTCTGCTCAGAACTGGCATTCTGGAGATGTTTAAACTGTATTCTTGAGAACTCTGTGTTGTTTTCTCCTATATATATATGTGACAACACTGAAGAAATGACACTTTGCTACAATGTAAAGTAGTGAGTGTACAGCTTGTATAACAGTGTAAATTTTCTGTCCCCTCAAAATAACTCAACACTTAGCTATTATTGTCACAGCCAAATTTAACACACCTGCTCCCCATTCACACCTGAGATCTTGTAACACTAATGAGTCACATGACACCGGGGAGGGAAAATGGCTAATTGGGCCCAATTTGGACATTTTCACTTAGGGGTGTACTCACTTTTGTTGCCAGCAGTTTAGACATTAATGGCTGTGTGTTGAGTTATTTTGAGGGGGTAGCAAATTTACACAGTTATACAAGCTGTACACTCACTACATTACATTGTAGAAAAGTGTCATTTCTTCAGTGTTGTCACATGAAAAGATAGAATAAAATATTTACAAAAATTTGAGAGGTGTACTCACTTTTGTGAGATACTGTGTGTGTGTGTATGTGTATATATAATATATATACACAGACACACACTCTAAAATCTTTTATTAAACAAGTAAACATTTAATACAGGATGGTTTAAGATTAAGATTTAAGTTTAAGAGGAAGGTTTAATATTACAAAGCACTTAGAATAATTCAAAGTTTTCAAATAATAAAGTCCAGCACTAGCTTTGCAGTTGTTGACTGTTCCTGGAGATAAATAAAATCCAGAAAGACTCCTTTTCTACAGTAAATACTAAATATGAAATATTCATATACTGTATTTCAAAAAAAATAATGTATTTGTAGTCCTGGATATGATACATAAATAAAATATATGTCTATAAATCTCTGGTAAGTACTTTGGTATCTAAAGTTGTTAATGTCAATTTTTCGAGAAAACCTGTGCAAAAGTGACAAAAGTGGTTTCCATATGTATTAGCCATAAACAGCGGCACAACATTTATAATTGGTACCCAAAGGCTTTGCAATAAAATAAACATTGCTTCCAGCACATTATTTAAAAAAAAAACGTTTGTGTAAACGTGACTTAAAGGGAAACTTCCAATGCATCTGGCTGCACAATTACGGGGATATTAAAAAGAAAAAGAAGTAAAGCTTTCAAACCAATTTCACACAGTCTCCTAACTTCTCAGGTGTGAAGTATTTGTTTTCCGAGTGTTGTAACACTAACCACACAATGTTACACGTAGCACAGGCCAACATCTGAGCCTCAGCAAGCCACTTGCAACTACTTTATCAAAACCAGCCTGAAACAAATTGACTGGGCTGTGGAATAATTACAGCAGAGCCTCTGGAAGTGGAAATGTCATCTTGTAGATTGTGTTATTTTAGAATTCATCTGGAACAAATTTTGTGAGCACTGTCTTGGCACACCTGGAGTTAAGCCCGACCTTTCTTGGCAAATCAGTGTACAGCACGGCGTTTATCAATAGGGAATGATGGTCAAACCAGATACACACACAATGGAAGCTAAGTGTTACAAGGCAGTGAGGGCTATGTGTTACATTATTAGATTTGATAAACTGTGGTGATTTTGATCTGACTGAACCCTGGAACACAAAGATAAAATCAGCCTAAAGGAATGTTCCATAGAGCTCGTTCCCGACAAAGAGCTTCAACAGCAGTTTTATTTCAGAATGTAACGTGGACTTTGTCCTATAGGGCCATCTGAGTTCTAGCCACCTACCCGAGTCCTATAATGAATGCTCTTGTTGCTTATTTCATCTTTTTTTATACTTTTCTCTTTGTTGTATGTTTTTAGTTATATTAAAGCAGAACTAAAACTTTCTACCCTTTTTCAAACAAGGAAGCTGCCATCTTAGCCTCTGTTTGATCTGCAACTGCTATGGTGCTACACATGTGGTTACTTACGACTCCAACCATTTCATGGTTTGATTATTTGAGAGTTTGGTTGAGAGCACAAGTAAATGAGACAGTTAACATTCCTGGCATGCTGGAAATGTAACTGGTTTTTGAAACCATTAAATCGAAGGGAAAAGTTCCGCTTTCATTTCCTTCTTTTTGGAAGAACCACATTCTTACTGTTGTCATTTGTGATTTCTACACAGAAAAAAATGGCAGTTTGAATCACCCCAACTTGATTATGTTATCAATTTAAACTGAAAGCATGGTGTATGTAACATAGTGGGGGATATTTACTAAAGGCAAATCCACTTTGCACTACAAGTGCAAACTACAAGTGTAGAGTGCACTTGGAAGTGCAGTCACTGTAGATCCGAGGGGGGACATGCAAGGAAACAGAATTTTAGCTTGCACATGATTGGATAATAAAATCAGCAGAGCTTCCCCTCATTTCAGATCTACCCCTCAGATTTACAGCGACTGCACATCCAAGTGCACTTTCAGTTTGCACATTTCAATTGCACTTTGCATTTGTAGTTTGCACTTGTAGTGCAAAGTGGATTTGCCTTTCGTAAATAACCCCCAGTGCATGCCGTTCAAGGGCTTGCATGACAGAATATAACTTGAATTTATGTGGACCTTGCATGAAAAGATGGGGTCCCTTTAATTTGCCCCCCCCCCCTTTCCCATTATGAAACACTAAGGAGTTGATTCACTAAACACAATTAGACCGTGCACTTTGCAAAGTGCAGTTGCACTCTGCAAGAGCAGTTGCGCCAGAGCTTAGTGAATGAGCAAAAGCTCTTCTGATGCCCATTATCCAATCATGTACAAGCAAAAATGCTGTTTTTTTTTTCATTTTCCTTGCACGTGATTGGGTACTTTTTGCAAAGTGAAGCGTTACCTCATTTACTAAGCTCTGGAGCAACTGCAAAGTGCACATTCTATTTGCCTTTAGTAAATCAACCCCTAAGGCTGGCCAAACATTATACAATTTTCTTGTACAATTTTCCTTTAGACTTACCAAAACCATATAATAGGAGGTCAAACACTTTCAATTTGTATACAATCAGGCGGGACCTTGCACTACATAGTTGAAGGTAAATCTCAAGGAAATTGAACAAGAAAATTGTATAATGTATGGCCATCTTAAGTGAAATGAAGAAGAAACATTAAAAGTGAAAAACTATAATTTTGACGTTTTTATTTTGTCTATAGGCAAGGGTGTGTCACTGGGCCTTCTCATAGGAGCCTGGAAATGCTGTGAGAAGACATTTGTGAGAAGACATTCTATCCACAACTGTGCTGGGGTGTAAGGGAAGTATTTTCATTATTCTTGTAATGCTATATTTCTTTTTTGTACTTAAAGAGGTTGTTAAGCCACAAGTTGAAATGACTTTCATCCTCTCTGTTTCAGGCATATATAAAGCACTGTGTGCCAATTTTTTAAAGATTATAATCCTAAATACCTTTTTACACAGCTCCGCTGTGCGGTCACATGATCCCCCTCCGCTCTCCTTCCCCGATCTCATTAGAGCAGTGGGAGGGGCTGAGATTCCCCTCTGACTTCAGCCAGCCAGCAGAGGAAGACCACATGACCACACAGCAGAACTTCGCAAGAAGGTATTTAGGAATACAATTTTTAATTGTGTTTTTTTTCCTCTCTTATGTAAATTTCTATGACAAAAAATTAAATAAAAATATATTTAAAAAAAATAAACACACAGTGCTTTATATGTTCCTAAATATGAGGGGATGCCAGGGATTTTAATAGATTATTATACAGGGATAGTAGCGAGAGGGGCAGGGAGGAGATCGGATCTTACACTGAGATGACAGACAGACAGGGAGTGAGGGGGAGAGGGAGAGACTCAAAGCAGAGAGTGGGATAACGGAGGCACATAAAATGAACATGGTATCATGGATCAGCAGCCATGATTACCGTGGTCAGCACACACAGGGGGACACAGAAACAGGCAGGATCAACCAGGTATTTTACATCATACAATGGGACAAATTATAAGGCACAAGCACTATGACATAGGTTATGTTTTAAAGGAACAGGAGCATTTTACAATCACTTTAAAGTATAACTAAAGGCAAAACTAGCTTTGGAGAGAGTAGAGAGGGATTAGAACACCTATTAGGTTTCTACTTCACCCCCGTTAGGGAGATTCAGCCTCTCTATTTGTCCTGTTTACCATTATCATTGAAAGTGAAAGTAAAAGAAAATCCCAATTTTAGGTTGTCCTCGGAAAAGTAATAGAGGGGTAATCATCCAATGGGGACCCTAGTTCTGATGTGACCTGGGGGACCCCAAGGTATTCACCTAATTTCCAGAGATTTCCTCTCACTTCCTGTTTCGGGTATGGGAAAGGAATTGAAAACACATCTCTCCACTGGAAAACAGATGGCGGAACAAAAAATGAGAGGTGTTATAACCTTCCCTTAATCTAAAATGAAAAAAAAGTTTTGCCTATATTTCCATTTAATGTTATTTATTGTGGGGGTGGAAGGCTACAAAAAAGTAAAATTTACATTTTCAGGCATACGAATTTGAATTGCAGGAAGCTAGTATATCATCCCACATCCCCAAACCTTTTCCCTGGGCTGTTATGAAGAGCCAGAAATACAATAAAAATCAGCAGCTGCAGCAACGGGGATGGACTAAGGACACACATTTTCAAAATAAGAGCAAATATTTTAACAATACTAATATAGCATTTTTTGTTAAGATTTATTGCTCATGCACACAGGGCATTAGAATAAAAGAGCTATAAAGCCACTACCAATGCCAGGAAAAATCGCGCTTTTAGTCGATTTTTGTATTGACGTTAATGTGCGTTTAGCGGCGCTAGCTTTTAGCGGCGTTTGCCTCTATTCAAAATCAATGGTTCCCTATGAGAGCCCATTTATTTGAATAGAGGTTGCACCAGAAGTGGGATCATGATGATCCGACTTGCATTGCGACTTGTGCGCTGAAGATCTTGAAGAGAAAAAATAAATGGCGTGGGGTACCCCAAAATCCATACCAGACCCATATCCGAGCATGCAGCCCAGCTGGTCAGGAAAGGGGGGACGAGCGACCGCCCCTCCTGGACCAATGGATCATACGAGGCCACATGCCCTCAACATGGGAGGGGGTGAGTACTTTGGGGCAAGGGAGGCCTGCGCTCCCCACCCCAAAGCACCGTGTCCCCATGTTTATGGGGACAAGAGCCTCTTCCTGACATCCCTGGACATTGGTTGTTGGGGTCTGTGGGTGCGGTCTTATCGGAATCTGGCCCCCAACCCCAGAGCATCCTCATCATGATCCGACTTCTGGTGTGACTTCTATACAAATCAATGGGCTCTCATAGGGAACCATTGATTTTGACATGTAAAAAAACAAAAAACTATTGATGTGGCTTAACAGTGTTAAGCCGCATTTGGCAGCGTTTAGCAGCATCAGACGCTTTTACAGCTGAACAGTCTCTGCTACTGAACGCACAGGCTTTGTTTTTTTCTACTGCCCCTAAATGCTTATGCCTCCAAACGCCTCTGACAGTTTATGAGGGCATGGATACATAGGCTAACATGGAGGGACGCTTAGAAGCAGTTAAAAAAAAATGTCAGACGCCCCTAACAGCAGCTGTAAAAACGTCCTGTGTGCATGAGCCCTGAATGCACTTTATTAACACACACATTCATTTTAGAACATCAGTATTGTAATAGCAATACAAACAATATAAATTTTTGACAATCCATTGTAAGCTTACTTTAAAAAATCTCCTTTAATTTTGTGAGTGCTGCCTGTCTGCTGGTCATGGGTGTCCGCAGAACTTTTTTCAGGGAGGGGCATCAATTTAAGGTCACCCATGCTCTGACCCTTTTCGACAACGTCATTATCACATTATCACGGTCAAAGACTGCAGACGTAGTAAAGGTGATGGTCAGAGACTGCGGACATGGCCCAAGAGACTGTCAGAGACTGCGGACATGGCCCAAGAGACTGTCAGAGATGGCATACATGGCCCAAGAGACTGTCAGAGATGGCATACAGGGCCCAGGAGACTGTCAGAGATGGCATACATGGCCCAAGAGACTGTCAGTGACTGCATATATGGCTCAGGAGACTGTAAGAGACTGCGGACATGGCACAAGAGATGAGCAGAGACTGCATACATAGCCCAAGAGACTGTCAAACTGCATACATGGCTCAAAAGACTGCTGACATGGCACAAGAGACTGTCAAACTGTATACATGTGGGGGTGACAGAGAGAGAGGAGGGGGGTGAGAGAGAGAGAGAGGGGGGTGACAGAGAGACAGGGGGTGACAGGGGGGGTGAAAAAGACAGGGGTGAGAGAGAGAGAGAGAGAGGGTAATAGAGAGGGGTGATGGGGGTCTGATCCCTGATTCCAGGGGGGGCACTTGCCCCCCCCCCCCTTGCCCCTACCTGCGGACGCCCATGCTGCTGGCCATCTCTTTCCACAACTTTGTGGATTCCCTTCATGTGTTGCAGCTTCTCCTTTGCTGTTTACTTTTGATTTCTAATCAACCAACCACATGGCAGCAACTCAATGCATTTAGGTATCTAGACATGGCGAAGACAACTTGCTAAAGTTCAAACCAACCACCAGAATAAGGAAGAAAGGGGATTTACAGTAAGTGACTTTGAACGTGGTATGGTTGTTGGTGCCAGATGGGCTGGTCTGAGTATTTAAAAAACTGCTGATCTACTGGGATTTTCACACACAACCATCTCTAGGGTTTACAGAGAATGGTCCGGAAAAGAAAAGAAAATCCAGTAAGCGGCAGTTGTGTGTACAAAAATGCCTTGTTGATGTCAGAGGTCAGAGGAGAATAAGCAGACTGGTTCAAGATAATAGAAAGGCAACAGTAACTAAAAATAACCACTCGTTACAACCAAGGTATGCAGAATACCATCTCTGAGCACACAACACATCAAACCTTGAAGCAAATGGGCTACAGCAGCAGAAGACCACACCAGGTGCCACTCCTGTCAGCTAAGAACAGGAAACTGAGACTACAATTCACACAGCCTCACCAAAACTGGACAACAGAAGATTGGAAAAACGCTGCCTGGTCTAATGAGTCTTGATTTCAGATGCGACATTCAGATGGTAGGGTCAGAATTTGGCGTAAACATGAAAGCATGGATCCACCCTGCCTTGTATCAACGGTTCAGGCTGGTGGTGTAATAATGTGGGGGATATTTTCTTGGCACACTTTGGGCCCCTTAGAACCATGTGAGCATCGTTTAAACACCACAGCCTACCTGAGTATTGTTGCTGAGCATGTCCTTCCCTTTATGACTACAGTGCACCTATCTTCTGATGGTTACTTCCTATGAGATCACTGTACTCCAATGGCCTCCACAGTCACAAGGTCAGTCAGACAGGCTCTGTCAAATGTGTGCCTACACACAGGGCATCCTGAATACATGTCATAGAATTAGTCGCCTGCCAGCATTCTAATCTCTAATGTAAACACAGAGAAGGTGCACAGGAGGAAGGGAGAGAACAGTTCTGAGACCCAATGAATGAATCACTCCACAGTAGCTGTAACCACAGAGGTTAGTGAAAGATTATTATTCTAAAGCTTATTTAGTGCTTATTAAGCTTCATTTCTCCCAAAAGAAAAATGTAAGTCAGCAACTACAAATACTATAGTTCGGACTTTTATTAAATAGTTTTTTACCCCAACACTTCATATTTCTGATATGTGGCCGCTGTACCATGTATTTTCAAGAGAAATGCCCCTGTTCTCTTTGTATTGCTTCCTTTATGTGAAATCCTTGGTGTCCCTGCCAGTCCCTCTCCATTCCTATTAAAAAACTGATGTCACTAAGCAGGAGAGCACACTGTAATCAGTTCTCTAGCTATGCTGGAAACCAAGCCTGCTCTCCTCCAATGATCAGACTTGTCCTGACCCCCCCGCTGCACAGCCATTTACTGGCAAGATCAGTGTGCTTCTGCCTTTCGTCCCCCCAGCTCTAATGCAGCTGAGAACAGAGGGAATTTGAACACTTATGCCGCGTACACACGGTCGGAAATTTCGGCCAGCAAAAGACCAATGAGAGCTTTTCATCGGAAAATGCGACCGTGTGTATGCTCCATCGGAATTTTGCTGGCCGAATTTCTGCCAGCAAAAAATGGAGAGCAGGTTCTCAATTTTTCCAACGTGTGTATGCAATTCCGACGCGCAAAAACTCACGCGTGCTCCGATTCAACTACGAGATGGAAGCTATTGGCTACTGGCTATTGAACCTTTTCCTTTTCTAGTGCCATCGTACGTGTTGTGATCCTCTATGATACTATGCAAAGGGTTTGCTCTAAGAAGAAAACAAATGAAGATTGTCAATCCTGCCATTTGTAATAACTGATGTGGGGACAATATCCATAACCCGGAAGTAGAGGTACACCACCTGGATAGCCTGAGATCCCTATTTTCTGCTGTTTGCCTTACAGCAGTAAGGTAAGGGGCCATTTCACTTGATGTGTGTGGAACACTGAAGAGGCACAGGAGTGTGTACACACTGGTTTATTTGGCACCCTCTACCCGGAGAAGCACTGTACGAAGCACGTGGCACTTTATATGCTGTTTAAGAGACTGTTGTTTTCCTTTTCTTTAGTTTATATATTTTAATTGCACTGTGTGATTCACGTTTATGTTATTATCAATACAGTTTGCAGCGTTTTTGTGAGGAATAAGTTTGTGTGCATGACATATTCCCACTGGTGTATGCGATTTTTGGAGACACTGGACACTCTGTTATTGTGAAAATGTTTTATATTTTAAGTATAATTTGCAGCACTTGACACTTTATTTATGGACTACTCCTGATCACGATAGATGAGTTCACATTACTGTGCAGTCATATGTAACTGTGTATGTAATTATTAGGCACTTTAGATTTAATGTGATTTCTATCAAGCACTTGGACACTTTTACATTGTATGTTTAGTTTATATTTCAGCATCTGACACTTTATTTACGGACTACGGTCTGGCACGATAGTTGGATTTATAGTATTGGTATATGCAACTTTATATGCAATTTTGTATGCAGTTGAGATTCCTTTATGTATTTTAAGGGAGCGCAACATCACTTATTTGATTTTTGTCACACATTTTTCAGTGGTAGGGTTTTTACCTCTGTCGGTGTTCCGCTGTATTTAGTGAGATTTGTATATGATAGCGCGGGGATATCCCAATTTTTCAGTGGTATATCCCACATTTGGGATATCCCACATTTTTCAGTGGTAGGGTTTTTACCTCTGTCGGTGTTCCGCTGTATTTAGTGAGATTTGTATATGATAGCGCGGGGATATCCCAATTTTATCTACATCACAGCATTCTTGGCGGTCGGAATTTGGTGTGACCGTGTGTATGCAAGACAGCTTGAGCGAAATCCCATCGGAATTCCATCAGGAAAACCATCAGAGCTTTTTCCGACCAAAATTCCGATCATGTGTACGCGGCATACGAAAAAGGGAAAAAAGGTAGTTTTTAAAAAATGTAATACAAAAATGTTTTGCCTTTCATTTCTATTCATTTCTATTATAAACTGAATGTACCCCCCCCCCCCAAAAAAAGTAAGTGCCCAAAAGTTAAAGTGGAGGAGGGGAGGAGGAAGAGAAGAGGATCTTCCATTTTTGGGGGATGTTCACATTCCTTGTAAAAGGATTTGTTTTAAAAGAGTATAAAAATAAAAAATAAAAGTTAAAATAGTTTTAAACGCGCCCTGTCCTGCCGAGCTTGCGTGCAGAAGCGAACGCATACGTGAGTAGCACACGCATATGAAAACGGTGTTCAAACCACACATGTGAGGTATCACCAGGATCGGTAGAGCAAGAGCAATTATTCTAGCCCTAGACCTCCCCTGTAATGGAAAACATTCAACCGTTAGAATTTGTTTATTGTCGCCTATGGAAATTTTTAAGGATAAAGGTTTGTCGCTATTCCACGAGCGGGTACAATTTTGAAGCATGATATGTTGAGTATCAATTTACTCGGCGTAACATTATCTTTCACAATATAAAAAACAATTGTGCTAACTTTACTGTTCTCTTATTTTTTAATTTAAGTGCGCTTGTAAGACCGCTGCACAAATACGGTGTGGCAGAAAGTATTGCAACGACTGCCATTTTATTCTCTAGGGTGTTAGAAAAAAAAATTATAATGTTTGGGGGCTCTACGTAATTTTCTAGCAAAAAAACTTAACAAGAGGACTATCCATTGCCAACCATACAGCATCTTCAATTCCTTAAAGGGGCCCGTTCACACCATTTTCGTTGGGCTGAGCTGAGCAACTTGCCCCAGCACAAAGACAATGTTTTCTGTGAAGCAAGTTTGCACCAATGTGCACTGAAAAACAAAATGTTGTGACACTACTGAATTGCAATACTGCTGCAGTGAATACAACTGAATACAATGTCACTTTTGACAGCTCAATATATAGCATGTAAAAAGAAAAACGTAAACAGTACGATGCACCTAGATTGGTGCAACAGCACTTTTCCTCCCAGCACACACCAGCAGCACTGCGTTCAGTAAGGTTTACTGATGTGAAGGAGCCCTAAATGATTTTACTTGTTTCTGGGAATTGCTATTTAAGAGGAGTATTTAAATACATTAAATTTAGCTGTATAAAAAGTACTTCCTGAATTCGCTTCAGGAGCAAAGCCATCCCTGAAAGTTGTTTTGAAATTTTGGCAAGTGTACAAGAATTATTTATGTCTGCATCCTACCTTGAACTGATCCTATGTGTGAGCAATAAATACCCAGCGCGTTATCGTGGCTCACTGTAGCATTGATTGCCTGTTAGAGCCCGAAGATCTCCTTGAGGCAGCTTACGAAGTAAGCACACGTGCCATTGTGTTTAGGAAACCGGCTTTGGAAAGTGTACATAGCAAAATGGCTTGTTTTTAATTGTGCCTCACAGCAAAAATATTGGTTTTATTGCTGTCCAAAAACGTGCCTGAAATCTTTCAACTGTTTATACGATGTCTATGAGCGTGAAGCTGTATAGTTCACATATACCATATACTTCAATAAAACAAGAGGCAAACCTAAACTCCAGATACATAGATTTCTGGCAAACGTGACATCAACACAGAGGTTAATCCAAGGCACATTTTTTCGTAAACTGAAGTCAATCTTATACTTAAGTCATTGGACAGGTTCACAGTAAAAATAAATGGCCTCACACATATGTCAGCGAAAAACAAATGCAAAATTGAATCTGTCACATTTGAAGCAAGATCGTGTCGGTTGTGAGGGCAGACCGAAACAATTTACAAATCACATTCACTTTTTTAAGGAAAACTCCAATTTTGTTAAGGAATTGGTACAACGCATATAATTGCAACACAAGTCATTTTGTAATTTAATATTATCAAAAAATTTACTTACAGTTGCAAGGGTCTGTCAACACAAACATGATATTTCAGTTTTTGGGAGCTGCTGGTGAGTTAAACCACCTGACAGTTTGTTTTTTTTGATCTCCATGGGACTTTACTAGTGAGATGTTTATGTCTGGGTTCCTGGGTTTCTACACCTGCTGGTAATTTTCAATGACGGGAGTGAGGAGTATAAATGAGGGGAGCAATTTCTTTCTTTTAGGCCGGGTTCACACCGCTGCGATGCGGGAACGCCGCGAATCCGCGGCGTTTTACCGCATCGCATTACTCCTGCCGGCAGTTCACACTGCCCTATGCGGACGGCTGGGAGTGTCAATGATATGTTAATGACACCCCCAGATCCGTCCGCATATCGCAGTGCGATCTGCCGACTCGCACAGGAATCGGATCGCATGGTGTGAACCCCCATGCGATCCGATTCTGTTGCGGACCAAAAAAAGGGTCCCGTGCGAGTTTGCTGCGGGAGCGATGCGAATTCAGCCATACTATCTGTATGGCTGAACTCGCATCGCTACGGAGATCGGATGTGATTTGCGGTGCGAATCACATCTGGATCTCCCCCCCGCAGCAGTGTGAACCCAGCCTTAAAGTAATGCAATGCAAAAGAAAAGATGGAATATACAACAGTGGGTGGGAACAACGAAAACTACCAGGTGGACTGAAACAAAGTCAGAAATTTTAGGCTGTAACCTTAGGGCCTGTTGACACTATGTGCAGTTACCTGCATTTCTCCTCATGGGTCCCTTATGTGATATAATGTCTTGGTTGTCTTAGGCTGGGTTCACACATACGTGAATTGGATGCTGCTTTCTCTGCATCCAATTTGCATGACAGGCGAGTGTGACCGGCTTTCAATGAAGCTGATTCACACAAGTCCTGGTTGGCCGGGGAGTGGGTCGCAAACGTTTCCTGTGCGTGTTTGGGTCCGGTTCAAGTGCAAATTCAGGCAGAAATTCAGACCTGAATCGCACCTGAACTGGTGAACAGACACGCACCGGACCTCAAGCATGAACCAGCAGTCGCACATATGTGAACCTAGCCTTAAGAGACAGATTCCCTTTAATGTCTCACCTGCTCTCTATTGAAGCTAATAGAGAGCAGATCACACTCCATTAGCTTCTCATCTGGTCACAGCGGCTTGGGAAAGTGGGTTCTTTGCAGCTAGAGGAGACCGGCTACAGTGCGTTCATCCAGTTATTGATGTCCTCCCAGAACCCTGCCCACCTTCAGGGATGTGCATCGGGGGTGTGCTGTGTGATTGCTGTGTGCTTTGGAAGTAAAGGGCAAATCACAGCTCATCACATGTAAACAAATGCCAGTTATCGGCATTTCCTTTTCGCAGCGCTGTCACTGTCTGTGGAACAGAGGACATTTAAACTGATAATCATAACCCCATCAGTGCATCATATCAGTGCCCATCAGTGGTGCCTCATTAGTGCCCATCAGGGCAGCTGATCAATTCTACCGCATCAGTGCCCATCAGTGTAGCTTATCAGTGCCCATTAGTGTAGCCTCATTAGTGCTCATCAGTGCAACCTCATCAGCGCATATCAGTGAAGAAGAAAAATTACTTATTTTACTTATTTGCTAAATTTTATAACTAAAACAAAGAATTTTTATTTATTTTTTACAAAAAATTTTGTCTTCTTTCGTTTGTTTAGCAAATTATGTAAAAAAAAAAAAACGACTGCTGATTAAATACCATCATAAGAAAGCTCCATCTTCCTCAAAAAATTGGTACAAATTTCAGATGAAAGCTAAAAATTGGCCTGGGCAGGAAGGGGGTGAAAGTGCCCAGTAGGCAAGTGGTCAGGACAAACATTTGCACTATTTTGTCTACAGTAAGGCCTCATGTACACTGCTGCTGCTAAACGAACATTCAGAGGCATGCTTTTTTCAGCTGCCCCTGAACTCATCCAATGTTATCTTATGTGTACATGCACACAGGTTTGTTTAACCACTTAAGCCCCAGACCGCTTTTTGTGATTCAACACTGCGTTGCTTTAACTGACAATTGCGCGGTCATGTGACGTGGCTCCCAAACAAAATTGACGTCCTTTTTTTTCCCACAAATAGAGCTTTCTTTTGGTGGGATAAAAAAAAACCTCAGTTTAGGCCGATACGTATTCTTCTACATATTTTTGGTAAAAAAAAAACTGCAATAAGCATTTATTGAATGGTTTGCACAAAAGTTATAGCGTTTACAAAATAGGGGATCGTTTTGAGGCATTTTTATTAATAATTTTTTTTTTTTACTAGTAATGGCGGCGATCAGCGATTTTTATCATGACTACGACATTATGGCGGACACATCGGACATTTTTGACACATTTGTGGGACCATTATCATTTATACAGCAATAAGTGCTCTACAAATGCATTGATTCCTGTGTAAATGACACTGGCAGTGAAGGGGTTAACCACTAGGAGGCAGTGTAGAAGTTGAGTGTGTCCTGGGACGTGTTTCTAACTAGGGGGTTGTGGCTGTGTGTGACATGTCACTGATCTCTGCTCCCGATGACAGGGAGCAGAGATCAGTGACACTGTCACTATGCAGAACAGGGAGGTGCTTGTTTACATTAGCATCTCCCCGCTGTTCCTCTCCATGAGGCAATCGCGGGTATCCCTGCGGCGATCGAGTCCGTGGGACCCATGACCCGACTCATGGAGGTCCTGGTCAGCACATGCGTTGGCACAGCGGCAAATTTAAAGGGTCGTACAGGTACGCCCATTTGCCTCTTCCGTGCCATTCTCCTGACGTACATCGGCGCGCACCGGTTGGGAAGTGTTTAGTGTAATTTTTAGGCAGTTGTGTTTATAGGCTTTTCTTTGAAAGCTAAAAAATTAGTTCAGACGGCAACGTTTCCTAAGTTTCAGATGCCAAACACGGCTAAATGCGGTAGCGGCGTTTAGCCACGTTTTCATTTAGAAACGTTTTAAAGGTGTCCTATTTTTTTTTTACAATACAAAACTTAAAAGTGATGAAAACCCACTGAATTATTTTTTTAAAACTTGTAATTGCCAGCAATGCTTCATAGACCATTTATATATCCCTAATGAGCCCATGATCTAATCCAATACACCACTAGCATTGCTGTTAGCCAAAGTAGAATTGGCCTATATGTTGTTAGAATTGAACCAGATGACCCCACCATTGAGCTTGACCCCTAACTTGATAAAACATAGTTGCATGAAATTTAATATCTGTCTTTTTTAAATTGAATTTTGCCCTAATGTTAAATTCTAGGTAGCTTCGACAATGATTCACAGGACTGTCTCTTCCCCTCAGTCCAACTTGTTATATTGGACACCCACCCTTTATCCAAGTTCCAACTTATCTAATCAGTGTCTTTACTCAGTCTGATATTTTCTAAGTTCCAACTTCAGCAGGCAAGTCATACCAATGTACCCCCCACCCCCAACATGTTGTGGCTGTGTGCACTCAGGTTAGGGTTTTAGGGCTAGGGTTAGGGTTTCCCATTCGGATTTCCCAGTAGGGCTAGGGTTATGGTTTCCCCCTGAAGAACAAGGTTAGGGTTTCCCGTTAGGGTTAGGATTTCCCATTAGGGTTAGGGTTTCCCCCTGAAGAAGAAGGTTAGTATTTAGGGTTTCCTGTTAGAGTTAGGGTTTTCCATTAGGGTTTCCCCCTGAAGAACAAGGTTAGGTTTAGGGTTTAGGGTTAGGGTCTCCCATTAGGGTTTCCCCCTTAAGAATGTTAGGTTTATTGCCCTGTATTTGGCTCCATCCATCTTTTCATCAATTCTGACCAGCTTCCCTGTCCCTGCTGAAGAAAAGCATTCTCACAACACGATGGTGCCACCACCATGTTTCACGGTGGAGATGGCGTGTTCAGGGTCATGTGGAGTGTTAGTTTTCCGTTGTAACAAAACATCCCACACTCCGCTTGAGTGCTTTCATCCTATACCGCTTCCTCCAGTCTGAATATAGATATTAGCTGCATATTACAACCAGGAACAAGGCAGGCCTCTTTGGCTGCAAGCTGGAACATGAACTGTTTACTGAAACACACGTACAGAGAGGTAACACTCAGGGACAACCCCTTCCTCTGCATTCAGGGTGGGGTAAACTGTCCAATAACAATAGACACACAGAACAGGTTTACTTAAACTTGTTATCAGCAGGGAGGGGCTGCTGGAAAAATTCCCCCACCTCCACATAGATATACATCCTATAATTTACTTTTCTCCCAAGGCAGACAGGCACAATAGAACAATGGAATACAACTCCAACACCCCAAACAATCCCAGCAAAGTGTCCAACAGCATGAGACAACACACAATATATACAACATTCCAGTGTGGCTGTACAGCGAGTCCGACTAGCACAGATCAGACTGGGGTTCTTGGTCACCCTCTGCTCCTAATGGACACAGGTTGATTTACACATAGGAGGGGTCGGGATGCTGGACATAGAGTTTCCAGTGCTCTCCAAGGTAAGCTGGGTTCCACAAGCCCCCCTCCCGTCACATCTGCCACACATAGTGTTTTATTTTTAGGCCAAAAAGTAAAATTTTGGTCTCATTTGACCAGAGCACCTTCTTCCACATGTTTGCTGTGTCCTCCACATGGCTTCTCGCAAACTGAAAACTGGACTTTTTATGGCTTTCTTTCAACAATGGCTTTCTTCTTGCCATAACTTCCATAAAGGCCAGATTTGTGGAGTGCACGACTAATAGTTGTCCTGTGGACAGATCCTCCCCTCTGAGCTGTGGATCTATGCAGCTCCTCCAGAGTAACCATTGGCCTCTTGGCTGCTTCTCTGATTAATGCTCTCCTTGCCCGGCCTGTCAGCTTAGGTGGACGGCCATGTCTTGGTAGGTTTGCAGTTGTGCCATAGTCTTTCCATTTGCGGATGATAGAACAGTGCTCAGTGAGATGTTTCAAAGCTTGGGATTTTTTTTATAACCTAACCCTGCGTTAAACTTCACCACAACTGTATCCCTGACCTGTCTGGTGTGTTCCTTGGCCTCTTTGATGCTGTTTTTTCACTAAGGTTCTATAACAAACCTCTGAGGGCTTCACAGAACAGCTGTATTTATACTGAGATTAAATGACACACAGGTGGACTCTACAAATTAGGTGACTTCTTAAGGCAATTGGTTTCACTTGACTTTAGTTAGGGGTATCAGAGTAAAGGGGGCTGAATATAAATGCACACCACACTTTTTACATATTTATTTGTAGAAAATGTTGAAAACTATTTATCATTCCACTTCCAAATTATGTGCCACTTTGTGTTAGTCTATCACATAAAATCTTAATATAATACATTTAAGTTTTTGGTTGTAACATGACAAAATGTGGAAAACATCAAGGGGTATGAATACTTTTTGAAGGCACTGTACAGTTATTAGACTTGTGCACAATGGGAAATTTTGTTTTGTTTCGTTTTCATTCGTAAAATAGATAAATTTGTTCTGTTATATTCATTATGTTATGTTATTTGTTTTTGAATAATTCATTATTTCTGTAGCATATAGAAATTCGTTATAACAAATATTTTGGTTTATCGTTTAATTGTTCTGTTCATGGATAATTCATTATTTATGTATGTATATATACAGTTGTGCTCATAACTTCACATACCTTGGCAGAATTTATGATTTCTTGCCCATTATTCAGAGAATATGAACAATAACACAAAACTATTCTTTTACTTATGGTTAGTGTTTGGTTGAAGCCATATATTATCAATCAACTGTGTTTACTCTTTTTAAATTATAATGACAACAGAAACGAATCAAATGGGTAGGTCGGGTGGGACTGAACTAAAATAAATATTAATATATAGTTGAACACATTTTTAAGACTAGATATTAGCAATATAAAAGGCCTTTTATTCATCTGTTTTCACTATTAGAGTTCTCCCTACCTTTTGAGGTATCGTGTTGAGATCTCAGTTTGTATACTTTTTAAGACACTGTTCAATCTTAATTTGCCACATATGTAATTAATTGAGTCACCACCAGGAGCCGCTGTGCCTTGGTTATGAGTGTCTCTACGAGTAAGATTGCCATTGGTTCCGGTCATACGGATAAATTTGGTTACCATTTTTTGGCAGGGTATATATCTCTGTGCTTGACTAAGGGTTGTATTATGGATTTAGTGGAGTACTCCTGAAGCTCACACTTCTGTTCTTCATGACTGGTTGTGTGATCTTTGATATGACTCTGTATACTTTTGTATACACTATGTGTTTAGGACTTGGTCGGTTACAACTCTGCAATGGGTGTGTTCTTTAGGTTGACCCATTCTAGTTAGGATAGGTTATTTAACTATTAATGCTGCCACCTAAAACTTATCAAACAACTTTTATACTTACTTATCTTGTTCTTCTTTAAGCATATTGTCAGCGAGCATTCGTCTGATTCCGAAAACAATTCGGGATTTGCCAATATTTTTTGCCTAACCAAGTATTACTTACTTGGCTGGGTGGTATGCAATTTTGACCCCTTTTGGTTTTGTCTTGCTCTTGATAAATTTGTCCCACTTACCGTGGGCATTTGCTCACTCTTAAAATGGCTGATTTGGGTCAACGTCTTTCAAAGCCCAGAACGAGGTGTGCTTTCCTGTTGGATGGATATATTAAGTGGTGAATCAGCATGCTGCCTGTGCCCCAGGATGATGTCAGGTGTGATGAAATGCATAGGGAGGAGCGATGTGCTGACGTCTCCGTGATACACGCAAGTCCTGGTCCACGGGCTGCTACCGAGAGCCGGCCGACTTGGTTTTTACTTTGCATATGATGCTTTTTTTCACAAATGTAAGTGCAATAACTCTTATTATTCTTTATAAAATAAATGCTTTATATTTTTACACTATGGAAGCTCTCCATTATTCTTTTCTGGGAAACATCTGCTATAACCTTCCTGTTTGAGCAATAAACCACTGTGAAGACGCCAGGATCTTGGCTGCATGCAATCAAAGGCCCAGGCTTGGTATCAAGCCATAGGCGTGCATGATCTCTTATAACTAAGAGATCCACAGGAGCCAATAAGTGGCAGTTTGTGTGGAGGTGGAAGGCAGACCTTTTTCTTTTATCACCATTCCTTGGTGTTTTGTGTGATACTTGCATGGTGGAGATCAACTATCAATTTGAATGGACTACACTATTTGATTCCTTTTTTAACTTCTCTTTTTTTTTACCTAAATAAGGTTACAGTACCATATTTGTCATTCTTTTAACCTACAGCGCAACGTGTTATTTGGAAATTGTTTATTTATGTGTTTATCTCACAGAAAAGTCGCAGCTGTCCACATTCACTATTTTGTATTCAATCACTTATTTGGTGTCACTCATTGCTTTAGAACAGCGCAGTAATTATAAACCACATACTAATCAAATTACCCTGATCAAAAGTTTATATACCCTGGTGATTTTGGCCAGATAACATACACGCAAGTTGACACAAAGGGGTTTGAATGGCTATTAAAGGTAACTATCCTCACCTCTGATCTATTTGCTTGTAATTAGTGTGTGTGTATAAAAGGTCAATGAGTTTCTGGACTTCTGACAGACCCCTGCATTTTTCATCCAGTGCTGTACTGACGTTTCTGGATTCTGGGTTATGGGGAAAGCAAAAGAATTGTCAAAGGATCTGCAGGAAAAGGTAGATGAACTGTATAAAACAGGAAATGGATATAAAAAGATATACAAGGAATTGAGAATGCCAATCAGCAGTGCTCAAACTCTAATCAAGAAGTGAAAAATGAGGGGTTCTGTCAAAACCAAACCACGGTCAGGTAGGCCAACTAAAATTTCAGCCACAGGAAAATTGTTTGGGATGCAAAGAGAAACACACAAATAACTTCAGATGAAATACAGGACTCTCTGAAAAGATGTGGTGTGGCTGTTTCAAGATGCACAATAAGCAGGCACTTGAAGAAAGATGGGCTGCATGGTCGAGTTGCGAGAAGAATGCCATTACTACGCAAATGCCACAAAGTATCCCACTTACAATACGCTAAACAGCACAGACAAGCCTCAAACCTTCTGTCACAAAGTCATTTGAGTGATGAGACCAAAATTTTGCTTTTTTGCCACAACCATAAACGCTTCATTTGGAGAGGAGTCAACAAGGCCTATAATGAAAGGTACACCATTCCTACTGTGAAACACAGAGGTGGATCGCTGATGTTTTGGGGATTTGTGAGCTACAAAGGCACAGAAAATTTGGTCAAAATTGATGACAAGATGAATGCAGTATGTTATCAACAAATACTGGAGGAACATTTGCATTCATCAGCCAGGAAGCTGCACATGGGACATACTTGGACATTACAACATGACAATGATCCAAAACACAAAGCCAAGTCGACCTGTCATTGGCTACAGTAGAATAAAGTGAAGGTTCTGGAGTGGCCATCTCAGTCTCCTGACCTCAATATCATTGAGCCACTCTGAAGAGATCTCAAACGTGCAGTTTATGGAAGACAGCCCAAGACTTTACAGGAACTGGAGGCTTTTTGCCAAGAGGAATGGGCAGCTTTACCATCTGAGAAGATAAAGAGCCTCATCCACAAATACCATAAAGACTTCAAGTTGTCATTGATATTAACCACTTGCTTACTGGGCACTTAAACCCCCCTCAGTCCCAGACCAATTTTCAGCTTTCAGCGCTGATGCACTTTGAATGACAATTGCGCGGGCATACAACACTGTACCCAAATGAAATTTTTATCATTTTTTTCCCACAAATAGAGCTTTCTTTTGGTGGTATTTAGTTACAGCTCGGAGTTTTATTTTTTGCTAAACAAACAAAAAAAGATGCAAAAAAAAAAAAAAAAAAAATCATGTTTTAATAGTTTGTTATAAAATTTTGCAAACGGGTCATTTTTCTCCTTCATTGAAGTGCGCTGATTAGGCGGCACTGATGGCTGCATTGGTGGGCACTGATGGGCTGCATTGGTGGGCACTGATGGGCTGCATTGGTGGGCACTGATGGGCTGCACTGGTGGGCACTGATAGGCATAGTTAAGGCGGCACTAATAGGCACAGATAAGGCGGCACCGATGGGCACAGATAAGGCGGCACTGATGGGCAAAGATGGGCACAGATAAGATTGCATGGATGGGTGGCACGGATAAGTGGCATGGATGGGTGGCACGGATGGACACTGATAGGTACCACTGATAGATGGGACTGATGGGCACTGATAGGTGGCACTGATAGGTGGCTCTGATAGGTGGCACTGCTGGGCACTGATGGGCGGCACTGCTGGGCACTGATGGGCGGCACTGCTGGGCACTGATGGGCGGCACTGGCTCGCAGCACCTTTGAGGCAGATTGTGGGCACTGTGGGTGGCACTGTTGGTGGCACTGCTGGATGGCACTGTGGGTGGCATTGTGGGTGGCACTGTAGGTGTCACTGTGGGCACTATGGGCACTGATGGGGGCACTGATGGGGGCACTGATGGGGGGCACTTACTTTTATTCAGGATGGCACGGCGGTGGGCAGGTGGGCACTGGCAGGGGGCAGGTGGTCAGCTGTATTGCTGGCCGTGATCGGGACTGATGTCCCGATCACGGCCGCCGGTGATCGGCTTTTTTTTTCTCTCCTCGCGCTGTCAGCGCGAGGAGGAATAATAGCCGATTACCGGCTCCGTTCTATCACATGATCAGCTGTCATTGGCTGACAGCTGATCACGTGATAAGGGGTCGGGATCGACCCCTTGCACGGATCGGTGATCAGGCGAGTCTCACGGACTCGCCGATCACAGAGCGCGCCGCGCGCGCCCCTCAGGGGGCGCGCAGGCCGCTCGTATCCGGGACGGCGTCAATAGACGTAGTCCCGGAAATGTGGGTCCGCGCTGTTGCCGTCATTTTGCAATAGCGCGGATCCCAAGTGGTTAAAGGGGACAATACACGGTATTAAGAACTGGGGTATGTAAACTTTTGATCAGGGTCATTTGGGTAGTTTCTGTTGTCATTATGATTTAAAAATAGTAAACACAGTTTACTATTAAACTGTAAACGGTAATAAATCACTTCAGCCAAACACTAACCATGAGTGAAAGAAAAGTTTATCTGTTATCATTCATAGTCTCTGAAAAATGGCCAAGAAATCATAAATTCTGCCAGGGTATTTAAACTTCTGAGCACAATTGTATATTCATGATAACGATTCATAATTTGTTTGATCTACTCTGTGCCAGTAATGCAGCCCCAACACAAAGGGAATCAACTGATTGAACTAGAAAACTGTAACTCGGGTGGGCCAATTCCTTACTACTTGCTCAGTTGCTCACTAATAGAATAAAAAACAAATTGATACGATGAAATTCAGATAATTTGTTATGCCATTACAAGTCAATCTGTTGTTTCATTGGACCTTTAACAAATTAACGAATCATGCCAAACTCATTCGTTATGTTCGTTATAATTTCTTTCGTATTAGTTAAAAATTTGTTTTGTTTTTTCTTCAGAAGTTCAGGTGAATCCAAATGTCTAAAAGAAGCAAAGTTTGGCCGAATTTGGATTTGTTAGAAAATGCACATGCCTAATAAGTATGAGAAATGAAGTGGTTTATGGTAAGTCAGGACAGTTCCACAGCATAAATAGTCTCACACATATTGTATGGCCACGCAAAATGAAATGAATGCAGAACCAAAATTGAATTTGAAGCAAGATCATGCCTGTTGTAGGAACATTGAAGAAATTATTTTTACTGTTTAAAGTAATAAAGTCTTATTCTAAAAAAGGGAAATGGTGGATGAGAACCATATTGGTATTGTTGGAAAACATTTCTGTAATTCCTATATTTGTACGCAGGGTATAAAATTTAATGAATCACTTGCAATAACATAGTTGATTTTTCTCTCCTTTTTTTTCTCGCCTGTCACCTAAAAAAAAAAAGACAAAAAAAAACCTGATACATACCTAGCCTAGTGGCACCTGGATCTACCTGCAGCAATCTGCAGACTTATTGCTACCACTGAATCCAAGGGAATTCCTATTAAAAAAAAAGTCTGGCACTCATTGTATTACAAAACCTGCCCTGCTACCCACTACGTATTCCTAAAGGCCTATCACTATGATGGGCTGCCTTGTTGTTCAGTGACAAATTCACTTTAAAAGGAATTTATATTCTTTTTTTTTCATTTTTTTTATGTTTTGCAGTGTTAAGCCTCATACACATGATCGGATAGTTGGCCAACAAAACCGTGGACTTTTGTCCAAAGGGAATTGGCACAAACTTGTCTTGCATACACATGGCCACACAATTGTTGGCCAACAAATACGAATGCAGTGGCATACTACGTTGTTTTTCAGCTCTTTAGCACCACCCTTTGGGCTCCTTCTGCTAATTTCGTGTTAGTAGAAGATTGGTGAGTGTTGATTTGCACTTTTCAGTTTGCGCTTTTCAGTTGGTTTCTGAACGGCCGTTCATCAACCAGCAATATTGCGGAATCGGAGGAGATAACATGTTATTTATTATTGACTTTGGAATTATTGATTTGACAATATTTTTTTGATTGAATAATGATTTGATTTGGTATATTTTTGGATGCATAGAATGCACTTTTTGGTTAAGTTCTATTGGCAGATAGCATGTCTAATTTTATTTGTTTTCTTTTAATTTGTTTTCTTTTTTTAATGCGCAATAAATTTGTGGAGAATAATACTTGGCTATGTGTTTTAGTTCAAATTACATTTTGGGAGTAGACAGTTACATTTTAAAAAATACAATGTAAAATTAACAAGGGACACCAACATTGTATCTTTGATCTGAAAAAACTATGGGATAATGGTGTTGTGGTAACTTGCCCAGATTAAAAAAAAAAAAAGCATAATAATATTATTCTTGATATCACTAGAAAAAAAAGCCTTTGAAAATTAGTTTGCAATAACTCCATCAGTATCACCAGAAAAGCAGCTTCATTATTATCTTATTAAAAAAGAAGAGAATGTGCACTGCATTTGGAGATTTCATAATTTGCCACATCACACAAACGCTAGTTTACAAGACCGACCGCTTCTGGCTTGTCCTTGCTTCCGAGTATGCGTGTTTTTACTTTGGACTTTTGTCTGACGGACTTGTGTACAAACAATCGGAAAATCCGACAACACACATTTTTTTTCCGTGGAAAATTTGAAAGCCTGCTAGCCAACATTTGTTTGCAGAAAATCTGACAATTGTCCGATGGAGCATATACACGGTCAGATTTTCTGCCAACAGCCTGTCATTGAACATTTCCCGTCGGAAAGTCCCATCGTGTGTACGAGGCTTTACTCAATGTTTGTGCTAAACTGGTCTGAGCCATCCAACTCCTTGAAAACAATGAGTTCCATGTCTGGCTTAGTTGAAGATTGTTAATATATTAACCACTAAGATCTCCCTCTTGTGACCAATTTACAGAACTCTATATTAAATAAAGAAATACCAATCTGGAAGATAGAGCATTAGAAATTAAGATAAAAATACTTTAAACACTACAATAATAACTTAAATATGTATTCTCTGATAATATGTTAAACTATTCCTTTAAAAGCAATATTAAGCAACTAAGATATTTTATGCAATAATAAAGAATTATATGTTTGCCATATTGTCATTGCTGGCACTGGCAATGGCAATGGCTCTGCACTTGAAAATGTTAGGCAGGTATCACCTTGCTCATGGCTCTTGGGGAGGCATCTGCCAGCCTCTGGGCCTTATATTTCTCCTTTAGCATGCAACACAAAATGGAAATGTCTATGAGCTAGTACTAAATGTGATATTGGGTCATTTTGCTAATGACTTTAGCAATTTCACTCTTCCACTTTTCAGCACCACAATCTTTCTGACATTCATTAAACACAGCTAGATAAACTTCACTTCTGACACAGATTGATCTTTTTGGAGATCTTAAGATTTCTATAAACCAGGATAAATTGCATTTCAATAAAGTAAACAGTAAAAATATCTACCCAATGTTCATCATTTGAGTGTTGAAAAAAAGTTTAATAATTGTCCTAAATACTTACAGTTTAGCTCAATTCAAAGTGAGATTTAATTAAAGCTGAACTGAATCCTTAGTTTAAATCAGCTAAATACATAAGTATTTCAACAGAAAAAAAGAGTTCAGTGTTTTCACAGCTAGTTTTCTGTCTAAAATAGCCACATCTTGAGTAAAAAAGCCTGTCGCCTGCCGGCATGCTGCCAAGAAGCACATTTGCTTCTGTGGGGAAGCAGTGGTCTCTTTGCAGAGGTCAGTCTGATGATTAGAAGGCTCTGACATGGTATGTGGGACCACTGCAAAGAGATCACTACTTCCTTACAAAGAGCAAGGGTCACATTCTGCAGCAAGCTGGCAGAACTTAGGTTTTATATTAAGCCTGAGATTTTTTGAAAAAAGAAACTGTAAGCCTTTCCACCCCCTTTGTTCTAATGCACGTGCAATATATTTAGATAATGTAAACTGAAAGTTTAAGCTTCTAATATTTTTCTGGAGCTGGGACTCTTAAGTCCCTGCTCCTTCCAAAAAGTCAATGACCAGGCTGGGCAATATTCTCTAAAACATGGAGTCATTTTACTGGCACAGGTTAGAGAATTTTATTTTTTGACTGGCTATAAGGCACAACACCTATTTGTAGTTTTTTTCTACTAGTTGTTATAATGCGACCATGCATTTTCAGTTAATGCTTTAGCTACAATTATTTTGCAATGACATATCATCCTTACATGAATGAATGGGTGGAAGAAGTGCTTTGCTTGGAGTGCTTCTTTAATGTCAGTTACACTTTTTAGTAACATTTAGCCAGTCTTGGCCCAAAGCCCTTCCTTGTTACGTTATTAATAAACCACATCTGTTTTACTCTACATGCTGCTGTACTAACAAGCAAGCACTGATTAAAAGGAAACATAATTGTTTTTAGGGATCTCCTAAATTGCAGAGTTATTACTCGAGATCAAGAGATTAGAGCGGAAACTAGACTTGAAGTACACCTATATTGCCTTGCAAAGTGATGCATAAATGTAATGCGTGGGATTAAAGCAACAATCTTACAGCAGCACATATGAAACTTAAAGTAAATCTGTAACGCCTTCATGTCATTTAAACTACCGCGGCAGCTGTACAGTACCATACCATACTATTACAAGCTCTACTGTAAACCAAAAAGCTGCTTTTCTGATACCAATGTTTTAAAAGTTATACATAGGAAACACCCCCTTTCTCAGACCAATCTTTACGCCTGATGACAGGTCATTAAGGTAGGGTGTGCTGCTGGCACTGGTGAAAGGGATGAACTGTCAAAGTATGAGATGGCACCTTCTGGTGCCAGCTGCATAATCAAAACCTTAGTTTAAATTACTTAAAGTTATACTAAAGTCTATTTTTTTTAAAATAACAAACATGTTATACTTACCTGCTCTGTTCAGTGGACTTGCACAGAGCAGCCTAGATCCTCTTCTCGGGTCCCTCTTTGATGCTCCTGGCCTCTCCCTCCTGTTGAGAGCCCCTGCAGCAATCAGCTTGCTATGGCGGCACCCGAGGCGAGCCACAGCTCCATGTGTCCATTCAGACATGGAGCCAGGGCCCAGCCCTACCCCCTTTTGTCTCCTCATTAGCTGACTGGCTTTGATTGACAACAGCAGGAGCCAATAGCACCACGCTGCTATCTCAGCCAATGAGGGGAGTCCCGGGCAGTCGAGACACTGCTGTAACACTGCTGGATCTAGATGGACCTCAGGTAAGTATTAGCCCTTGTACACACGGTCGGACATTCAGACGGAAAATGTCCGCGTTGTCGGATAATCCGACCGTGTGTAGGCTCCATCAGACTGTTTCCGTCTGAATATCTGACCGACAAAGTTTTAGAGCTGGGCTATAAAATTTTCCGACAACATGATCCGATCGTACTTTGTCTGATCGTTTGTAGAGAATTCTGATCGGACAAAGTGCCACGCATGCTCAGATCAAATTCCTAGACCAAAGCTATTGGCTACTAGCCTGAACGTAGTCCCATTGTAACTAAATAACATCATCACGTTCTGAACGTTCGGATTTTCCGACAACTTTGTCCGACCATGTGTATGCAACACCAGTTTCGGACAAAATCTGATGGATTTGGTTGTCGGAATGTCCGACCGTGTGTACAAGGGCTTAGAGTGGTTGTAGCACACCGAAGATTTTTTTACCTTATTGCATAGAATGCATTAAGATAAAAAACCTTCTGCCATTACAATGACTTTAAGGGTGATACAGGTTTACTCAACTTTAAAGAGGAAGTAAACCCTGATGGGTTTACTTCCTCTTTGTTTCCCTGCAAAGGTAAAGCATAATGGGCTACTATGCATTGCATAGTAGCCCATTGTGTGTCACTTACCTGACACAGGAGCCAGAGATGTCACCGCTGTCCCCTGTAGCACGAAGCGTCCATCTTCTTCCGGGTATCACTGCTCTGGCCACTCACAGCGATGGAGAAGCGATGACATCATTCCCGCGCATGCGCATGAGAGCCGCCACTAACAGCATATTGCCGTTAGCAGAGCCAGGCTCAGTGTGCCTGCAGTGCCTGTCTTTTTGTAAATATCTCCTAAACCATGGAGGTTTAGGAGATATTTCTTGGACCTACAGGTAAGCCTTAGTCTAGGCTTACATGTAGGTCAAAGTGGTTTGTAAGGGTTTACAACCACTTTAAAGCCCATTTCCAGATAAAAAAAATTTAATGGCCCCTCCTACCTCCTGTACAAAATAAACAATTTCCAGTAATACTCATCCTCTGCACCCTCAAACACTGTCCCCGCCACCCCACCACCCTCCCCCCCCCCCCGCATCCTCCTCCAGTGTCATTGAACTCATTTCTTGTGATTCCTGGGTATCAGGAACATGCCCCATGGAAGCCACCCTGGGCTTAAGGGCGCATGCTGCCAGTCACTGATCCTATGTGTGTTGATGCAGGAAGGGCAAATTAGCTATCCAGCCAGCTGGGGTGGCAGGGGGCAGCACAAAACAACTATTCATATATACTATAGATACTACTAAGTGCCTGCATGTCTGATTCTCTGTAGAGCACCCCAGAAGCCAAGGAAGCTTGTGTTTAAGACATTTCTAGCAAAATATTTAAATGTAATCCTATGGTAGGTTCTTTGTTTTGGCTGTGATCATAGTTAGTGCACCATGGATTTTGCATGGAATTCATTATGATATATCTACTTGGCAACTGTAGTTCTCCATCCATCTCTACAGACCGTTACATATGCTAATCCCTTCATTAGGAATTTGTTCAATATATGTGATGCTTTGTTAATGATGTCAGTTTGTACTTGTTCCCGCCAACATAATGTGATAGTGAGGACAGGATACGGCACATGTGGAACTCTGAGGATAATTATAAGTCCCTGCACCAATAACACCACTGTATCCAGGGAGGATGTCACATGTTAATTCAATTCATCAACAAAATTGATAGCCATAGCAAATGCTTCCAAAGCCTCAACCAGAAGTTATTTAGCAGATAGTCAGGGATTCCTGGCCTGCGCTCAAGAAATAGTCTCATGTGTTTTACATGTTGACACAAAGAGATGATTTAAAGCAGAACTCCAGCCAAATAGCTAAATACACAGCCAATTTGTATTCATTTTATTTCAGCTACTTATTTGATTCCTACACTCTGGAAGCAATGTATAGGAGGAGGGTGCCTCCATTATTCAGAATCTGTTCCAGAGACACTTCCCTTCATTAAGCCTGTTTGTTGGACAATGACTGAGCATCAACACATCAATGAGACCCTCAATGTGCTTTTCTGCCTCTAGAAGGTCTTTCTAACAACTTCCCCTTGTAGGTCGTAGTTACTAAAAATAGTTGACAGCATTGTGTAATCTAGGAAAGTCTAAATAAAGCCGGGTACATGCTTTTTGTTTTTTTTTGTTTTTTGCTCAACCCCATGGGGTTGAAAAGTTGCATTCTGCCAACTGTGTGGGAACAGTTTGGGGATGGCCCCTTCCTGTTTCAACACGACTGCGCACCAGTGCACAAACAAGGTCCATAAAGACATGGATGAGCAACTTTGGGGTGGACCTGCATCTTTTGAAATCACCATTTAAACCATATAGAATAATCACTCAAATTGCACTGCTGAAGATTCGCATGTGATTTGAACAGGAATGCGGTGAGATTCCTGTTCAGAATCACATGCGGTTCCCCGCACCACATAGTGTGAACTAGGACTGAAGATGCCAATCTGTGCCCCCTGAAATAAGAAAAGAATAGGAAAACGTGCCCACTTCCATTATTCATTTACTGCATCTTTCCTCCTGAAAGTATAGGAAATGGTATTATGAAAAGAGAGCCCGGAAACCTTGTATCCAGGCCTATCTTGCCCAAAGATGTTATAAAAATAAGGCTTACAGACTTTCTAAATAATGGCTTTATGTTATACGACCGTATAAGACACAAATTATACTTTGCAGAGATAGTTCTTTAAATGTATTTCATTTTTAAATCAAGCATGCATCGAACTGTTGAATCAAGTCACACAGGTTAGGTGCTCCGTCCTGGTACCTTGTTATTACTGTGACCAATCACATCAATCACATGTCCAGTAGTAAATATGGCTGCCATTCATACAGCCATTCAAAACTACTGTGAACTCTGTGATCGGTCACAATGAACACATGGCACAAGGCCAAGCACCACCGCCCTGTATCACGTAAAAGCTGCAGCCAATCACAGATTATAACCACGGTTCTCAATGGCGGCAAGAATATAGCCAAGAACTGTCAAAAAAGAATTGCATAAACAGCCATCATGGCTGTGTAAGCAGTCATAGTGAGAAAAAAATTCAAATAACTTTCCAAGAATAGTGTAGTGTTACTATGGTATTACTGCACTGTTCTGGTGACAGGATGTAATAAAAAGAAAATTTACATTTTACTGTTGTGGCAGTGATCGTGTACAATAGCTGGCTGCACTGATATTACTGTATGTCAGTGCTGTCAGCCACTATATCTGATCACTGCCACAGCAATTCAATGTCACCCCACTAGCGCTGTCCCTAATAACCACAGAAATAATCTTTTTTTTTATTTTTTACCAAAGAATTGTAGCAGAATACATTTTGGCTTAAATTTATGAAGAAATATTATTTGAAAAATGTTATAACATAAACTAAGAAAATTTTGTTTTGTCTTTAACATTTTCAGTATTTTTAAAATACAAAAAAACAGCAATGATTAAATATCACCAAAGAAAAGCTCTATCTCAAAAAAAAAAGATAATAATTTCATTTGGGGAGTGTGAGAGCTGGAAATTGGCCTGGCAGGAAAAGGGGTGAAAGTGTCTGGTATTAAAAATGGTTAAGGCACTCACTGCATGAGCTTCCTGTATGCTCCACAGGCAACTGAATGGCACAGTTTTTTGGGGAACATGCAAGCGTACTGTCTATTCAAATGACTGCTTGTAGTCCCCGCAACAGGTTGTGATATGGTGCATTAGAAAACTGCATGTCCTAGTTTATATTAAAACACACAGCTGCAATACAGTAAATGAAACACATAAAACTCCAGGCCAATTGCCTTGTTTTTGTGTTGAGAATGTGTTTGGGCAAGGCTGCCTAGCATAGCCAATGCATATGGTGTGAATAGGCCCTTAAAGCGGAGGTCCACCCTAAAGTGGAACTTCCGCTCATTGGAACCCTCCCCCCCTCCGGCGCCACAATTGGCACCTTTCAGGGGGGAGGGGGGTGCAGATACCTGTACAGTACAGGTATCTGCACCCACTTCCGGCATAGATATCTGCAGAAGGTACGCCCCTTTCCACAGAATCTACTCCCCTTTCCGAAGGTCCCCCGCTGTCTGCTGGGAAACACACGGATCCCAGAGACAGCGGGGACCATCCTTATTGCGCAGCGCGACTCGACACTTTCTAATTTGTGTTGCTTTTCTAGGAACATAACTTAATTGCAGGTTTCTAAATATGTATAATGAGGGATATTTGTCAAAGTTTCTCCAGACAAATGCTAATGATATAATTCCATCAAAGAGAGATTTATTTATACTTATTTATACAGTGGACTTTTCTATAAAAAAAAAAAAGAAAATGTGCAAAAGGAGAAAGGAAAAACTAACCCAGTATGAAGCCCCCCAAAACAACTCACCGAATAAATTATAAGAAATGAGGGGAGGACATGGGGTGGCTTTACTAAAGGCAAATAGACTGTGCACTTTGCAAGTGCAGTTGCATTCATTTTCCCCAGAGCTTAGTAAATGTCATAAAGTGCTGCTGATTTCCATAATCCAATCACGTGGAGGAAAGAATGCCTTTTTATTTTTCTTGCAGTTGATTTGGTATACTTTACAAAGTGAAGTTTCACCCCATCATGTTTGCTAAGGAAAATGAGTGCAACTGCAAAGTGCACAGCCTATTTGCCTTTAGTAAATCAACCCCCTTGTCTCCAACATTTCTTTAAAAAAATCAATAAGTCTCCTCTAGTAAATGTAGTACATATTGAATTCTTATGCAACAAGGGGACATCTTTAGCATGATTTCCCCTGCAGAATTCCCAGGTCTGCCCCTCCATCATCATCTTTAAATCACACCTTCCCCATAATGTAAAATGAATGGCATATTCAAGAGGGACATTAAGACCCCTTTCACACTGAGGGCGTTTTGCAGTTAGAAATAGTTCCTGCAATCCGCCCTCAAACTGGTGCACCATTATCTCCAGTGTGAAAGCCCGAGGGCTTTCACACTCGAGCAGTGCGCTTGGAGGACATCAGGGAAAAGTCCTGCCAGCAGCTTCTTTGGAACGGTGAAAGAGCGGTGTGTTTACCATTCCTCTACCGCTGCTCCCCATTGAAATCAATGGGGCAGCACTGCAATACCGCCGGCAAAACGCAGCTATTGCGGCGTATTGCGGGCGGTTTTAAACCGTTCTCGGCCGATAGCGGGGGGCAAAAGCGGCCGAAATGCACCGCAAATCTGAAGGTAAAACGCTGACGCTATGGGCGGCGCAGTGTGAAAGCCCTCTTAGGGAACCGTAGGACTTCTCTTTTCATTGCTGAAGTCAATGTTCAAAAAATAGACTTTATACTTTATAGGAAAATATCTGTTCAATTTAAACTATATATAGTATATATATATATATATATATATATATATATATATATATATACACACACACACATACACGTTGCAGGATTTTAGCGACCTTATTGCAGATTCTCATTTTTTTATATTCATGTAAGCCTTACCAGAATTTTGATCACACTGACTGCTAAGTAAAATGCTTATCAGGCTCAGTGTTGTAATGCGGAGCAACCTCTGAACCCTTTTTATTCTACGCTTCATCTCACTTTGTCTTCTGTATCAGGTCTCTTTACTTGTTTTTGTCTAGAGTTGGTAATATACATATCTTTTATTCATTTATAATGCTATGTAACATATTAGCCTTTAAAGTAGTTATAATGCCTAAACATTTTTTTTTACCTCAATGCATTCCTTGCATTAAAGCGTAACTCCACTTTTGTTGAGGAAAAAAACATTCCCCTCTGGGTGATATATGTACATTGCCAAGATTTTAACAAAATTTGTTGCAGATTCATACTTTTTGTTTTTTCTGAAAAAAATCAGTTTGTTCCTGAATGAGTCTAATGGGAGTGGTCTCATAATTAATCAACCAGCTGCTGCAGAATCATGGCTCTAATGAGGAAAATTTCAGGGTATGCATCCCTTTAGGGCACTGACATGTAGCACTTGTAGGCATTGATGTGCACTGATATTTGCCACTGATAGGCGGCACTGGTGGGCGCTGATAGCAACACATGCAGGCGACTAAGGGGATGATGACCCTCTAACAAAAGCGTGGCTTTTTTCCTTCATGCTAACAGCGTGAAGAAAAAAAAAGATAACTGGCATGTTTATTTTCGTGATCAGCTTTCATTGGCTGACAGATGATCACGTGGTAAAGGGCCTGCTGCGATTGGCCCTTTACCCGATCTATGATCTGCCGAGTCTCCCAAGAAGCTGTCCATAGATGTCCTCCTGGCAATTTAAGCCCGCGCAGTAGCTGTCTTTCAATCAAAGCCAGTGAGAAGAGAGTGTGGGGTGGGGCTGAGTCCTGCCATCTGTGTCAATAGACACAGAGAGCAAGGCTCGGGAGTGAGCCCATATGAGTGTCCCCATAGAAAGCAGCTTTCTATTGGGGGCACTCATCGGAGGGCAGGAACTAGGGGTAACTCTGTCCAAATCAATTGCACAGAGCAGGTACCTAATAAGCGTGTTAGTCATGAAAAATAAAAGGTTAGAAGTAAAAAAGAAAACAGGTTAGGGATGATAAAGAAATGCATACATTACAGAATTAGGGTTGCCACCTTTTCTTCAAGTCAAACCTGAACATTTTAGCGGCCTGGGGCGCCCAAAGGAGAGTAGTAATGCGGTAACAGCTACCCACAGCTCCCAGACAGAAAAAGATTTGTGTGCGACTATCTTGGTTACTTGGGGAGCCACAGCCTGGTCTGAATAATGTGTCCTGGTTTCAGCCCGCCTGAAACCCGGGCCCATGATTCAATAACCGGACTGTCCGGGTGAATCCCAGTCAGGTGGCAACCTTATGCAGAATCCAATTATGAAAGCTGCAAAAATGGCTTCTTACAATCATCCTCATAAACAGCATATCTAAGGTCCACCCCTTTAGAACTGTAGGTATTCTGACAGCAATCAGGGAGGTTCTACTCACAGTAGCAGGGTGAGGGCTTCTTGATATTAGTCTCCTGCCCATCTGCCTGCACACTAGTCCTGAGAGTGGAAGACCTCTCACCTGGCTGCAGATCACTTGTCCAGCTACATCTGCTTCATTTGGTTTGTTTTTTCTGAGCTGCTTAGGGAGGGAAGTAGAGAAACGTATCTTTCCTGACTGTGCCCTGGAACCCAGGAAGATGAAGGAAAATGCAAATAAAGGGACCAACACCTGCATCCGAATATAGTGAGTAAACAGGGAACTCCACTACAGTAATGTGCCACACACATTAATGCATGGTACTATGTGTGTTATGTGTTACAATATAGTAAAAAAATTTTAAGAATGGCACAACAACATACACAGGGGCGGACTGACAATTCATGGGGCCCCCAGGCAATAGGAGAAGATTATGGGGCCCCCGGGCAATAGGAGATTATGGGGCCCTCAGGCAATAGGAGATTATGGGGCCCCGGGCAATAGGAGATTATGGGGCCTCCAGGCAATAGGAGATTATGGGGCCACACAGTATACACACACACACACACACACACACACACACACACACATACAGTATACATACAATATACACACACAGTACACACACAGTATACACATACAGTATACACACACAGACACACAATATACAAACAGTATACACAAACAGAAAACACATACACACACGGAAAAGGTACTGGAGAGGCGGGGAAGCTATAATCTTGGGATTTAAAAAAAAAAACAGATTTTTACATACTGACCCTGGTTTTATTGAGGCTGGCAACCCTGATGGGGCCTCTTAGTGGCATGGGGCCCTCGGGCAGTGCCCGAGTGCCCGAATAGTCAGTCCGCCCCTGAACATACATGTATAGTAGCTGCCAATGAAGATGCAGTGCAGTACATCACAGTGCAGTACACCACAATGTACGTAGCATCCCTTATGTTTTGTTACTGAATATCTTTTAAAATAAATCAGCTTCCTTCCTAAAGCACTTGAAAAAAAATGTGTGATAATGCACACACAAGTGTTTTTGATGGCTCAGACACAACATGAAGTGAAGGGACGTCCCTCCACATCCTGTTCTCATCGGGGTGCAGAAAGTAAAATCTAACAGAGGTTCTGAATCATCAAACTCTTTCTTGCTCTATCTAAAATGAAATAATGCATTTTCCATGGCGTAAGACTATACATTCACAGGAAAACTTAACAGTAAGAGCAACATCCAGAATGAAAGAGAGAAACAGAGAAAGTGTGTTTAAATCCTGAAATCCTCAACTTAAAAGGAAAACTCTCCTGCAACGCAGATGAGATATCTTACATGAGAAAGTGCTTAGCTCCAACAAACATATTTTCAAAGTCATCTTAATGTCATCTGACAAAATGTAATGTGAGATTTCATATTACAAATCCTTTAAATGTGAGGGTGAAATTAGGAGCAAAGTGCAGCAGCTGTTGGGGATATGCTGGAAATCTGCAGCGGATGCCTTTTAAAAAATCCAAACCACTTTACATAGCAGAGAGGTAACATTGAAACATAAAACCAAAATTAATATTATAGGGGAACTTTCAACAATTGGTCAGCCTGGTATCAATGATTATGTGCCCTTTTCTGCATTATTTCACTGATTGTTACCCTCTACACCAGGGGTCCCCAAGCTTTCACAACAAAGGGACACCTTATCCCCTTTCAGACTTCAGGGGGCTGGACTGTGGCCAGTAGGAGTAGAAAATGCCCTGGCATTGGTGGGAGTAAACAATGCCTTAGTTTTTTTTTGGGCAAAAAATTACAAAAAAATGACATAATGACATAATTGGTATCAGTGGGAGGAATAGTGATACATCATTGGTGTCAGTGGGAGGTATAGTGCCCTATCATCAGTGTCAGTGGGAGGTATAGTGCCCCATCATCAGTGTCAGTGGGAGGTATAGTGCCCCATCATCAGTGTCAGTGGGAGGAATATTGCTACATCATTGTTGTCAGCGGAGGAATAGTGCTACATCACTGGTATCAGTGGAGGGAATAATGATACACCATTTGTGTCATTGGGAGGAATAGTGCCCCACTATTGGTATTAGTGGGGGGAATAATTTACCCATCATCAGTGTCAGTGGAAGGAATAGTGCTACATCACTGGTGCCAGTGGGAGGATTAGTGCCCCATCATTGATGTCAGTGGGAAGAATAGTGCCCCATCTCTGCTATCAGTGGTAGAATTAGTTCCCCATCATTGGTGTCAGTGGGAGGATTAGTGTCCCATTATTGTTGTCAGTAGCAGGAACAGTGCCCCATCATTGGTGCAGGGGGAGGAAAAGTGCCTCATGCCTGCTATCAGTGGGAGAATCAGTTCCCCATTACTGGTGTCAGTGGAATGAATTAGTGCCCCAAGGGATGGATAAAGGCCAGCAAAGGGCCACATCTGGCCCATGGGCCACTGTTTTGAGACCCCCTGCTACACATCTTCCCTTTCCTCTTTGTATGTGTGGTCTTATTGTCTTTATTAGCCATTCTCAACCTCTTAACTCTGGAAGAATCTTTGAAAAGGGGATATAGCATCTGATCCCCTTGGTATATTATATCACAAAGCTTGATTGACTCGCTAGGTTAGGTGTACACCTATTTGAGTTCAATCCCTCTGGTAAGCAGCTTCTGGTGTTTTTGGTGGTGGATCTACTATCAACTGTTATTACATCATACATATTTGAAGTTAAAGACTGTCACTATATCATATCCACATGTGGTTGAGGATTATTATCACACGATTGAAGTTTGTCATTGACTTTTTTTGGACATCACATGTCCAAGTTCCTCTATTTATAGACATCACATGTCATAATAGAGGACTGCTTGGAGTATTTTTGAGCACATCATTTATTATTCACATTATTTTGTACTCATATTATTTGTTATGGTTTATGGTTAATGGGCAGCACAGTGGTGTAGTGGTTAGCACTCTTGCCTAGCAGTAAAAAGGGTCGCTGGTTTGAATCCCAACCATGACACTACCTGCCTGGAGTTTGCATGTTCTCCCTGTGCCTGCGTGGGTTTCCTCCGGTTTCCTCCAACACTCCAAAGACATGCAGGTCGGTTAATTGGCTTCTGTCCAAAATTAGCCCTAGTATATGAATGGGGACCTTGGATTGAGGGCTCCTTGAGGGTAGAGACCAATGTGAGTGTGCAATCTACAGGGATAGGGACAATTGTAGACACTCACTCAGGTTGAACTGGATGGACTGGTGTCTTTATTCAACCTTACTAACTATGTAACTATGTAACTATATATGATCACATAAGCACTGCACATTTCACTCAATTTGTCAGCCTTGCAATATCTCATGGAAGGACTACAAATTCCAGCAATACAGTAACAATGCAGAATACCGCCAGCTATAGGTGGTGTAAATAGAGAGCCATGGATTGTATATAGAGAGATGACTGCACTGTACTGTGTTGTGAAGAGATCCATGTACTGTATACAGGGAGATGAATTAATTGTGCTGTACACAGAGAGATCCATTTCATGGGAAATAGGAAAAGGTGAATACATTTGTCACCATCTATACCGGACTCACCTCACTCTATAGAGGTCTCAGGTCACATGACCTTTCTGGTCTAGGCATGCCTTATATCCCTGACAGTAAAGCAGAGAGATGAACGGAAGGTTCCCCCACTACTGGTTTCTTTATTGTGCTGTATTGGGCTTGGTCTATAATTGGCTAGATTTGCCTCCTACATTGTGTGCAATGTCTACCATTTCTCTCTTGCATTCTATTGATGTCTTCTGTAGCTTTATTCCTGGCTGGCTATTCCCTGCAATCTCTGTATTTATGCATCTGTTGCCCCTCGATCTGAAAACACGATTCCCATCATGGGAGGCCCTGTGTATTTGTGTATATGTAATAATAATAATAAAAAATGGTGCGCTAATTCAAGAAACTATGCAGCAAAAATAGACAAATATGCAGGAATGACTATCCCTAGTTAGAAAAAAAAAACACAAATTGCAGTAATATGCAATATTATGCAAAACAGTGCTAAAAAAAATGCAGTAATATGCGATAATATGTGATAATGTTGTGAAACTATGATGAAGTGCACTAATTCAAGAAGCTATGCAGCAAAAATAAACAAACATGCATGAATGACTATCCCTCATTGAAGAAAATAAAAAAAATAAAAAGCAATAATATGCGATAATATGTGAAACAGTGATGAAGTGTGCTAATTCAAGAAGCTAAGCAGCAAAAATAGACAAATATGCATTAATGCCTTTCCCCAATAAAAAACAAAACAAAAAAACACAAAACAAAAATTGCAGTAATATGGAATATTATGCGAAACTGTGATAAAGTGCACTAATTCAAGATTCTAAACAGCAAAAATAAACAAATATGCATAAATGACTATTCCGAATAAAAAAAAAACTAAAAAATACAATAATATGCGATAATATATGATACAGTGATAAAAGTGCAGATGAATATCTGCTTTTGATTCAAGCACTTTTATCACTGTTTCACATATTATCGGATATTATTGTATTTATTTTTTATTTTTTTAATTCAGGATAGTCATTTATGCATATTTCTCTATTTTTGCTGTCTTATTTCCACCTCTCCTGGGATTTTCTGCTAAATCTCAGCATAGACAAGGAAAAATAAAATGTTCCAAATTGTGCTACACCAATGGGATATTAGGGTTAGTCACTCCTTGATTTCTACCTCCCTGAACTCCATATCAGATCTCATGGTTACCACTCACCTCTCTGCACACCACGCCCAAAGTGATTCAGCACCAATGAAAAAAAAACTTACACACAGCAGGGAGCAATGATGAAAATACAGGGGCAGCGATCCCTGTGGTGGGATGACTATTACACAACATAACTGAACCAGAACTTGTAGAATGTTTGCAAAGAAAGTTGATCTGAAGTCATGCAATATGGATCTGCTGCAGAACAATTGCTTTCTATCTGGGATTTTTCATAGAAAC
Organism: Lithobates pipiens; assembly: GCF_037356315.1. Lineage (NCBI taxonomy): Eukaryota > Metazoa > Chordata > Amphibia > Anura > Ranidae > Lithobates > Lithobates pipiens. The sequence continues at coordinate 610,569,572 of NW_027507748.1, forward strand.
AAATCAAATTTTGTATGATAGATTAATTATTTTATGCAATGACACAGGGTTCATCATTATATATGATTGTTGGATTGAATGTATTTCAAACGTGTACAGTAAGGGATTAGGTTAATAGTAGTGGGTGGGGATATAGATTTGCACTGCTTGCTTCTTTTTTCTTGCTAAACATTGAGCGTTGCATAACTCTTGCCGAGACTTGCAGGGCTCTTGCTATAGACTCACCACTGCAACCTTGCTCTTGCTAGAGACTTGCTACGCAAATTTGCTACAAATTGGAAACGTGTCAACTAGAACTTGTGCTTCAAGCGCTCTACAAGTGTACAACTTGCCAGGGAAGATGTGCAGCAAGTTGACAAGACTTACAATTCAATACTGCCACAAATGTGTGGCAAGTTATCTTTGCTATCTGGGATAAAGCTCACTGACTGTGACTGACAGCAGTGGGAGACAATGGCTCCCGCATCTGAGCCATTGAGGATTGAAAGTCGACAGAGCCTCTCCTCTCATGTTTTAAAGATGCTAACGAGCAAACTTTTCTAAGCATATGTGGTGAAAAATGCAGTCATGTGGGGTGAGGTGCAGCTCAAAGTAACCAGGTTTCTACTTAGATGAACTCAGGGCAGAGTCACATAACAATGCTGATTTATTGCTTACAAATGGGAGATATTATCATCACTAGTGAGGTGTTTTTGTGGCTAAATTCTCTGGATTGGTAGAAAGAAAAAGGGAGAAGCTTGACCTGTCCTAGTGCCACACTGTGGGGCACCTTTTAGGGCTCATGTACATGCAGACTAGGTTGACCGCTGGCCATGGGAAAATGCGAAATGCGGCAAAATTGCACAGCATTTTTACCACAATTTTGCCGTGTTTTGTAACCGCTGATCAAAACATCCTATCCTGAGCGCAATTCTTCCACGATTAGAAGAGGGAGATTTAAACTCCCCTAACCACAGCAGCTTCTAAACTCATGCAAAAGCCCATGTGTACATGGACACATAGGCTTTTGTGGAGTTTAGTTTAGGAACAACAAAGCTCCTAAACTCAAGTAGTGTACATGAGCCCGTAGCTGTGAGAAGGGGACTGCATAAACCTAAAAAATTTGTAAAAAAATACTTAAGAGCAATCTGTAGTAAGTGAAATATGGAGGCTGCCATTGCAAACAATCTTCTAAAAAGCCTAAAATTTGAATAGGGACTTTTAATAGGTGCCCGAGTCAAGATAATAAGATAATACACTATAACATGTTTTAAAATAAAACAAATTTTATTTCATACAGTAAAAAAGCTATCACAATTTTTTCTAAAGGAGATTTTAAAAAGGATAACACAAAATATACTGTACAATGGTATTTGCTCGACATGTTTTGCCAAGATATGGCTTCTTCAGATGTATTATATTTAATTGTACAAAATGTTCACTGCAGAGAAAATACACATTAGACATAATAAATACAAATTCTGTGTATTTTTTCTTTTTGTGGTTAACATTCTGTACAATTAAATATAAAGTCTCCTGAAGAAGCCAAATTTCGACACGTCGAGCAAATACCGTTGTAAAATATATTTTGAGTTATCCTTATGAAAAACTATTTTAGAAAGGATTGTGATATATTTTTTAATGTATGAAATACATTTTTTTTATCTTTTAAAACATGTTATAGTGTATTATCTTGACTCAGGCAACTTAAAAGTCTCTATTCCAATTTCTTCTATGTAATTTATATTTAATGGGATGTGGTGTCTTGCTCCACACATCCTTGGCTGATAGATTATATTCTAAAAAGGCTAGTTGTTTGGTTCTCTGGCCTTAATACTTTCTGAGCTGCTGATTGGGAAGACTCTTGGAGCAAGCTAGCAGCAGCAAGTTTAGGTAGAACTACTGGGAACCACTGAAGACATACTTGATCCAGGTCAGTACCTCAGCAATGGCAAGCATAGTATCATTTTACTACAGATGAAAAAAATATATATATACCATATATACAGTGCCTTGCGAAAGTATTCGGCCCCCTTGAACTTTTCAACCTTTTGCCACATTTCAGGCTTCAAACATAAAGATATAAAAATTTTATTTTTTTATGAAGAATCACCAACAAGTGGGACACAATTGTGAAGTGGAACGAAATCTATTGGATTTTTGAAACTTTTTTAACTAATAAAAAATTGAAAAGTGGGGCGTGCAAAATTATTCGGCCCCCTTGCGTTAATACTTTGTAGAGACACCTTTTTCTACGATTACAGCTGCAAGTCGCTTGGGGTATGTCTCTATCAGTTTTGCACATCGAGAGACTGAAATTCTTGCCCATTCTTCCTTGCAAAACAGCTCGAGCTCAGTGAGGTTGGATGGAGAGCGTTTGTGAACAGCAGTTTTCAGCTCTTTCCACAGATTCTCGATTGGATTCAGGTCTGGACTTTGACTTGGCCATTCTAACACCTGGATACGTTTATTTGTGAACCATTCCTTTGTAGATTTTGCTGTATGTTTGGGATCATTGTCTTGTTGGAAGATAAATCTCCGTCCCAGTTTCAGGTCTTTTGCAGACTCCAACAGGTTTTCATCCAGAATGGTCCTGTATTTGGCTGCATCCATCTTCCCCTCAATTTTAACCATCTTCCCTGTCCCTGCTGAAGAAAAGCAGGCCCAAACCATGATGCTGTCACCACCATGTTTGACAGTGGGGATGGTGTGTTGAGGGTGATGAGCTGTGTTGCTTTTACGCCAAACATATCGTTTTGCATTGTGGGCAAAAAGTTCGATTTTGGTTTCATCTGACCAGAGCACCTTCTTCCACATGTTTTGGTGTGTCTCCCAAATGGCTTGTGGCAAACTTTAGACGAGACTTTTTATGGATATCTTTGAGAAATGGCTTTCTTCTTGCCATTCTTCCATAAAGGCCAGATTTGTGCAGTGTACGACTGATTGTTGTCCTATGGACAGACTCTCCCACCTCAGCTGTAGTTCTCTGCAGTTCATCCAGAGTGATCATGGGCCTCTTGGCTGCATCTCTGATCAGTCTTCTCCTTGTCTGAGCTGAAAGTTTACAGGTCTTGGTAGATTTGCAGTGGTCTGATACTCCTTCCATTTCAAAATGATCGCTTGCACAGTGCTCCTTGGGATGTTTAAAGCTTGGGAAATCTTTTTGTATCCAAATCCAGCTTTAAACTTCTCCATAACAGTATTACAGACCTGCCTGGTGTGTTCCTTGGTCTTCATGATGCTCTCTGCGCTTTCAATAGAACCCTGAGGCCACGTACACACGGGCGGACTGTTCGCCCAACTTTGTCCGTCAAACAGTTTCGGCAAACAGTCCGCTCAAAATTAGCATGGACGGACATGGCCACACACGACGAACGAACAGTTTGCTGAAACCGTGCGCGATGACGTGAACGGCACGTACGACGGGACGAAAAATACGACGTCCTATACACTGCATTATAACTTTCGGCGTGTTAAGCCTTTCTGAGCATGCGCGGAACTTAGTTTGTCGAACAAGCCTACACACGGGCGGACTGTTCGCTCAAACAAGGTTTCAGCGGACAGTTTTACGGAATTTCCGAAAAACCTTGTTCGTCAAACTGTCCGCTGAAACTGTCCGCTGAAAGCCCACACACGAGCGGACTGTCCGCCCAAACACTGTTCAGCGGACAAAGTTGGGCGAACAGTCCGCCCGTGTGTACGCGGCCTGAGACTATCACAGAGCAGGTGCATTTATACAGAGACTAGGTGGATTCTATTTATCACCATCAGTCATTTAGGACAACATTGGATCATTCAGAGATCCTCGCTGAACTTCTGGAGTGAGTTTGCTGCACTGAAAGTAAAGGGGCCGAATAATTTTGTACGCACCACTTTTCAGTTTTTTATTTGCTAAAAAAGTTAATATCCAATAGATTTCGTTCCACTTCACAATTGTGTCCCACTTGTTGGTGATTCTTCACAAAAAATTTAAATTTTATATCTTTATGTTTGAAGCCTGAAATGTGGCAAAAGGTTGAAAAGTTCAAGGGGGCCGAATACTTTCACAAGGCACTGTATATATATATATATATATATATATATATATATATATATATATATATATATATATATAGATAGATAGATAGATAGATAGATTGAATAAACATATGTGTAAATGAAGACTGTAAATAAGTATATTCCCTGCTGCCTATGCCACCAAACTAGGCCCACACATTAGAAATCCCACCTTTTAAGTCCCAGGGGTGTCAGCCTCATGGCCCCCCAGCTCTCCCTGGTTCCTCCTGCTGATCTCCATACATTATATCAGACATTAGTGATGCTGAGGTCCACACAAAGAACCAGTGAGAGCTGTGGGGGGACCCAGGAGATCAAAACTCCTGGAAGTGTCAGTTTTCTGGTGAATATCAGAGGACAAACTGTGAATCAATGGATTCTAACTGTTATAATGGCTGATTTTTATTAATTCCAGGGAAAACACCCCAACACAATACAGGTCAGTGGTGCAATAAAGACAACTGTGTACACAAACCTACATGAATAAATATAGAACACCCAAAATCTTAAGAGTTAAATCATTAAACACCACCCTGTCCAACCAAGCTCCATCACAAAACTATATATGAGGGAAGTTCTAGTTTACAGCATCAGGGACTGGGGATGGAACATTGTAACTGCTGCAACCCATACAACAGCTGTCTATTAGATACATATTGGAAACACATGTACATGTAGGAAACATGAAACAATATTACATTGGAAACACTCAGTACACTTTGAACAAATCACTTTCACCTTGTAACATTTGCACATTTAGATGAACTAATCAGCTGCATATGTTCACAAAGTAACACAAGTTGTAAAATGACACGGCCAATACAAAGATATTTACTACATCCTGCTGTATGAACCAGGTTAGTATAGCATTGCCTATTTACTATATAAACAAAGAATTAATCACTTAAAATCGTATTCTTGGCAATAAGCTAATGTTCCGGGAACACCGGTTGCCCATTGAAGTTAATATCCATGTATTCGCAGGCACGCCCACCATGGTCATTGGATTAATATCCATACATTCGCAGGCCCGCCCACCATTGTCATTGGGTTCATATCCATGCATTTGCAGGCCCGCCCACCATTGTCATTGATGCCTTTTTGGCTCAAGTTGTAAATAGTGCCTTTAACATGAACGCTGAAGTACATGTAAGCATATTGCTCGAAACCAAGTAAAGGAGCATCAAATGGTTGATTAATACTGAACTCAAGAGAAATGTTGTGGAGCCCCCACCACTGCCAAATTGAAAGGGTTAAAAATTCATTTTTGTTTAGGGTACCAGTAAAAAGAAGTTTCATCTTATTCCTTGCTCCCACATAGCCTTCCTCTCGCCGTGTGACTAGTCACCAAAGTCACCTATCTTTGGCATTCCATCTGGATATCACACTCTGATGGCATCACATACAATGCAGGACCATCATGATTTTGGAGCCCATTTATACCTTTGCATGTGTTAAAATATGTGCATGAATGTGCATACAAAAGAATGCATCTGCACTTTTTTTGGCAGTGCAGCACACTACAAGGCACAGAACACTTACATCTGTAAGTGCATTTGTTTTACAGTATACTTTATATGCTTTGGAATGCCAATAAGAATAAAAGCATTGCACCCCAATGTAAATATATAATGTGTAAGTGTAACCAAGCATTTATCATATCCACTGCAATGTGGGTTTTAACGCAAGTTATGGCTAGTAAGAAGATGTAAATCCAGCTTAACTTTCAAAGAATCTTTCAAATAGTAAAAAGTGAGTTCTGCGAGGACTGATCATTTAATGTAAAAAGAGGATTAAATGATGTGTAAATTCTGACATGTATATAGTTACAGTTTTACTAAATCCAGGACCCTGTATATCTGGTCTCCCACAATACACAGAACATGGAAATACAATTATTTTAGTAAATATAAACGGCTTGCCCTTTCTAATCAGCAGTTAGAGCAGTCTTGTCACTTCTACCACTGTCTGGTTAAAGCTTTTAAATTTTCATTCTCATCTCACTGTCCTATAAGGCTGCAGGACCCTGACCCTCTATATGTACAGTGCTGATTGGCTCTGTGCTATTCACATTCACCCTCCCGAGGAAAAAAACTGAGCATGTTTAACTTTTCCCCTAGCCTATGTTCTATAAGGAGATGGGTCAGTGGAAGAAGGAGAGGAAAAGAGAAGAAAAGATCAAACATCCTTTATACACAATGCAAAGGATTAACCCCTTCCACAGTGAGTATAACAAGCATGCTTTACAGCATATACAAACTGATCTTACTGCTGTGGGTTTAGTAACACTTTAAGAACAAAGTTCATGCAGCACAGTACACTACAAGTTGAACTCGACATAACTACATTTACTGAAAAATATCTACCGTTAGCTTTACTTGGGGTCTCAAATTTAGTCTGCACCATGAATGTATTACTTGCTTTAGAAATCACATAATCCTCATCAAAAGAAGAAAGAAATATCTTAAACCACCATCCATTCTCCTAATATGAAACATCTCTGAATAAGTCAAGAAAAATATGAGTAACTTTTTATAAATATCAATTAATTAACTCTGAGGGATGGAGCGTCTCCCAGCAGGGGGTCTGGTGCGTCCCCATTCACCCTTTCAGGTCCAATTTCAGCCCGAATTTGTGGCTGAATTCGGACCTAAAACAGACCAGAAGACGCACAGGACTCCTGTACAAATCACACCAGAGCCGCTCCGGAGATGTGTGAACCGACTCCATAGAGAGCCAGTCGCAATCTCCTAAATAGTGTGAACCCAGCATAAAGCTAAGCCACGTAATTTTTTTTTAAACCAGTGGGCCTGCAACTTTAAAATAAAAAATAGTTTTGGCCTGTATTCTAACTGGACTATATTTGCTCAAACAAAATCAAATTTTGGGCCTCTGAAGTCAGTTTTAGAGTGTTCCTTTAGTCTCATCATAAAAAAAGATGTTATTTTTTTACTTTAGTTTTTTTTTATTTTTATTTTTTTACTGCCAAAAAACTTTATTCACAAAGAGCCTGCATTTAAAATTACCCATTAAAAGTCATAATACAAGTGTGCCTGACATCTTCATTAATATGACAGTTTTGGGCTTTCAAAATGCCTTTCTAGTGGTGGAAAGTCCAAGTGCTCTCCCACTCGCAGTACATCCAAAGACGCCAAGCGACCTGGGGCCAAGCTGGCTGCTAAAATGACAGGATTCATAAAAACTTCACTCAGATTATTGCCAAGGTTAGGTTTCCTGAATTATGTCAGTGCTGCAATGCAATCCCTTATAACCACAGACCAATATGTAACTCCATTACTATGCAGAAAACCACTCAGCTCCCAACCACAGGAACATTACATGGACTTCAACGCAAACTCTAAACTACTGGAGTGCACTCCAAAGATGATCTTCTGAGAACTGATAATCTTCAATTCCCATACATGTGATGCAGTTATCAAATAATAAATGACTGCTTGGTGAGAAAAATAAAATGAACTGTATTAGTGCTCTTCATATTTACAGCAGCAGATATATTCCAGGCACATTGCAATTCTAGTCATTATTTTAATAGCCAGATCTACAAACAGTAGCAGCCAGCAGCTGTACAATGAATCAGGACTTTCTTAGTGGGGGGGAAGCTGTCATTCGATAGATCCAAATATTGTATGAAGGACATCCCAAAAACCATTTGGTTGTTTTAGCTTATTGATTATAATGCAAGGAAGCTGGAGGCTGGGAGAATGTACATCTACCAGGATGCTGGGGATGCTTCACATAACATATTTCATAATATGAAACAGGCAGCTTCATCAGTAGTTAGACAGGAAGTTGGAACTGACAGAACTACTGAAGCTTTTCCAGTTTTAGGGAAAACATAATTTTTAATTAAATATCCTTCTATTCTAAAGGTCAATCTGTCACTAGCCTTGACAACTCAAGATGAGAATGTAATCGAAAAATGCTAAAGCAGGGGTCAGTAAAAATGGCATGATCAGTAAATTTCAGAGATATACTGTAATCAGCTGAAGTTGCAGGGAAAACACATATTTTCAGTAAAATCTTAGCTCCATCCTCTCTTACCTCATTTTAGTCACCAATTATTATTATACAGGATTTATAATGTGCCAACAGTGAGTGCAGCACAAAAAATAAAAGGAACATTAAAATATCATGTAAGACAAGAGGGTTAGGAGGGCCCTGGATCTGAGAGGGAGAGACAAGTAATACCAATAGTAGTAATTGTGTAGGGATGAGTTGATAAAGTACTTGAGAAAATAAACTTTCAGTTGTTAAAACAGAACTTTACCCATAGCAACTTTGTAAAAAATTTATGTTCTTTAGCAATGAATATACTGTACATTCCTGTTTTGCTGAAACCCAGAGCCCCAGTAGTAAATCATAGAGCGGAACTAAACTAATCAATAATGGTTTCAAAAAACAGTTACATTCCTGGAATGCTGGAATTGCAAACTGTCACATTTGCTTGTGTCCTCAGCCAAAATGTCAAACCTTCAAATGGCTGGTGTCATAACTGATCACATTTGCAGTACCATGGCAGTTGCAGATCAAACCAATGTAGCTTCCTTGGCTGTAAAGGATAGGAGGGTTTAATTCCGCTTTAAGGCTGTCAGCTGATCAGCCTCTACAAATTCGGCAGTGCCTAAAAATGCCTGAAAATGCAGAGCAACTGAGCATATGCAGATCAGGGTGAGACAGTGTGTTACTGGATTTTGAACAGTATAGGCACTTATTGTTAATGTTTTATATAGCTATACCTGCAAAAGGGGGCAGCCTGTGATCTAGCGGGACTTAATTTTCTGGCTAAAGTTTCACTTTAACGTTAAGTAGAGGTGGGACAGAAGAGATGAGTTAAGACAAAACCCCCAAAAAATGTATATGTTCCTTGGTAGTGTCATCGGTTAGGAAGGGGCATATTTTGGCAACGTTGTGTAGGTGTAGGTAGGTAGGTAGGTAGAGGACACATTATGAGCTCAGGTTTGGAAAGATTGACTTTGAGAAATTTGTGACCATTCAAACTGATAAGTTAGTTAACAAATTTGTAATGCACAATGAGCTGAGGAGTAGAGAGACAGAGCTGGGCTTCATCAGCAAACAGATATTATTTAAAAAGCGTGGGAGGCAATCAATTGGCCAAGGGATAATGTTTAAATAGAGAACAGAAAGAATCCTAGGAAAGCACCTTGGCAAACCCCTACAGAAACAGGAACAGTAGAGGGGGAGATAGAGTTGTAGGTGACACTGCAGGAGCAGGTAGGAAAAGTAGGAGAAGTACCAGAAAAAAAGAGTCTTGGAGGTCAAGTGAGTGAAGTTTTTGGAGGCGAAATGATTGGTCAACTGTATCAAGTGCTGCAGAAAGGTCAGAAGTATGAGTACAGATCAGAAAAAGGGATAATTAAGGAGTCTTACAAACTGCCTCTTCAACCAAAAACATTCATATCGAGAGGTTTTTTAAGGTTACCTGGTTAGGTGTGAAATTGTTATAGTATTCCTCTAATGATTAATGCTGTATCTAAATTTTAGCTTGTGATCAGGTATGTTTAATGAAGAGACCTAATAATGCAATCTATTGAGGGCCTTTCTAGAATTCTACCTAGAAAGCTAATAGTCTGAGAAGGGCCCAATCCATATTAGAGGTAGCTAGTGTGTCTCAAAACTAAGTGGGACCTAGATAAACCAATTTCATTGACAAAGCTGTAGTAATATGAAAAAGTGAGGAAAGAGGTGCCAAGGCACAATGAATGTCACATACTATGTTAGAGACTTACTATTTTTGGTATTTTAAACACATCTGTAAGTACTTCACAGAAACCAGAAAACTCTTTGGAATTGCATTTTCTCACATACATAGATGCAGATAATATAAAAATGAGTGCAAATGAAAACTGTTTGGCAATCAAGTTTATATAGAAGCTGAAGGTGCTTCTACAATGACTGATTATTAGCCAAGAATGGGGCAGTTTTCTCTGGTTTTATAGGGATTAATCTGTGATTTTAAGGCAATGAGTATTGACTAAAGGGATACTAAATGGCCAGAATCAAATTGCATGAAAGTTGAACTTTTTCTACTGGTTCTATATGGTGCTGAACCCCTAGAGAGGCCAAGTGACCAAATCTATTCAAGACTGACCTATCTGTTTCCAAAAAATGTGTCATACCCCCATTGTATAGGCAGCTGCATTCCGAAAGTTAATGACATGTGCAGAAATTATTAACAACTTAACATATCAATCATTATCATATCAAAACATATCAAAAATCTTATCATATCAAAACATTAACATATCAATCTACTACATAGTGACGAGAAAATATCACCACTGACCTCCATACTGCAATACTAAATAAGCCTTATCTAGAACATTTACGAGAAACTAAACATTTTTACGTTTTGGATGTTTCCTTTCACTTCCAACCCTGTAGAAACAACAGGAAATGAGAGAAATCCCTTAAAAAGTTATGTAAATCCCCTCTAAGGCATGCCATAGATGGTGCGAATTTCTTTCCTGCAAATTGGCATGATTACCCTATCAACACGATGGGAGAAGACAGTGATTATTGCTAGTGGCTATAGCAGCCGCTAGAGATAATTGCAACTGAATCCAGCAGGCTGCTTGCACCCAAGTTGATCGATCAATCAACTTGGTACATTCAGCCTGCCCACACACTATTCAAATGTCAGGCGGTTTCTGCTCCTGGTACAGAGACATATCAGAATATTCTGTTTTCCCTCTTCCAGTCCCAGCGGGGACACAAAAAAATTGAGAGGGATTTTAACCTTTCCACAATTGCTTCCAAAAAATGCCTTTAAATTCACTTTAATTTTCTTGTTTGCATCAGGTGAAAATATCTGACCGGATGCTATGTAAAAAAAACTCCACTTTCCCTTCCTCAAGTCTGAACTACAGTCATCAATCCTTAAACACAGAATCCATACACATTGGTTTCCACTTGGCATTTTATCAAAAGAAAAAACATGAAAATCCTTTAAGCCCACTTGTCCCATACAAATTACATGAACCATGTCCATGAATACACGTAATGAACATCCTAATCCTTTCAGCCAGTGGAAGATATTGTACTTAAACTATAAGTCCTGTGTCTATCAAAGGTTTAGTCAGAAACAGAACTTTTATTAAACCATCTGAATACTTCCTAATATATTAATGAAGAACCTCAAGATTTAAAGATCTCTAGACCAGACTGGGTTGTTTGTAAAACCTTACCTTATTAAATTCAAGTCTAGTAACCAGATTTCCATTTACTCTAGTTAGATCGGTAAAAGATGATTTCTGATTGTTATAGATTACTGTTCTTTTACAGTGTCTTTCTGAATAGGCTCACATGCCTCACAAGAAGGCCTACTGAAAACTGGACTGATATAAAGCATAGTATATTGTATCCTCTCCTTTTTAAAGAGACCCTGTCACCAAATTCAATTGCAGGTAAAATCACAGAACATCCATTCTTTTAAATGCTTACTGGCAGTAATTTCCTTCCTGTAACTTTTTGATTTTCTTGAAATGTGTTTGTAAACTGTGTCAGAAAGCGCTCAACCACGGCTGGGAATTCTGGGTGTGGTGACGTCACCCATGGGCTGCAATAGCCCAGCCATTGTTGGCACCCCCCCCCCCGAAGCTGCCATTGACTGACACGGGGAGCCGGAGCTGCAGGATCATGTGACCGAACCAAAGCATACTGAAAAAAAAGGTAAGTATATTGATCTATTTTACATAGGGTAGGTAGGATAGGTAGCAGGAGGGGGGGCGAGGGGACAATTTTAAGAATAGTTAGTGTTAGGCTGAAATTTTACTTTACTGGGGGATTTAGGAGAGCTTTCCTTTCACTTCTTGTTTTCTAAATATAAAACAAAGAAAAATCTTTGCAATCTTTTGCAAAAAAAAAAAAAAAAAGCATGGTCTTGTTTTGCTCCCACAGAGGAAGAGGATCTTCCTATTTTAGCCTATATTTAAGCTAGCCATGCACTAATAGAATTTCAGTTCTCTCCAGTCCTCCCTAGACCTTCTGCTCTATAGCTCCCTTGTCACTTCCTCCTATGCGCACCTCCAAGACTTTCCCCGAGCCTCTCCTATCCCATGGAACTCCCTATCCCAGTCTGTCCATTTATCTCCTACTTTGCTTTTAGACAATCCACTTACACCTAACAACTGTACTTTTATTTTCTGCATCAGATCATCCCCCACAATTATTACCTTTTGTATCACTTGACCCTCCCTTCTAGATTGTAAGATCTAACAAGGAGGGCCCTCTGATTCCTCCTGTATTGAATTGTATTGTAACTGTACTGCCTGCCCTAATGTTGTAAAGCGTTGCACAGACTGTTGACACTATAGAAATCCTGTATAATAATAATTTTATTTTCTAATTGTTAGAGGGGTCAAATCCACATTTGTTTTTAGCCATAATAAAGAGAAATTTCAAAGGAGCAGGATGGAAAAAAAAAATTTTTGAACAAAAGATTTTCCAACAGTAAATGCGGTTTTCATTTGTGAAAGTCCATTCACTTCAAAATCAATTGTTAAAATCAAAGTTTTTTTTAAGTATTTTAGAACGACATTCATTAAGTAATTAAATGTACTGATAAGAATGTTCATATCAAAATCTACTAGTGTATGGCCAGCAATGTAGTGGACAAAGCAGGAACAAGCACCACATTTTTATAAAGGGTACCCAGAAGAGCAGGTGGACCTCTCCATGTTGTCATGAGCAAGATGGCAGCACAGGACAGATCGGTGTCTGTTGACGAAGAATGTCAGCAGGAACAACACTGGATCTGGTGGCTGGCTGAGTATCTGTACTGTGCCTATAATACCACCAGGTAAGCGGGGTATAGAAAAAAAAGGAAGGGGGTAGGCTGAAGGTCCTCTTAAACTGTAAAAATGTAAATATTCCGTTTTTTTTAACCGCTTCAGATCTGCGCTATAGCCGAATAATCACTACAGCGTGGACCTACTTTGCCAAGAGGGCATCAATAAACCTCCTCCTGTGCTCAAGCGGCCTGCTCGCCCTGTGATGAGCAAGTCTATGAGACTCGCTGGATCACAGATCAGAGCAAGGGGTAGATCCCGACCCATTACCACGTGATCAGCTGTCAGCCAATGACAGCTGATCATGTGATGTAAACAGAGTCGGTAATCGGCTATTTTTTTCTGCTCACGCTGATAGTGTGAGGAGAAAACAATAAAAACGATCCCCGGCGTCAGTCAGAGGGACATTGGTCCCATTCAAGAAGAGCAGCCACCAGCTCATCTATGCCCACCTGTGCCACCTGCCAGTGCCACCTACCAGTGCACAACAGTGCCCACCAGTGCCACCTACCAGTGCCCACAGTTCCCCCTATCAGTGTCTACAGTGCCACCTATCAGTGCTTACAGTGCCAACTATCAATGTCACCACTCAGGGCCTCATCAACAGTTCTGCCTATAAGTGTCACCTACCAGTGCATATCAGTGTCACCTACCAGTGCCCATCAGTGCCACCTATCAGTGCCCATCAGTGCCACCCATCAATGCTACCTATCAGTGCCCACAGCACCAAATATCAATGTCACCAATCAGTGCCTGATCAACAGTACTGCCTATCAGTGTCACCTACCAGTGCCCATCAATGTCACCTGCCAGGTGGCAATCAGTGCCACATATCAGTGCCCATCAGTGTATACTCATGAAGGAGAAAAATTATCTGTATGCAAAATTTTATAACAAACTATGAAACATGATTTTTTTTTCCATTATGTGCCCAGTAAGCAAGTGGTTAAGCAGATGTCCTTTCTGGTACTTTCAGTAAAACAATCCCAAAATAAGCTAGACATATGACATGCTTTTTACAAAAATTCTTATGAAGCCAAAACATTTCTCTTACTTGGGTATCAGTTAAGTGATTACCTCACTGCTATGAATAAAATAAAATTCAGCCAAACCGCCACCAATGCCCCGGCTACCCCTTAGCCTCAGCTAGTCAATCCATATGCCCCTGTGTGTTTATTAAAAAAAATAATTCTCTCTAGCTAAGAAGGAGCTATTCACCTTAAACAAACTTTATTTTGGATTCCAGCTGAACTGAACTGAAACTAAAGTACTTTAGCCATTAAAGTATACATTAACCTTTACCATTCCTGGCAATCCCCCGCCACTTTACATATGCTCTGTCAACCATCCAAGTTTCAAAGTAAACAACGTATTTGAGTTCTCTCTCATTTTATCTGGAGTACATTAGGCACTGCACCCATGTCTAACTATGATTTAACTGTTATCGTGGGATAAATGAACATTTTTCCACGTATTTTTGTATTAAAGGGAAACTCACAAAAAGGTTTCCAATGATTTTTTTTATATTATTATTGTTATTATTTTATTTTTTTACTGACAGCAGCTCAAAATGATGCAGATAACAGGAACCTATTTTAAACACATCACAATTACATTAGATTTGAATGTCCATTAGGATTTTCTAATTTGCAACAATAATTGAGCATTTGTAAAATTTTTGGAAAAAAAATAATAACAGCTATCCAAAGGACTATCCATTGCATTGGCAACTAAAATATAAATATTCATGAATGTATCAAATTAACAGGAGGATTGAAGACTGTAGTTTGCTTATACTTTGGAATCCATTTTTTTTTTTTTACAGCCACTTATTTTCCTTTTTATGGACAGCTTTATCTACAGCCTCAATCAGCTTGCAAAATTTTACATACTGTCAATAAATTTATGGATGGTTATCAACCTGCTCTCAACATATACAGTTGTGCTCGTAAGTTTACATACCCTGGCACAATTTAGGATTTCTTGGCCATTTTTCAGAGAATATGAATAATAACACAAAAACTTTTCTTTCACTCATGGTTAGTGTTTGGCTGAAGCCATTTATTATCAATCAACTGTTTTTACTCTTTTTAAATCATAATGACAACACAAACTACCCAAATGAGCCTGATTAAAAGTTTACACACTCCAGTTCCTAACACCGTGTAGTGCCCCCTTTAACATCAATAACAGCTTGAAGTCTTTTGTGGTATTTGTGGATGAGGCTCTTTATCTTCTCAGATGGTAAAGCTGCCCATTCCTCTTGGCAAAAAGTCTCCAGTTCCTGTAAATTCTCGGGCTGTCTTGCATAAACTGCACGTTTGAGATCTCCCCAGAGTGGCTCAATGATATTGAGGTCAGGAGACTGAGATGGCCACTCCAGAACCTTCACTTTATTCTGCTGTAGCCAATGAAAGGCTGACTTGGCCTTGTGTTTTGGATCATCTTCATGTTGGAATGTCCAAGTACGTCCCATACGCAGCTTCCTGGCTGATGAATGCAAATGTTCTTCCAGTATTTTTTGATAACATACTGCATCCACCTTCCTATCAGTTTTGACCAAATTTCCTGTGCCTTTGTAGCTCACTCATCCCCACAACATCAGTGATCCACCTCCGTGTTTCACAGTAGTAATGGTGTACCTTTCATCATAGGCCTTGTTGACTCCTCTCCAAATGTAGTGTTTATGGTTGTGGCCAAAAAGCTCAATTTTGGGCTTATCACTTCAAATAACTTTGTGCCAGAAGTTTTGAGGCTTGTCTCTGTGCTGTTTGGCTTATCGTAAGTGGGATACTTTGTGGCATTTGCGTAGTAATGGCTTTCTTCTGGTGACTCGACCATGCAGCCCATCTTTCTTCAAGTGCCTCCTTATTTTGCATCTTGAAACAGCCACATCACGTTTTTAAAGAGTCCACTTTTCATTAAGTTATTTGTGGGTTTTTCTTTGCATCCCAAACAATTTTCCTGGCAGTTCTGGCTGAAAGTTTAGTTGGTCTACCTGACCGTGGTTTGATTTCAACAGAACCCCTCATTTTCCACTTCTTGATTAGAGTTTGAACACTGCTGATTGGCATTCTCAATTCCTTGGATATCTTTTTATATCCCTTTTCTGTTTTATACAGTTCAACTACCTTTTCCCGAAGATCCTTTCACAATTCATTTGCTTTCCCCATGACTCGGAATCCAGAAACGTCAGTGCCGCACTGGATGAAATATGCAGAGGTCTGTCAGGAGTTCAGAAACTCATTGACCTTTTATACACACACACTAATTACAAGCAAACAGATCACAGGTGAGAATGGTTACCATTAATAGCCATTCAAACCCCTTTGTGTCAACTTGTGTGCATGTTATCAGGCTAAAATAACCAGGGTATGTAAACTTTTGATCAGGGTCATTTGGGTAGTTTGTGTTGTCATTATGATTTAAAAAGAGTAAACACAGTTGATTGATAATAGATGGCTTCAGCCAAACACTAACCATGAGTGACAGAAAAGTTTTTGAGTTTTCATTCATATTCTCAGAAAAATGGCCAAGAAATCATAAATTCTGTGTAAACTGTGTAAAAAATGTAAACTTATGAGCATAACTGTAAGTAATTAATTGCACCTAACAGATTAGATAGGACATTATGAATTATGACCTTTAGTAATTGTCAGTTCACATATTTAGATGTATTAGATTTGTTTTACATGCATTTTCAGCATGTTAAAATAGAACATGTGTTTTGATGAAAGCGCATCAATGAGTGCTTTTTTTTTTTTTTTTGCTAACCCATAAAACTAAAACTTTATTTTATTTTATTTTTCACACACAGGTGTGAATGGGGCCTAAAGATAACAATGACAGTAACAACTGCAGTAATCAAAATATCAAAAATACTGTCACATTGCCCCAAATGGTCAAAGTGACAGCGTTTCCTATAAAAGATTCTTCCCATAAGATTATTTGTGCATTTAAGGGTGCATCCACACCTGAGAATGCACCTGTACTCTGATTAATGTTAGAAACTCATTGGGGGTTCCTGCAATTAGCTGTGGAAGGCAGCCCCATTGAAAGCAATGGGAGGCTGGCAGCTTCTACAGCTATTTGCAGCCACTCGCATGTAAACACTCATGCAGCAATTACATGTGAGTGATCGGCCCTGGACGCAGACTGCCTTTAAACATTAAACACGGAGTTGGGCTTTATCATATTTTGTGTTTTTAAACTGTAAAAGCCTCCCTTGTGTAGACATTCAGAAACCCTAAAACTGCTACTGGGCACACCATCTTGAATGTAATGTCAGTAGGCCCAGCAGATTCAGGGCTGTCACTCAAGTGACACTCATAGTTACATAGTAAGTCAGACCGAAAGAAGACACAACTCTGTCTCCTCTTGGCAGCTGTCTAAAAGGAGTGGTTATAAGTGGTTATAAAGGCTGAAGGTTTTTACCTATTACCCATTCTATGCATGAAGGTAAAAAGCTTTCTGTGTGCTGCTACCCCTTAATACCGAACCCCCTATCAATCCAGTGATGAGCACGGGAGCCTCAGCTGCCCCAGGTCTCTCTCTCCTCATTGGCTGAGACAGCAGTGGGAGCTACTGGCTCCCACTGCTGTCAATCACATCCAGTGGGCCAATGAAGAGAGAGCAGAGGGCGAGGCCGAGCCATGGCTCTATGTGTCTTATGGACACATAAAGCGGGGCTCAGGAGTGAGCACACATCAGTTCCCCTATAGGAAATACCTTGCTATTGGAGGCACTGGTCAAGGGGAAGGAGCCAGGAGCACAAGTGGGGGACCAGAGAAGAAGAGGATCGGAGCTGCACTGTGCAAAACCATATAGGATGGGTGCCCACATAGTCCACACTGGGTTGTAATGAGGACCACCTCAAGGTAGAGGCCCATCTACAAAGTAGGATCTGTCTGCTAATAATCTACTGTATCCAAAGCAAAGGTCCCTGTAACCCATAGACATGAACACATGCAGTATATCCACATTTTGAAGAAAGATGAAGTCAGTTCGGCAGTTGAATGTTGTGCAAGTGCACAGCTACCATCCAAATTGTAAAACATGTACACATTTTATGAGAATAAGAAATCCGGGGGGAAAGTTGGGGGGAGCACCACTGTTCAAAACACTTTCAGGTGTTTTGTAATAGCACCTGCAAGTAATAGAAATAGTAATCATATTGATAACATAATGATTCACAAATTTGGTAAGATGCTATAAAGAGGCAACTTTGAGTGGTTTTGTCAGTTGCGTAGGCAAGAGAACCCAGAGGTTTGCGGAAAAGACAGAATATATTTAAAAAGTCAATGTCACCTTGCCTATGCAGGGCCTCCCCCAAATACCCGTCTCTCTTCCATAGTCAGCACTGAAATTACTTATATCAGCAACCCAGGGTAACATCACTTCTCCAGTCATCTGTCAATGCTCAGGCCAGGCAAAAGTGTACTTGACCCAACATCTGCTATGGAGGAAGAGGTCATGAGTCCCTCCATATCCAAAAGCGTTAGGTATTGTTGATGGCTGTGGAGGAGAAAGGAACGGCAGAAGTTACTGGATGATAAGGGGGTCTGAGGGGGTTCCTTTGCAGAGACACAGTCATTCTGCCCTGCATGGGAAAGGTGACAATGGGGTTGATTCACTAAAGGCAAAAAGACTGTGCACTTTGCAAAGTGCAGTTGCCCTCTGCAAGTGTAGTTGCTCCAGAGCTTAGTAAATGAGCAGAAGCTCTGCTGACTTCCATCATCCAATCATGCACAAGCAAAAAATGCATTTTTTTTTCTTTTCCTTGAGCGTAATTGGGTATTTTTTTGCAAATTTAAGCTTTATCTCATTTACTAAGCTTGGAGCAACTGTGTGCCTTTAGTAAATCAACCACATTGTCTCTTTAAATTTTAAAAATAATACACCGACAAAAACCCTACTAATTTTCAGCATCTGGGGGCATCAGAGCTGCTTCCAATGGTCATTGATCCACCAATCAGAATAACTTCCCCATTATTTTTCAAGGTTAATGAGAAACAAGAAACCCTTTATATCTGGACAGAAGTCTATGGGGCTTATTTACGAAAGGCAAATCCACTTTGCACTACAATTAAACTTGGAAGTGCAGTCACTGTATATCTGAGGAGGACATGCAAGTAAAATAAAAAACAGCATTTTTGTTTGCACATGATTGGATGATAAAAATCAGCAGAGCTTCCCCACATTTCAGATCTTCCCCTCAGATCTACAGCGACAGCAGTTCCAAGTGCACTTGTAGCGCAAAGTGGATTTGCCTTTAGTAAATCAACCCCTATGTGTGTCGTAAAGCAGACCTATATCTACAACCAAAAGTTTGGCTGTCTTGTTTGGTTGTGAAAAAAGTTCACATACAGTATCTTTTTGGTCTTTGTGTTTTTAACCACGTATATTGGGGCACATTTTAGTTTGCATGCAAAATTGTGCATCTTGTGCTACACAAATGTGAATGCAAGCTAAGTGCTATATCATTCACAACTAATGCCACGTACACATGATCGAATTGTCCGGCGTACTTAGTCCGGCAAATAATCAGTCGGACTTTCTACCGAACGGACTTGGCCACACACGGACACACGGAAAGTCTGGCGATTGCTAGCGCAATGACGTACAGCACGTACGACGGGACTAGAAAAAGGAAGTTCAATAGCCAGTAGCCAATAGCTTCCTTCTCGTACTTGCTTCTGAGCATGCGTCATTCTTAGTCCGCCGGACTAGCATACTCACAAACGTATTTACGCTGAAAAAGTCAGCTGAAGCCCACACACAATCGGATTGTCCGGTGAAATGCGGTCCGGCGGACTAAGTACGCCGGACAATTTGATCATGTGTACGCGGCATAACTTGTCTCACACAGTTTGAAGGGTAAAGTTGCCTGAGTCTAGGCCAGGTATAATTTGAAAATATAGGTTCTTAAGGCACCATCACTGCTACTCAGCAATGCTTGAATAATTATACTAAACCGCCGCTGGATATTTTCTCCACTTGCTGTATTTTGATTCGTAAATTAAGATATAAGACAGGTAATGGCTTGGCAGTCCCAATATTACATGACGCCAGGCACCCTTCATGTATGTTCTGGCAGAATGCGAGATCACAGTCCCTCTGGGAAGGGTCTTGGCTGGTTCCCCATAAGTGATTGAGATCATTCTTTATAAATCCCATTATTTATCTTTTAAGATTTCCATTCTGTAGCGAGGAAACCTTTGAAATTAAATGAATTTGAGATTACTGTTGGGATCTTGTGCTTCTGAAATTACCTACATCTGTTTTTACACTCACAAAGCCAGATGAGAGCATATCGGGGAGCAACAATTTTATACAATTTTCTTTTGCTTCTTTTGCTTTCTATACTATTCCGTGAAGATTGTGGTTAACTAATGAAACTAGAATGGTGGAAAGTTTATATTTCCTAACTCTTCCGGGTGTACGGCTTCCTGGCAAGAAAAGTGTTCCACGTAAGGGCTGACCCTGTGAATGTTTTTCTGTAAACGACTGGAGATAAAAAAAATTCTTCGATTGGTTGCTTTGTAAAAAAGTTTAGGTCATTCAGAAAAAAAGTGATTTCTGGTTGTTCAGGCTCATCTTCGTTTTTAAAAGACATCCCCCTAGGAAAATGCTCTACCCTTCAGTCACATTACCAATGGCTGCCAAACAATGGAATTCTTCTGCCCCTGTTGCCAAGGTGTTGTTTATATGATCTGTTTATAAGTTGGGCAGAACCACTATTATTACTTTTTGTAACCTCCTATAAGCTGCTGGAGAATTCAGAACTGTTCAGCTTAAAATGGAACTGTGCGCAGTTCCTTCTTTACATACACTATATTGCCAAAAGTATTGGGACACCTGCCTTTACACGAACATGAACTTTATGGCATCCCGCTCTTAGTCCGTAAGGTTCAGTATTTAGTTGGCTCACCCTTTGCAGCCTTAACTAGACATGTGCATGATGAAAACAAATATTTTTTTTTCGTTTTGATTCGTTAATCTAGTTATTTAGTTTGGTTAAGTTTGGTTAAGTTTGGTTGATTCGTTAAATTCATATTTGGAATTCATATTCAGAATTTTCTTCAAATTTACCGATTTTTTTCAATTCCAAACATTCCAATCGATACATTTTAGAATCGGTTGAAACAAAAATGTTAAATTGTTTTCGATTTGAATGCACCAAACTGAACAAACAAAAGAAAAATCTTTATCAAATGATTACAATGACTCTTTAAATCACCTTTGGCTTAATAAAAACAGCATTATTTTGAAATGGTACTCTAATACCACACAGTCTTTGATTTCAGCAATATGTGTAGTTAAAATTCAACTGGAGTTCAATGAAAATTTGAATCGAATTTCAGTCCGAATTTTCGAAATTCGGACGAATTTCGCTACGTTATTCGAAACATTTGGTAAAATTTGTTTATATTGTAATTTGGGTATTCAGATATATCCATATCTCAGAATAACGAAAAATTCATCCAAATGTTAATTCAGAACGAAACGCACATGTCTCGCTATAACAGCTTCAACTTTTCTGTGAAGGTTGTCTACAAGGTTTAGGAGTGTGTCTATGGGAATGTCTGACCATTCTTCCAGAAGCGCATTTGTGAGGTCAGGCACTAATGTTGGATGAGAAGGCCTGGCTCGCAGTCTCCACTATAATTTATCCCAAAGGTGTTTTATCGGGTTGAGATCCGAACTCTGTGCAGGCCAGTCAAGTTCCTCCACCTCAAACTTGCTCATCCATGTCTTTATGGACCTTGCTTTGTGCTCTGGTGCGCAGTCATGTTGGAACAGGTAGGGGCCATCCCCAAACTGTTCCCACAAAGTCGGGAGCATGAAATTGTCCAACATTTCTTGATATGCTGATGCCTTAAGAGTTCCCTTCACTGGAGCTAAGGGGCCAAGCCCAACCCCTGAAAAACAACCCACACCATAATCCCCCCTCCAAATGATTTGGAGGGGTGCCCCAATACTTTTTGCAATATAGTGTGAATGAGCGAGTTTGGGGTGGGGGAACTTGACTGGCCTCAACCCGATAGTACACCTTTTGTGGAATTAGAGCAGAGACTGTGAGCCAGGCCTTCTTGTCCAACATTAGTGCTTGACCTCACAAATGTGCTTCTGGAAGAATGGTCAAACATTCCCATAGACAAACTCAGCCTTCCCAGAAGAGTTGAAGTTGTTATAGCTTGAAAAGGGTGGGCCAACTTAATATTGAATCCAACGGACTAAGACTGGTATGTCATTAAAGTTCATGTGCGTGTAAAGGCAGGTGTCCCAATACTTTTGGCAATATAGTTTTGTTTTATAATCTGTTGATCCTGCCAGCAGATCCATTATTTTTTCACTTCCATTAACAAGCTGATAATGCCGTTTGCGCTGCAATGAAATTGTATTCTGTTGTAGATGGACATGCAATATTCGAATACTTACGGCAGAAAAAGGAGGTGAGTCGGACCCTGTTAAAAGCCAATGTTCATGTTTACTAAAGCATCTGGAGCACAGACTGTATCATATGGTGCATGAAACCCTAATGTGTTTCACTCCTACATGGAACTCCTTTGTAGAGTGAATCCTTAGATGGATATGTCATTTCAAATGGAATTGCAGTAACAAAGAAACTGAAGCCCAACCCCTGCTTACACTTTTAGGCTTTATGCACACTGCAGCTCAAAAAGCTGCTTCTTCAAGCGTCTGCCGTTTTTTTTTTCTCTTCCTGTAAACTCCCCTCCATGTTAGCCTATTTGTCCATGCAACCTTTAGGCGTTTTCAAGAGTTTAGTCCTGGAGGAGTTTACAGGCAGAAAAAAAAATCACTTTTGCATTTTGGAGAGGAGCTTTTGAGCATAAAAAATGCTCAAAACCTCCTTAAGTCTAGGTTCATTCCTGCATTAATGCATTCTAATTAATACATTCTAATTGCAACTCTTGCCAACAGAATGTATAAACCAGTTTTAGGAATGCGCCTTAACGGTTGTGAACGTACATTAATGCCCATGCAGAACACAGCTTTTTACAGCAATGTTGCTGCTGCTAAACTCCTGTAGGAGAAAAAGGTGTCAGGAGCATACAGTGTGCATGTGGCCTTAGAGCTCATATTGATAAGCATTCTTTTCAACTGCTGCATTTTCTTTTGAGATTTCGCAGTGTTTCATAAATAAAGCCTACATTTGACCTGCTGTGCCTGCAGTTAAAACACATCTTAAAAGGGTGCAAGCAAAGCATGTTAAAGCCTTGGAATGGCCATGTGTACTGTTCAAGTAAAGTCAATCATATTTTGCTTACCTGGATTTCACATGCATTTCTAGTGCATGTGCAATGCAGGAAAATAACACCTGTCGACACAAGCCAAAAACTGTCAAAAACTGTGATTAAGAAGAAGCTGGGTAGAAGATGCCGGTGTCAGCAAGGGACCTCATAGGCTTTAGACCTTTGAAACTAAGGTAGGTATTGCAGTCTTTAGTTCTGCTTTAGGCTCCATTAGCACTAATGTGACTCCAAAGTCGCATGACTCCCAGTGCGACTTTCATGCAACTTTGATCTGATTTTACACTCAATGGATCTAGGTCACATCAAAAGTCATACCAAAGTAGTGCTTGCACTTTAGGTTTTAAAAAATGGCTGCGACTTGTCATGACCAAAGTCACATGACAAGTTGCACAAGTGTGAATGGAGCCCTAAAGTGGTAATAAACCCAAGAGCAAACAGTTATTATATTGCAGCACATCACTCCTTAGATGTGATGTATGCATTCATATTCTATTGTAGGCTTTCTTCTTTTTTCATCTGATGATCCAGCCAGTAAGTCTGTTTTTTTTTTAAAGAACAAGTTCTCCAGCAGAATGTAGCAGTTACAGAGATAGGACAAACTATTTACCATTGGCAGGGGTGCTAACAATGGGCAGATTTTATGTATGTAAAACTTTTATTCTAAAAGGAAAAAAAGTTGTTTGCTGTAACTGTTTATAAAGTGTTAGCTGGAGTTTGGATTAAATTTGTTGGTGTATCTAAATCTGCTAGTACAGCTAACACTCCCCTTCCTTCAGACTGACAATGATGCTGTCCAAAGAAGCCCCTGTGCTCCTTCATCCAGAGTGGGTGGCACTCCAATACAAGGTGTGTGTTACTTGCCAGATCACAAAGTGAAAACAGACAGGAAAAGCCTAAAAAGAAAATGGATGCAGCCACCACATCCAGGGCCATTTTTAATATTGATTGGACCCTGGGCAAACATTTTCTTGCCCCACCCCCAATGCAATTTCGCTCTCCGCCTGCTCTGAGACATACAATAAATAGCAGCTAGACTCAAGATCAGTTTGCTGAATCAGACCAGACAGCGATTGTGTTTGGTTGCCAGAGGTTACAATGTATCATTACAGGAAAAAGAACGAGGAGTGCTGGGCAGAAGCCAAAGAGAGAGAGAGCCACGCTGCCCAGCACCACCAGAGAGAGAGTTACACTGCCCCGCACCACCAGAGAAAGCCATGCTGTCCAGCGCCACCAGAGAGAGAAAGACTGAGCCACTGCCAGGGTACAGACATGCTACACTACTGACCAGAGTCGCCCCCGGGGAACTCAGAGTGAGCGATCGTCCAGATGGAGGGATCACTGCTGTAGTTTCGCTGGGTCTGGTAAGAGGGCCTATTGGCCATTATCCATTACTTATCTTAGGGATTGTACTACGTCTGCAGTCTCTGACCATGATAATGTTATAATGACATTGTCAAAAAGGGGCGGCGCATGGGTGACCCTAAAATTATGCCCCCCCCCCCCTGAAAAAAGTTCTGCGGACACCCATGCCTGTGTGTGTTCCAGACAATCAGTGGGTGCCGGCGTTAATCAATTGGCCGTACTTGATGATCGAATCTGCTGCATAAAATCACAGCAGAGCCGGGTCACTGGCGCTGTGTGTGCGTGCCCCCTACCTGGGAGTGCCAGATTACATACTAGGTACCTGATCTGGTGCAGGAGAGCCACCTTGCCGCTGTATGTCTAGGTTATACAGTCAGCAAGCAATTAATGCTACTGCATCAATGCACATGGGGTGCCTTGGGCCAGACAACATAAAATTGAGTGCCTCCCCCCCCTTTTAGGAGCCACAGGTGTTGCATACAGCTGCCCATAGAAATCAATGGCTGTATGTAGGCATACGCTGGTACAGGCGTAAACATGTGCATGCACAAGAATGTACAATCCTGGATTATTATATATTTTATTTAGTTATTTATTTATTGTTGTTTTTTATTCTCACTATAGCTCCATTTTAACTTCAGCACAGGTCACTGCTCTGCAAGCCAGGGCGGGGTTGTGTGCCAGAGCTGTGTGCATCTCTGAACTGGATGGACAGAAATGCAAATCTTATATGTATTAACATCTGTGTTTTAAGCTGTTTGCTTGGAAACCTATGAAAACCCATGAAAAAAAATGTAAAATAATACATTTGATTCCTAACTATTATAGTTCCCCTGTAATGAACAGACTCCAGTTTGCCAAGCCGTGTTAACAATAAGCAGAACGTGCTTGCTTTGTGTAAGTTAACGAAAAAGATCTTTTGGCAGTTGCCTCGTTTATTTATATCCAAATGTGAGCTAATAACTATTGCCAGCCTTGTGTGAAGGGGTGCGTGTAAAGAGTTGAACCTGACAGCCCAGAGACATTTAAAACCCTTTTAACTCTATAACATGTAATGTAAAAAATATGTCAATAAATAAGTAACTCTGTCACAATCTGGGCAATCCTAGATGCACTGCCCATCCCAGATAACCTCATTTTATTACCACCCTCACAAAGTGTCTTGGCTGCTCCCCATAACTGAAAATTAATTATCCCTGTCCAGTTTAGCTAGATACATAAGAAGGTATTAAATTCAATGATTGCAAAGAAACATTTGTACCCAGGGAGGATTAACTTTCATTAGTTGCAGAAACAAAGTACCACTTAAAAAAATCAGGTGCAAACAAAATCAAAGGTTATGCTGTATTTACCTTCTACAAAAGTTGTAATAATCTTCCTGATGATATATATACTTTATTCCCGCTCTCATGCTGAGCGAGGTCTTATTTGTCTTTTCACAATACCGCTTGACATCAATTATCCACTGATAGCCTTTTGTCTGTTGTAACAGGTATATCTCGCCATCGCTAATCCTGTTTGAAAGGTTTCTTGGCAAACGGTTTACACTATAATGTTCCATTGCCGATACAGGCGACATATTTACACATTTTCAACAGCCTGTACTGCACCTTTTTAGATAATCTCCTGAGAATGTGCTGATGTTCTGGGATAATTCTTTTGCACACACATAAAGAATAGGAAGGGGATTCCACAGATTTGTTCACATTGGCAGGGTACCGTATATAGATTTATAAGGGGTAAAGCACAGGCTGAAAAAAACAGGCCATACACAGCCTGATATTCTGCCAGGGAAGCTGCTGATTCTAGCAAAGATTGGTAACCGGTATTGTAATATTCTACAGCTGGCCATAGATGGATCTTTTTTTATTTTTATTTTTTTCTAATCAGCCGGCTGGCTGATCAAAAAAAAAAAAAGAAAAAAAGATTCTTCCATCTATACGTTCAAGCTGGATAAAAGAATTCTCCCCTCTTCGCGCCCACTGACTGGTTACAGTACAGTGGTACACATATTAGTCCTGTCAAGTTAAGAAGGTGCTCCTAATGACAACTCGTCATGTATATAAAAGACACCTGTCTGCAGAATCTCTTTCTTCCATTCAAACCTCACCATCATGGGCAAGTCCTAAGAGCTGTCAAAGGACGTCAGAGACAAGATTGTAGACCTGCACAAGGCTACAGGACCATCCGCAAGAAGCTTGGTGAGAAGGAGACAACTGTTGTAGTGATTATTTGCAAATGGAAGAAATACAAAATAACCATCAATCTCCCTCAGTCTGGAGCGCCATGAAAGATTTTGCCTGGGGTAAGGATGATCATGAGAAAAGTGAGGGATCAGCCCAGAACTACATGAGAGGAGCTTGTGAATGATCTCAAGGCCGTTGGGACCAGTGTCACCAAACAAACCATTAGCAACACAAAACGCAACCATGAATTGAAATCCTGCAGTGCCCGCGAGGTCCCCCCCCCCCCAAGAAGGCACATGTACAGTCCCGTCTGAAGTTTGCCAATGAGCATATAAATGATTCAAGAAGAAATAGGAGAAAGTGCTGTGGTCAGAGGAGACCAAAATTGAGCTCTTTGGTATTAACTCGACTTGCCGTGTTTGGAGGAAGAAAAATGCTGATTATGACCCTAAGAATCCCATCCCTACAGTTAAGCATGGAGGTGGAAACATTAAGCTTTGGGCTGCTTCTCTGCTAAAAGGTAAAATCCGACTTTGCCACATTGAGGAGCCAATAGACAGGGCTATGTATTGTAAAAACTTGGACGAGAACTTTCTTTCCTCAGCCAGAATACTGAAGCTGGGTCGTGGATAGGTCTTCCAGCATGACAATGACCCAAAACATACCGCCAAGGCCACAAAGAGATAGCTCAAGAAAAAGAACATTAAGGTCATGAAGTGGCCTAGCCAGTCTCCAGCCCTTAATCCTATAGAACATTTATGGAAGAAGCTGAAAACTTTGAGTTGCCAAGCGACAGCCAGGAAACCTTAAGGATTTAGACAAGATCTGTAAAGAAGAGTGGACCAAAATCCCTTCTAAGATGTGTGCAAACCTGGTAACCAACTACAAGAAAGTTCCTACCTCTGTGCTTGCCAACAAGGGTTTCTCCACCAAGTACTAAGTCATGTTTTGCTTGGGGATCAAATACTTATTTTACTCACTGAACTGCAATATAACATTTGTATCATGCGTTTTTCCTGGATTTTTGGCTGATATTCTGTCTCTATTTTCTAAAATACACCTATGATAAAAATGATAAACCCTTCCTTTCTTTTTAAGTGGGCAAACTTACAAAATCTGCAGGGGATAAAATAATTATTTTACCCACTGTATTCTGACAGCAGAACTCCACCACTGTCAGAATACACTGATCAGTGCAGTAACTAATTTTCCAACAGTCCTTTTCGACAGAAGTCAATCGCTAGGTCAACTACTCAAACATGAACAATGATAATGGATGGAAATTCGTTCAGTCCCTGCTGAACCAAATGAATTTAGATCCATCTATGGCCAGCTTAATGTGTCGCTAAACCCACATCATACAAAAACTATCAATAAATTGTGTATTACACGCTGTTCATACTCAGCCAGTTACTATGAGATTTGTTTCTATATTCTCCAAAAAACCTGGTTGATCCTGCTGTTCTCTATCTCCTTCTTCTGTTCTTGTACCCAATCCAGCTAGGGATTTTGCAGCTGTGCTGCTCAGTGTTCAGTAAGTTTCAATACTGGGCATTTCCTTCCTATCACATCTGATCAGCCCATGTGACTATAGAGTTACACATGTGGGTGGATACACAAGGGTAAATGACAGCTCACTTCCTCCCCTCCTTCTCCTCCATACACACTAACCAGCCAAGCACATGGGGTTGGGACATTACATCTTGAGTGATGGTGGCCTTACCTCCCTGTTATTCTAGGACACAGGCTGGAGGGGTGTGACACAGCCTCTGACCGGCAGAAATCCGCCCAAACACGTTATTGCCGAAAAATAATAAAGATTTATTTTTTTATTTTATTTTTTTTACTTTTTTTTATTTTAACATGTGACCAGCAGCAGAAGACTATAGGCTCCTCCTGCTTATTTTTCCCTGCAGACAGGCTGGGAAAGATCTATGTCATGTGTATATTGGTTAGGAAAAAGGTACTGCAATTTTTTTTATTAAAATAATTACAATGCTATCATCTGTATATAGAAATAGAAGGGAAAATGTAAATTCAAAAGTGTGTGTTTAGTATCACTTTAAGGTAAATCTGTAAAAAGAGAAATAAAGGGGCTTCAACTGACTTCAGTACTAACCCATACCATGTGGATCAGGAAAATAGGAGAAAAGGCCTTAGTGACCCAGTGATCCAATCAGGAGCCAGAGGGAGTGGGGCCGAGCCGTGGCTCAGCGTGTGTCTGCTCTGTCTCAGTGTCTGCTTTGGTGCCCCCACAGCAAGCTTTCTGCTGGTGGTCTGGTACAAGATAAAAGTGGTCTCTGTAGCGGATTCACCCCAAGATCAGATTTATCGGTGGCGGGAGGGGCCCTCCCTCCCGCCGCAATCCGGTACCCTCCACCACTTCCCGGAGCCGTTTATATTCCTTGTAATAGGAATAAAATTAACACATTTTAAACAGTGTAAAAATAAAAAATAAAAGGTAAAATAAATAAGAAAAAAATATAAACATTTTTTAAACGCACCTTGTCCCGCCGAGCTCGCATGCAGAAGTGAAAGCAAATGTGAGTAGTGCCCACATATAAAAACAATATTCAAACCACACGTGAGGTATCGCCATGATCGGCAGAGCGAGAGCAATAATTCTAGCCCTAGATATCCTCTGTAACGCAAAACATGCAACCTGTAGAATTTTTTAAATGTTGCCTATGGAGATTTTTAAGGGTAAAAGTCTGTCCCCATTCCACGAGCGGGCACAATTTTGAAGTGTGACATGTTGGGTATCAATTTACTCAACCTAACATTGTCTTTCACAATATAAAAAAAATGGGCTAACTTTACTGTTTTCTTATTTTTTAATAAAAAAAAGTGTATTTTTTATTAAAAAAAAGTGCACTTGTAAGACTGCTGCGCAAATACGGTGTGATAGAAAGTATTGCAACAACCAACTTTTTTATTCTCTAGGATGTTAGAAAAAAAAATTATAATGTTTGTATAATGTGTGCTGTAAACAGCACATCTAAAAAAGATGCCTGGTCCTTAGTGGTTAAGCTGGCCATACACCAGTAGAATTTTTGGAAGGTTTGTTCAATTTGCAAATGGTTAGTGCATTCAAAATTGATGTTTTCAATCACAGAGACAACAAAATTCGAAGGGAGAGGATGGAAATTATTCTAAAACAATTTTTTCTGGAACTAACAAAACTGAATTTTTTTTTTTCTTTTGTTCAAAATCACACATATTGTAATGAAACCCTTTTTTTTTACATCTAGTGTTCCATTTAAACAGCAGGCCTGGGTGAAATTTTAAAGTGTAAGTTCACCTTTAAAGAAAAATATGTACCTGCATGGCGGCAATCACCCGTTCTGAGCCCTCGGTATAGCCGACTCATGGCTCTGGCTCTTAGAGATCCTCTCAGCTCTCTCTCTACTTTTTCCCCACTGAGAGGATGGGCTACATGGTTTTTGATCGGCCCCTGTGTGATGGCGCCGACCAATTAGAATGCTCCTAAACGTACCTCCTGACGGGGTACATTTAGGAGATTAAGCTCTGGGTTTTGTAAGCCCCCGAGCCGTGAGGTGGCTATACTGGGGCTCAGAACAGGCTATCGCCACCATGCTGGTCATCGGGACTGGAGGAGAGGTGGGGATCCTGTGTAAGTTCACCTTATAGATTTTTCTGTAAGTGCTTTAAAATGAAATTAGGTGACTTGATGATGGTGATAAAACTTTCATACTTTTGATGCTAAAGGTGCCCATTAGACTTTCATCCCCATCATGTTTAAATGATGATCATGCCTACCTCCAACAGGCTTCCTTGGGGAACCTCAATTTGAAGAAAATACACTACTGCCCTTCCACCATTACATGAAACCTGAATACATATTTATGTGAGTATCAGGGGGAGACGCAGACTGCTGTCAAGTTATGACCTTACATTTAACCATCATGTTTTCTGTATGGTCAGTTTTAAAAAGAACCCTATTACAAGCTAACAAAGATTTAAAAAGATGCAAGGGAAGGAAGTCTCTAAAATTACTTTATTTATATTTTAAGCTCCCCCTCCCTCCTTCCTCTAGACTACCCTAAGCTGAAGTATTGACTACAACCCAGCTGGCAAAGATCTAGTGACAGACTGCCTGCCCCAATATACTAATGTCTCATAATCATTATTAGTACATTGTTCTTGCTGTAGGCAGGGCAGTCTTTGTTGTGGGGCCCAAAGCAGCTGCCTCATACTTGCCAACTATCCCAGTTTAAATTCTCTCATCCCTTGAAGTTTTAGTCCCTTCCTGTGTCCTGATATCTCAGTGTGAAGTGCTGCTACTAATGCTGCCCAGCTCTGCCCTATTGTTGTGTACAGACGACTCACCTGCAGACCCTGTATTTACATGTAAATAACCGTCATTCATATGTAAATAGCAGCAACATGCATATGTAAATAGCTGAGGCCAGCGGCACGGATATGTAAATAAAGGTGGCATTCATATGTATATCATGCCCCCCTGCAGTGAGGAGAAGATATGCTGTTGCTATAGCAACCAGTGATTAGTATTACTGTATAGTAATGTCTAGCAGCCAATCAACAAACAGAAATCATGTGCTGTAACCTCTAGCAACTAATCAGTGAGCATTAATGTGTGCTGTAAACCTCTAGCAACCAATAATTAAGCGGCAATGATATGCTGTAACCTCTGACAACCAATCGCAATCACTGCCTGATCTGATACAGTAAACTGATTTTAAGTCTAGCTGCTATTTATTGTATGTCCCAGAGAAGGTGGAGAGCGAAATTGCATGGGGGGGGGGCCAAGAAAATTTTTGCCCAGGGTCCAATCAATATTAAACATGCCCCTGGCTGTAGGT
The DNA here is from genome assembly GCF_037356315.1 of Lithobates pipiens. Lineage (NCBI taxonomy): Eukaryota > Metazoa > Chordata > Amphibia > Anura > Ranidae > Lithobates > Lithobates pipiens. Next base: position 610,601,104 of record NW_027507748.1, read on the forward strand.
AGTTCCTATTCAAGTCTATGGTATAGTACTGCACAGGTACATTTTTACCAGCTGGGATGTAAACAAAGCGGGAGACCACTCTCATTGGAGAAGGTATATAAGCAGCTGCAGGCGGAAAGTTTATCTTGAGATCATTTAGAAGGAAAGGGAGTGAGGAACTTGTCCTTTAATACTTACCTGTCCTTCTGCCCTTTGCTGCTGTTCTGCTCTGCATTCAAGATACACTGCTGACTGAAAAATCTTCTACATGCAACAAATCTCATGTCTGATGCCTGGTCCTGTGCTCTGCATTTCCTTGCACTGGGCCTTATGTTGGCAGAGGGACAATAGTTCAGTATGGAATACATATAGTATACTCTGCTATTGGCTGTGGCTTATCTATCTTGTCTCCCGGTTGTAGGAGATGACCCTCCGCAGTCATGAGCCACTGCACATATAACTTTTAAGAATCAACTCAGCCTAACCATAGGCTAAACTATGACTAAGCTCTTGTGAGGAATGATATGCGTTAAGGGATGTCTTGGCACCAGGTGAATTTGTATGTGCATTGCTTGACTTGAATAAATCAGAACGTTGGCTTTTTTGGTGAGTGGCTCTCTCTTCTTTCTTCTGGAATATCAAAAGGTTAGATTAAAAGAATTCCTTTCCATGAAGATTCCTACAATGACATGGTCTCTTTAAATTTGGATAATGGACCATTAATTTAAGACGTTGTCATGCAATTTACACATATGTCTTTTTACTATGTATTTGCAGAGTACATAGGTTATTTCCTAGTGACAGATAAGTACTCATCATACACACACAATCCAGTAGTTTTTCAGTTCCAGGTGTACCATTATTTTGAGGTTTTGAATTATAATGGCATGCATTTAAATGACGCTGTTCTGAAATCCAGTACGAGTGAAGCTGTCACAGGCTGTCTCCAGAGGATTTTGATGTTGTGTCCTGTGCTCACCCTGAATATTCAGTATAGTATAGAAAGTAACCCTCAGGGCTATCATTAATCTCCTCCACTGTATCCTCCAGGGCATTATTACAAAGTCTTCACAAATTATGGATTTATGGGCAGAAGTTTAAAGATAATATCGGTCTCCAGCTCCCTGGCTTGCTCGAGAGGATTTCCATTATATTAGTAGACTGCATTAATAGGGTGTAATACGAACCCCTAGAAATATATGATAAGCTGGAGACAAGCCATGTTGGCAATATGACTTTTAACATATTAGTTTAATATTTCGGTTTTAAGAGGTTTAGCAAGCTAATGATGCAAGTGAACATTTTCAGATTATGTTTTTTTTATTTATTTAAGCTATTTATATAGCACTAACATGTTTCATAGAGTTTTACATACGATAGTTTATATCAGCAAAGCTTACAATCCAATAACTCTACCACAGTCACACAAGCTATGCTCCTAGACAAATCTGGAGAGAAGCTGGTTAAAAACGACCTTTGCTAATCAAGCAAGGTCTGCCTTTTTAGTGATCCCCTCTATAAAATAATGTAGTATGCTGTACTAAGTACATATACTTACCTTTTCCCTGGCTTCCATAATGCAGGGGATGACATCACTATTCTTCTGACAAGATCCAGACAAATGCCCTCCTGCCCTCCTAAGATACAATTCCCATCACCATGCTGCCAAACAAGTCTACTTTGTCGATCATCCAGTCCCCTGTTTTATCCCCCACCCCCTCTACCCACTAACTCACTCACTGCCCAAGAGAAATCACTTAAAAGACAAGATTGATGCAATACATGAAGACACCTCCACTGTGTGTACATTTTCCCCACTGAACATACCTTGCCTAACAGCACAATCAACATTCTCCACTTTTTGAACTGATTACTACTGAAGAGGTTACAAAACTCTTTAAAGATTCCTACCTAACCAATTGTCCCTTGGATCTTGTTCCCTCACAACATCTACGGTCACCCTCTTATTCTATCCTGTGCTCCCTCACTCACATCTTCGATCTCTCCCTCTCTAGTGGCACCTTCCCCTCTCGTCTAAAATTTGCGCAAATCACTCCCATACTTAAAAAGCCCTCACTGGACCTCACCAACCTGAACAACTTAAGACCCATCTTATTGCTCCCATTCACCTCTAAACTTCTAGAACACTAAGGCCGCGTACACACGCGGGGACTGTTCGCTCAACTTTGTCCGCTGAACAGTGTTTCGGCGGCCAGTCCGCTCGTGTGTGGGCTTCAGCGGACAGTTTCAGCGGACAGTCTGACGAACAAAGTTTTTCGGAAATTCCGAAAAACTGTCCGCTGAAACTTGGTTTGAGCGGACAGTCCGCCCGTGTGTAGGCTTGTTCGTCAAACTAAGTCTCGCGCATGCTCAGAAAGAATTTACACGCCGAAGGTTGCATTGCAGTGTATAGGACGTCGTTTTCTAGTCCCGTCGTACGTGCCGTTCACGTCATCGCGCACAGTTTCAGCGGACTGTTCGTCGTGTGTGGGCAAGTCCGTCCATGCTAATTTTGAGCGGACTGTCCGCTGAAACTGTTTGACGAACAAAGTTGAGCGAACAGTCCCCGCGTGTGTACGCGGCCTTAGTGTACAACTGTCTTAGCTTCTACCTCAGTGAAAATAACCTTCTTGACCCCTTACAGTCTGGCTTTCGCTCGCAGCACTCCACGGAAACTGCCTTACTAAAACTCACTAACTGCTCAAACCAATGGCCACTACACCATTGACTAGACATGTACAATTTGTTTTGTAATTAATTGAAATTCAGCCGGAAAAATATAACAAATTTGAACTAATACAAAAGAAATTATAGCAAAAAAAATGAATGAATTCGACATGATTGGTTAATTCGTTAAAGGTGTAATGAAACAAAAGGAGTAAATCTTATGCCGCGTACACAAGATCAGAATTCCGGCCAGAAAAAGACCGATGAGAGCTTTTCATCGCAAAATGCGACCCTGTGTATGCTCCACCAGAATTTAGCTGTCCGAATTCCCGCCAGCCAGAAATTGATAGCATGTTCTCAATTTTCCAGACGGAAATACTTTCTATCGGTAATTGCGATCGTATGTATGCAATTCCGACACGCCAAAAATCATGCATGCTCAGATTCAACTATGAGACAGAAGCTATTGGCTACTGAACTTCCTTTTTCTAGTCGCGTCGTACGTGTTGTACGTCACCGCTTTATAAACAATCGGAATTTGGTGTGACCGTGTGTAGGCAAGACAGCTTGAGCTGAATTCCATCAGGAAAACCATCAGAGCTTTTTCCGACGAGAATTCCGATCGTGTGTACGCGGCATTACAGTCCAATAAGCTGATTCATTTAGTGATGGAGTTTGAATTACTGGCAAAGTGCATTCCTGAAAACTGAGTAAGAAGGGTGTTGTATTTGAGCGTAGGAGAAGAGATATTGTCACTGTGTGCGTTAATGGATTCAATAAACAAACGACTTTCCGAACTACGAATTGTTATCATGAATATATATACATATATGAATATCGAATTCTCCAAAAAGGAATGGATTTGTTATATTGAATATCGATATGCTACAGTAATAATGAATTATCAGAAAACAAATTAACATAACATATGTAACAGAACAAAATTATGTATTTTACGAATGAAAACGAAACAAAATTTTCAGTTGTGCGCAAGTCTACTTTTGACCACGGGCTCCTTTTCTCAATAAACTCCGTTCCCTTGGCCTCCAAGATTCTGCTATGTCCTGATTCTCCTCCTACTTATCCCAGCACTCCTTCAGTGTTATCTACAACTCTGTTTCCTCCTCTCAATTTCTTCTTTCTGTGGGGTTCACCAAAGGCTCTGTTCTTGGACCCCTTCTCTTCTCTATCCACACTTCCTCCCTTGGTCACTTGATAACCGCCCACAGCTTCCAATACCCTCTATATGCTGATGACACCCAAATCTATTTGTCTACTCCTCACCTCACTCTTTCAGTCCCCTCTCACATTACTAATTTACTGACATATCAGCATGAACGTCACACCACTTCCTTAAAGAGGAGCGGCACCTGCAAAAAGAATATTAAAAGTCAGCAGCTACAAATACTGCAGCTGCTGACTTTTAATTAATGGACACTTACCTGTTCCAGGGTCCAGCGAAGTCGGCAGCAGATGACGAGCAATCGCTCGTCTCTTGGCTGCCCCCGCCGCCATCCTCTGCCAGGGAATCAGGAAGTGAAGCGCTGCGGCTTCACTGCCCGGTTCCCTGTTGCGCAGCGCAATGAGACTGGTCACCGCTGTATCTTGGGAACACAACAGGGGCGGGCATCTGCGGCTAGCTATTCCCGGAAGTTGGTGCGGATACCTGGATTATACAGGTATCTGCACCCCCCTCCCTCCTGAAAGGTGCCAATTGTGGCACCGAAGGGGGGGGGAGGGTTCCGATGAGCGGAAGTTCCACTTGAGGGTGGAACTCCACTTTAAATAAAATCTCTCAAAAACCAAGCTGGTAATATTCCCCCCTGTCCGTGCCCATCTCCATGACTTTTCCATCAAAATCAATAATGCAACGATCAATCCCTTCCCTCATGCCAGGGTACTAGGTGTAATCCTATATCCTGACCTGTCCTTTCAGCCCCAAATCCAAACGCTGTCGAAAGCGTGTAGACTTCACCTCCGTAACATTTCTAAAATATGCCCCTTTTTAACAAATGAAACCACCAAGGTACACATGCATTCCCTTCTTATCTCTCGCCTTGACGATTGCAACTCCCTTCTCATTGGCCTACCTCTCCATAGGCAGTCCCCTCTTCAGTCTATCATGAATGCTGCTGCCAGACTTATCCACCTTATCAACTGCTCAATGTCTGCCACCCCTCTCCACCAATCCCTACACTGCCTCCCCATCACACAGGGAATTCAATTCAAAATACTAACCACAACATACAAAGCCATTTACAATTCTGCCCCAAGCTACATCACCAATCTTATCTCAAAATATCACCCAAATTGACCTCTATGCTCCTCTCAAGACCTCCTACTCTCAAGCTCTCCCATGCTCCTCTGCAGGGTTTTTCCAGAGCCTCTCCCATTCTCTGGAACACTCTACCTCAACCTGGCTATCTCCTACTCTATCTGCCTTCAGGTAATCCCAGAAAACTCATTTCTTCAGGTAAGTTTATCACACCTCCAGCTATTCTTTTGAGAGCAGTGCCCTCTTAATCCTCTTGTATTTAATTGTATTGTAACTGTACTGTCTCCCCTTTTATATTGAAACGTGCTGCGTAAACTGTTGGCGCTATATAAATTCTGAATAGTCATAATAATAATGCAGAGTAGGCCAATTCTTGCATATTGACACTCCAGCACAGTGCAGGACTCTCTTCTCATGAGATCTGGGGTACTCAGCATTCACCAGAATCCTGCCAGAAAGATGGTCACCTCACCTACAAGTGCCAGAGGCAGAATCCAAGGGAGTAAGTACATTAACGTTTTTGACTTCCGGCTTTTTCATTTTTTTTTTTTTTTCATTTGAAGGAGAAGACACCAGTTTTGCAATGACACAGTGCCATTTAAAACATCATTGAGAAGCCAATGTAATGTACAACATTTCCTTATTTTTAAAAGTTTGTTTCTTTAATATAACAGTAATTCTATAATGAACCTAGGAGGAGAAAAGAGTGTACCATTGCTGTATTATAGGAGGATGATAGTGATAGAAGAGGAGAGGTGTGTAACATCAATGTATTATAGGAAGATGATAGTGATAGAAGAGTGAAGGTGTGCAACATCATTATATTATAGGAGGATGATAGTGACAGAAGAGGAGAGGTGTGTGACATCATTATATTATAGGAGGATGATAGTGACAGAAGAGGAGAGGTGTGTAACATCATTATATTATAGGAGGATGATAGTGACAGAAGAGGAGAGGTGTGTAACATCATTATATTATAGGAGGATGATAGTGATAGAAGAGTGAAGGTGTGCAACATCATTATATTATAGGAGGATGCTAGTGACAGAAGAGGAGAGGTGTGTAACATCATTATATTATAGGAGGATGATAGTGATAGAAGAAGAGAGGTGTGTAAATCATAGTATTATAGGAAGATGATAGTGATAGAAGAGGAGAGGTGTGCAATACCATTGTATTATAGGAGGACAATAGTGCTATAGAAAGAGAGGTGTATAACATCATTGTATTATAGGAGGATGATAGGGACAGAAGAGGAGAGGTGTGCAACATCATTATATTATAGGAAGATAATAGTGATAGAAAGAGGCGAGGTGTGCAAAATCATTGTACTATAGGAGGATGATAGTGATAGAAGATGAGGTATTCAAAATGGCGCAGTTGCAGAGTTTTGTTTTGGCGCGGAAATCAGTGCTGAAGACAAGGGTGTAGTGAGAGAGAGCAGTGTCAAGAGGAGCATGCAGAGGACCGGACCAAGCACCCCCCCCCCCCTGACCGGACTGGACCCCCCACATCTGGGAGCAACTGCGGGTGACCAGGGGACCCACAGTGGAGGCAGAGTGGGACATGGTGGTGCGGGAGCACTGAGGACAGTATCACCCCACAGACTAAAACATAGGAGGGGAGGACATCCAGTGGGATCGAGAGGTGGAAGGCTGACAGGGAGACAGGGAGAGGCAGTGGGTAAGTGAAGTGCAGACTGGAGGAGGGATAGTGGGAGAGACTGATTAGTGAGCGGTGGCACTGAAGATGACTGACTGACTGTTAGTGTCAGATTACAGGAGAGGCTGTGCAGAGTGACACAGAGATAAATACTACAAAACCTAACTGACAGCGTATGTGAGTACCTGAGTATTGTGTGTACCTGAGCATTGGGAGTACTTGAGTATTGAGAGTACCTGAGTATTGTGTGTACCTGAGTGTCGAGAGTGCCTGAGTATTGTCTGTGTAGTGGTGGGGATCGTTAGTACCTGTGTATTGTGTATACCTGAGTAGTACCTGAGTAGTACCTGAGTAGTGTGAGTGCTCATGGGTCTGCGAGTGCACATGGTCTGCAAGTGCACGTGGTCTGCGGGTGCACGTGGTCTGCGGGTGCACGCAGGTTTGCGAGTGCACACGGGTCTGCAAGTTCACGTGGGGTCTGTGAGTGCACGCTGGTCTGCAAGTACCTGTGTAGTGTATTGTTGACTATTAGTGTCAGGAAGCTAGTTTTTAGGTAATTTGGACAGCATTACAGTCCAATAAGCTGATTCATTTAGTGATGGAGTTTGAATTACTGGCAAAGTGCATTCCTGAAAACTGAGTAAGAAGGGTGTTGTATTTGAGCGTAGGAGAAGAGATATTGTCACTGTGTGCGTTAATGGATTCAATAAACAAACGACTTTCCGAACTACGAATTGTTATCATGAATATATATACATATATGAATATCGAATTCTCCAAAAAGGAATGGATTTGTTATATTGAATATCGATATGCTACAGTAATAATGAATTATCAGAAAACAAATTAACATAACATATGTAACAGAACAAAATTATGTATTTTACGAATGAAAACGAAACAAAATTTTCAGTTGTGCGCAAGTCTACTTTTGACCACGGGCTCCTTTTCTCAATAAACTCCGTTCCCTTGGCCTCCAAGATTCTGCTATGTCCTGATTCTCCTCCTACTTATCCCAGCACTCCTTCAGTGTTATCTACAACTCTGTTTCCTCCTCTCAATTTCCTCTTTCTGTGGGGTTCACCAAAGGCTCTGTTCTTGGACCCCTTCTCTTCTCTATCCACACTTCCTCCCTTGGTCACTTGATAACCGCCCACAGATTCCAATACCCTCTATATGCTGATGACACCCAAATCTATTTGTCTACTCCTCACCTCACTCTTTCAGTCCCCTCTCACATTACTAATTTACTGACATATCAGCATGAACGTCACACCACTTCCTTAAAGAGGAGCGGCACCTGCAAAAAGAATATTAAAAGTCAGCAGCTACAAATACTGCAGCTGCTGACTTTTAATTAATGGACACTTACCTGTTCCAGGGTCCAGCGAAGTCGGCAGCAGATGACGAGCAATCGCTCGTCTCTTGGCTGCCCCCGCCACCATCCTCTGCCAGGGAATCAGGAAGTGAAGCGCTGCGGCTTCACTGCCCGGTTCCCTGTTGCGCAGCGCAATGAGACTGGTCACCGCTGTGTCTTGGGAACACAACAGGGGCGGGCATCTGCGGCTAGCTATTCCCGGAAGTTGGTGCGGATACCTGGATTATACAGGTATCTGCACCCCCTCCCTCCTGAAAGGTGCCAATTGTGGCACCGAAGGGGGGGGGTTCCGATGAGCGGAAGTTCCACTTGAGGGTGGAACTCCACTTTAAATAAAATCTCTCAAAAATCAAGCTGGTAATATTCCCCCCTGTCCATGCCCATCTCCATGACTTTTCCATCAAAATCAATAATGCAACGATCAATCCCTCCCCTCATGCCAGGGTACTAGGTGTAATCCTATATTCTGACCTGTCCTTTCAGCCCCAAATCCAAACGCTGTCGAAAGCGTGTAGACTTCACCTCCGTAACATTTCTAAAATATGCCCCTTTTTAACAAATGAAACCACCAAGGTACACATGCATTCCCTTCTTATCTCTCGCCTTGACGATTGCAACTCCCTTCTCATTGGCCTACCTCTCCATAGGCAGTCCCCTCTTCAGTCTATCATGAATGCTGCTGCCAGACTTATCCACCTTACCAACCGCTCAATGTCTGCCACCCCTCTCCACCAATCCCTACACTGCCTCCCCATCACACAGGGAATTCAATTCAAAATACTAACCACAACATACAAAGCCATTTACAATTCTGCCCCAAGCTACATCACCAATCTTATCTCAAAATATCACCCAAATTGACCTCTATGCTCCTCTCAAGACCTCCTACTCTCAAGCTCTCCCATGCTCCTCTGCAGGGTTTTTCCAGAGCCTCTCCCATTCTCTGGAACACTCTACCTCAACCTGGCTATCTCCTACTCTATCTGCCTTCAGGTAATCCCAGAAAACTCATCTCTTCAGGTAAGTTTATCACACCTCCAGCTATTCTTTTGAGAGCAGGGCCCTCTTAATCCTCTTGTATTTAATTGTATTGTAACTGTACTGTCTCCCCTTTTATATTGAAACGTGCTGCGTAAACTGTTGGCGCTATATAAATTCTGAATAGTCATAATAATAATGCAGAGTAGGCCAATTCTTGCATATTGACACTCCAGCACAGTGCAGGACTCTCTTCTCATGAGATCTGGGGTACTCAGCATTCACCAGAATCCTGCCAGAAAGATGGTCACCTCACCTACAAGTGCCAGAGGCAGAATCCAAGGGAGTAAGTACATTAACGTTTTTGACTTCAGGCTTTTTCATTTTTTTTTTTTTTTTTTTCATTTGAAGGAGAAGACACCAGTTTTGCAATGACACAGTGCCATTTAAAACATCATTGAGAAGCCATTGTAATGTACAACATTTCCTTATTTTTAAAAGTTTGTTTCTTTAATATAACAGTAATTCTATAATGAACCTAGGAGGAGAAAAGAGTGTACCATTGCTGTATTATAGGAGGATGATAGTGATAGAAGAGGAGAGGTGTGTAACATCAATGTATTATAGGAAGATGATAGTGACAGAAGAGGAGAGGTGTGTAACATCATTATATTATAGGAGGATGCTAGTGACAGAAGAGGAGAGGTGTGTGACATCATTATATTATAGGAGGATGATAGTGACAGAAGAGGAGAGGTGTGTAACATCATTATATTATAGGAGGATGCTAGTGACAGAAGAGGAGAGGTGTGTAACATCATTATATTATAGGAGGATGATAGTGATAGAAGAGGAGAGGTGTGTAAATCATAGTATTATAGGAAGATGATAGTGATAGAAGAGGAGAGGTGTGCAATACCATTGTATTATAGGAGGACAATAGTGATATAGAAAGAGAGGTGTATAACATCATTGTATTATAGGAGGATGATAGGGACAGAAGAGGAGAGGTGTGCAACATCATTATATTATAGGAAGATAATAGTGATAGAAAGAGGCGAGGTGTGCAAAATCATTGTACTATAGGAGGATGATAGTGATAGAAGATGAGGTATTCAAAATGGCGCAGTTGCAGAGTTTTGTTTTGGCGCGGAAATCAGTGCTGAAGACAAGGGTGTAGTGAGAGAGAGCAGTGTTAAGAGGAGCATGCAGAGGACCGGACCAAGCACCCCCCCCCCCCGACCGAACTGGACCCCCCACATCCGGGAGCAACTGCGGGTGACCAGGGGACCCACAGTGGAGGCAGAGTGGGACATGGTGGTGCGGGAGCACTGAGGACAGTATCACCCCACAGACTAAAACATAGGAGGGGAGGACATCCAGTGGGATCGAGAGGTGGAAGGCTGACAGGGAGACAGGGAGAGGCAGTGGGTAAGTGAAGTGCAGACTGGAGGAGGGATAGTGGGAGAGACTGATTAGTGAGCGGCGGCACTGAAGATGACTGACTGACTGTTAGTGTCAGATTACAGGAGAGGCTGTGCAGAGTGACACAGAGATAAATACTACAAAACCTAACTGACAGCGTATGTGAGTACCTGAGTATTGTGTGTACCTGAGCATTGGGAGTACTTGAGTATTGAGAGTACCTGTCAGGGTCGTTACCTGGTTGGTCGCGGTGCTGCCCGTGTTGGTGCGCGCCGATGTCCTGCGGTGCGTGCTGGGGTGCGTGTTCCTGTGCGTGCGGTGTTGCGCGCCCCTGTGGGCGCTGGTGCGCGTCGGTGTGTGCCCTCACGTGCCCCTGCTGGCGCTGGTGCGCGTCAGCGCGCTGTGGTGGGCACTTCGGGTGCCGCTGGTGTGTCTGCCGGCGTTCGGGGGCGCGCGCGCGCGCCCGCGCGCGTGTGCGCGCTGCTAGGCGCCAAACGGCCTATTTAGGTCTGCCACTGACATCTCCCAGGTGCTGCCTGATCAACAGCTTCTCGGTTCCTGTCCCGTTGTTCGTATCCTGTGTTCCTGTTGCTTATCTCCTGACGACCCGGCTTTCCCTTGACACCGCTGACCTCTGCCTGCATCTGACCTCGGCCTGTTTGACCTCTCTTCTGCCTGCTCCTTCTGTGCCTCTGCTGCCCGCCTGTTGCCGTACCCTGCCTGCACCCGGACTTGCCTGCTCTGCTCCTGTTCTGTACCCAGTTTGCCTGTGTCCTATCTACACACCTGCTGCCGGAAGCTTCCTGCAAGTTCCTGCTCCTGGAGCCATATCACAGGCTCTCCTACCACTCCGCACTCTCAGCCACCTGTCTGCTCTATCAGGGGTTGTAAGTCGGACACGTACGGGAGACCACCCTCTGCCCAAGCGGACTCATCGGTTCGGTAAGTGCCAGCCTGACAGTATCAGGCAGCCATGACTGAGTCCGGGCAGGGGGCCTCCCCTATGGATGAGTTATGCAGACATTTGGCCGGTCTGACCCAAGCCGTGAAGAGTCTCCAGGATGGCTACTCAAGGTTGGAGGAGCAAGTCCAAGCCTTGTCCTCCTCATCTAACCCTCAAGGAACCTCCCCCACCGGTCTTTCATCTGCACCCTCCGTAGTGATGCTTCCTCCAGAGCCAAGGGTACCTACACCCGAGAGGTTTTCCGGCGATCGCACCAAGTATCGTGCGTTTCGCAACTCCTGCGAACTGTACTTCGCACTGCAGCCCCGGACATTCTCTCTAGAGGCAACCAAGGTGGGCTTTGTGATATCCCTGTTGTCCGGCGAGCCTCAAACCTGGGCCCATCGTTTACTGGAGCAGAAATCTGGAACCCTGGATAGCCTTGACAACTTCTTCTTGGCCATGTCTCAGCTCTATGAGGACCCTCAGTTGACTGCGACCGCAGAAGCCGCACTACACTCTCTCCAACAAGGTCGCAGAGCGGCCGAGGACTATGCAGTGGAGTTTCGCCGTTGGAGCTCCGACACGGATTGGAATGACGCCGCCTTGCGTCACCAATTCCGGATGGGACTTTCTGACCCCCTTAAGGATGAGTTGGCACGGGTAGGAATACCACAAACCCTGGATGAGTTAGTCAACCTCTCCATTCAGATTGACCGCCGGTTAAGGGAACGCCGGTCGGAGAGGTCCTCCAGCCACTTCCGTCCCACCTGGGTGCTCCCCAAGGTTCCCAGTTCTGCTGGTCAGTTCTCGTCTACCTCTTCTGCTCCCGCTCTGGAAGCTCCGGAACCAATGCAGCTCGGGTTACTCCGGCCCTCGTTGACCCCTGAAGAAAAGCAGCGCAGACGTACCCTTAACTTATGTCTCTACTGTGGTGAACCTGGGCATTATGTCAGGGCTTGCCCCAACAAGACACGTAAGTGTGTTTCCTCTTCCTTCACGTGTGCCTCTGTTCTACGAAAACCCAGTTCTCACCTTGCCCTTCTCCTCACTTTGCAGCTTCCAGGAGGGAGTTTTCCAGTGTCAGCCATCATTGACTCCGGAGCATGCAGCTGCTTTATCGATCTGACCTTCGCTGCCAACCATCACATCTCGCTCATACCCAAGGCTCAGGGGCTTGCTGTACATCTAGCCGATGGCTCCGCCCTTAGTTCCGGTCCCGTCACTCAAGAGACTGTTCCTCTGCTGGCTACTATGGGCACCTGTCACCAGGAGCACCTGCGTCTGGATGCCATCTCCTCCCCCTTGTTTCCAATTATCCTGGGGATACCCTGGTTGCAGGCCCACAATCCAAGCATTAACTGGGCCACAGGAGAAATCAAGTTTCTTTCCGATTACTGTCAACAACACTGCTTGGCCCGACCGACATGCAACTCCTCTTCACTTCTCTGTTTGGATGTCGATCCAAAATTGCTTCAGACCGTTCCGGAACCCTACAAGGACTTTGTGGATGTTTTTAGCAAAAAAGGCGCAGATATTCTTCCCCCCCACAGGCCTTATGACTGCCCTATTGAACTGTTACCAGGTACCGAAGTCCCCTTTGGGAGAATTTTTCCATTAACGGAACAGGAGTTAGGCACGCTGAAGGAGTATATTGACGAAAACCTAAAGAAAGGGTTTATCCGTCCGTCTACTTCCCCTGCCGGTGCTGGCATTTTTTTCGTCGAAAAAAAGGACCATTCCTTACGTCCATGCATTGACTATCGGGAATTGAATAAGATAACTGTCAAAAACCGTTACCCTTTACCCCTAGTACCCGAGTTGTTCCAGAGGCTGGGGTCTGCAGTCATCTTTTCAAAATTGGATCTTCGCGGAGCTTACAATTTAATCCGTATCCGAGAAGGAGACGAGTGGAAGACAGCGTTTCGTACTCGTTTTGGGCACTACGAGTACCTTGTCATGCCCTTCGGGCTGTGTAATGCACCCGCAACCTTTCAACATTTTGTCAACGACATCTTTCGCGACTACCTGGATCTATACGTAATTGCATACCTGGATGATATCCTAATCTTTTCCTCATCCTTGGAAGACCATCGTAGACATGTCCGTAGTGTGCTAGCTCGTCTCAGGGTACACGGGCTCTACGCAAAACTCGAAAAATGCGAGTTTGAACGCCAGTCCATCCAATTCCTGGGCCTGGTTATATCTGTGGAGGGCATCAAGATGGACCCCCAAAAAGTATCTGCCATCCTGGACTGGCCTGCACCTGAGGACCGGAAGGGCGTACAACGTTTCGTCGGTTTTTCCAACTTCTACCGGAAATTTATCAGGGGTTTCTCTGCGATTATTGCTCCCATCACCGAACTGACCAGGCAGGGTACCCGATTCTCTTGGACCCCTGAGGCACAGCTGGCCTTCGAAAAACTTAAGATGCTGTTCACCTCTGCCTCTATTCTAAAACATCCGGACCCAGCCTTACCCTTCGTTCTGGAAGTGGATGCCTCGGAAATCGCTGTGGGGGCGGTGTTATCCCAACGGCAGGGTGCCAAGGCCCTTCTTTTCCCGGTGGCGTTCTTTTCTCGCAAACTGTCATCATCCGAAAGGAACTATGATGTTGGGGACCGAGAACTTCTGGCCATTAAGGCGGCTCTGGAGGAGTGGCGTTACTTATTGGAAGGTGCTGCACATCCCATCCTGGTTTACACCGACCACAAAAACCTGGAATATTTGAGAACTGCCAAAAGACTTAGACCACGGCAAGCCAGATGGGCTCTTTTTTTTTCCCGGTTTCAATTTCATATCACCTATAGACCTGGTTCTAAGAATGTCAAGCCGGATGCCCTGTCACGTATGTTTTCTATCCCTGAAGAGACTCGGCCTCCTGATACTATTCTCCCTTCTGGGAACTTCTTGCTCCTCCAAGGGGACCTTATCTCCCGGATCAGACAGGCTTCTGTTGGAATGCCCCCGAGCCCCGAGGTCAGCTGTAGTGAGGGGTTGTTCTGGCATAAAGGCAAGATTGTGGTCCCTGAAGCCTTGAAGGTAAACGTGTTGGAACTCTGCCACGATCATAAGATGGCCAGACACTTTGGTACCCGGAAGACTGCCGAACTGATTCAGCGCACCTTTTGGTGGCCTCAACTTCTTAAGGACTGCAAGGACTATGTGGACTCGTGCAGCACTTGCTCCCAAAATAAAAACAGCCGGACGCGGGCTTGGGGCCTACTGAAACCTTTACCTGTCCCTGAGAGACCGTGGAAAATGATCTCGATGGACTTTATCGTGGAACTCCCCCTTTCCAAGGGGTTCTCCACTATCTTTGTTGTCGTAGATAGGCTGTCCAAGATGGCCCATTTCCTCCCGATGAGGGGCACTCCCTCGGCTATGGAGACGGCCAAGATCTTTGTCAAAGAAGTTGTAAGGCTGCATGGGATCCCGGCAAGTATTGTTTCCGACCGAGGCGCCCAATTCACCTCGAGGTTTTGGAGAGCGCTCTGCGGGTCTCTTGAAATTGAACTGGCCTTTTCCTCCGCTTATCACCCCCAGACAAACGGACAAACGGAGAGAACCAATCAGTCCCTGGAGCAGTACATCCGCTGTTTTTCTTCTTTCTCGCAGGATGACTGGGTCTCGCTACTACCCATGGCGGAGTTTGCCTATAACAACTCCTTGCACTCCGCCATCAACCAGACACCGTTCTTTGCCAATTACGGCTTCCACCCAGCCTTCTTGCCCAGCTCAGTCCCAGAATGCCTTGTTCCGGCAGTTTCCGAGACATTGGACTTCTTTTCTAAAAACAACCAACTCCTAAAGGAAACCATGGCCCGGTCCCAGGAATGCTATAAACGGGCGTTTGACAAAAGGAGACGGGGAGAACTCGTTCTGGCTCCCGGCAGCCAAGTATGGTTATCTACAGTCAACCTTAAGATGGCCTGTCCTTCCAAGAAGTTAGGCCCTAAATTCATGGGCCCCTTTTCTGTAAAAAGGAAGATAAACGAAGTGGCATATGAACTTAACCTGCCTGACTCTTTTAGAGTGCACCCGGTCTTTCACGTGACCTTACTGAAGCCCGTTACCCCAAATCCCTTTGCTGATCGCACCACCGACCCACCCGAACCTGTTATAGTGAACAATGAAGAGGAGTTTGAGGTTGAAGCAATCCTTGATTGCAGGAAGAGGGGTAATGTAACCCAGTACCTCATCAAGTGGAAGGGTTATGGACCTGAGGACAACTCCTGGGAACCCGAGGACAATCTACATGCTCAGGAACTTTTGCGGGCCTTCAAGAACCGTCAGGTTTCCAGATCGGCTCACCTGGGCAGCCGGAGTCTGCCCTTAGGGAGGGGGCACTGTCAGGGTCGTTACCTGGTTGGTCGCGGTGCTGCCCGTGTTGGTGCGCGCCGATGTCCTGCGGTGCGTGCTGGGGTGCGTGTTCCTGTGCGTGCGGTGTTGCGCGCCCCTGCGGGCGCTGGTGCGCGTCGGTGTGTGCCCTCACGTGCCCCTGCTGGCGCTGGTGCGCGTCAGCGCGCTGTGGTGGGCACTTCGGGTGCCGCTGGTGTGTCTGCCGGCGTTCGGGGGCGCGCGCGCGCGTCGGCGCACGCGTGTGCGCCGTGCTTGGCGCCAAACGGCCTATTTAGGTCTGCCACTGACATCTCCCAGGTGCTGCCTGATCAACAGTTTCTCGGTTCCTGTCCCGTTGTTCGTATCCTGTGTTCCTGTTGCTTATCTCCTGACGACCCGGCTTTCCCTTGACACCGCTGACCTCTGCCTGCATCTGACCTCGGCCTGTTTGACCTCTCTTCTGCCTGCTCCTTCTGTGCCTCTGCTGCCCGCCTGTTGCCGTACCCTGCCTGCACCCGGACTTGCCTGCTCTGCTCCTGTTCTGTACCCAGTTTGCCTGTGTCCTATCTACACACCTGCTGCCGGAAGCTTCCTGCAAGTTCCTGCTCCTGGAGCCATATCACAGGCTCTCTTACCACTCCGCACTCTCAGCCACCTGTCTGCTCTATCAGGGGTTGTAAGTCGGACACGTACGGGAGACCACCCTCTGCCCAAGCGGACTCATCGGTTCGGTAAGTGCCAGCCTGACAGTACCTGAGTATTGTGTGTACCTGAGTGTCGAGAGTGCCTGAGTGTTGTCTGTGTAGTGGTGGGGATCGTTAGTACCTGTGTATTGTGTATACCTGAGTAGTGTGAGTGCTCATGGGTCTGCGAGTGCACATGGTCTGCAAGTGCACGTGGTCTGCGGGTGCACGCAGGTTTGCGAGTGCACACGGGTCTGCAAGTTCACGTGGGGTCTGTGAGTGCACGCTGGTCTGCAAGTACCTGTGTAGTGTATTGTTGACTATTAGTGTCAGGAAGCTAGTTTTTAGGTAATTTGGACAGGGTATAATCCCCAATCTCATTAAATTGGTAGGTACGATGCCCGACAGGTGTGGAGATGCGACTCGGTGTACATCTTGCGGCATGTATGCGTTCCTTGATTATCTGATCAAGGGCAAATACTGCTGTGCAAATTTAAGCCCATCATTTCCCTGGAAGCCCAGGTTCTGAATCTAGGGAAGCAACTGTAAGCACTGAAAAGACCCTCCATACTAAAGGATAGCCAGGACGTACCAGGGGCCACCACAGAGGCGGGTGGAGACAAAGAGGTGCAGGCACCAGAAAAGAGTAGATGAGTGACAGTGAAGAAGGATAGAGGGGGAAGTGCCAGGGAGGCCGATCAAGGGTTGGAGCATCCCAATAAGTATGCTCCATTGAGTGACATTGGTGAAACCAGTCAGGGACCAGCATTGCTGGAGCTGAGGGACTCTCCTAGCTGCCAGGGGGAGGACTGCTCCAGTGAGAGTGGGGGGGGGGGGGAGTGAAGGGAAAGGAAAGACAGATTCTGGTGGTAGGGGACTCAATTCTTAGAAGGACAGAGAGGGCAATATGAGACAAAGACCTGAAGCACCGAACATGCTGTCTATCGGGCGCTCGGGTACGGCACATCACAGATCTGGTGGACAGATTACTGGGATGGGCTGGGGAAGTCCCGGCTGTCATTGGTGCCAATGTGCAAAGTCAGAAGCAGATGGAGTTTTCTAAAGAATGATTTTAGGGACTTGGGAGCTAAATTGAGGAAAAGGACCTCCAAGGTAGTATTCTCAGGAATACTACCGGTACCTCGAGCCACACACCAGAAAGGCAGAGGGAGATTAGTGAAGTAAACAGGTGGTTGAGGAACTGGTGTAGTAAGGAGGTTTTTGGGTTTCTAGAGGACTGGGCCGACTTCTCAGTTGGTCACCTGTACTATAGAGGGGACGAACTGATCCTAAATGGGGAGGAGTAAAGATGGCCAAAAAGTTAGAGGGGTTTATAACCGACTCACGCCCGCCCCCCGCCGTCATATGACGTGACAGACTTTGAGCGGTTATATCTGAATAATGCCTGTAGCTATATACAGGGATATACAAGGTAAAACTAACATATAATCACACACATAGGTTGGACTTGATGGACTTATGTCTTTTTTCAACCTCACTTACTATGTAACTATGTAACTATGTGTGCAAAATCAATGTACTATAGGAGGATGATAGTGATAGAAGAGGAGAGGTGTACAGTGAGGGAAAGAAGTATTTGATCCCCTGCTTAAAATAATAAGGAAAAAAGAGGGGGGTTATGAGGCGCTATCTAAATATAAGTGGATCCTATAATCCTTATAAATCTCAAACCAATTATATTCTCAAAGTGTATAGGAAAAATAATTTAATATAAAGTAAATAAACCTATTAAATAAACAATTACATATATAAATTTAAATATAAATAAATAAAGTACATTAGCGTTCCCAAAAAAAATTGCAAATGTGCAGTGGTGCAAACAACATGCACAAAGGTTGAATAAATTCCGTAAATATATATAAACCTTGAAATATCTTATAATGTGTTACTCCAATCCAAGTGCAAAGTGCAAAAAATAAATATATGAATAAATTCAATAAAATCTTCATAAAGTGCAAATGTTTACACCACTGCACATTTGCAAATTTTTTGGGGAATGCTAATGCACTTTATTTATTTATATTTAAATTTATATATGTAATTGTTTATTTAACCACTTCAGCTCCGGACCAATAAACACCTTAAGGACCAGAGGTCTTTTTGCAATTTCGCACTGCGCTGCTTTAACTGGTAATTGCGCGGTCATGCAATATTGCACCCAAACGAAATTTGCGTCCTTTTCTTCCCACAAATAGAGCTTTCTTTTGATGGTATTTGATTGCCTCTGCGATTTTTTTTTTTTGCGATATAAATGGAAAAAGAGCGAAAATTTTGAAAAAAAAAGATATTTTCTTTTTGTTATAAGAAAAATCGAATAAACTAAATTTTAGTCATACATTGAGGGCAAAATTTATTCAGCCACATGTCTTTAGTAAAAAAAATGTCAATAAGCGTATATTTTTTGGTTTGCGCAAAAGTTATACCGTCTACAAACTAGAGTACATTTTCTGGAATTTACACAGCTTTTAATTTATGACTGCCGATCTCATTTCTTGAGGTGCTAAAATGGCAGGGCAGTACAAATCCCCCCCAAATGACCCCATTTTGGAAAGTAGACACCCCAAGGAAATTGCTGATGGGTATGTTGAGCCCATTGAATATTTATTTTTTTTGTCCTAAGGGATTGAATAATGACAAAAAAAATAAAAATAAATTTTTTTTACAAAAAGTTGTCACTAAATGATATATTGCTCACACATGCCATGGTTATATGTGGAATTGCACCCCAAAATATATTCCGCTACTTCTCCCGAGTATGGGGATACCACGTGTGTGGGACTTTTTGGGAGTCTAGTCGCGCACGGCACCCCGAAAACCAATCACCACCTTCAGGATTTCTAAGGGTGCAAATTTTTGATTTAACTCCTCACTACCTATCACAGTTTCGAAGGCCATAAAATGCCAAAATAGCACAAAACCCCCCAAAATGACCCCATTTTGGAAAGTAGACACCCCAAGCTATTTACTGAGAGGCATGTTGAGTCCATGGAATATTTTATATTTTGCCACAAGTTGCGGGAATATTACAAACTTTTTTTTTTTTGCACCAAGTTGTCACTAAATGATATATTGCTCACACATGCTATGGGCATATGTGAAATGACACCCCAAAATACATTCTGCTGCTTCTCCCGAGTACGGGGATACCACATGTGTGGGACTTTTTGGGAGTCTAGTCGCGCACGGCACCCCGAAAACCAATCACCACCTTCAGGATTTCTAAGGGTGCAAATTTTTGATTTAACTCCTCACTACCTATCACAGTTTCGAAGGCCATAAAATGCCAAAATAGCACAAAACCCCCCCAAATGACCCCATTTTGGAAAGTAGACACCCCAAGCTATTTACTGAGAGGCATGTTGAGTCCATGGAATATTTTATATTTTGCCAAAAGTTGCGGGAATATTACAAACTTTTTTTTTTTTTGCACAAAGTTGTCACTAAATGATATATTGCTCACACATGCTATGGGCAGAAGTCAAATTACACCCCAAAATAAATTCTGCTGCTTCTCCCGAGTACGGGGATACCACATGTGGGGGACTTTTTGGGAGCCTAGCCACGTACGGGACCCCGAAAACCAAGCACTGCCTTCCGGATTTGAATATAAAATGCTATAAAAAACAAACTAACCAGAGTCACCCGTAACACTTATACGGTGATCAGTGGTGAAAGGGTTAACTAGGGGCAATCAGGGGGTTCAAATTTTTATTAGGTAGTATATGGGGGTCCCTGGCGCTATATAAAAACCTGACGGGGAACCTAAATAACTAACTGGCTAACCAGCGTCACCAGTGACACTTATACTGTGATCGCTGGTGAAAGGGGGTGAAAGGGTTAACTAGCAGCAATCAGGGGGTTAAAACCATTATTGGGTAGTATATCGGGGTACCTAGCGCTATAAAAACCTGGCGGTGAACCTAAAAAAATAACTAGCTACCTAGCGACACTAGCGACACTGATGCAGCGTTTAGAAAAATTATCGCTTAGTGACACTGGCAAAAGGGGGTGAAAGGGTTAACTAGCGGAAATCAGGGGGTTAAAACCATTATTGGGTAGTATATCGGGGTACCTAGCGCTATAAAAACCTGGCGGTGAACCTAAAAAAATAACTAGCTACCTAGCGACTGTAGCGACACTAATGCAGCGATCAGAAAAACGATCGCTTAGTGACACTGGCAAAAGGGGGTGAAAGGGTTAACTAGCGGCAATCAGGGGGTTAAAACCATTATTGGGTAGTATATCGGGGTACCTAGCGATATAAAAACCTGGCGGTGAACCTAAAAAAATAACTAGCTACCTAGCGACACATGCAGCGATCAGAAAAATGATCGCTTAGTGACACTGGCAAAAGGGGGTGAAAGGGTTAACTAGCGGCAATCAGGGGGTTAAAACCATTATTGGGTAGTATATCGGGGTACCTAGCGCTATAAAAACCTGGCGTGAACCTAAAAAAATAACTAGCTACCTAGCGACTGTAGCGACACTAATGCAGCGATCAGAAAAACGATCGCTTAGTGACACTGGCAAAAGGGGGTGAAAGGGTTAACTAGCGGCAATCTGGGGGTTAAAACCATTATTGGGTAGTATATCGGGGTACCTAGCGATATAAAAACCTGGCGGTGAACCTAAAAAAATAACTAGCTACCTAGCGACACATGCAGCGATCAGAAAAATGATCGCTTAGTGACACTGGCAAAAGGGGGTGAAAGGGTTAACTCTAGGGGCAATCAGGGGGTTAAATCTTTATTGGGGGGTGATAGGGGGCTACCCTGGACCTAACACTAACTGTCCTGACAGTTTTTACTGTCACAACTGACACTGAATGCATTGATCAGTAAAGAAATGATCAATGCAATCAGTGACACTGTGACTGGGGGGGGAGGGGGGGCGGGGGGGGATCGGGGGGCGATCGGGGGGGGGATCGGGGGGGGTTTGTGTGCCTGTGTGTACCTACATGTCAGTGTAGTGTTGGTGCACACTTACTTTTACTCTTCTCCTCGTAGTCCGGTCAAAAAGACCGCCCCGAGGAGAATGACATCACTTCCTCCTTCCTGTGTAAACAATACACAGGGGAGGAAGCTTCTCATTGGCCAGGAGCGATCCAGAGGGGGTGGCCGAAAACCAACGGCCATCCCCTCATCACGGAGCGCTCCTGGACCGAATCGGACCGCCGTAAACAGCGGGAGGGGGTCCGATCGGACCCCCCACCCGCTGGAAGGCAATCACGTAGATGTACATGATTGTGCCTGCCTGTGCCATTGTGCTGACGTACAATGGCAATACGGCGGTCCTTAAGTGGTTAATAGGTTTATTTACTTTATATTTAATTATTTTTCCTATACACTTTGAGAATATAATTGGTTTGAGATTTATAAGGATTATAGAATCCACTTATATTTAGGTAGCGCCACATAACCCCCCTCTTTTTCCCTTATTATTTTAAGAGTGTAGAGAACACTTTTATACATGTGAGCGGCTTTCTAGAATTATAAGATTAGCATTTAACTGGCGAGGTTTGTGCGCACCAGTACTGTTATTTTTATATTTGATCCCCTGCTGATTTTGTACGTTTGCCCACTGACAAAGAAATGATCAGTCTATAATTTTATTGGTAGGTTTATCTTAACAGCAAGAGACAGATTAAAAACAAAAACATCCAGAAAACTGCATTTCAAAGAAGTTATAAATTGATTTGCATTTTAATGAGTAAAATTAGTATTTGACCCCTATCAATCAGCAAGATTTTTCACTTTCACTATATCTATCTTAATTATAGGCAAACTCATTTTTGTTCTTTTGGGGCACATCATTCCCTCCCCTTGCACTTGAATTTCAGTCTTTCTATATCAGAAGTTGTCCACTATCACACCATTAGTTCCTTCCCACCCCCTCTTGTTTATTCCCCCCTCCTCTACTTTTGTATTACTTTACCTATATGCTTACCATATATATATCATTATTTGTTACAGTACACCCTCATGATCTATATCGAATATTACTGCATTGGAAGGGGGATCCTGTCTACACACCTTTCTCATTTTTGTCCCTTGGATGCCTCTGTCCTGCTGCCGCATTCGTCACTACCTCAACTCCCGGGTGGACAATGGTTTATCATCCCCCGATATATTTAATCCCAATTACTACTTATTATTATTTACCTGTTTCTACCATCACATTATATTACTACAGGTAAGAGGGCTAGGATCATAGGTGTTGCTCCCTCTCTTTCCTGTATCAATTGATTTTAAACCATTATTAACTTTTTGCATATAATTCATTGTAGATATTCCCAACCAGCTTCTCCTGATAAGTGGATATAAGTCCACGAAATGCGTCAAGCTTTTACCCTTGCTGCTATATCACAGTATCCATAGTTTATACCATGGGCTTTATTAAAGGGCGGAGACATTGATTTATTTATTATTTATTTATTTTTTATTACAATATGTTCATCATGGTCGTGTCGATTTTGGGTGTACTGCTGCTATTTATTTTTACTATGTGATATATTATTTATTATGTTATTATACTTATTATTATTATTATTATTATTATTATTATGATATATTGTATGATATAAAATTATATTGCGAGATATTATACTAATCATATTTTATTTATTATACTATTGATTTAATTAATTATATATTAATATATTGTATTTGTATCAATTATTTCTTATTTTATATCTTACCTATTGATTTCAATTAAACACTCGATGAATTATTGCCACCTCAGAACATCATTTATACTATAATTAATGTCTCAGCCTACCCTGAGTGTTGTATTTCATATAAAGTCCCCTTGTCCCCCATGTCCCCCAGCTTTTTCCCCCTTGTGCATTTATTTTTTTCCTTCAGTTTAGGCCGATACGTATTCTTCTACATATTTTTGGTAAAAAAATCGAAATAAGCGATTATTGATTGGTTTGCGCAAAAGTTATAGTGTTTACAAAATAGGGATAGTTTTATGCCATTTTTATTAATAATTTTTTATAATATTTTTTTTTTAAATGGCGGCGATCAGCGATTTTTATTGTGACTGCGACATTGTGGCAGACACATCGGACATTTTTGACACATTTTTGGGACCGTTGTCATTTATACAGTAATCACTGCTATATAAATGCAGTGATTCCTGTGTAAATGACACTGGCAGTGAAGGAGTTAACCAGTGGGTGGCAGTGTAGGGGTTAAGTGTTCCTAGGGGTGTGTTACTAACTGTGGGGAGGTTGGGCTTTCATTTAGTGAACACCTGGTCTCTGCTCCAATCACATGGAGCAGAGATCAGCGTCACTAGTTGCTAGGCAGAATGGAGAAATGCTGTTTACACGGTATTTCCTCCATTCAGCCGTCCCGTGAGACGATCGCGGGTAGCCCTGCAGCGATCGAGTCCGCGGGAGCCGCGACCGGACTCACGGGGGTCCCGACTGGCATGCGAGCTTGCCACCGGCGGCGCGCTCGCGATGGCAGGGCGGCATTGAAGATTGGACGTACCTGTAAGCCAATATGCCTGTCCATGCCATTCTGCCGACGTACATCGGCGTGCGCTGGTCAGGAACCAGTTAAGGAAAGTCTCTGGTTTGAGCGGAAAAGACTTGTTGGTGGAAAGGGTAAATACTACAGGTTGTCTTAAAGGGAAAGCAACTCATCTAAATCAATATAATGAAATGTTAAAATGTGTCCTTTTCGATATACTTGCAGAAATGTGAAAAGAATCCCCCTGAAGAAGACCATAATATTTTTTTCCAAGGTTGAAATGCATTGGGGTATTGTGTATATCATATGGTCAAATGAATTAAATGTTATGGAAATATATTTGAATATAGTATAATCACTTTATAAAAGGAATTGTAAATTATGGATGTACCTTCCTCTACCTGAAACTATTCCGCACATTGTATACCAGAGCTCTTATTTTAAACATATTTTGCACCCAATGATGTTTAACTTGTGTTTTGGATAATAAAATGAAGGAATTTTTACAAATTATTTTGTTTCTCATTGCTGCTAAAAAAACCCACGGGGAATTTACCTGACCTACCAAAGCTAATTTAACCTAGGATATGCTACAGAAATCACAGCATTACAGGAGAGTACAATGACACCCATTTGTGTTTTTTAGATTTTGCTGCATTTCTAGCCTAAAGTAGCTATGAACCCAATCACTAAATTATCATAATAATGCATTTTTTAAAGTTGCTTTCTCTCTATAACCACTTGCTTACTGGGCACTTAAACCCCCCTCCTATCCAGACCAATTTTCAGCTTTCAGTGCTGTCGCACTTGAATGACTATTGCGCGGTCATACAACATTGTACCCAAATTACATTTTTATAATTTTTCCCCCCCAAATAGAGCTTTCTTTTGGTGGTATTTGATCACCTCTGCGATTTTTCTTTTTTTTTTTTTTTAAATATAAAAAAAACCGAATTTATTTATTTTTTTATTTTGTTTTAAAATTTTATAACGGGTAATTTTTGTCTGTCATTGATGTACGCTAATGAGGCAGCACTAATGGGCACCGATAGGTGGTAGTGATGGGCACTGATGGGTGGCAGTGATGGGCACTGATCGGTTACACTGATAGGCAGCATTTCTAGGTAGCACTGATTGGCACCACTGATGGGCATTGATAGGTGGCACTGGTGGGCATCGATAGGTGGCACCTGTGGGCATCGATAGGTGGCACCTGTGGGCATCAATAGGTGGCACTTGTGGGCACTGTTAGACCCTATAAATGAGGCATAATTGCCTCTTTCTTTTCGGGACCGATGTCCCTTTAAGATAAGCCGGTGATCAGCTTTTTTTTTCTCCTCCGCTGTCAGCGTGAAGAGAGAAAAAAATGATCACCGAGCTTTTGTTTTGATCATGTGATCAGCTGTCATTGGCTGACAGATGATCCCATGGTAAAGGGCCGGTACTCGGATCGGTGATCACCCGAGTCTCAGGGAGCGTGCAGAGGGGAGGCCGTCATATGACGTCCTCCTGGGAATTCACATCTGCGCTGTGGTCGTCATTCGGCCATAGCACGGATGTCAGGTGATTAAGAGTCTGCAGATTTCTTAAAAAAACACCTGGTAATCCTGCCATGAAGGTCTGTACTGACATTTCCTGAGGTTACAAATCTCTCCCCAAATGCAGACCTGCGTTGTCACCTTGTCATAGTGGAGTGGCAGTGTCAATGCACATTGCACAGGCATCTCTGTTGTTACTGTCAGGAAGCCAGTCCAAAGCAGTGATGTTTAGCTGATACTGAAGCAAGCGAACGTTGACAAGAAGTGCATGGAAGGTGGGAGGAAATCAGCAGCACCGAGGTGCAAAAAAAAGGGAGGAAACAGTATTTATGAAAAAAGTGGTGAATGTAAATGATACACAGTGATTTAGCAAACAAAACATCCTTCATTTAGGGTTTATATTCATTAACTTTTTCAGATCCGCGCTATAGGCGAATGACCGATACAGCGCAGACCTACTTTGCCGGGAGTACATTAATAGATGTCCTCAAGTGCTCAAGTGGCCAGTGTGCCCCCTGCAGGGCACACGCAGCGTGCTCTGCGATAAGCGAGTCTATGAGACTCGACTAATCACAGTTCGGAGTAAAGGGTCGATCCTGACCCATTACCACGTGATCAGCTGTCAGCCAATGACAGCTAATCGTGTGATGTAAACAGAGCTGGTAATCAGCTATTTTTTCTCCTCACGCCAGCATGAGGACAAAGAAAGAGCCGATCACCAGCGGCTCTCAGAGGGAAATCAGTCCCGATCAAGGAGAGCTGCCGCCAGCTCATCTGTGCCCACCTGTGCCACCTGCCCGTGCACAACAGCGCCACCCATCAGTGCCCACAGTGCCACCTATCACCATCAACAGTGCTGCCAATCAGTGTCACCTACCACCGCCCATCAGTGCCAACTATTAGTGCCACCTATCAGTGTTCATCAGTGCTATCTATCAGTGGTACCTCTCAGTAACACCTATCAGTGCCCTTCAGTGCCACCCATCAGTGCCATCTTATCAGTGGCCATCAGTGCCTCCTTATCTGTGCCCATCAGTATCGCCTTATCTGTCCCCATCAGTGCTCCCTTATCCGTGCCTATCAGTGCCCATCAGTGCAGCCTATCAGTGCTCACCAGTGCCGCCTCATCTATCAATGAAGAAGAAAAATTACCTGTTTGCAAAATTTTATAACAAACTATGAAACATGATTTTTGTTTTTCAAAATTTTCCATCTTTTTTTGTTTGTTTAGCAAAAAATAAAAACCCCAGATGTGATTAAATACCACCAAAAGAAAGGTCTATTTGAGTGAAAAAAATAATACAATTTAATTTTGGTACAGTGTTGTATGACCGTGCAATTCAAAGTGCATCAGCGCTGAAAGCTGAAAATTGGTCTGGGCAGGAGGGGGGTTTAAGTGCCCAGTAAGCAAGTGGTTAAAAAAAATGCAAACATCATTTAATTCCACTGTAATCATCATATTATCCGATGTTTCTTTCTTTGCTGCACCCAAACTTGTGACAACACTACTTGTCAACCAATATAAAATAACAGCCTGGATATTATTAAACCCCCTTGCCATTTACAACACACACAAAAAATTGCTTGTTTTCTGAGTGCAAACATTAAGCTCAGAGTGATTCTTATCAGCTCACCGTGGACCATAATTCAGACCTGAGATCTGTAAAGGCCAAGACTGCACCTGGCATCATTAGTGACAGAGCCGCAAACTATTTCACCAGTAATACCTTGGAAATCATAATTTAATACTTTCTCGTTCCTTTCAGTGCCGTTAATTTAGCATTCAGGTCCCATCCACTAAACGTATACATTACTGCTTCTCTAATATGGCTTGGGGCTGTTCCAAGCCACAGAATTGCAGTTTGGCTCCTCTGTGGTTTCCCTTTTCCTGCTTCCACAAAAACAATGCCTGTCCCCTTGTGATATCACTCCCAGAGAGTGCGCACAGAGGGCAAGTGAGGGACACAACACAGAGGATAATTAAAAATAATGGCGTACACCCGCATAATAACAAGCACCACTTCGGAGGGGGATTTGCGGGACCTCAGGATTTGAAGTATAAATTACATGAAAAATGTTCACAATGTTAGATGGAAGGTTTGATTTAGTTCCATTGAAGAATACTTTATTTATATCAGTGTCTGCATCCATGGCATGTGTGCTTTGTTATTTATCTATTTAGGGACAAGAGCTGAAATGAGTAGAAGTAAAAAGCAGTGTAGGAGTTAAAGCATTATTAAACTAGTATTAAAGCCAAAAGCAAACATTTAATATATTGCAGTGTACCAATCCCTAGATGTGATGCCTACGATTATTTTATAGAGCCCTTTCACACTGAAAGCGCACCGAGTGTCGGTGGTAAAGTGGCCGCTTTACCGTCCTTGCAGCAGTGCTATTCGGCCAATAGTGGGGCGGTTTTAACCCCCACTAGTGGCCGAAAAAGGGCTACAACCGCCTGCAAAATGCCGCTACAGCAGCGGTTTGCCGACGGTACGGCGCCACTGCCCATTGATTTCAATGGGCAGGGGCGCTATAGGAGCAGTGTATTCACCACTCCTATAGCACTGCAAAGAAGCTGCTTGAAGGACTTTTTGTGACGCCCTGCCAGCACAGCGTCCCGGTGTGGAAGCACTCTGGCTTTCACACTGGGACTGCAGATGAGCCTTTTTTCAGGGGCTTTTTTTTAGCGTTAAAGCCCCTGAAAAACACCTCCAGTGTGAAAGGGGTCTTCATCTTTCTTTCCTTTATTTTCACCTGGGGATCCGCCCAGTAAGTTTGTTGTTTTTCAACAGAACAAGTCATCTTGCAGAAGTAATAGGGTTGAGGGTCAAACCATTTACCACTGACAAGGGTGCTTAGAATGATCAGCTTTTATTAATTTATTTAAAACCTTTATCACAAAAGGAACAACACTATTCTGTAACTGTTTAAAAAAGTGGTTTAAGTGTTATAAAGCCACTGTCTGCAAGCGCTGATCAAATGCTGGATTTCCAGCATGACTGTGACAGAAGGTGGTTGTTAGTTTGGTTTTACTGGGTTTTGTTGAACACACAATGGTACATGTGGATCGAAATCCATCTGGTTCCTGCTGAACCAGACAAATTTCATTACATGTATACCCTGCTTGAAACTAATAGTACATCTAACACACTGCTGTCCAAAAATGTCTCTGTTACTCCATGGAGGGTGGAGGCACTCAAATACAACAAGTGTCTTACTGGCCAGATCAACAGGTGAAAACAGAGGGGAAAAAGTTGAAAAAAAAAATTGAATCCAATGATTGGCAAGCTGCAATATACCTGTATTATATTTTTGGTTTTGTGTTAAATAATGTTTTTAAATGACAAACACAAAAATGTAATACAGTATACTGCAGACTGCCAATCCGGTGGCTGTATTTGTTTTCTTTTTAGAGTTTTATTTCCTTTATTTTTACCTGGTGATCAGACCAACAACACACTTCTTGTCTTCCTTTCTCCAATCTAGATGGAGGAGTAAAAGAGACAATCTTGGACAGCAACACTGGGGAGAGTGTAGTGTTAGATAAACTGGCACATTTAGATGGACTTCATTAACATATTAGTTTAATGCCAACACCTTTTTAGCAGTTACAGCAAGGTTTTGTTTGTCCCACTGGAATAAAGGTTTTACATAAATGAATAAAAAGTGACAATTGTAAGCATCCCTGTCAGTGGTAAATGGTTTGTCACAACTTTCTAACTGCTACTTTTGCTGGACAGCTTAGTCTGTTAACCACTTCAGCTATGGAAGGTTTACCTCCCTTCATGAGCAGGCCATTTTTTGTGATATGGCACTGCGTTACTTTAACTGAAAATTGTGCGGTCGTGCAACTTTGTACCTAAACAAAATGTATGTTTTTTTTTTTTTTTTTTTTTTTTTTTGTATTGTCTTACCATTTTATCAATTCATGTGTTTCTATTCGATATTACTAATTGTACTATTTGGCATGCATTTACTAAACCTAACCATGTTTATCTACTTATTTTTCTTGCAAACCACCAGCTTCACTCAAAGTCCCACCCCTCTGCTCTGCCCCTTCCTTTAACCAAGGTTAATGGAAGTTGAAAAATAACAGATTTATTGGCCAGATCGCCCATTGAAAATGAAGTAAGAAGCGCTTAGAAGAAAACCCCAAAAACAATGCAGCCAAGACATCTAAGGATTGGTACTGTTTTAAACTGTGCAAGGTTTAACTACCTGTAAACTTCTTTTATTAAATTAAATCTAAATCCTCTAGAATCACACATGCTTCAACATGTTAATATGCATCATTTCATAATGTATTTAAAAGCTGATGTCAATATTTCCAAGTCTGCATCTATAGTTAACGTTTAAAATCAAATATTCATTTTCACATTGTATTTCAATTATTTATAATCAACATCTATTAATTTCACAATCTTGTAAAAGTTTGTAAACTTGTTTTGTGAAGACCCCCACACATTTACTTTCCTGAATTCTGTGACAGATATTCACTATGCCCTGTTTGTAGTCACTGCTGTGTCACACATTTCACAGAGCCGACCTTCTGATCTACAGAGGTGCTGAGAGAAGGAAGGTCAGGAGGCGGAGTCAGTACAGGAATTGCTGCTTACAGATAGCAAGGTACCATAGGATATGTAGTTCTAAAAAGCAGAGGAGAAGCTGCAAAGCATGCATGGAATCTGGGAAATTGTGGAAACAGATGACCAGCAGACAGACGTCATTCACAGCATGAAAGGAGATTTTTCAAGTAGGCTTACACTGATTGTCAAAAATAATTACTGTTTGTTATGTTATTATAACGTTGATGTTACATGAAACATCAGCATGAACTTGTATGCTGTGACCATAGGTCTACTTAAGATTTGGGATTTTTTTTTGTCTGTAACCTCCTGAAAATGCCTATAGTGTGCATGAACACATAGGCTAACATGGAGGGGAGTTAACAGGCAAAGAATAGTAAAAGCTCTAAACAGGTAAAACACCTGTAGGAGCGGCTTCTTTGAGCTGCAATGGGAATGAGGCCTAAAAGAACAACTGGTGATCTTCCAATGAAAGTCTTTGTTCGGGTTCTTCCTGTTATGCATTCTGTCTCTGTCTCCTAAATGTCCTGTGTTATCACAATGACTGCCTTTCCCTGTTCTGGCTCACATTGCTCATTATCGAGAAGCTGGTCCAGAACAATGATACGCAATAGTAAGTGCACATGGACAGAAAGTGACTAAATAAGGCTGGAGAAGATCAGCGTCAATTAAATGGAAAAAAAAGGGAACCAGTGTTTTATGTAAAAAAAGATAGTTGTTATGCACAGTGTTTTAACAAGCTAAATATCATCCAGTTAGAGTTTAGATCTGCTATAAAGCACCTTCATCCCTTGCACATTTGCAGAAATTTAGATCAGGGTGGCAGGACTTATTGCACTGGATGCAGACGTGGGAGAGAATGAACAGAGCATGGATGACCAAGACTAAATTATATCTGCAGCATCCCCTATCCCTAAATTCCCATTATATTACATGTTGGGGAAGGGTGGGTTGGGGAAGGGTTCAGGCACTCACAGTGTTCAAGCATAGGACAGGTGTTTCTGGAGGCAAAGTTGAGACTCTGCAGAGGAACAACTTAAAAAAAACAAAAAAAAAACACCAGAACTGCGGTATTGCAAGAATCTGAATATTCAGTTTTAAATTATAATAAATGTGAAGGATTAAATGCTTTATATTTGCACTCTGATTCAGCTGTACACAGTATTAGCCACTCTTACTTGATACTGTTATTGTCAAGAGCTTGAAAATTGTGTGTGGGAGGTCTAGCAGTTGAGCAAGGTAAGAATTCATGTGGCCTATGACTCTGCAGCTGACCCAGACTGCCCACCAATTTCTGACATTGACACAATGACATTTTGTAACCAATCCTCCATGCAAAATTCCTCCAGTTGCAAGATGGTAGGTTTCTATATATGAACTTTTTATTTCCCACCCTCCCTCAACATTTTACTGGGGGTTCAAATCAGACCTTTGACTAGGCCAGACCAGGACAAATTAGTTGTTTAAAATCTATGCCACTTGCAGATTATTTTCCTTACAGTGGAACGATTGATTTCAAATAATTTGGTGATCTTTTCAAATTCTTTACCAGATTCAAAAGGTACTAACAACTTTCTGGCTTATGGCTCTTACACACTATAAGAAACTATAAGAAAATTGGGCGAACATTTTCGTCCGAGGAACTTTCATACGATTTTCATCTAGTGTGTGCACAACTTTCTACAGCCGACTCCGACCTTCTGAACGAAAATTACCGAAAGGA
Organism: Lithobates pipiens; assembly: GCF_037356315.1. Taxonomy (NCBI): domain Eukaryota; kingdom Metazoa; phylum Chordata; class Amphibia; order Anura; family Ranidae; genus Lithobates; species Lithobates pipiens. The sequence goes on from NW_027507748.1 coordinate 610,632,787, forward strand.
CAAGCTCCAAATTTTTTCTCGTATGGGAACAGAATGAATGACTTTTATTTAATGTGTACCGATTTTCGCACAATAAAAACAAGAAACGAAAGCCTGTGCATGATCAAAAACAATAAATAACAAACAAGCCTTTTTCGTATGAGAATTTTCATACAAATTTTCCTTCGTCGGTTCCGATGTGTACACCTTAAGAAAGATCTTTTGATATTGGCTTGGCGATACCATGGATTGGAGATAATAGTAAATTTAGGGGTGTACTTAGATTTTCAATGCGGGAAAATTTGAATTTTCGTTCATAGAGTATTAGAAAGAATACACAATATCAGTTTTATGTGTCATTCAATCAAGTATATCACTTATCTGTAGGTACTGTCTGAATGAAGATCTAATGCTTGTCTATTCAAATATGTTTAAAAGCCATTGGTTGTATTTACATGACTGTAAGTAAAGCCAAAAAAGTTGGTAGACATGAACAATTTTTTACATATAAGTAAGCCTGCATAATATTAATTTAATACAAAATATTTTTAAATTCTTGTTTGATTTAAAAATAGTTTTAGAGATAGTCAGCATGCATTCCAATGCTAGATTTACCTTTATGGCACAACTAAAGACTCCAGTATAATAGATTAAAAATAAATAAAAAATCCAGTTACTATGTGATATACAAGCTTCAAAAAAGTACACCTTCCCTGATTGAGACAAATCCTCTGTCTCAAGCCTCCTCCCAGACACTGCAGCTCACAGCGGTTGGGTTTCAGCAACACAGGCAGTGTGTCAGACCAGGAAGCAGTAGGCAGAACTAGGTAAGGCTAGGACCACTGGGGGCAAGTAGGAATTCTCGATGGACAGTGGGATTGCAGTTGGTGGAGCTCAGTCATGAAGTCAGACCCCAGTAACAAACTGACTTCAGAGTGGGTCCTTTTACATAGTCAATCAAATCAGATCGGCTTGTCAGTCTTTCATATTATTTACATCAGATTACCCTTGAGTCCATCTAGATCTGAAAAAAACAGAAAGAAAAAAAAAAACTGAAAAGGTTTGCATCCTTTTCTTTCTTTTTTTTTTTTTTTTACTTGAATGTGACAGATCAGATGTGAAAGGTTATAATTGACTGTTTACATCTATTCTATCCTGTTCCTATTCAACAGGGGGTGTGCTGACCAAAATGTGAAATGCCCCTAATCATATAGGGACACAGAATTAGGTTTTATGCCTAAACAAATGTAATAACAAGCATGATTAGTAGTGCATTTATAGGCAGTCTTAACATTTACAGTATCTGTAGCTAAAATAAAAACAGAAAAATCAGCACAACGGACATAAAAGGCCCTTAGTTCTTTTAATCCCTGCTGCACTGGTGAGTGGGGGTGTGTTGGTAGCATGGGCAAAGGAGGATTTCAACAGAAGAGGGATCAGCACAAGGGACACATTCTACTGGATGCAAGTTATGTCCCTTGTGCTGATTTTTCAGTTTTTTATTTTAGCTACACTTAGGATTAAGGCTGGGTTCACACTGCAACACATGACGGGATCTGGTGCGTCCCTGTACACCGTTTCAGGTCCGATTTTAGCCCACATTTTTGGCTGAATTTGGACTTGAAATAGAGAACAGGTTAACTGCCCTCTGAAGACATAATCACGAAACGCGTCAGTGCGTGGCCACGCGAGTAGTGAGGTTGGACAGGAGCAGACGAACACCCGGGACTCGACTGACAGGCAGTGACGAAAGAGGATATCAGCCTGACGGTGAGATGTTCGATCTGAAGCACTGCCAACCTTTGTATATGCTTTTAATATGTTGATTTTAAGTAAGCGCATTTTGTAAGGGGGGAGAGGGTTATTGATAATAAAGGGTATAACACGATATTGGACCCCCTTGCATTTTTTACACGCTTACCTGCAAACGAGGACAGCAAAATAAAAAACGGAGGAGGCAGGAGGAGATAAGAGGTGCCTATACAGCGGGACTAAATAGACAGGCCTTAAAGCAGATCACTTCTGGTAAGCTGCCATCTATGTGGGTCCACACTGCGGTGCAAACGGTGAAGGTGTAGGACAAACTTCATTCATATCTACAACACGGGATGATTTCTCCTATCCTGCATGTACGTTCCATATAGACTGATTGGAAACACTCTGAGTCTCTCGTGCTGGACTTGTCTTTTCTCGTTTTGACACTGGTTGTTGGCAATCACTGTGATTAGAGTGGTGTAACAAACAGATTTGGATTGCACTTTGGGAACATTAGGATAATAGAAGTTTTCTGAATATGCAACAAAGCGATGTTAGTGCTTGATTTATTAGATCAATCACATTTTGTTACATTGTTGTTTTGATATATAACAGCTGCTAAAGATCGGAAGAGAGTTAATTTTCTCTTAGGATTTTGTTATAATATTTGACTGTCACACATGAGCGCTGAGGTCAGGTGTATGTACAATAGTATATAGAGTATATATTCCTGATATATATTGAAAAGGTTAACTGTTTAGTTAGATTGCAGATAACAGTTCAACAGATGGGCAGAATAGAAGTTCATTGTGATTCTTTATATTCAAGAAATCTTTCTATAAACATGTGTCCTCACAAATTCTGATGCCGCGTACACACGTTCGAAATTTCGGCCAGCAAAAGACCGGAAAATGCGACCATGTGTATGCTCCATCGGAATTTAGTGGCCGAATTCCCACCAGCAAAAATTGGAGAGCATGTTCTCAATTTTTCATATGGAAAAACTTTCTATCAGAAATTCCGATCGCGTGTATGCAATTCCGACGTTCAAAAACTCACGCATGCTCAGATTCAACTACGAGATGGAAGCTATTAGCTACTGTGTATTGAACTTCCTTTTTCTAAGCCCGTCGTACATGTTGTATGTCACCGCGTTCTTGACAGTCGGAATTTGGTGTGACCGTGTGTATGCAAGACAGCTCGAGCAAAATCCTGTCGGAATTCCGTCGGGAAAACCATCAGAGCTTTTTCCAACCAAAATTCCGATTGTGTGAACGTGGAATAAGAGTACATTCATGCTATGAGCCCACAAACATCAGCGTGTCTCAGGATATTCAAAACTAACTGGTCAACAACATCTAACGACTCTGCCTGTTTCTTGTAAAATGACTCATCTGCAGTGTCTGTTGTTACCCACAGTCCTTGCCCAAACTAGCCAAACTCCTCCTCTACCTATGCGAGTACCTTTACTCTGCTACCCTAGGCACAGACTCACATTGGCTTTTCAATAATTCCAGTGGTATCTTTAGCCATACGAAACATCATTACCCTGAGAAAAAAGTGTACGTTTTGTTCATTGGTATGCTGATGGAATTGGCGTTATTCATAATTAAAACAGGACTGTATTATTGTAACACAAAGCTGTTAATACTAAACACCCCACATGAAAGACAAAGCTCCATTTCACTGCTAGGCGCTTACAACAAGGGTTGAATTCCTCTAGTGCTGCTCAAACAATCAGTCATGGAAAATTCTGAGATCATTTGCTTCATTTGTGGAAACCACTAAAATGTTAATTAACAGAAGCTTTCCTTTTGCCATCAGCCTTCCGCTCACTAAGTATTCCAGTATGTGTGCGTTCGGCGTCTTTCACAGCAGCCCAGAAGTTCTGTAGTAACAGCATCAAATCAACACAAGTACAAACTTTATGATCTTCAGTCATCCATATTAAAATATTACCGTGGAGGGACCTTAATGCCCAGGACCTGTGTGAACCTTCAATTATTAAAAGACAGCAGTACTCCAGCAGAAAAATATTGATCTAGTTTCATCTGCTGCAGGTCTCAGAACAATGGGAAACGCAGTACAATGTCTGGAATCTATGAAACTCCAGTCTCAGTAACAGCTCTCTGGCATCTAGTAAAATATTGATTTTTACAGCCTCCACTAAAAATCAATATCTCCCTCGATACTGGAAATTGGCAGCCAGAGACAAGTATGTCAAGCTGAAAGATACAGCCAGCACAAAACCGTATAGTGCTCACCAAAGTCCTTGCAACTCACGTGTAGTACAGGGTGACCAGACTTCAAATACTAGAGAAGATAAATAAATTGTTTTTATTAGTAGAGGATCCAGCTTCTTACCAAATAATCATTACCCACATCATTTTCCAAATACTACAAAAAAAGTAACTGCAAACCTTTGTATTTTAACTCAAACATTGTAAAGTGTCAACAGAGCATTACAACAGTCTGTCCTCAACTATATTAGAGGCTGATGAGTTATAAAGTCTCAGTGCAGACACATTTGTAGACCTCATTCGCACCTAAGTGTTTTGTGAGACATTAAAATGCCATTGTTTTATATGGTGCCTGTTCACACATTAAAGTTTAGGTAAAAAACTACAGGGGCTTCTTTTCAGGCAGATTTGGGCATTTCTGACTCAAAAGCCTTTAATAGAAGCGTCTGAAAAATGTACTGTTATTGACTGGCCATTTAAAACCTAATGTTTTTGGGGGGCTGTACACATGCAAAGTTATGGGGTCACAGCAAATTACATGTGACTTGTCCAGCGGCACCACCTGTCAAATTTGCCCATTTAAGTCAATAGGACCGTGCTGTAACTGTGAGCCAAATGCTTAGCTTACAGTTGTGGTGCATTCATTGCGTGGCAAAAAAAAACAAAAACACCGGGAAGCCATTGCTTAGCTTCTCTTTGAAAATATATCCACCACAAATATCTTTTTAGAGATGCTGCAGTGTAAAGTTTGTCTAAATTTGTTTAAAAGAGATGAATGGGTCTTTTTTTGGATTCACACTTACCTAGGTGGATGCAGCATCGGTCTAATGCTGCATCTGTCCCTCGACTACTCTACACTGAGAACCAAGCAATCAAACACAGCCGATCGCTTGGTTCTTACAGCTCCCCAAGCAGAGAGCTGCTGACTGTCAGCAGCTCTCTGCTCTTCCCCCACCCCCCACACTCACTGGAGCGCTGGGCTGTGGAGGGGGCGGGCGGGAGTGGCCATCTCAGGCTGTCACTGAGAGGCTGAGCTGGGTGCCGGTCAGGTGATCTGGGTGGATCCCGACTCCATGGTCGTGATGACGCAGAGCCTGGACCGACTCTGTGACGTCAGCAGAGAGTGGTCTTCAGCCCGCTCTCTGCTGAAAACAAGTCACAGGAGTGCAAAACTAACTGCACTCCTGTGATCCACAGGAGAAGTACAGCCAAAGAAGCTTTGGCTATACTTCTCCTTTAATTTGTAACTAGTATACACAATTGTTTTTTAATTAGTATCTGTCTCCTGTAATCCCATGTACAGCAGGACTCAGAGAGAGAGAGGGACATCACTGTGTGTCAATGAGCTTTTGAGCATGGACATGTGTTGACATGGGACACACTATGTTTAGGGTGATTATTCATATATTTGTTAACTCTAGCAACTGCAAAGAGTAATCTTTATTAATGATATCCTGCACTTGCTGTCTAGTATATCATTAGATGATTCTAGTGGTGTGTAACTCTATTGAAAATGTGGAACCAGTGTCGTTACAAGGTCATATAGAGCCCAGGGCGAACATGCCAAACTGCGCCCCTCCAAGATGCGCAAGCATTATGTGTCAGCAAAAATCCCCCAAGTGCTCACAACTGAGATATGATTACCCTTAAGCATAAATTCTCCCTCCTCCCAGTACAAATCCACCTCCCTGCTAGAAGTCCACCTCCCAGTACAAATGTTGCCTGCCCATCCCCCAAATCCCCTCAGCACAAATGCCCCCCATCCAAAACAAAATCACCCCTCCTAGCACAAATCCGATACCCCCACAAATTTCCCTTCCAAGAACAAATACCCCCCCCCCCATTCCTCTCTACTACCCTCCCCCCCCAAAAAGGCCCCTCCTATAAAAATCATCCCCCTCTACTCTATTATATGAATGGGGACCTTGGATTGTGGGCTCCTTGAGGGTAGGGACCGACGTGAGTGTGTACAGGGATAGGGACAATTGTAGACACTCACTCAGGTTTAACTGGATGGACTGGTGTCTTTATTCAACCTTACTAACTATGAAACCTCTTTAAGCACAAAACCCCCCAATCCACAAATCTGCTTCACTCATTCCCCCTACCAACACACATCCCCCTAAATCACCACTCCTAGCCCCCCCCCCCCAATTTCCCCACTCCTAGAGCAATTCTTACCCCTGCTGCCCCCTTCCAACACAAATCTCCTTTCCTACAATCTCCTCACACCGCCCTCCCACCTCTCCTGATACCACAGTTTCCAGGGCAGCTTCCCTTCCTGCCCACCCCTTGTCCTGGCCCTGTGTGGAACTACTGTATACAATAATAAATTCTGTGATTTCAGACAGGTTCTCTGACACCAAAAGGCCTCCTGTCAAGTCAGTCTTCTCTACTTAGAAACAATACTTCAAAACTTTGCACTCTGAATTAGTGTGAATCCTGTGTGACTTTTGTCTATCTTCACAGTGGCAGGGCTTAGCACTATATATATATATATATATATATATATATATATATATATATATATATATATATATATATACACACACACACACACACAGTAATATAATAAAAGCTATGTTTTAACAAATATTTGTTAAAAAGTTGTATTCTTAAGTAGGATCTGAAAATCTGCCTCTTTTTGTTATTATTAAATGTCAGGCGATGTGGTGCAATTGACCCCTATAGCCAGTGATTGTTGGGTAAATATCTTATACCTAATAAAAAGGTATATTCTAGGCCTACCCAACACAGAAATATCATCTGGCATGGAAAACAAACTGCAATATGTTTTCAAGAAGTATAACAGTGAAAGGAATTTAGGCAATGCTACCAAGTGATCACTATATAAACTCTGGATCTAACATCCGATGAAAGGATATATTGTATGTTGATTGAAGGGAAAGAAGTGACCGCTAATTTCAGATGGGGTAATTTTTCCACATTTTTCATTGCTTTGTAACCAATAAAACCAATGTTTAGCCATGGGAAACATGAAGCAAGTTATGCAATACTGACAGCGTCGCTGTTTTCTTATGGATTTGGCGAGCCCATCGTTGTTGTCTATTGTGTTATTTGGATGTAAATACTGCTGTTCTCCTAACACTGCAAGTACTGCCATTCTGAAAATGACTGAATCTGATGCATTTTTAAAGAATTAAAGGCCCTGCATTATCATCTCTGAAGAAAATAAAAAACACTCAATCAGACTTGTAAAAGGCCATGGCAAAACAGACAACTAATTTAGGTCCTTTTAAACAGGTACAGAAAAAGTGGGTACTTGATGAGTATTTCTTAAAAGCATCCTAAGCCCCTCAGTAAACATTACATGGAGCAGAAGGATTGATGCAGAAGTGGGCTCAGCAGAAGGTTTATTATATCATATGCTATATAAAAAGGAAACTGTACTTTATTTTCAGTGAGCACATATTTTGAGATATTATTGTACTGATTACAATAACTCTTGTTTTGGTAGCCCCTCATTTTGCTAGGACCAGAATTCAGAATTAAAGCTGACATACATGCAAAATATTGTTTTAGCCCATGCATTTTAGCTCATGTGTCCGCACTGCATGGGTTAACTTCTCCATTTATTTTAGGGGAGAAGACAGCAGAGATATACTTACCTGATCTGCCCATCTTCCCCGCACAAGACTGATCCGGCACCACCGTACTCCAGCGGTCTTGAAAATGGACTGTTGTCAGCACATTCAGAGCATGCTCCATAACAGGAACAGTCCACTGCTGGACTGTGGGATAGCACAGTTTAACAGAGGTTCAATAGATCAGCTGAGTATAAACTTTGTGCTCACCCCTAGATATACAAGCAGATGACTCATGCAGTGTGGGCACAGCCCCACTGCATGGAAAGTAAAATTCCCTGGAGTTGGTCATTAAAGCCACTTTTAGACAAGGACACTTTTGTTACATTATTATTATTATACAGGATTTATATAGCACCAACAGTTTGTGCAGCGCTTAGCAAAATGAAGGCAGACATTACAGTTACATTACAATTTGGTACAAGAGGAATCAGAGGGCCCTTGGGGGGACCAAAAAGAGCGGCTCAGTTGGTATTTTGAGACTACATGTAACAATCAGTATTATTTGCTAGAATATTACTTAAAACCCCCAAACATTAAGACACCTTTTACACACGGGCTGCCATGCATTAGCGGTAAAGCGCTGCTTGTTTTAGTGGTGCTTTACCACTGGCTGCTAGAGGGGTGCTTTTAACCCCTGCTAGCGGCCGAATAAGGGGTTAAAAGCACCCATGTTGCGCCGCTTCTGAATCGCTTTTCAGGTGCTTTGGGAGCTCTGACGACACAATACTGCAAAACGCGTAGAAGCCGTGGGAGACATTTTTTCCTGAAAGGAATAGCCAGGAACAGGTTGGCCGAGTGAAGGGAGGAGAGTACCACCTGCGGCAGATCTTTGGCTTGCCCGATTTCATGCTGTTTTTATGGCTGGATAAGCTTGGTGTCGGCATATAGACACACTGAAATGTGAGTGCAAATTTTATAAGATTTTCTTAATTAAAAGTGAAACAGTTTTACACTATGTCAGTTTCATTTGCCTTTGTATGATCTTTCGGAAATTGAGGAATTGCTAACAGGAGAGTTGATTGAGGATTGGTTATCCGTTGAATGAACCGAAGGCTCATTATAAGGTAAAGTCTGGTGAGTGGCCATTCTTTATGGTGGTGGTGGCACGAGTTTGTTTTTCTTTGGTGACACTTGTGGAATATTCACCAGAAGAGACACGGGAATTGAATCGAGAAAACAGGACCTGATTGAAATTATCGTTGCATTACAAGGACTATGATTTAATGTTATATAATGGTTCATATTATGTAGAATTTTTTTTGACTCATTAGGATGTCATTTCATGTGATGATTTTTTATTGAGAGCACAGAGTAGTTATTTATAAGTGAGTAAACATCAAATTTGTCATATAGGAGGGAGCACTGCCAATTCATTTCAATGGGCAGGACATTTTGGGAGTGCTGTATACAGCATTTCCAAACTGCCCCACAGAAATTAATAGGAGGTGGTTTCCAGACGCTTTACAATCGCTATTTCTAGCGCTAAAACACCTGAAAAACACCTCAGTGTGAAAAGGGTCTAAATATTTTTTTAAAGCAGAGGCCCAAGAGAAAAAAATGGTAGGCTTTGCAATTTTATATGGCACACGGTAATGGGGCAGCAGTTTTTCAAACTCAATGTTTTAATGCAAAAAAAAAAAAAACACACAATACTTAACCCAATTTTTTGGAAAAATATAAAAGATGATGCTATATCGAATAGATAGATAACAAACATGTCACGCATTAAAATTGATCACGCCCGTGAAAAGGCAACAAACAACGTAAATTTTACTATCCATAGTGACACTTTGAAGGCATTTACAGGTTACAACTTTAGATTTACAGAGGAGATCAAGTACTATAATTACTGCCCTTGATCTGACGTTCGTGGTGATACCTCACGTGTGGGACAATTGCTGTTTGCGTGCATGCAGGACCTGCGCGAGCATTCGCTTTTGCGTGCAAGCATGGGGAGACAGGACTGCTTTACTTCACATAGCAAATAACTGGAGCACAAAGCAGCTTGAATCTATTTTTAAGAACATCAGGAAGAGATTAGAAGCATCTCAGAAGGAACTCAGAAGCACCTCAAGTACAACATGAATGCACAAGTACAACCTGAATGCATATGAAAGTATGCTTCTTTTTTATTTTCCCATTTACACAAATCCTTACAATGGGAATAAAGTTGTCCTTGTCAATCAACAAGGGAAAGATGTAACAAAACGGAATTCAGAGAGCAGAACCTACATTAGTCTCATATCATGAAGGTGCCACACAAATATCTTCTCACAGCCAAGCATTTTCAAAATATATAAGGCAATATTATGAATGGTGGAGATCATTTTTGTTACCCTTTTTTTTTTAAAGTGGTTCTAAAGGCAGAAGGTTTTTTAACTTTAATGCAGGGTGGAGGAGCCAGCAATAGAAGGATCAAGGCTGCTCTGTGCAAAAACACTGCACAGAGCAGGTAAGTATACCATGTTTGTTATTTAAAAAAAAAATACCTTTGCAAACACTTTAAGGTATGAAACGTGAATATTCAAAATTTAACATACAGCCATTTTAACAAGGGGGTTATCAGTTGCTGGAATTTCATTCAGGATGAAGTTCATCTTTTCGATGTTACTTCAGCCTCAGCTTATTCCTTTACACATCACAGACAAATATTCCGTACATGATATTCACATTATTTCATCGTATATTTTATCACACTACACAGAGACGAGATCATGTCAAGCATTAAGCTGAACAAGACTTATTAGGTCACATGAGTTCTTATAAACCTATTCCTGTTAATCATATGGAAATTAGTGAAAAAGGATTTATGCAAATCCATAAATATTCCTAACTGTAGGCAATGCAAGCAATTAACATGATGACCATTAGTGCAAGCCAAATCAAAATTATAATTAGAGCTTAAAATGAAGGTTGATAAAAATGACTCTTTATCAGACGTCTTCTTCCTGTTCAGCAACTGTTTGGATTTCACAGATTATACTGCCTACATTTTAGTTGGAACAGAATCTGCTCAATGAACAGCAGCGGAGAGGGCAAGGAGAGAGTACATTTCTGGCCTGAAGAATTGACAAAGGATAGTGTTTTACAACGCTGTAAGAACAACTTCAGGCAATAAGTTAAATCAATGAAACCCCAATTCTGCCCAGGGAATACAGTAACTGTGCTGAACTTGTGAAATCAATTAATACCTTTAAATTAAAAATAAGGGCAAAACCTTTTTTTTCATTTTGGATTGGAGGGTTATAACCACTGTCAGTGTTTTTTTTTTATTTCCATTTGTGGGTGAGGGGATTTACTAAAACTGGAGCTAACAGAATCTGGTGCAGATGTGCCTAGTAACACAACAGCTTCTAACTTCAGCTTGTTCAACTAAGCTTTGAAAATAATACCCCTTTCACACTGAGGTGCTTTGCAGGCGCTAAAATGCTAAAAAATAGCTAAATGCTAAAAAATAGCGCCTGCAAAACGCCCTGAAAGAGCCACTCAATGCACTCCAATGTGAAACCCCCGAAGGCTTTCATACTGGAGCGGTGCGCTTGCAGGGCGGTCAAAAAAGTCCTGCAACTGCATCTTTGGAGCGCTGTAGGAGGGGTGTATTTACTGCTCCTAAAGAGCCCCTTCCCATTGAAAACAATGCGGCAGCTCTGCAAACCCGCCTGCAAAGCGTCGCTGCAGTGGCACTTTCCAGGCGGTTTTAACTCTTTTTCGCCCGCTAGCTAACAGCGCAGCTAAAATGATGGTAAGTCTGGATTCACACCTATGCATTTTTAGTGCATTTTGCAGATTTGCACTCCAGAAAGTGTTTCATAGGAAACCATGGTAAATGGACTGTAGTCCAAATGTGCAAAATGCAAAAAGCACTAAAAATGCATAGGTGTGAATCCAGCCTAAAGCACCTCTAAATATAGCACCGCTTTACCGCCAGCGCCCGCAGTGCTTCAGTATGAAAGTAGCCTTAGGGCCAGTTCACACCAGACGCAGTTCCGTTCAGTTCCGAACTGACTGTATTGGTGTAGAAAAAACAGAACTGCATAGAACTGCATCTGGTGTGAACTGGCCCTTAAACCTAAGGGCCAGTGCACACCAGATACAGTTCCATTCAGTTCCATGTGCTTTTTTTCTGCACAAAATGCATGCACAATGTTTTCCATGTATTCCAATGGCTCTAGCTCACACAATACAGTCAGTTTCTGCACCGGAAACTGACTGCATGGTGTGAACTAGAGCCATTGGAATACATGGAAAACACTGTGCATGCATTTTTAGTGCAGAAAAAAAAGCACACGGAACTGAACGGAACTGCGTCTGGTGTGAACTAGCACGAAAGGATGATTGGTTCCCATGCACAGCTGGTCCAGATTTTGGATGCTCCAGTCTTAGTAATATGTCCCATTATTTCTCTTCACTTCACTTCCTATCCCATAGCCAAAACAGCTCCAAATTGAGGGAATCTTGGGGTGTTCCCAGGGTGACCAAAAGCTTCCCCTCTTTTACTATTCAAATGTAAGTCCAATCATGTGAGAACAAATTACAGTGATCGCATGATACAGAAGCTGTGCTGCCTCCAAGGGTTTAAAGCCCATATGAACATGTTATACATGTTGTACAGTCAATGAGGCTAGCAAACATTAGTACTCAGTCAGAGGACTCAGATGTACTGGGTGGAAATGCATTGCAGAACATAATGAGGGAATGTAAACGAGTGACTAACCAGCTTTAAATTCCCGAGGGGACCCAGTACGCATTGCACTTAGTTGCATTCAAATCTGTGCGGTGGGTTAGAAATTAAGCCACATTTTTTTGTCTGGCAGTGCTAGCTACACCTCCACCCCTCGATAAAGCCCAAAATATGGGCATTCCCATGAGAAAGATACAGCCAACAATAAAACCTGGCTCCTTCTTTATTCTGCCGCTCTATTGTGTAACCTTTTAATCCCATGTGCGCCCTCTAACCACATGCTGACCGGTTCATGTTGATATATGTTGACAGAATGGCACGGCTTTGCAAATAAAGTATGAGTACACTGTACCCTTTAATAACCGCCAGAGGGTGGGGGAGCCGATGTGAGTGGCCAGCGGGCGCGATCACTACTGGTCACCTCTGATCGAGAGCACGAGAGCCAACTTGGGGATTTGTGTGTGTAAACACACAAATCCCTGTTCTATCAGGGGAGAGGAGACATATCATTGTTCCTACTAAGTAGGAACAACGATATTTCTCCTCCCCCAGTCAGTAATATCCCCATACAGTTAGAAACACTAACTAGGGAACACATTTAACCCATTTATCGCCCTCTAGTGTTAACCCCTTCCATACCAGTGACATTTACACAGTAATCAGTGCATTTTTATAGCTCTTATCGCTGTATAAATGTCAGTGGTCTCAAAAATGTGTGTTGAAAGTGTCCGATCTATCCGCCACTATGTTGCAGTAACTCTAAAAATCACAGATCACCTCCATTCTAGGAAAAAAGAAATAAAATGCCATAAATCTTTCCCATAGTTTGTAGACGCTATAAATTTTGCACAAACCAATCAATATACTCGTATTAAGATTTTTTTTTTACCAAAAACATGTAGAAGAATATATATTGGCCTGAACTGATGAAGCAACTTGTTTTTTAAAAACATTTTTGGGGATAGTTATTAAGGCAAATTTAAAAAAATATTGTTTTTTTTTTTAAAGAAAGCTCTATCTGTGGGGGAAAAAGGGAAGCAAATTTTGTCAGTTAAAGCTATGCAGCGCCAAATTGTAAAAAGTGCTCTGGTCAGGAAGGGGGTAAAATCTTGCGGGGCTGAAGTGGCTACTTTCCTCTGCCTTGTTCTTTGTAAATAAATAGCGGTTGAGAAAATACTGTACCAGTCACAAGCTATTCAGAGATAGAGAGTAGAGTAGTAAGCCTATCTGCTTGTGTGCTTGTGAATGTCAGCAGCAATGGAGTTTCCCCTGATTGGATGAGGATAGGTTGTGACATCACCTGCATCTTCTCCCCGCCTCATCCAATCAGAGTTGTCTTGCATTCTTGAAAAAAGTACAAGGCCTTCTCTGAATGGCAGTGGTGCCACATGTGTTCAATGTGCAGAGGGGAATATACTGGTGCAGGACCTGGAAGACTGTGGCTATCACTGTCTGTAGCACAGGCTACTAAAGTGATTTTCAACATCCCCAGTAGCAGTACATTGAGCCAAATTGGAACATTGTAATTGTAATATGGTGATCAAGTTGAGGAGCCAATGCTGGGCATTGTCATAATAAAGCCCTGCATGCTTTGCAATAGCTGGGTCATTGATGCACCCTATACATTATTTGTAGAATAAATATATTATAAGAATAATTTTAAAAAGTAAGTAAAAAGTCAATTTATCAACCTGTAAACTTTAAAAATTAGTATGAAACTAAGAAAATATAGTGTCTCTAACAGTATACCCAAGTTTATCATTGCAGGAGTGGAAAAAAACTGCTTATTTTACTGCCTTACTTTAGTCTTTCTCTACTCTAGAAACTAAATCTAGGCCTTGTGTGCGTCACAAAATGACTTGAAATTGCTGAGTAAACAAGAAAGCACCTTTCAGAAATGTATCTGGCACTTTTGATTGCTAAAGTCTGGCAAAATTTAAGTGAACAAAAGCCAGACCACAGTGCAGGGGTTATTTTCCCAATTTCCTCCTGACAGATATACATAAGACACTTAATAGCCAGAAAAACAGCAAGCTAAATTCAGCTGTACCTTTATCCACACTCACTAGAAAAATGGCAAAAACAAGCCCACTTTGCATTTTATACTTAACGCATCTTCGACCCTTTCTCTATTTGATCTGAATGCTGGTTTTAGTAAAATACAGATTTAATTGATATACTCCTTGCCTAAGGTCACTGTTTATCTTCCTGCTCACACCTCTAATCTCCTGTTTCCTGAGCTGAATCTGACTTCAGGCAACAGTATGAAATAATTAGAATGGGATATATTTGTTCTGTGCATTGTACTAAACTTGTCAAATGAAAAGTAAAAGTGCAACAAATAAAAGAGAAATTGAAAAATAGGAGAATAAATCAATAGACATACATCAAAGAAATGTAAAAAAGTGCACACTATTCACATTCTTTTGCTGAAGTTGGTTTAACCACTTCCGGACCGATGCACGCCGATATACATCCTAAATTTGAAGAGAAATATCATTGTTATGGCAGCAGCTAGTCGTCATAACCCCGGTATCTTCTTTTTCGGCCGGCGGTCCAGTTTCCGATAATGGTGGTCTCTGCGTCGGATTCGAAGCAAGATCACTTTTATCGGGCAGCGGGAGTGGGGCCCCCCTCCCGCCGTGCTCCGGTGCCTTCCACCACTTACCAGACTCGTCGGCAGCGGCGGAGGCGATCGGATGTTGTTCCATGTTGGGTATGGAGAAGAGTGAAGGGAAGATGTGCCCCACCGGTCTCCATACCATTGCAGAGTGGAAGCGACATCAAAACATCACTTCCGCCCATAGCTCTTAATGGGCTATTTTTTTTTAAATGACAACATTTGTATTTATTTATTTTATTTACTGCATTTTAGTGTAAATATGAGATCTGAGGTCTTTTTGGCCCCAGATCTCATATGTAAGAGGTCTTGTCATACTTTTATTCTATTACAAGGGATGTTTACATTCCTTTTAACCTTTTAATAGGAATAAAAGTGGCACTTTTTTTTTTTAAAAGAACAGTGTAAAAATAAAAAATATAAGGTAAAATAAATAAGAATTTTTTTTTTTTAAACGCGCCCCGTCCCGCCGTGCTCCCATCCAGAAGCAAGTGCATATGTGAGTAGCGCCTGCATATGAAAATGGTGTTCAATGTGAGGTATCGCAGCGATTGGTAGAGCGAGAGCAATAATTCTAGCCCTAGACCTCCTATGTAACTCAAAACATGCAATCTGTAGAATTTTTTAAATGTCGCCTATGGAGATTTTTAAGGGTAAAAGTTTGTCGCCATTCCACGAGCGGGTGCAATTTTGAAGCGTGACATGTTGGGTATCAATTTACTCAGTGTAACATTATCGTTCACAAGGGGTCAGCCTGAAGTGATCTGGCAGGACTTAATTTTCTGACTGAAGTTTCACCTAGAGGAGCTTAGAGGATCAGAGTATAAGGGTGGCCATCCTCTAAGCTTTAAAGAAGCTTAGAGGATCAGAGTATAAGGGTGGCCATATAGTATAGAAGTAGTTTTATTCCCATTGAGTTAGGTCTAGCATGGCTAATATTTAGGCCAGGCCAACAGGACAGTGGCCAGAAAAGTATAAGATGCATGTGTTGTGTGAGTGCCAAGCACAGTTGGATGCCATGTACATAAGGCATCTTTTGGGGTGTGCTGGAAGATTCCTCCCGTTTTTGGACTGTGTGTGCAACCTAGTGTTTGGGTTGTGAACCTGTCCTACATGCCTGCAAATAGGGTGAACTGATTTCTTCAACACAGTGCCAGATCTCCCACAAAGGCCAATAGGGCAGTTAAGCCTGTCACTGAAAAAAAAGATAAGCAAGCCTATCAGTTTTCATTTCTAGCCACTGGTATATACCATCAGAGCAGTGTTCTTCTGTCATCATGAAACACATTCATATTGCCTGAAGCTGCATGTCAGTGATCTCTGCTACATTTCCGTACATCCTATGAAGAACGATTGTGCAAGAATAAAAATCAATTTGCCAAAATTGGTGTCTGTGATTCCTTTCCAAAAGTAATGAGGATATTGGCAGACATGTGCAAAGTGTGCTTAGCTGTTTGGGAACTTGGTAATAACCTTTGGAAAGATCAGTTCCCCCGAAAATGTCACAGACTCACGAACTGAGTATTCTCTTGGTGGAATAATGAGCTATACCAGCAAAAATAAGAGGACTGCTTTATGCCCAAAAAAAACTCTTGCAATATCTTGTGTGAGTAAAAAGTCCCTTGGCCTATGCTTTTACAATGTAATTCTATTCTGGGTGGGGCACACAATTTGACATCACTACGCATGTGTGCTCTATGGTGGTGGTGCTCTATGGTGGAATGTGATAAGTTGTTTTTCTTCTGCTGCTTTGTGAGTACATTGTGTTTACAATAAATGTGGATCTATTTTACAGGACCAGAGAAGAGGAGGACCGGGGTTGATTTGTGCAAAACCATTGCACAGAGAAGGTAAGTATAACATGTTTGTTGTTTTCATTAAAAAAAAAAAATAACCTTTACAAATTTTTTAAGTGGTCACAAAAAGTCATTATTACACATTATATAATTCTAGTGGACTTTTACATAATATATTACAGCCAGGGTGGTAGACTTAAGTTTATGTTGATATTGTGTTTGCTTTGTATTTACTATTGTATGTGCATTATATTCACTATCCGTAAAGGGATACCGCTCCACATTTATTTATGTATAAATGTAATTCTAGAGCCGAGATGGGGGAACACATACCAGAATGTAAGTAAAGATGTATACTGAGGACTAAACATGACACTCAGAAAAGTTTATCTGGTTCACTGGAGTCAGGGGTGGAGGTGGCTGGAGCTATTGTATCAACTATACTTACAATTGACAGTAGTGTATTGTAGGGTTTTTGCTATGTTCTTTAGTGTTGGGGTTGTGTATTACATTTGGGGTCTAGTGCAGCCTAAATCCATTTTTTGGGGCACCATAAAAAAAAACTGAAGGGGTGACATAAAGACATTAATAAGGAGTTGGGATTCTCCATAAAACAAATTTTGTTTGACCACAACAGATGTGTGCCAGTCTGGATTAGTTTAAGGGACCCACCTCAAGGTGGACTTTACAAGCAATTTGGCTTCAGTGCAAAACCATTGCAAATCTTTCTGATGTCTCTTGTACATGAGATGTGAAAAGACAATGCCAAAACACATTTCAAGTTCTGTTCCGAAGACCACTATTTGTTCCGGGTTGAAATGCATTGGGGTATTTCCATACATCAAATGGCTTTTTAAGTGAGAAATATGGGAACATTATATTAATAACACTCTAATTGTACACTAATAGACCATGTAAAGGATTGTTGTACTTTTCATCAATATTTGCCTTTTGCATGTACCAGAGTCTATATTTTAACATTTTTCATTTTTCTATGATGTACGATTATTCCATCATTTTGTGTCAATAAAAAATGTATATTTTTATGTAAAGATCTTTTCTGTCACTCAAATTGCTGCTAAAAAACCCCATGGGGAGCTTTCTTGAATTTTTGTTTTAAACACATTTCAAGTAGTTATATCAGCAGTATTTAAAAAAAATGTGATGCATATATTAGTACAATATTGGCCTGAGGTTGGATTTTTGTCTTTGCCTAAAGTTCTATAATATGACATTTTCAAAATATATTAAAATCTTCACACATAAAAACAAAATATCCAGCCTCTCCTGTTTTCAGCATATCATATGTTACAATAAGTACAAATGCATAATTAAGTGCAATTAAATGATTTATATTCCGATTTCATAAATATATAGTCAAGAAAGTGTGATGTGGCATTATAGTGATTAGTTATTTAGGTATAATGCTTGGCATTGATTCTCCAGGTGAGCAATGAAGGAGTTTATTTACTAAAACTGGAGAGTGCAAAATCTTGTGCGGCTCTGCATAGTAGCCAATCAGCTTTTAACTTCAGCTTGTTCAATTAAGCTTTGCCAAAAAAAAAAATCTGATTGGTTTCTATGCAGGAGCAGCACCAGATTTTGCACTCTCCAGGTTTAGTAAATCAACCCCAAAATGTTTTCACTTATTATGTCATGTATATCCCTGACTATATTAACTTGCATTTAAAAAACAGGTCTGCAAAGTTGCAGCTAAGATATCCAAAGACATGAGAAGATCACTTGTTTGAGCTGAGTCAGGCAAAATTCTCATGTCTATGTGTACCCCTGGTGCTTCTGGAGCAAACAAGGATTAGTTTAGAAAACATAGTTTAGTTGGTAACGTTTCCTCTAAAATAAGATGCTACATTTTAGAAGCAGGGGCTGGCAGGCTTGGAGGATCCTCCAATAAGCCCTGAGTATGTAGCTGAAAAATGAATGGCAAACTACCTAGTGGGGGACTGCCATTATTGACACATTTCTATCTGTCATTGTAATTGTCATTCCTGTCAATATCATACCTGCCTCTGTAACAGTTGTTTAACCCCCAGCTATGTCATTCCAATCAATTCTCATTGCACACACAGCAACATTGGCAAATCACTCAGTGGCGTGACTAGGGTTGATGTCACCTGGTGCGGTAAAACATGGTGTCACCCATCCCACTGCTAAACATGGTGTCACCCCACCAAATAAAACTTCAGTCGATCGTCATCAAGGGCAGCGTGTTAGAGGAGTTGTTGAATGGATAATACACAGGATTTTGTAGTGAAAGAGCAATTCAGCATACTTCTGTCATATGTCAAAGAGGGAATGATACAGGAGAGACTTTTCCCTTTACTCAGTGTTATTAGCACAGCTGGAGAAAACCTGTTTAGTATTTTGAAAGAGAAGTTGGAAAAGATCTTGAGTTTTGTTACCATTACTGGCTGCTCATTTGATGGTGCTGCAAAGCTGAGTGGGGGCTACAATTGAGTACAGGCCCACATTAAAAGAATGTCATGCAATTCAGTCTATATGTGATCCTACATTCACTTTCTTAATTTAGCGATTAGTGATTAGTGATGTCACAGTAAATAATTTTTTCATTTTATTTCTCAGAGTCATACAAATGGTGTTCTGTTCGGAACAGGCCTGTTCTTAGTATCATGATCATTAAAAGCTCCCTAGACTTTGGTGATACTAGGTGGTGGAGCAAACCAATAACGCTGTTTATCATCTTTGACAAAGAAATTAATAGCTACATCCTAAAGAAATTACAAAGGGGTTAAAGGTCTACATTTTAGTTTAAAATGTTGTGGGTACAGTTTAAAGAGGAAGTAAACCCTGATGAGTTTACTTCCTCTATCATTCCCTGCAAAGGTAAAGCATAATGGACTACTATGCATGTACTATGTGTCACTTACCTGACACAGGAGCCAGGCGAAGTCACCGCTGTCCCCTGTAGTCCGGCGCATCCATCTTCTCGGTGAGTCTCGCCGCTCCGCCGCTGTCATTCGGCGAAGCCACAATGACGTCACTCCCGCGCATGTGCACGGGAGCCGCCACGCGGGGCATAGTCGCCTTTGACAGTGCTGCGCTCAGTCCGCCTGCACGTCGATGTCTACGGTGCATGTGCCGTAGACAGCTGTGCCTGTCTTTCGGCAAATATCTCCTAAACCGTGTAGGTTTAGGAGATATTTCTTGGACCTACAGGTAAGCCCTAATCTAGGCTTACCTGTAGGTCAAAGTGTGTTGTAAGGGTTTACAACCACTTTAAGAGCCCAATAACTCTCTAAATATGCTAAATGCACAACTAACACACGACTAAATAAATACACAACTAATGTCAGCATCTTGAGGACTGGACAAAGCAATGATTTCAGCTCATTACATTGGTCATCATCAGAATCATACCTAGCGACATTTGCCTGATAACATCCTTTACTCTCACTAGAGAGATAATGCTACAGTCTACAGAATTAAAGTATAACTAAAGGTACATTTTCTAGTTTTGTTTTGGATAAAGTGGAGATGGCTTAGAACACCTGAGTGTTTCTTTTGCGGTCTGTGCCCCCATTAACGATGTTCATCCTCTCTATTTGTCCTGTTTACCATTATCATTAAAAGTAAAAGAAATTACCCAAATTTTGGGCTGTCCCCAGAAAAGTAATAATGGGGAAATCTTCCAATGGGGACACTAGTTCTGGTGACCTGGCGGTCCCCAAGGAATTCCCTTAATTTACAGGGATTTTCTCGCACTTCTGTTTGGCTATGGGACAGGAAATGTAGGGAAATTACTGCAATGGGATACAGATGGTGAAAAAAAATCTGACAGGGGATATAACCCTCCCTTGCTATATTCAAAATGAAAACAAAGGTTTTGCCTATAGTTCTACTTTAATTTCAACAGCTTGAAGAGTGGGTATTCCAATAATTTCAGTTCTGTACCATTAGTCATCATATTCTTTATACTTAGTGACACTTGCTTGAACAACTCTTAATTGACCAATTATTGTGTTATATATGTAGTTTTCAAGTCAACTGTTTCTTCACGTTTAAATATATTTTGGCGCACAAATATGTAAAAATCAGACAGGGTCATTTTTATGATTGTGTTATAAATACTTTGCAAAGCACTTTGTAATAATTTGTGGTATCAGAAATAAAGGCAATGTTGTTGGGAGAAGATTGTAGTTGTATTGTGTTAAAAATCTGACAGGTTGGGGAGGTGAGCCATCTGACTTAACTATCTCTGGTGGGCCCCTGAGTCCCAGTCTGTCCCTAGCCAGAAGTATCTGTATGCGTTTCCTTCATCTCTTTCCATGTACATAAACCGTGATCAAGGAACATATTTATTCCCATAACTGTGCCAGCAGATACAGGTGTTTTATGATTGTT
The DNA here is from genome assembly GCF_037356315.1 of Lithobates pipiens. NCBI lineage: Eukaryota > Metazoa > Chordata > Amphibia > Anura > Ranidae > Lithobates > Lithobates pipiens. The sequence continues at coordinate 610,653,846 of NW_027507748.1, forward strand.
TAGTCAGATCTGCACATCCGACTTTCTTGAAAAGTTGAGACAGACTATTTGTTGCAAAAGGTGCTGCCATAGATTATTAAAGGAAAAAAATGTTGACCCCTCTGTAACAACCATCCCTCAGCATGGCCTAATTCCGGTAAGGTTTCAGACCTCACACAGCCCTTGGATCACTGCAAAAGCTGAACTAGAGGGAGGATACTCACTTTTCCAATGCTCCAATGCCAAAGCCGGCATAGTTACATAGTTGGTGAGGTTAAAAAAAGACACAAGTCCAACCTGTGTGTGTGCTTTAATGTCAGTATTAGATTGTATATCCCTGTATGTTATGGTTGTTTAGGTGCCTATCTAATAGTTTTTTTTTAATTATCTATGCTCCCTGCTGAAATGTCTACTTGTGGAAGAGAATTCCACATCTTTACCGCTCTCACAGTAAAGAACCCTCCACGCAGTTTCGGATTAAACCGCTTCTCTTCTAATTTTAGTGAATGACCACATGTCTTTTTAAACTCCCTTTCGCTGAAAAAGTTTTATGGGTGAGGTGCAAAGTGGTTATCTTTTTCCTGGAAATCCTTTATAACAAATACACAGGTATTTGCACGTTGTACTAATAAGCTCTATTCCCAAGAATATACCGAAAGCAAATAAAATGCCAACGTTCAAAAGGCAGCTGTCAAAATATACATAATTAGTAAATTTCATCCTTCTGACCTGTCCATTTTCTTTAAAAGGTCCTCATGACACAAGGCTGTTTAGCAACGTTCCTGTCAACCATCACAGTCAACAATAAAAAATACAAAAAAGGCAAAGCACCTTAGCTGTCAAGAAAAGGAACATGTCCAAGAGAACTTAAATAAAAATACAGCAGGAAACATAAAACAAATCAACATCTGGTTACATTGTAGTTTTCCAGCTCAGATTATCTTAAGTTTCTGTTTTGTTCATAATAAAATGTTCCAGTTACATTCTTTTTTCTTTCCTTTCTGATTTGGATGTCAAGCATATCTGTGCTACACATTTGCCTAGCAAACTGTTTTACAAGGTACTCTATGATTTTTACAGCCAGAGCTCTAGATATAAGCAATTTTGGAATACACACTGGCAGTGGCAGAAAATAATGAATTTTGTGTACCTGCAGCAGATGACAGCCTTACAAGAAAGTGCCAAGTCCAGGAAGCACTTACGGACTTCAAATGAAAGTGCGTACTTTAACGTCTGTCCATCAATGATGAGAGCCAGGTCATTTTCCTTTCCAAGTAAATCTCCCAGGTTATTGCAGTGGTTTGTTAAAGTTTCTCTTATTGCCTATAAAGAAATCCAGAAATGTCAATTAAATTACACATAATTGATTTTGATGGAGTAAAAGTGAAACACCTGTTATTGGGCTGGCTAAATATTAATTGAGAAAAGGGTACCAAGGCCAATTCAAAGACCACTGGAAGAATGTTCTGAGATGACCAGTGAATACCTAGAACTTTCCATGGGATTCCCTAGTGAGGCGATAGGAAGCTGGGGCAACATTTCAGAAGCTGCCTTATCATAGTGGAAATTATATTGAAACTACTTTCATTTTTAATCGCTAAAAATTAGTACTACCTGCAGAAAACTGCAATATTTGTGCTGTGCATTTGATGACTTACTGTGTTCATAACAAGGACCAATCCTGCTTTCTGGCTTTTAGAACTGGCCTTGCAAGAAATAATACATCTACTTTTACAAGTTTCCAGATCTAAAATATGAACAGCGTTGTTCAGTGTGTGGGAAAACTTAGTTTTTATACATAAAAGATAGACTAGAACCTTGCAACATTTCTTCAATATCAATAATACCCATCAAAAACATGTGTCGCACAAAAAAATGTAAGCATTCAATTATTTTTTCTGACTTATAAGTAGATCAGGATGTTAATCTCATGACAAGGAAACAGATAACCATTCTTGAACATGGGTCAGAGTTGGGGCTCACAATGCTATGGTCCTCCTGACAATCGATAAATCAACTGCTATCCCTGTTATTATGTCACTGTCACTGTTGGGTTTTATTTATATATATATATGAATATGAATATGAATATGAATATTTTTCACTCCAATATCAGTTACCATTTTTGACACTTGATTCACACATATGCTGTAATGGTGGGGCTTAGAGGGAAAGGACAGGGCTCTGTAGCTATATGACATATTGTTGACCTCATTTTGTTTTCCTATCTTAATGTGTACCTCTAGAAATGTTAATTGTGCCTACACAGTACCCCGAACATGTACTTTTATCTTGAATTTCCCCTAAAACACAGCAGAATGCTTCCTGTGCCTAGAGCCTTATAACTGTATATCTGCAGTGTGCGATATCTAATGCACCACTGTGTGTGACTGCTAGGAAGTTTGGAGAGAGATTTGGCAGTGTCAATACTGTACTGCTCACTGTTCTCCTTGCTGGAAAGGCAGCTGTACTGAGCACTACAGACAAGCATCTCCCCGCTACCTTTCTGTTTCATCCATTTTGAGGATCTGTGCTATCTTAACCTCTCCTGCTGCTGCTCATTTTGCCTTTCATCACTCATGGGGGGAAACTCTGAAATGAGAAAGTAATCCTCTGCTTCTACCAGCATGATCATCTGACCAAAGTATGGTAAGTCAGTAATAGGGAAAATATCTACAGGGGGACCACAGGCAAGTTTCAGTCGTTAGCTTCATTATGTAAGCTAAAGCTGTTGGTTTGGAGTGGTGCAGGGATACTGACATATATGATGGGTTGCAGTGACATAGATGGTCCAAAAACAGATCACCTGTACTAAGTCGCTCTCAGTATTCAAAGTCAAAAAGATATGACTTGAATGCAGATGGATAGACAGATAGACACATAAGAACTACACTGCTGTTTGTTGTTTTTGACTTGAGTGATTTTCTGCCATTTCCTGTTATAACAAGTCTAGACCATAATCATTCCTTCAACATTTCAGCCTTTAAAGTCCACAATTCCGTCAGCCTGAGTGATAAAGTTTCACATTCACTTGCTTTCTTTTGATCACTTTAAAACGCTCAGTGCTAATTTTGTTCTCTGTGTTTTCCTTGCACTGGGGAAACTTCTAAATTTCCATGCTCTGTGTAAACAGTTTAATTTTGCCAAGCAGCCTATGTTACGCCACTGTAGCACACTGTTGTAAATCCATGTAAAAAGAGTATAATTTGTTGACAGGCAAAGTACTGGAATATCCTGGAGGAAAGATCCTGTGTGGTCCCAGCTGTGCAGTCAATTTTGGAAATCAAATCACCATATTTTAAAGATTTATCTAGTGTTCAGAGACCCCTTGTAAGATGTAAAAGTTCACTCATGAAGCGCTTACACATTGCTTGTAGAAAAACTGCTAAACGGACACAAAAATTGGATTATGCAAAATAATTTGTTCTTACATCATCAGAAAACATGTCAGAAGTTTAGGATCTTATCACAAAGAATTTACTTAGTACGAAGGTGGCCTAGTAAGGAGTAATGTTGACCAACACACAGATGACATCCTGTACAGGAAAACTCTTAGAACTCTGAGAACTTTTCCAATTATTTCAAAGCAAAGCAAAAAATATTCACAGTAGCTTAATTTTCTTTGTGCATTACAGAATGATTAACCACCTGTGCATGTTTGGTGATGAATATCACATACATTTTTTTCTTCTTGTTGGTATTTATTAAAGTGGAAACTGGACAAACAGGCAAGATTTTTATTGCAAAAGAGACATGCTTTGTCTCTTCGCCATTAAATTTACTCAACTACCTGTCCACTCCTGTACAGTGAGGTGCATATGCACAGCTCACTGTAGAAATTTGGCGATGTCGAAGCTGACTGCATGCACAGGAGTAATGTCCCCCCCACTCGGTCATCGAGACCCAGAAGCTGGCTGCTCAAACATGTCAGTGGCCAGAAGGGAGCTCTGGGATGCCACATCACTGGATCCAAGTTGGGTATAGTTCCGCTTTAACAGTATTACTCCTACAGGGTATGTTCACATCATATGGCTAATGCATTCCTATTTCCTAAGACAAACAAGGAGAATATCCATGTGGCCTATGTGTTCAGTTCACATCAATGCACTTCAGTGGTGTATGCTGAAAAAAGTTGGAAATATACAATGATTTTTCATCACAGCCATTTTGTCGCCCACAGCTATTAAAAATGAAAATATCATCTTTGAGTGGCCCCCATCTTGCTGGCCTACTTTGGGGGAGAATGGTAATAGCTGTTCTACACTCTATTAGCTGAAATATGCTTCCTGATCCCCACTCTTCCACCCATCCCATTTAAACTACAAGTGTGTATTTGTGGGGAGGACAGGACACGATATACTGTAGACAATTTTGAAGCTATGCTGTGTGGCTTCATTAAGTCCTAAAGTAAAGATCATGGAAATGAGCCACCAAGTGACTATCTCTTAAGAAAGAAAAAAAAAACAAGGTTTGCTGGGAAATCACCTTTGTTTTGCAGGGGTCACATTTTTGTTAACATTTCACTTAAATTTAACTTATTTCTTTACAATGTATACAAATATTGCTAGTGAAGCCTGAATAAATTACTATGCTCACAGCAAGAATTGAAATTGAACACGTAAATGTCCCTATGGGACGGAGAATTTGCATTGCTTAATGCGTTCATGGGCATGCTGAATGATAACGACAGGGGCATTGTTTTACAACATGAGGCAAGTAGGACTGAAATCCACTTCCTGGATTTGAGACTTCGAATTGTGGATGGTGATATTAGCACTTCCACTTATTTCAAGGAAACAGACAGGAATGGCTTCATAAGTACTAACAGCTGTCATTATAGTGATTGGCTAAAGTCTGTCACTAAGAGACAGTTTTTGAGGTTGAGGAGGAATTGCACTAATCAAGATGACTTCTTACAGGAGGCCTCTATTCTCAAGCAAAGATTTTTGGAGAAAGGTTATGAGGTTCATGAAAAAAAGAAGAAAAAACTCCGCTAAGGTGAAACATAAAATAAATAAAGAATCGTGTGTGATACTCTTAACCACTTTCAGACCGGACCATTTTGCTGGTAAATGACCAGAGGTCTTTTTACAATTTGGCACTGCACTGCTTTAACTGGTAATTGCGCGGTCATGCAATGTTGTACCCAAACAAAATTTGCGTCCTTTTCTTCCCACAAATAGAGCTTTCTTTTGATGGTATTTGATTGCCTCTGCGATTTTTATTTTTTGCGATATAAATGGAAAAAGACCGCAAATTTTGAAAAAAAATGATATTTTCTACTTTTTGTTATTAGAAAAATCCAATAAATTCAATTTTAGTCATACATTTAGGCCAAAATGTATTCAGCCACATGTCTTTGGTAAAAAAAAAAGTCAATAACTGTATATTTATTGGTTTGCGCAAAAGTTGTCACATCTACAAACTAAGGTACGTTTTCTGGAATTTACGCAGCTTTTAGTTTACGACTGCCTATCTCAGTTCTTGAGGTGCTAAAATGGCAGGGCAGTACAAAACCCCCCCAAATTACCCCATTTTGGAAAGTAGACCCCCTAAGGAAATTGATAAGTGGCATGTTGAGCCCATCGAATATTTAATTTTTTTGCCTCAAGCGATTGAATAATGACAAAAAAATAATTTTTTTTTTTTTTTTACACAAAGTTGTCACTAAATGATATATTGCTCACACATGCTATGGGCATATGTGAAATGACACCCCAAAATAAATTCTGCTGCTTCTCCTGAGTACGGGGATACCACACGTGTGGGATTTTTTGGGAGCCTAGCCGCGTACGGGGCCCCGAAAGCCAAGAACCGCCTTCAGGTTTTCTAAGGGCGTAAATATTTGACTTCACTCCTCACTACCTATTACAGTTTTGAAGGCCATAAAATGCCAAGATGGCACAAAACCCCCACAAATGACCCCATTTTAGAAAGTAGATACCCCAAGCTATTTGCTGAGAGGCATTTTGAGTCCATGGAATATTTTATATTTTGCCACAAGTTGCGGGAAAATTACAAACTTTAATTTTTTTTTATTTTTTTTTCACAAAGTTGTCACTAAATGATATATTGCTCACACATGCTATGGGCATATGTGAAATGACACCCCAAAATAAATTCTGCTGCTTCTCCTGAGTACGGGGATACCACATATGTGGGACTTTTTGGGAGCCTAGCCACGTACGGGGCCCTGAAAACCAAGAACCGCCTTCAGGTTTTCTAAGGGCGTAAATATTTGACTTCACTCCTCACTACCTATTACAGTTTTGAAGGCCATAAAATGCCAAGATGGCACAAAACCCCCACAAATGACCCCATTTTAGAAAGTAGACACCCCAAGCTATTTGCTGAGAGGCATGTTGAGTCCATGGAATATTTTATATTTTGCCACAAGTTGCGGGAAAATTACAAACTTTTTTTTTTTTTTTTTTTTCACAAAGTTGTCACTAAATGATATATTGCTCACGCATGCCATGGGCATATGTGAAATGACACCCCAAAATAAATTCTGCTGCTTCTCCTGAGTACGGGGATACCACATATGTGGGACTTTTTGGGAGCCTAGCCGCGTACGGGGCCCCGAAAACCAAGCACCGCCTTCAGGCTTTCTAAGGGCGTTACAGTTTTGAAGGCCATAAAATGCCAAGATGGCACAAACCCCCCCCAAATGACCCCATTTTGGAAAGTAGACACCCCTAAATTTAGGGGTACACTAGTGAGACTAGGTAATAAATGGCGGGTGCCCTGTTATTACAGTCACAAATGACACCCGCCGGGTGATCAGGGGGTTAAACCTTTATTAGGTAATAAATGGCGGGTGCCCTGAAATTATAAAAAAATAACTAACCAACCAGCGTCACCTGTAACAGTTATATGGTGATCACTGGTGAAAGGGTTAACTAGGGGGCAATCAGGGGGCTTTATGCGGTAGTATATGGGGGTCCCTGGCGCTATAAAAAGTTGCGGCGAACCTAAATACCTACCTGCCTAACTAGCATCACCTGTGACACTAATACAGCGATCAGAAAAATGATCGCTTATTAGGCTGGGTTCACACTGGAGCGATGCGGGAACGCCACGAATCCGCGGCGGGTTCCCGCATCGCATGCCTCCCGGCGGCAGTTCACACTGCCCCATGCGAACTGCTGGGAGTGTCAGTGAAATAATGACACCCCCAGATCAGTTCGCATATCGCAGTGCGATCTGCAAACTTGGATCGCATGGTGTGAACACCCATGCGATCCGATTCTGCTGCGGACCAAAAAAAGGGTCCCGTGCGAGTTTGCGGCGGGTGCGGTGGGTGCGACACGAATTCAGCCATACTATCTGTATGGCTGAACTCGAATCGCACAGAGATCGGATGTGATTTGCACTGCAGTGCGGTGCGAATCACATCCGTTCTCAAACCGCTGCAATGTGAACCCAGCCTTAGTGACACTGGCGACGGGGGGTGATCACGGGGTTAAACCTTTATTGGGGGGGTTAGGGGGGTACATTAGAACTAAAGGGGGCTAACCCTAACTGCCCTAACAGTTATTACAGTCACAAATGACACCAATGCAAAAAAAAAAAAAAAATGCAATTGGTGTCACTGTGACTGGGGGGGCAGGGGTAATTGGGGGGGTGATCGGGGGGTAAAGGGGGGGTGTGAGTGTGCCTGGCATGTTCTACTGTATGTGTGGTATGTTGGTGCAACTCACCGAACCTCTCTCCTCGGTGCCGGAACGAAAAATACCGACACGGAGGAGAGAATACATCACTTCCTCTCCTGTGTTTACATTACAGGAGAGGAAGTGATGTCACGGAGGATTTCCATTCGTCGAGAGCGATCGCGAGGGGGTGGCCATGAATGAATGGCCGCCCCCTCATCCCGGATCGCTCTCGAAGGAATGCCGACCGCCGCAGGTACCGGGGGGGGCCCGATCGGGCCCCCCACCCGCGGGCAGGCAGGGACTTATATATACGCCCATATGCCTGCCCGTGCCATTCTGCCGACGTATATCGTCGTGCGGCGGTCGGCAAGTGGTTAAGAATGAACGTTTAGCAGCAGCTTCACTGTGTCACATAAATACAGAAAAACAGAATGAAAAATAATAAGCCGCGCTTGACTCACACAAACATCTAATTGTGCAAAAATTGAAATAAATTTTGAACCAATATTAGCAACTATATATAGATTAATATATGCCTATATCGTGCATAGTAAAAAACACAAATACATTAGTGGCTCAAACCATACAACTTATTCCTTGCAATATGAAATTCCATTTATATAAACCTATAACAACATGGAAAAAAGAGGGAAAAAAAGCACCCAGTGTATAACCAATAAGTCCGTATATATGACCCACAAGGAACTAGTTTTCAAAAACTGTGAATGAAGTCCTCCACAAATCTAAAACCTATAACAGAATAATATGTATACACTATAAATAGTCAAAAATTATAATATAAAAACACAACTAAGTGAATAATAAAAATGTACTCTATAACTCATACAATAATCAAGTGTACAGAAAAAATATATATTTAAAGTGCTCAAAAATTATATATAAGCAACAGTTCCTCATAAAGACGTAGTAATGAGCATAAGTGGTAAAGTGCACAGAAGTTTTGTGAACAATCAGAAATATTATGAATAAAGTGCTCAGAAATTATATATAAGAAAACAGTTCTTCATCAAGATGTAATCGTGGGCATAACAGTCCAATAATCATAAGTGTTTCTTCTCAAGAAATCCTATGCAGGTACAAGAGAGAGAATTTCCTTCACCAACACCGCGCTGATAAATGGTAAAAATGCGCGCTTACCAAATCCCAGAATCAGAAAGGCATTTGATATCAGAAATCTTAGGGGTCATCACACAGGGACATCACCTCGTTTTCACGTGGTTGGACCATTCATAAAAGGCGAGCAAAGACTCCCATAGCGTAAAACCGTAAACCAAAATCTTTTATTCCATAATAAAAAACATACAAACATAAAGGTCAAATCAGCGTTAAGAAAAGCCGGCCGGCAAAGCGAACGCCCAAATGTCACGTGATTTGCGTCAAGCACGTCAAGACCACCCTACGTACGTTTCGCCATATGTGGCATCGTCTGGGGCATGGGCCATCCATATGAGACATGCATATTTCTTTACTAGAAAAATGCCAGTCTCTGCAAGGGCATACAGTAAACAACTGTTTTGTATGTGGCCTGTTCACACTAGAACAATGGTGGAATGAGCAGAGAAGTGCAGTGTGGAAATCTTCGGATGTTCAAATTTACGAATTTATGAATTGCAATCATAACGAATGACCCCAAAAACTAAAAAAACTAATTTTAAAACGAAAACGAACAAATTTTTCGGCAGTGCACATGCCTACTCACCACCTGTTCCATGTAACATTTTGGCATTATAATCATTTTTTATCCTGACAATGGTCATCTTCATGAATAGAGATAATGAATCTCCACAGTAGGGACACACAGCAAGAGATTGTAACCTTCTCTACTCTATTCAAAACTAGGAAAAAAGACATTTTGGCTTTAGATATACTTTAAAGAGGCATTTCTCAACATTCTCAAATTATATACCCCTTTCAAATGCCTTTACTGAGATCCAATTACCCCTTAAAATTAGTACATCTATTACCAGTTGCTACTAATAGTATGTACATGTTTTCCAAACTATCCATTATGCTTTCAAATTACTATCATACATAAATTATTTTTATGTATGTTTTATCGTTTGCTAAATCTCTCTTACAGCCAGGGCCTGGACAAGGGTGGGCAGTAGGGACAGCTGCCCTGGGTACAGCAGAGCAAGGGGGCAGAGAATGAACTTAGGGAAGTACACCCATTCTACAACATGCATTAGTAGTGGGAGAGGGGCGCAGTTTCGCATTCTTGCCCTGGGCACTGGATGGACCTTTCCCGGTACTGCTTACAGCAAGCAGTAATTGGTCACATTCACCAAGATCTCCTTCCTCATTATGTCTCTGGGAAACATAAGCAGGATCAGAAAATGCCTCTGAGCTACTCCAGTGAGATATCCAATACAGCTGGCTCCTAAACTTCTCCCACAGTCCAGCACTGTGGCCACCCGAAGCCTCGCTTCTCTCCTTCTCCACTCCGTGGTGTCGGCATTGCAAGTTTGGGCACCCAGCTGTGACAGCTTGCAGCTTCACAGCCTGGTGTGCACTGCGCATGCGTGAGTCACGCTGCACGTTCTGTATGGACGGCCAATATTCTGGAACCTGTGACATGTACCAGAAGATTGCAGAAAGGGAGGGGGTAGAGGAAAACTTCCACTTGGCGCTGCGGTACCATGAGTGGAAGTGGGAGCTGGGTCCCTGTCGAAACTAGGTATCTGTTCCCCCTCCCCCCAAAAAAATGACATGCCAAATGTGGCAGGTCAGGGGGTCATGAGTCCTTAAAGTGGAAGTTCCGCTTTTGGGTGGAACTCCACTTTAATATGAATGTTTAAAGCTGGCTTATGGTAAATGAGTTTCTGATGATGTTTATGGAAATGTAGTTTAAATTTTACAGTTAACTTCCTTTGCATCTTCTGAAAGAAGACGAAGTAGCAATTGCCACTGTCATATTGGAACCACCGATTTCAAAGCACAGTGCCCAGTACCACTTTTGATACAAAATGGCACATAAGAGAGCTAGCAAAAACTTTCATATACAGAGCTTTGAATTAAATTACTTCTATCATGTTTTATATGTTTTTGTAACAAGTTTAGAGGCCTGTTAAAGATTAAATAATGACCTGATGTATGATACCTTTCCTCATTTTCAATCAGGAAAATGTAACCTCAAGCCTAATTTTCCCTCCGCTTACTGGAACCGTGTGAGAACAATTATATGAGTTTACTGTAAATTAGTCACCATGCAGAGTGAGAATAAAAGACTAGAAATCTGATGGTAATTAACTTTGGTTTTAAGCTAAAATATCACACTGACGTAGTGAATGAATGAATGAATGAAATACTTATATAGCGCACAATGCGAACTGAATCGCCTCTAGGCGCTGTGGCGAGCTTTGATCATCTGCTAAAAGAGGAAGGTCTTGAGTTTTTTCCTAAAAGCCAGGTGATTTTCTTCCAGGCGGATGTTGATTGGTAGAGCATTCCATAGCAGAGGCCCTTGGACAGCGAATCTCCGATCACCCTTGGATTTATACTTTGGGCTTTGGGCACGAGCAGGAGGTTTTTGTTGGCTGATCGAAGACTGCGGTTTGGTGTGTAATGATTTATTTTCTCCATTAGGTATTGCGGAGCTTCTCTATGCACGCATTTGTGGGTGAGGCAAAGGGTCTTGAACGTGATCCGATTTTTTACAGTTAGCCAATGTAAGCTCCTCAGTGAAGGAGAAATGGATTCCCAGGGTTTTTTTCCTGTTATCAGCCTTGCCGCCGTGTTTTGGATCAGTTGTAATCGCGCAAGTTGATATTGTGGTAATCCTATGTAAAGCGAGTTTGCGTAGTCCAGTCCTGAATTAATGATTGTTCCAACTACCACTGCTTTGTCATTCTTTGGGATAAAAGGAATGAGTCTGCGAAGCATGCGCAGTAGATGGTGAGATCGACTGACTACAGATCCTATTTGCGCATCCATTGACATTTGTGCGTCTAAAATAACCCCGAGACTCTTCGCTTTGGTCTTTGGGGAGATAGTCTGCCCAAAGACGGTTGGTGGAGACCAGGAGGTTTTGGTTGCAGGCTTATGATTTGTGTGTAAGATAAGAAGCTCTGTCTTTGATTGGTTCAGCTGGAGGGAGTTGGTGGTCATCCAGTCCTCTATTGATTTGAGGCAGTTTTCAAGTTGTTGTTGGTGATCTTTTTTTCCATTGATCCGGAAATAAAGTTGCGTGTCGTCAGCGTAAGAGTGGAAGCAGAGATCTGAGCATCTGATGATTTGAAGAAGTGGGCGAATGTAAATGTTGAAGAGAACGGGTGACAACGGAGAGCCTTGAGGGACTCCGCAGGTGACTGCCCGAGTTTCGGAGAGGAATTTTCCTAGTTTCACTGTCTGTGACCAATTTCCTAAGAAGGACGCGAACCAATGGAGATCTATGTCTTGGACTCCGGCTACTTCTGTGAGGCGGACGAGTAGAGTATTGTGATCTACTGTATCAAACGCTGCACTTAGGTCTAGCAGTACGAGGAGACACGGCTCTCCGTCATCTGCTGCTTCGAGGGCGTCATCCCAAATCTTGAGGAGAGCTGTTTCTGTTCCATGACCCGGGCGGAAGCCTGATTGCAGCGGGTCCAGGAGTTTGTAAATATCCAGGTGAAGTTGTAGCTGATGTACTACAGCTTTCTCCATGATCTTAGAAATGGTGTTGAGGCTTGTAATCGGCCTACGGTTGTTTGGATCCTGAGGGTCCAGGTTTGGTTTCTTGAGTAGAGGTTTGACAATGCCTTGTTTGAGGATGCTGGGAACAATCCCTTCGTGGAATGATCGGTTTATGAGGTGGGTTATGGTTGGAGCCACGATGTCGGAGCATTCTTTCAGTAGTTTTGTGGGGATGATGTCAATAGGTGAGGTACTGTCACGCAGTTTATTAATGATGTTTTTTGCGGTGTCTACGGTAATTGGGGATAGTGAAAATTTTGGCGGTTACGGTATGTTGGTGCGGACATCCTCTTTATGTATTTGCTGGCTGAGGTTGGATGTTTTCTTCTGACAAATTGTTTCCCTGATGGTTTTGACTTTATCGATGAAAAAATCCGACAGTTTGTCACAGTAATCCTGGGATTCGCTTTCTGGGGGTTCTAGGCACACCGGATTCATTGATTGATTAACCAGTTTAAACAGTTCCCGTGGTTGGTTTGCGGCCGTTGAGATTGTATATGAGAAGTGGTCCTTTTTGGCTTTGAAGTAGTAACACTGACATGTATGATTAGCTTGTTAAAGGAGAACTCTGCTAAGCATTATGCATTTGCAGTGATTACACAGCACCAATGCCACTGCAGGGAAACAACAACCATTTCTGTAGGAAAATGTTTGCTTTGTATGTAGTCAACAGTGCACTAAACTACATATACATTGCAAAATTAGAAAACAAAAATGTGGTGCTTTTGTGATCCAATAGAAGGTGCCCATTGTGTGCTTTATCCAATACAATGGTACAGACAAGGATTCCACTGACTTGAATTTCTAATGAAATTGATCAAACAAAATCACCCAGGTGCAATAAAAAAAAAAAAAACAATAACCCTGTTTGGGCCTTCAAATATTTCCAACAGTCAAACACAATTTAAAAAAAATGAATATACACCACCCCATCAGGTTAATGCTCTTACTGGTCTATAAGAACAATTTCATTGGATAAGTATTGGACAGTATTTACTATCTAGGGTAGGCTTCAAGCAGGACTTTTATATTTCAGTCTATTTATTGGGTTTAGAGATATGTTACACTGTATGTATAGAATACAATGTTAACAAAGGATAAACTTTTACTTTTATAGTTGCCCTTTTTAAATCACACAAATATCAAATTTCTCTGAGAGTCCGGAATTAAAAGTTCAAGGTTTCAATTAACACTACCCTGAATGTTGTAGCTGTAGAATTAGTTTTGCAGCGTTTTTATTTTTATTTTTTTAGCAAAACTATACTCTCACAAAACCTTATTGCTCAAAAACACTCATAAATGCAGAATAGCCAAGTTTTTCTGTGTTTTCCAAAGTTTTTGAGTTATTTTTAAAGTTAGAGCATTTTTACAGCTGTAAAACTTCTCTCAAAACCCACTAGTTCTGTTTTGGGGTTTTTCCAGCCAGAAAACACTCATAAAAGCCTATGTGTACATGGACACATAGGATAACATGCTGGGGAGTTTACTGGCTGTAGAAAAAAAATGCCTGAAGCCAAAAACAGCAGCTGTAAAAACGTCCACTGTGCATGATGCCTTAAGGTGGTACAAGCATACCCCACTTTTAAGTACACAATGGGGTTTATTTACTAAAGCTAGAAAGTGCAAAATCAGGCTCACTTCTGCATAGAAACCAATGAGCTTCTAACCCCAGCTTGTTCAATGAAGCTTTGGTAATAAAACCTGGAAGCTCATTGGTTTCTATGCAGAAGTGAGCCTGATTTTGCACTTTCTAGCTTTAGTCCAAATGCTATCAGGACTCTTATCAGATAGGCACTGGGGTTGATTTACTAAAGGCAAATAGACTGTGCACTGCAAGAGCAGTTGCACACATTTTCCTCAGAGAGATTGGTGAATGTGGTGTAAGCTTCACTTTTTAAAGAATATCCAATCAGGTGCAAGGAAAAAAAATTTTTTTTTAGCTTGCACATGATTGGATGATGGAAATCAGCACAGCTTTACCACATTTACTAAGCTCTGGGGAAAATGAGGGCAACTGCACTCGCAGAGTGCACAGTCTATTTGCTTTTCTGTTTCAATATGTTTATTGAAAATTTGAATAAACAGGAATAAACAAGAGACTACCATCTGCTCCTTGTGCGCCCTCGCAGGGGCTACAAAGCATGAATATGAAACCAAAGGGCCAACCATCACATTATACTTATAATAAACACAAGAAAAGGAGGGAAAATGAGTAGGGGATGGTATCGAGACTGGCTCCAGAACCAGGCAACTCGTTCCCTCGTCGTTTCCGGAGGGCAAGCCCTTCTTCCACTACCCCCTCCTACGGGGGCCAGCAGTATTCGTTAGCAATGGGAGAGATTACAAAGAAGAGTGAAGAGAGATAGGAAACAAAAGAAGAAAAGATAGAGAGAAAAGAGGGGGAAGGAAGGAGGGGGAAAGTTTGGGTGTGGGCGCCTCGCCAAGAGGAGTTAGACCAAGCCCAGGCATGCAGCTTGGAGCGCGGGGAATTCATAGGAGATCCATGGCTCCCAGATTTTTTGAAATTTAGCAAAAGAATCATGAACAATACTGGACATATGTTCCTGAAGTAACATTGCAGTCATGCTGGTTTTAACCCCTTGAAAATCTACCCGTTGGGACTTCTAGGCTTGGGCAATGGTCCGCTTGGCCGCTATAAATAAATAAGTAGCCAACTTCTGTTGAGGGCCCCGCAAACCAGGTACCGGCAATGTAGGAGAGCTAGCTTAGCATCCCTTCAGATGGTTAGGTGGAAAAGTGTCTGCAGCAAACCAAAAATCCTAGTCTATTTGCTTTTATTAAATCAACCTCATAGGACCCATATTTGGTGGTAATGCCTAGGTTCTGGATTAGAATCTTGAACTTGAATTGTTCCGTGACTGGGTTCAACCTACCCAAATCGCCATAATCTGTCTTATTTCAGAAATTTGTTAAAGAAATCTTTAAACATTTGAAACAATTTCGACTGCCACAATTGCAATTACAAGAAAGTGGGAACAATCAACTGTGTCCAGGGACTGTTAAGCATAAATTGAACCGGATTATAGTGAACGACAAACTCAAATGTATGCTTAAAAATACACAGAGCAAATCTGATAAAATGTGGGATCCATGCATACAATACTGGTTGTTGGAATTTTGAGGCCGAAGAGAAAATTACCCCCCCCCTTTTTTTTCTCCTCTCTCTTTTCTGCAGAAACATAACACTTGCATCTCTCCTTGTTTGCCTTTACTCGCCTTTCTTTGTGTAAGTGTAATTGGAAAATAGAATTCCTTTCTTCATCTTGTTTCGAGCCAGTATTATACTTTGTTATTCTAAAGAAGTGCAAAAAGAAGTGGTTGACACTAATGTAGAAACAGAATCTTGCTGGTATAGATATATCTTTGAGACATGAAAATTATATATGTTTGTAACTCTTCTGCCAATGACTTCAATAGACAGACTGAATTATAATAAAGCTGCACATACAGTACAGTAAGCAGCACTAACAGCTTTAACGAATGAAATAAAATTATTAGGTTATAATTTATAATCAGCAATTAAAAGAAAAAATATGGCCAAAGCTTTTTTTTGTCCATACTTTTGTTGTGAGTCACAGGAGAGCACTCCTGTGAACCAAGAATCAGCCAACAGAAGGCTAAAGTCCACTGCCGGCTGACATCACAGAGCCACTCCAGGCTCTAGAAGGATCCCGACCATATTGTTGGGAATCACCCAGCTGCCTGATGGACAGCGAATGGCTGAGAGCCGTAACCAGCTGCAACCATTCCCTCCCTGAGGTTTTTTTTTTTTTAACAACCCCAAACCTCTCCTTTTAGAACTACAAAAATGTTTTTTAGTTTAGATCTGAGTTTTTTATTTAAATAAGCCTGTGAAGATTACAGGACAATGAATGCCAAATAATTAACATGTTACTAGTGTTTGAGGAGTGTGAAAAGGGATCACCAATGAGAATAAGGAAATGTAAACACTAAAATATCTCTGGCACAGACTGCTCTCCTTCCTTCTCTGCCCTTTTCAGCCCCATTTGCGGCCCAGGTGCAACAATGCGGTAGTTCAAACTCCTAAAGATGTAAATACATGAAACCACACTGTGTATCTAGCATAATACTGGACTTATTTAATCATCAGTTTAATCAGGGGATTGGCGAAAAGACAGAAATAAACATCTATAAAAGCCAGAAGATTACAACATAATAATTGACTAATGATGACGTAAACAATTTAGTAAGAAAAAACAAATGATAACAAACAGAAGACGGCAGCTGTGGCATCAGTAAAATTCTTAGCTAATGTAAACATGCTGTCAAACAAAGTAAGCAAATTTGGTCATACATACATTAGGGTGGGTCCATTGAAAACTGACATCTTAGTTTAGGTTGACGCCAAAGGGTTCAGTCAACTGTTGATTTTACATAATTCATCTGGATCCTAGCAGGGAGGTCTTTCTTTTAAAATCAGTTTTGTGGCACATCCCATTGCTTTATGTCAACCAATTTTACTTTATTTTAATGGACAATACTATGTGATGCACATGGCACAATTGTTTGGCATGACTATGGACAAAAAAAGCCAGGGTAGAGGTGGACAATGTAAGGCATAGACCAGTTGACTGCATACTCAACTGAGAAAGCCCCAATATTTATGATAACACAGCCAATCCATTCAAAAAAATTTATAAAATCAAGGTAAAACTCTACTTGTTCCTTATGACCAAACCCCGCATATTACCAATATCATTTGCAGTGGTGGCTTGTGCTCCACCAGTAGGGGGGCGGCAGACAGACCTGACCATGACCCATGCGAATCCATGCATCCAGTGCCCTGCATGAAGATTAGGTGGCCAGACGCATGCATAGGGGGACCTGGGGCGGTGCCCCTAATGGACAAGCTGCCACTGATCATTTGTGATGGTGGCCTCATTACTTTTTTACATGGTAATTCTCTCTTAGAGGTATACCAATAACTATAAAAGCAGAAGGCATTCTTGTAGTAATTCATCATGTAGGAGAAAATGGCTTATCAATATTTTAAGCAAATATACTAGTGAAGTCTTTGGGGTTTATTTACTAAAGGCAAATCCACCGTGCACTGCAAGTGCAGTCACTGTAGATCTGAGGGGAAGATCTGAAATGAGGGGAGATTTCTATCATTCAATCATGTGCAAGCAAAAATGTTGTTTTTTATTTTCCTTGCATGTCCCCTTCAGATCTACAGTGACTGCACTTCCAAATGCACTTGCAGTGCACTTCTAGGGCACAATGGATTTGCCTTTAGTAAAGAAAACTAGGGCTGAAACAACTAATCGATGAATCGACAACTAATCGATTATGAAATGAATCTATTACTATTTTCATAATCGATTAATCGGCCAATAACATAATGGGGTTAAAAAAAACTAAAAAGAGCCCTTTATAGTACAAATAATCGCTACTGTAAATATTACTTTCACAGTTCTACAGTAAAAAAATAAACCCCTTACACTAGTGATTATCTGCTTTTTTTTCTACTATAAAGGGCTCGTTTTAGTTTTTGTTACTAAACGTCTTAGACCTGGTTCACATCAATGCGTTTTATGGTGCTTTTTGCAGAAATGCACTACAGTTCACATCTATGGGACACGTTCACATCTGAAAGGGTCAGGGACTTAACTTCCCTGGCGGTACGATTATTTCAGATTTTAGGTGCTCAAAGCGGTACAATTATTTTGCATGAACATGTGGCGTTTTATATTGTAGTCCTGTAATTCTTAGGAATAACTCACTTAAATCTGTCCAAACCAGAGTCTAGTAGACATCCCGGGTATGATAAAGTTTGAAAAATTGAATCATAAATTATAATATAATAAATAACTATAAATAACTATACCAAATAATAATATAATAAAAAATGCAATCAAATCAAAAACACTGAGGCCGCGTACACACGGGCGGACTGTTCGCCCAACTTTGTCCGCTGAACAGTGTTTGGGCGGACAGTCCGCTCGTGTGTGGGCTTTCAGCGGACAGTTTCAGCAGACAGTTGGACGGACAAGGTTTTTCGGAAATTCCGAAAAACTGTCTGCTGAAACCTTGTTTGAGCGAACAGTCCGCCCGTGTGTAGGCTTGTTCGTCAAACAAAGTTGCGCGCATGCTCAGAAAGGATTTTCACGCCGAAAGCTATAATGCAGTGTATAGGACGTCGTATTTTTCGTCCCATCGTACGTGCCGTTCACGTCATCGCGCACGGTTTCAGCAAACTGTTCGTCCGTCGTGTGTGGCCATGTCCGTCCATGCTAAGTTTGAGCGGACTGTTTGCCGAAACTGTTGGACGGACAAAGTTGGGCGAACAGTCCGCGCGTGTGTACGCGGCCTCAAATTTGCTCAGTTGCAGAATTGTCACTGTCATTACTTTTCAATATTTGATGACGGATCTCCCCACAAATCACTATCGCTCAATTCTGCGAGTGATTCTAATTTATTATCGTTGTTTTCTAGCTGGTCTAAAATACTTTTTGATGTAAAGGGACAGTTTTGGTTGCTATGAACAATCTCCAGTTTCCAGGCATAAAGAACAGTTTTTATAAGATAAAACTGCATGCAGGACACTGGACAGACCACTAGGGACAAAGGGGATGTGAAATAATTACATACAGCAATGTAATCTGTAAGATTACATTATACTGTATGTAATGTGTGTGTTTTACTTTTTGAATTTTGCACGGTTCTCCGTCCCCTTGTGTCGCAACGTTTGCAGGGAAAGGAGCTTGGCTCCGTGATAGATCGAGCGATAGAGCTCGCACAGCGGGGGGACATCGCTGGATCTAGGGGACAAGGTAAGTAAACCTCTCCCTGCATTCAGTGATGCGGTTCCCGAGTCTGGCTCGGGGTTACCGCTTTTGGTACAAAATTTCCACCCCGAGCCAGACTCGGGAAAACCGCCAGGGGGGTTAATGCACAATAGTGCTTTATTGGTTCAATATACTTCAATGGAGAAGCTGCAGAAAAGCATGTAATGCATTTTTGCAGCAATTTTTGTTTTTTAATCTGCCCAAATAAAATGCAAAAAATGCAAATTGCAGTAAAATCACATGCGCAAAAATCAGAATGTACAGCAAAAAGCACTGCAGAAGCAGATCAAAAGCAAACTGCATAGGTTTGTACCGAGCCTTATGCCGGCCACACAGATGAGAATATTCAGACGAAAAATCTTTGTACATTCGCTGAATGAAAGAATTTTGTTTGAAATTTTCACTTGTTTTTAAAATTCTGTTTTTAAAATGAATAATTTCTGAATGAAAACCTCATAGACTGTCTGAAAATTTCTTTGACTAAGGCCGCGTACACACGGGCGGACTGTATGGCCTACTTAGTCCGTCGAAACACATTTCAGCGGACAGTCCGCTCGTGTGTGGGCTTCAGCGGACTTTTTCAGCGTGCAGTCTGGCGTACTAAGAATTTTGGATTTTTCGAAATACTGTCCATCATACTTTGGTTTCAGCGGACAATCCGCTCGTCAGTAGGCTAGTTCGACGGACTAAGAATGGCGCATGCTCAGAAAGGATTTACACGGCGAAAGGTTGCATTGCTGTGTATTGGACTTCCTATTTCTAGTCCCGTCGTACGTGCTGTACACGTCATCGCGCAAGCTTTCGACGGACTGTTTGTGCATCCGTGTGTGGTCAAGTCCGTTCATTCGAAAGTAGGACGGACTGTCCGTCGGATTGTATGACGGACTAAGTAGGCCATACAGTCCGCCCGTGTGTACGCGGCTTAAGAAGTTTTCTATTATTTGCAAATTTTCCTGTCACTGTGGTTGAAAATGAACTTCAATTTGACCCACATTTTTTTTATGGTTATTAACCGATTAATCGAAACAATAATCGGCCAACTAATCGATTATGAAAATAATCGTTAGTTGCAGCCCTAAATAAAACCCATAGAGTCTTAGTTTAAAGTGGACCTTGGGCCAGGGCTTTTTTTGAGCAGGAACTAGGGGAAACTCAGTTCCACCACCTCTGGCTCAGGTCTTCTGCTCCCTGCTCACCACTATCACTTGGTAACATGGAAGTCCAGCTTCTGCATTTAGAAGTGATAGCTTATCTCCCAGTAGCTCCCACTGAGTGCTGGACAGGGACAAGGGAGATCCAAAACAGGTACGCAGGATTCAGTACAGTCACGGGCAGGAGAGGGTGCATGATAGACTGAACCCTCTGTGGTCTCCATTTTTTCCCTAGTGACCAGTTGTTGATGCTCCTACTGCATGATCTCCCTTGCAAGTGACTTTAGTATAGAATAGTATGCTGGGAGGTACTACAGTCGGATAGGTGTTTCAGCTTAATATTGCAACAAAGGTAAGACATATGACAGATGGTGGAGCTTTTAAGGAGGGGGGGGGGTGAGGGCAGTGGAGGGAGGGGGTTGTATGCAGGGGGAAGAGCTACTATTTGATGCAATTTGGCAGGTATGTGTGTGTGTGGTGGGTATGGTTGAGTTCCTGTACATATTCTCTGAGAAAAAAAGCCCTGTCTTGGGCTAATATAAATTTCATATACAGTACTATGCAAAAGTTGTAGGCAGGTAGGAAAAAGGATGTAAGTTAAGAAAGCTTTCAGAAATAGCAGTGTTAATAGTTTATTTTTATCAATTAACAAAATGAGTAAAAAAAATGAATACAAGAGGAGTCCAAATCAAATCAATATTTGGTGTGCCCAGTCAGCCTCCAAACAGCATCGATCCTTCTAGGTACACTTGCACACAGTTTTTGAAGGAACTCAGCAAGTAGTAATGCCAAACATCTTGGAGAACTAACCACAGATCTTCTGTAGATGTAGGATGCCTCAAATCCTTCTCTCCCTTAATCCCACACAGACACTATGATGTTGAGAACAGGGCTCTCTAGGGGCCAAAACATCACTTCCGGAACTCATTTTCGCTGAACATAGTTCGTAATGACATGTCCTACTGCAGAATCAATTTGGGGCCAATAACACACCTCCCTGATGGTATGGCATGATGAATACGTATCTGCCTGGATTTCTCAACATAGAAGACACCATGGATCCTGACCAAATCTCCAACTCTATTTGCAGAAATGCAGCCCCAAGGAACCTCTAACATGCTTCACTGTTGCCTGCAGAAACTCATTATTGTATTGCTCTCCAGCCCTTCGCAGACAAACTGTTTCCTGCTACTGCCCAATATTTCTGATCAGTCCAAAGCACCTACTACCATTTTTTGCATCCCAGTTTCTATTTTTTCATGCAGAGTTGAGTCACTTAGCCTTGTTTCCATGTTGGAGGTATGCCATTTTTGCCCATTTTTCTTTGTGCTTCTTCAAAAGAGCATGAACAGCACATCTTGAAATCCCAATGTGCTTTGAAATCTTTGCCTGGGAGAGACCTTGCTGATGCAGTATAACTGTAAACAATATGTCACAGGAAAAAACCAAATGATAAATTCCCTAAAACACTAGCAGCGCTTAAATAAGTATGACACTTATGACCGGTGTCTATAAACACCCGTCGTGTAAAGATATTTTTACAATAAAAATTACACGGAATGTAATAAAACAGATAATATGAAAATTCATATACCTCACTGTGACCCGACCCAGATCACAGTGTTTCACAGTAAACAATAAAAAATAAAAAAATAGATTAATAAAAAAACAGTCCATTAAATCATGCCAAAAGTATCTATACAGTTCATTATTAAGTGAGGGTGACAGTTCATTGAATCATGCCCAAAGTATCCGTACAGTTCATTATTAGCTGAGAGTGACTGTGTCAGACAATCATGCAGCAAGTGTTGATAGTCAATCCACAAAAGGCAATTGATGCTCCACCACACCTCCTGTGCAGTTCCCTATGGCTATTGCACTTACCGGACTCCGCTGGTTTGAGCGCTTATCATATCACCAGATTCGCCTCCTCACTTAACCAAGAATCCCCAATATATTGTTCTGCTGCTCTTCTCCTCTGACTGTCCAGTGACAAGCACTTTATTCTATCTTGTAATTCATCTTTGTGATTTATATTCATGAATTTGTTGAACTGTATATTGATTTTATTGGATCACTTTGAGCACTTTTGAAATTAGCACCACACACAATTGGTACTGTATATATAGTATTCTGCATACATATTAGGTCATATTAGGATAGCTTAAAACGGAAACCAAGGATTATGTGTTAGACTAACACAATTTATCATTATAGTATAACATGTACTTTACTGCAGCTCCTATGACATTAACTGCCAGCATTCCACCAATAAAAACACTGCAGTATATCACGGAAGATCCAGCAGGCCAGCTTACCTCCCCATGATTCCATATTTGCCGGTGTACAGTCACACACACTGAATAGATTCCTCCTGTTTGTTCTTGGCTCTTATCTCATACACATCAAAAGTCACTAATGGAAAAATTTGCATAAACCTTTCAACATTACATTACCCATGCCAAAACAAAGGGGATTTGCAAATGTTGTAATGACTGCTGAACTTTTTCCTCTTTAAACAACTACTTGTAGACAATGTCAGAGAGCTGTGCTTGGTAAAATCCAAGGAGACGCAGTTTTTACTGCATGCTTGCAGTGTCTGACTACAAGCACTGTGAGGAACTAAACAGAAAATGGGTGCTGACAATAATCCATATCTACATATAGGTGTATAATGATAGCTTGAAGTCAAAGTACTAGCAAATGTGCCAAATCCAAGGATTTATAGAATTCAATCAGTAAACTGCTTTGTCCAGCCAGTATGCAAGCAATTACAACCAGATTCAACAAATCCTTCTGGGTGCTTCTGGCTGGGATTGCAGATTTTTCTCCTGTGTCTTTGAAAGACAGCAAGAAGCTTAGATTGATTGAAGCTGAGAAAATCTGACCTGCATATTCATAAAACTCAGGAGCTAATGTAACTCAAATACAAAAGTGCTAAATAGCAAGGCAGTTTTAAAATGGATCTAAAATCAAAAAGTGATGCACAACATATACTGTATAACTATTCATTTTGCCTATGGCACCGTGAAAAGATACCTTATGTATAAAAATGCATGAAAAATTGTTGTGAACTTGCTGTGCCTGGGCACTCCTCCTGCCTCGAGCCTCATAGCTTTATATCTGTAGCATAATATCATCTAAGGCACTGCTTACTGTTCTCCCAGCTGGAGAAGAAGCTATACTTAAGGACCAGCTAGCTACTTCTCCTTTATCCATCCTGTAAATGTGTACACCAGTCATGAGTAGGGATGGGCTGAATGAACCCCTGTTCAGTTCACACCACAACTTTTGACCACCGCAAAACTTCGGACCCGGATAACAAACCCCGTTAAAGTCAATGGCACCCAAACGTCAAAAATCAGAAGTGCCAATTTTAAAGGCTTATATGCAAGTGATTGGGCATACAATGGTTAAAGGAGTCCAGGTCCTGCCTCTAAAAACAAAAAAAGTTTGTGAAAAATGTAATTTTTAAATGAGCAGTAAGTTTTTAGATTCTTAAAGTGAAAGCCTAAAAATGAAAAAGTCCTTCCAATATATTGTCTCAGGGGGTCCCCTTAATCTACCTGTAAAGTAGCAGATCTGTACCATGTCTAGATTCTGCTACAGCAATAAGTGCATTTATAAAGCCAAAACAAATGACATTTTCCCTGCAAGCTGTCTTTATTTTGCTCAGCAACAGCTGGGGAGACAGTGTGTATGATGAGGCCACAATGCACAGTACACTGGGAACAAGATTCAAGATTTTCTGGATACATTCTGGTGTCACTTTGACTTTGTATAGAAGTGACGGGCGTGTAAAAATTGGTCTTTGGGTGTCGGTGTTGAAAGCAAAAATTGGCCTTGCTGTAAAAAATTGCAATGATATGCACCTGTCAAATAGGTGCAGAAAAATTACTCTTTGGGTGTTGGGGGGCGACTTTCCACCGTAACCCTATAGAGGTGCTCTTGATGAAAGCAAACAAATTGAAATGATATGCATATGGTTGGTGTTTTTGCAACGTTTGATGTGCCTCAGACACAGCTTACAGATAGCAACAGTGCGATCTGCTGCAGATGTGCTGAAAAAGGCCCAGACAGCTGAGCTTTGGGGAGTGGGCCAGGAGATAACATTTGCAGAATGTGATGGAATAGGGTGGCTGCTCTACTCTTTCTTGTCGGCCTCCTTGGGGTTGTGCCACCTCACCTTCAGTTTCCTCCTTTGTTCTATCTGGCACCCAAGTGGTATCAGTGACCTCATCATCATCATCATCATCATCTCCATCTCCTCCATCTTCATCATTACCACTGGAGACAACTTGGCAATATGCTGCAGCTTGGGAAACATGAATGCCAATTTGTCTACCAGTGTTCCTCCCTCTCTCTAGGCTCATGTTCCTGTCATCCTCAACCTCAGAACGAACATCTGAATCCAGTAATGGCTGGGCATCATCAAGGAGCAAGTGATTGATGCTGTGGTCAAATAACTCATCTGACTCCTCAACATCTGATGTTGGGGCTATGGCAGGAATAGATGTGGACAAGGAGGCAGGTTTATCTACTCTGGCAACTGCAGGGGACTGCATACTTGTCTCTGCTTGCGTGACAGAGGATGAGGAGGATGAGGAAGGTTTAGTAAGCTAGTCCACCACTTCCTCCGCACGCAAAACAATATGGCGTTAAACTTGCAGTAACGCACAAAATTATATGGTGTTAAACTGGCAGTAACGCACACAGAAGTAAATGGCATTAAACTGGCAGTAATGCAATCAAATAGATGGTTTTCAATCACCACTACATTGACGCTATCTGAACTGTCCCTACTCAAGCTATACACTAATGTAAAGATTACTGACATGGTCTCACTACAACTATATGAGCTGTCCCTACTCTACACTAAAGTATGTAAGAATGACACTGTCTCACTAAACTACAGTGAAACTATCTGAGCTCTAGCTGCACACTATGCAAAGCTGAATGATGGTCCTCCTCACTACACTCACACTATCCCTAGCCTGGCACGAAACTATTATTCTACACTGACAATTGAAGCAAAATAGCACAGTATAGCACACTAACTTACTAATAGCACTGAACAGAGCCCTGTTCTATCTCTCACCACGCTGAAATCACACTGAAAATGGCTGCCATTGAAAGAATACTTTTATACTGTGGGGCGAGAATGAGCCATGATTGGATAAAGTCATGATGACAGTGTCCAATCATGACTCTAACAGTGCTCTATGCCCTGACTGGCTGAAGCTTTCACTGCTTCAGCCAATCAGGGCTTGCAATGCACTGTTCAGCACCGCAATGCATTGTGGTCGGTTTGGGGGGCCGAACAAACGGTCAAACAACGTGTTTGTTCGGCTGTTCGTTCAACATCCGAACAGTGAAAATTCGGACCAAACTTATGCTCGAGCCAAACCGTTCGCCCATCCCTAGTCATGAGATCCCCAGTCATCAGATGGCCAGCTCTAATTTGATGATGCCTGCGTCTCTACCAAGATGAATGACTCCACACCGATACACAAAGTAAGGTAAGCCAGTAATGGGGAAAAGATCAGCTACAAGAGGCAAAAGTATTGACTTGTCCTTTACCTTCTTCTTGTCTTTTTTAACACAGCTATACTTTAAGCAGTAGAGTTCATCAGCAGGGCCTACCTACCATATGACAA
This sequence comes from Lithobates pipiens, assembly GCF_037356315.1. Lineage (NCBI taxonomy): Eukaryota > Metazoa > Chordata > Amphibia > Anura > Ranidae > Lithobates > Lithobates pipiens. Next base: position 610,679,813 of record NW_027507748.1, read on the forward strand.
GGGTTGCAAATCTGCACATTGGTCTACCATATACCTCCATTATGTATGTTGGCTATGATTTGTGGTACAACCTTTGATTCTGTATTTTGCTACATTGTAACTTGAAAACTTTTAATAAAGTCTTATACTATTAAAAAAAGAAAGGGTTCTACTTTCGTACTCAAACTCATTTGGGCAATAAAGAGGTCCCTTCTACTGGCATGGTTCCACATACTCTCCCAGCTCCCCGGTTATGGCCATACAAGCCTGCATGCCTGCTGGGCTGGTTAGTTCTTGGAGGGGGAATCATGTTCTTTTTTTTTTACAATTGCTTTTACAAAAAAAAAATTGCATGTGGGAAAAGTATAATGAACCTGCAAACTATGTGGCATAAAGAGGAAGTTTTAATGAACACAATACAAACCCCAGTTTCCCCAAAATGGGCAAGATGGTAACAGGGATAGTCAGATTTAAGTTTCAAGTTTGTGCTATGCAGTAAAAGGACACACTTATCAAAAATCAGGAGCAATTTAAAACTTAGTTAAGGCATTCCAAACTAGAAGCAAAGCAGGATATTGTAAACCTTCATTAGACAATGTCCACAAAAAAAACTCCTGATTCTTCAAAGGAAGCAATACACATCCTGGTCTGTCTTTTTTTTTAATCAGCTGGAGTCAAACTCTATCCATTTGCCAATATTCCTGTTGTAATGGCTTTATCTGCATAGACATTGGTTATAAGAATGGGAAGATGTCAATCAGTTACACACCATCCAAATATATACTAAAAGTCTAGAAGGATGGTGGGTCACATAGAGTCTCCTAGGAGAGACATTCATAATATCCATATCATAGTTGGAGTCTAACAAAGCATAATTTCATTCTGCTCAATAATATGTAGGTTGTCAGATTGCAGAACTTTATAAAATGGAAATATCAACGTATTTTTAATAGTTGGCATTAAGGGTGTGTACATTGCAGAATAATAAAGCACTTTATCCACCTTCAGAAACCCCTTGTCAGGTGGTGTTAATTCTATAAACAACCTCTGTAGGGACCAGAAAGGATAGTCGCAATTACCAGCTGCAGCACTTTTTTACCACTGAAGCTATGAAAGAATGCCAAGTGCCAGAGACAGGCAACAAAAATGATTAAATGTCTGGGGGGATTTAACATCAGGAGAGACTTCAGCCTCTCAGAGACAGTCAGAAAGAAAGGCAAGGGGAGACATGATTGAAACCTTTAAATACTGTACATTAAGGATGTAAAGATAAGGTTCAGGAGGGCACTATTTGTAATATAAAGCAATATGAAGATCAAGAACATAGGGAGATGATCTGAAACTAGCAGGAGGAAATTTCAAAACTAACCATAAAAAGTATTATTTTACCGTGAAAGTAGCGGACGCTTGGAACAGACTTCAAGCAGAGTCAGTACATGGATTCAAACAAGCTTGGAACAAACATAGATATACACTTAGAAGAGTGACAGCAAATAAGACAGAATCTTATTCTGCCTTCTTTGTTCTGGGCACCAGTCCTCAGGAAGGATGTACTGAAAGTGGAGTGAGTACAAAGAAGGGCAACAAAGCTAATAAAGGGTCTGGAGGATATTAGTTATGAGGAAAGGTTGCGAGCACTGAACTTATTCTCTCTGGAGAAGAGATGCTTGAGAGGGGATATGATTTCATTATACAAATACCATACTGTTGATCCCACAATAGGGATAGAACTTTTTTGCGGAAGGGTATTTTACAAGACTCGTGGCCACTCATTAAAACTAGAAGAAAAGAGGTTTAACCTTAAACTACCTAGAGGGTTCTTTACTGTAAGAGTGCTAAGGATGTGGCATTCCCTTCCACAGGCGGTGGACTCAGCAGGGGGCATTGATAGTTTCAAGAAACTATTAGATAAGCACCTGAACGATCGCAACATACAGGGATATACAATGTAATACTGACATATAATCACATACATAGGTTGGACTTAAGTCTTTTTTCGACCTCACCTACTATATAACTATGTAAGAATGGTCCATTGAGTCTCTCCTATTTATTTTATTTTTTGAATGTTTAAATTTTTCATCTAATTTTGTATGTCCTTTATGAAAGCCAGTGATTCCGATACATCAGAATTAACTACTCTGCAAACAACTCGACTCTGCATGGAGCCAAAAATCACATATACACAGTGAAGTGAATAGCCTCAGATAAAACAGAGATGAAACAAATCTTCCTACATACGTTTTACATGTATATCTGTTGTCTTCAGCTTTCTATATTATTTAGAATGTGCTGATCGTGTTACAAATCTTTTTTCCTGTTTTAGCAGTGGGAGGGGAGTCTGGGATAACACCGTGTAAGAACTGATTGGAGAAAAGGCATCTCCCCCCCCATTCACATAGGCAGAGTGAAGAAACTTGCAGAGCTGCAGTGTGAATAGACCAGCTCTCTGCTTTTCTATTTCCAAGTTCCCTCCCTAACACACATTTCCAGCTGCCTTTATCTCCTGTGTAGGAGAACTTGGCAGAAGTTATGGCTGATAACAGAGGAACTGAGCAGCAGAAAGACAGGGGACTTAGAGCTTCGAGGAGAGATAAGTAAACACTACAGATATATGTGCCCTGGTCAGATTTCATGAATGGGGTTTACAACCACTTTAAGTAATATTCACTTTTAATCCCTTTTGATTTACTGTGGCTCAATGCCCTTTTGTAATATTTGTTTACTGTAAAATATTTTTTCTTAAAACGATATTCAGTAAGCTGAATCTCTGAATGCTCTACAGAGAGATTAAAACAAACTTCTGTAAAGTACCATATTGTAAACTGTTACAATTGTTACATTCCTGTCAAGGAATAAAAGTATTAAAGCCTTTTGTAAACATCAGAAATGCAACAGCATATGCTGTGAAGGGTGCACGTTTCCTTTAAAATATGCGTGTCCATGTAAAGGGAGAACTGTGTAGTTAATCTTCTACACTGATGATCACTCTAATGACTTTTTCCTTCGGAAATTCAGACGGAACAAATTTGAGAGCAGGATCTCAAATTTTCCAACAAAAAAAATCCGATCTGACTTTTCCCGATCGTTTGTATAGAATTCTGATCGGACAAAGTGCCACGCATGCTCAGATCAAATTATGAGACCAAAGTTATTGGCTACTAGCCTCAGCATAGTCCCGTCGTAACAAGCGAACGTCATCATGTTCCAAACTATCGGATTTTCCGACAACTTTGTCCGACCGTGTGTATGCACCACCAGTTTAGGACAAAATCCATCTGAAAAAATCAGACGGATTTTGTTGTCGGAATGTCCGACCGTGTGTACAAGGCATAAGTCCAGTGGTGCTTAGATTTTTGTCCCAGAGTACAAAAATCTCTCTACAGGATGGGCTGTAATTGCCATATTTTGGCTGGCAACGTGGTGTAATATTCCTAGTTAGTCAATTAGTGCACAAGGTAATCAAGTAACCCTGCACTAAAAAAGTGTAACCTCAGTGGAAGCAGTTATTAGAGAAAGGCAGTGCATACATATTTGTTTATTTTATAGAGAGGCATACAGAAACAGATCCTACCTCCTTCTCCCTATCCTCTGTTTTTCTCTCCAATCTTTGATGTTATAATTGTGCCTGGTATAGCAGGGTACAAGAAATGAAGAATGTGTGTAAATCAAAACAAGTTGAAACACATTTCAAATCAAAAGAGGACCTGATCTAAATGAGGCAGATACTCAGGTAAAGCAGACTCTCAAGGAGCTTGCAGAAGTAGAGACTCAGTCTGTCTACAAGGTACAAGTGACTCTGTTATTGCACCCAGGAAAGGTTACAAAGACTGAACCCTAAAGAACCATTGAATACAACTTACAGTTCACAGCCTGAGCATGACAATACCAGACTGTCTGTATCTCCCCAGTTGCAGGACGTACTTTAATAGAAGATAGAGGCTATACAGTGATTTTGGAAAAATGAACAATTGTGTATCTATCACAGGGTGGTATCTGTGGATACACTGATAGAAAAAATGCCGCGTCCTAATTATCACTTTGTGAATATAAATATTGACAGGGAAAAGGGGAAGTGAGGGAAAAAAAAATAAAAATAAAAATAGAAATGAAAGAACCTTCACACAAAAAGACCTCAAAAAAATGTGGGTTCAGTTGGACTTTTTAGGCATAAAGAAAGTTGTAAACACAACCGGTATGAAAAATAATTATTTCTATTTATTTAAAATAAAAAAGACAATTTAAAAAGAACAGGAAAAAGTTCAATTTCCCTTTTACACAAAAAAAGGGAAAAAGTTTCCGCCTTAAAATTGCACAATTAAGACCTAATTGACATCCTATCAAACATAATAACAACCTTTTCAAATTTCCAAAAAGGAAAAGAAAAAAACAAAGTATATATCTATACAAATGAGGGATCCAGGATATCAATCATACAGTCAACGGTTACATATATTTTTGGTGCTCTACATGTTTCGTGTCTACAATGACACTTCTTCAGGAGCTGATAATAATGTTCTGAATTATTCCTTCGTAAAAGGGTGTCCTAAATAGGGAGATCACCGTTTCCAAAGGAGGAAATTGGTACGATTGATTACACAAAACTCATAAAGATTAGATCTTCAGTGTGTTTAGTAAAAATTCTTGAGGCGTAAGTGAACACAGATAAATCCGTGATGGATACTCTTTGGTATCTCCTGAGCTCAAGTTGCAAAAAACGGATCAGATTCCCACTGGGTAAAGGAGGAAAGTAAAGGGGGAATCAAAGAGGCAGACTAATCGGCCCATTCACCCCTCTCATATTGTTTTTAGTGTGTAGAAGATGGCCGCCAATCTGATCCGTTTTTTGCAACTTGAGCTCAGGAGATACCAAAGAGTATCCATCACGGATTTATCTGTGTTCACTTACGCCTCAAGAATTTTTACTAAACACACTGAAGATCTAATCTTTATGAGTTTTGTGTAATCAATCGTACCAATTTCCTCCTTTGGAAACGGTGATCTCCCTATTTAGGACACCCTTTTACGAAGGAATAATTCAGAACATTATTATCAGCTCCTGAAGAAGTGTCATTGTAGACACGAAACATGTAGAGCACCAAAAATATATGTAACCGTTGACTGTATGATTGATATCCTGGATCCCTCATTTGTATAGATATATACTTTGTTTTTTTCTTTTCCTTTTTGGAAATTTGAAAAGGTTGTTATTATGTTTGATAGGATGTCAATTAGGTCTTAATTGTGCAATTTTAAGGAGGAAACTTTTTCCCTTTTTTTGTGTAAAAGGGAAATTGAACTTTTTCCTGTTCTTTTTAAATTGTCTTTTTTATTTTAAATAAATAGAAATAATTATTTTTCATACCGGTTGTGTTTACAACTTTCTTTATGCCTAAAAAGTCCAACTGAACCCACATTTTTTTGAGGTCTTTTTGTGTGAAGGTTCTTTCATTTCTTTTTTTATTTTATTTTTTTATTTTTTTCCCTCACTTCCCCTTTTCCCTGTCAATATCTATATTCACAAAGAGGCTATACAGTGTCAGTTTGAGAGAGTGGCTGCTGAAAGAGAGGCTGCTTAGAGGGAAGCTGCCATTGAAACAAACTGAACATGGCTAAGCTCCAGCAACAGCAACCGGATCAGACCTTAAGTTCCCTTAAGCACTAAGATGAAACATTTGCTATGGGCCATGCATCCAAATTTCCAGTCATGGAGAAGAACAGTGACACTGATACCTGTTTTTTATCCTTTGAAAAAACGTACTGTCCGTACCACTTGCCATAGACAGAATTGGTCCAGTATAGGACGCCAGGGCTTAGAGACAAGGATTTCCATTGAAAGACAATTATGAGGCCATAAAAGATATAATTATGAAGTTTCAATTCGATTAAATTTAGATCATTACAGAAAGGACCTACAGATACTTAAGATCTGATAAGCTGTGCACCACATTCTAGCAGTGGACTAAAAGGAGTGAAAAGAGATTTCTATGAGCCCCTGCAGGACCTGATTGTCCAGGATCAACCCCTACATATCTGTTCCACAGAGGTTTCCCAGTTTGCGATCATACTGGAGCCTGAATCTGCCAAAGTGGCAGCAGAATTAGCAAATACATACACACTCAGGTATCTGAACACCACAGGGTTCTCCCTAGTGGCTGGAAAGAATTACCCAATGGCATAACTTGCAACACCTGCAAGCCAAGCCTCTCAGCAACTACCACCTGCATCAACTGGTAACAGGCTGGCATCAATTCGAACAGGCAGGTGCTACACTTGCGGTAAGCCAGAACACCTTAAGAATGCATGTCCTGAGCAGAAGAAGCTCACTTGACCAACAAGCTAGCATCCATTCTTCTGTGCTGTTCAACAGTGGAAATATCAGGGGAAACACAACCAACAGCCTGTCACTATAAGTATCCAAACCATTACTGGCTTTTGAGAAAGAAGCCTCAATAGTTATCCCTGAGCTGGTGGATGAAAAAGAATATCATTCAAGAGAAATTCCCTATGCTCGCTGGAGTGTACCCTATGTATGGGTTTACATAAATTGTGAAGTGAGATGAGAAATGTCAGAGTCTCAGAGAAGATTCCCCCCCCCCCCCCCAGTGCTCCTGGTGCAGATCTGGGGACTCATAATATGCCCCTTCTGACAATACCCTGGATTCTCCAAGAGGACTTATTCCAAGGTAATGTGTAAAGATGTGGGAGTGACATCTGGGCAACTTGGTAATGGGCAGAGGGAAAGTGGGTTGGAGATGCACACTAAGCAAGGAGATGGGGATAAAGAAACCACCTGTTTTGCTGCAAATGCTGCCAAAATGCAATCTTTGGCTGGACAGCAGGAGGATGATAACCGTAACCCCTTTTCTTGCTCTAACCCAGTGGACTTAGCCTTGATTGTTGTCCTTGTTTGCCACAGGGCAGTTAGCTGGGAATTCTAGTGCTGCCTTTGAGCAAGCATTGCAGACTGTTTTGACTGGGGATGCTCCAAACCCTAGTTTTCTCCAGGTGGAGACAAACAAGAGGTATACTGGGACAATGAAAAACTGTATAGATCTGCCCACTGGCAATGAGGCTGAATTTTTTGGTTGAAGGTGGTTCAATAAATTTTCCTAGTTGATCAATAAGACCAGGTCTGAGTAATGCAAATTTTTAAAATGGTACCCAGTCTGTGGCACTATCATCTTTCAGGGCAGACAAGGTTTCTGAGGTTCTGCTTGGAATCTTTCGTGATCAAGGCCTGCAGTGTGGCTCCACCCTGATGCAACAGAAGAATAAAGCGGCTAGTCCTTACCATACCACAGACGGCCTGTGCACATTTCAAAGGGACTTTGAAACAGATGCTGAGAATGTTTGTAGAGTCACAGGGAAGAAAAGGAAAACAATATTTTCCCCACCTGCAGTTTGCCAAGTCACTAGTTGCATTTAAAATATATGTATTAATGTATACAGAGCTGCGGTCATTTGTATTTCATGTTATACCTGCCTGGAGTTCAGCTTTAAAGTGAATGTCAAGTCAGAACAGCTTTTAGTTTTATATAAAGTGGGAAATGCTAAAGCCGGTTCAGAAGGGACCAGCTGAGATTCAAACCATCAATGGGAAGGCTGATTTTACCAAAGTTGATCGAACCCTCAAGCCCTCCGCTGGGAGAACAGAATAGCTCCAAGGGAGGGATTCCCCCACCAACAGTCAGACTTAAACGATTTTCGTTCCAGCAACCTATGGTTGTGCATCATCTATGGCCTGTCTTAGAATCTCTTTGGGTTTTTACTGCTAGACATTTTCCCTCCAATTTAGCCATGGGTACAATTTTACCAGACTGGAAGTTCAGGAAAATATCCAAAAGGGACACATGCTGCAATAAAATGCCAAAAGGGGTTCTATCATTTCCCAACTCTAAAAAAAAAAATAATAAAAAAAAAGTTTTTTTGCTTACCATATTAGTGTGGAAGATTTTCCCTCACTTCTTGTGTAGGGAAACTGCTGTCAACACGGCATTAAATGCAAGAAATATCTCTTCTAGGACCCTAGATAGTGGTAATCAAGACTTTTTTTCAGCTGGAACTTAGTGAAATTCAGTTCCACCACCTCTGGCTCGGGCCCTCTGCTCCCTGTTCACCACTATTACTTGAAAACACAAAAGTCCGGCTTCTATGCTTACAAGTGATAGCTTGTTCCCCAACAGCTCCCACAGATCAGATCTCGAGTGACTCCCACTGAGTGAAGGATGGAGACAAGGGAGATGCAGTTATCCGGGGTGCAGTGCAAATGTCATCACCACTGGATGATCTCCCTGTAAGTGAGAGAGGTGGAGCCAACTACAGTATGCAGGGAGGTACTCGAGACAGCTGGGTGTTTCAGCTTAATACAGCAACAGGTCAGAGCTGAAGAGGTGTAAACGTGAGATGTGGACGGGGGTGCACAGGTAAGCAGCTTTGGAAGAATGCTGAATTCTGCACTCTGTATGTAGCGCACCCCTGAACTCTGCACTATTTACATAGCACACCCTGAACTCTGCAGTCTGTGTGTAACCCCCTCCCTGAACTCTGCACTCTGTATATATTGCACTCCTGGTATTTAATGACCCTGTTAAGACCCTTCCACTGTTAGTGAAATTTGACCACACCCACTATTTGATGCGGTTTGGAGGGTGTGTGTAAGGGGGATCGTGATTGAATTCCTGTACCTATTTCAGAGAAAAAAAACCCTGGTGGTAATAACCTGACAAGGGTTCTGATTACATAATCTATCCAAAAAATGTCTGGCTATACATTGCAAAACTGAAAATATACTATGTTCTCCCTAGAACCATACTACAGCTTCCCTTAAAAGGCTGTCAACTCTCCTTACATGAATAATGGCTGTTTAGGGGCTCCCAGACTGCTTGATCACCTGCACAGACACTGCTGTAATGAATGCACATTTTTACTATTCACTAGTTTCTTCCTGTGATAATCTTGTTGATTCAAGTCAAAGGAGAACACAAAAGTAAGGCTAAATAATCCTTGCAATTCTCGTACACACTCATATGATTTCCCAAGCGGATGGTAATTTAATAACACTTGAATTGCTCAAGCTTGCATGTACTTATACTTAAAAAAGCCAATTAGCATCAGGAATTCTGTAATTATTCCTGTGCCTGTAATTTTAGACAATAGCAGCAGGCTGAGGAGAATAGTACGTTTTAATTGCACATTTGTATTACCCTCTCTGACTATACTTCTAATCAGCACTACAAAGGAGAGCTCCTTGTCCATGTACCCTTCCAAAACAGGAGCACAGAGAAAAGAGAGGCCCGACCGCTCATTCATCCCCGCCGCTCATGTTTCCTCTAATTACTACAGACAGCTACTGCAACTTTTATATTAGACGTCTCTCTTTGATTTTCTAAAATATTAAGGAAATACAAGATCTCAAAGCCTTTTAACTGCATTGATCTGAACTCCCACTTGCCTTAAGATGGAAAAATTTGTTCTGAAATCCTCTTGTAAAATATATTTTTAACAGATTTTTCTTTTCTTATTCTATAAACATTTGCTAAAAGGGTCCTGTAAATTGTCAGTACACGGACACACTGAGCGCAGTGATGCCATAAGTAATTAGTTATGCTGATGTATGTAAATGGTAGACACCAGCTAAGCAAAGGTAAATGGCATTTTTATCCAAGCAATGACTTTCCCAAGGCAAATAAATATATTTTAACTAGTCGCCTTTCAAAACTATTTCAAAGTGATACACGTATACATGCATAACGAGAGCCATATAGAGTTTTGTGGACAAGGCCAGATTACCAATGCTTTTAGCATCAACATCCCCTAATGTCATGGACTGGTAGCAAGCAAAATAAAAAGAAGGGGCTCTTCAGGTGCAGAGACATGTTATTAAACAAAAAGGTACTAAAAATTGCAAAAATGTATTATACTTTTGGATATACTTATTTTAATTTTGGTTTATATTCACATTAGAACTAATATGGCCCTATACTCCCCTCTACAGGAGATTTGGCTTTGGGCCTTGTGATCCCAGTCAGTGGGCACATGTGGCACTATTGGATAGACTCCTATCATATGAAATCTGTATTTTGCTCCATTGCCTCTAATCATTCTTAGAGGTAGGGAATTTTTGTTGGGAACTACAACTTGCTCCGTGGGTGCAACCTTGCTTTATCTGTTATAAACATTACTTAGTAATATGGATATAATGTCAATTTGTTGATTTCTAGACTCTTTATGTTATTTTTGTTTATTTCATTATTATTATTTTGACCACCCTTTTTCCTGAAGAAACCAGAATGGCAAAACATGTTTACAAGCATGATGAACAACATTTTCCCGTTTGGTGTATGACAATATATGGTTGTATAAATGATTTTAAACAATTTGTGTAAACAAATACATTTTTGTAATTTTTAGTACCTTTTTATGCAATGACATCTCTCTGCACCTGAAAAGTTCCTTCTTTCTATTTTGCTTGCTATCAGTCCATGCATAACCAGAGCAGAACAACTGTTTTCGCAGTCTCCTGGTCCTACCCACCATCAGCTCTCTCTTCTTTAAGTCCATGTAAATGCCCAGATTTAACATCAACTTGAAAAACAAAGCACACACTCTGCTGCCAGCTTTATTTAAATTATTGTGTGGATAGATGGCAGGTTGAATAACTCACTGGCATATCTCTTAGTGCGTCCCCCCCCCAACCATACCAGGACAAATGCCCTCAACATGGGGCGGTGGGTGCTTTGGGGCAGGGGGGACTCTGCGCCCCCCACCCCACAGCACCTTGTTCTCATGTTGATGGGGACAAGGACCTCTTCCCAACAACCTTGGGTGGTGGTTGTCGGGGTCTGCGGACAGGGGGCTTATCAGAATCTGGAAGGCCCCTTTAATAAGGGGGCACCCAGATCCCGCCCCCTTATGTGAATGAGTATGGGGTACATTGTACCCCCACCCATTCACCCCTAAAAAAAGCAGTGTAGTGTAAATAAAAACAAGAGATGGTTTTTGACAAATCCTTTATTAAAAGTGAAGAATGTCCCCCGTCAAAGCACCAATGTGTTCTTCCTCCAGTCTTCCACTGATGTCTTCACCCTTCGGTCTTCTCCTTCTCCCTCTTGTGATGTGTTATTTTTCCGGTCTTCTCCTTCCAGTTATGTGTTCTTCCCCCGGTCTTCTCTCTCCACTGCTGTCTTCTCCGCTGCCAACCCAGTCCTCCTCTGAAACTGGCTCCCACCATTGTGTCATTTGCAATGTCTGCCAATTCTTATTTAGCCATGCATGGGGCGTGACAACCTGGTGAAGTCACCATGAGACTCTTCCCCTTTTTGACGGCATGTGCCGTCTATTAATCTTGGATAGCGCAGGGGGGGGGGGGGGGGGGGTGTTATAACCCATCATGTTTTTTTTCCACCTGTGCCCCACTGGGGAGATTTTCCTTCACGCCTGGTCCCATGGTCAAATTGGAAGTGAGAAAAATCCCTGGTTGTCTCCAGGTTCCCTGGAACTAATGCCCCCCACTGGAAGATTTCCCATCTATTTCTTTTTATGGCGACAACCTTAAATTTGGGATTTCTTTCACTTTCAGTGATAAAAAGTAAACAGTAAACAGCAAAAATCAGGAAAGGGTGAATCTCCCTAGCAGGGACACAGGCAGTAATAAAAATCTGACAGGTATTCTAATTTCCCTGCACTCTATCTTTTTTTTTTTAACAGAAGGAATGTTTATTGTATCAGCACATTATACTTGTTAATCAGACAAAACATAACATGCTTTCACAAAGGTGAAAAAAAAGAACAAACCAGCATACAGGCAATCCTATATCTTCACTTATAAGTTAATATAATACTATACTATACTAATACTATAATACTATTTTCTTAGCAATACCGCTTTATAAAACACCCACATGTGTATACAGGGACTATCTAAAATCTTTAGTCACACTTCACATAAAATCCCAATAAAATACATTTATGTTTTTGGTTGTAACATGACAAAATGTGGAAAATTTCAAGGGGCATGAATACTTTTTCAAGGCACTTTATAAGGAAAGGGTGATTGTGACTTTGAATGAAGCACATGCCTCCATCCCTGAATCGGGCAAAAATAGGGGGGAAGGGGGGTTAGGACTTTGAATGAGGTAATTGACAGTATCAATAGTATAAAACTTGTTTATTATTATAAAAAGTGTATAGAATTAGCATGTTGCAATAAATGCATGTAACATATCAATTCCATATGTATACATGGCATACACATATTATACTTTGTAAAAAGATGGTATAGCAGCACATTTCCAGTTAGGGTAGCAATTTAATATATAGACAAGGCATAATGTATACAAAAACAAAAATGTACACAGTTCCTGTAAGCTGAAAACATCCCAGTTCTTGCATGGCCAGCATACTCACCGGACATGTCACCCATTGAGCATGTTTGGGATGCTCTGGATCGGCGTATATAACAGCGTGTTCCAGTTCCTGCCAATATCAAGCATAGCTGGAATAATATCTTAATTGAAGGTTGTTGGCGCTACCTCCACCCAGTTGATTTCAATACACACTCTACTTCCTCAACCTTATTAAGTCTATCACCTTAACTAAATGAATTACCCCGTGTTCCGTATAATCTCAACACCACCCCATTTTTCCAGTGCCTAAAACTCAAGGCAAAAAATATATGAATTGTACCCCACTTTGTATTCCCTAAGTGAAATAGTGCCACTATAATTTCATTAACATTTGAAAATCTCAAATCAAAAAATATATATAAATACAGGGGACAATGATGACACGTAGTTGGTAAAGGCTTCTACTGTAAGCAAGCCCTACCCACAAACTGAAAAACCCAAAACACCCAAAAAGCCAAAAAACCAAAAAAAAACAAAAAACACACAAAAAAGGGGGGAAGAGCCCCCAGGGATTTTAGTGTTTACCAGTGCCAAACCTCTCCCTAATTGGGGAAGAGAAACTATCTCCAAATTACATATAAATTCTTTGTGCTAATAATTAAATATTAGATATATTGATAAGTGTAAAAAGGAGGAACCACAAGATTTCCTCATACGATGATATTCAAAGAAAAAAGAAAAAAGAAAAAAATTTTTTTGGTGAACAATCAAAACAACAAAATATATGAGAAAAACTGTTACAACCAGTGTTCTATACACCAATCCACAGATATGTGAGAGTGTAAAAAAGTCAGGTGAAAGCAGTATTTGCCAAAAATAAGCAATATGAATGTTATCAAAATATTTCAGTCCACATAGAGTCTTCTATAACCGTATCAATGCAATTACGCCTCTTCAGAATACAGGAAAGGTGACTTTCGTGAGGTGCCTGCGTTTTATTAGTGACTTTCGTGCTGGTTCCCCCTCAGGGATCCCTACTCACCAGATCCATTCACCCCCTAAGGGGTTACACGCCTGTAATCTGTGTCCTATTTGTCCGAAGATTCCACCATCCAGTTATATCTTCAATGGGGCCTTCTCCAGGTCTTTTAAAGGGATACAGGAAAGTTCTTATGTCCGATAGTGATTCCTCAAATAAAAGAAAATTCCCTCATGGTGTAGTATTTTTTGAAAGAAGGGGGGAACAGTGCACTAAGGGGACTGGAGTACTAAGGGAATAGGGTTTTTGGGATTTAAGTGCAGCTATTCTGCAGACTTATGCAAAGGACCATAGGAGATTTTTGTTTTTGTTTTGTTTTTCATTTTTTTAATTTTTATTTTTATTTTAATTTTTAATTATTTTTTGTGGTACATATATAAAGGAAATACTTTTTTTGCACTCTGGAATTAGTGCTTTGTATTTCCTCATCTTGCATTTGTTCTCTTTTCTCTTTTTATATTTTATTTTTTATTGTCTTTTTTGCTAAATAAAAGGGGTGTTGAGCAGTATAACACAAGTTATATACGGCGTATGTTGATGTATGGACTGTTAAACTGCATCTCAAAAAAAAACCCCTTTTTCTGCACAGAGTGTTGTATAAAGTTTTTTAATAAAGTATTTTTAAGAGGAAACTAGCCTCCTACTATTTCTACTTAATTAAGAATACCTGCTTTTTAAAGAAAAACATCAGACTGTTCCCCCCTTCTTTCAAAAAATACTACACCATGAGGGAATTTTCTTTTATTTGAGGAATCACTATCGGACATAAGAACTTTCCTGTATCCCTTTAAAAGACCTGGAGAAGGCCCCATTGAAGATATAACTGGATGGTGGAATCTTCGGACAAATAGGACACAGATTACAGGCGTGTAACCCCTTAGGGGGTGAATGGATCTGGTGAGTAGGGATCCTTGAGGGGGAACCAGCACGAAAGTCACTAATAAAACGCAGGCACCTCACGAAAGTCACCTTTCCTGTATTCTGAAGAGGCGTAATTGCATTGATACGGTTATAGAAGACTCTATGTGGACTGAAATATTTTGATAACATTCATATTGCTTATTTTTGGCAAATACTGCTTTCACCTGACTTTTTTACACTCTCACATATCTGTGGATTGGTGTATAGAACACTGGTTGTAACAGTTTTTCTCATATATTTTGTTGTTTTGATTGTTCACCAAAAAAATTTTTTTCTTTTTTCTTTTTTCTTTGAATATCATCGTATGAGGAAATCTTGTGGTTCCTCCTTTTTACACTTATCAATATATCTAATATTTAATTATTAGCACAAAGAATTTATATGTAATTTGGAGATAGTTTCTCTTCCCCAATTAGGGAGAGGTTTGGCACTGGTAAACACTAAAATCCCTGGGGGCTCTTCCCCCCTTTTTTGTGTGTTTTTTGTTTTTTTTTGGTTTTTTGGCTTTTTGGGTGTTTTGGGTTTTTCAGTTTGTGGGTAGGGCTTGCTTACAGTAGAAGCCTTTACCAACTACGTGTCATCATTGTCCCCTGTATTTATATATATTTTTTGATTTGAGATTTTCAAATGTTAATGAAATTATAGTGGCACTATTTCACTTAGGGAATACAAAGTGGGGTACAATTCATATATTTTTTGCCTTGAGTTTTAGGCACTGGAAAAATGGGGTGGTGTTGAGATTATACGGAACACGGGGTAATTCATTTAGTTAAGGTGATAGACTTAATAAGGTTGAGGAAGTAGAGTGTGTATTGAAATCAACTGGGTGGAGGTAGCGCCAACAACCTTCAATTAAGATATTATTCCATTGATGCAGGTTGTCTAGTGCAGCCTTTGCATATTAGGGTGGCAGCAACCTCAAAAAATAAAGCTTTACTGAATAAGAGAAAAAATTAGATAGAAGAGCTGTAACTAATAAAAAAACCATATAAGAATATAAGGTCACAATTATAAATTAACACCTATCTTACTCCTGCTAATCAAGACCTATTCCATAGGCGCGGCCTTATTTATACAATTATTCAACTTTGCATAGCCATTGAAGAGGAATGGACCAACATTCCACAGGCCACAATCAACAACCTGATCAGCTCCATGCGAAGGGGATGTGCTGCACTGTGTGAGGTAAATGCTCGTAACACCAGATACTGACTGGTTTTTGGACCTGACCCCTCCCCCAATACAGTAAAACTGCACATTTTGGAGTGGCATTTTATTGTGGCCAGCCTAAGGCACACCTGTGCAATAATCATGCTGTCTAATCAGCATCTTGATATGTCACACCTGAGAGGTGGATGGATTATCTTGACAAAGGAGAAGTGCTCACTAACACAGATTTAGACAGATTTGGGAACAATATTTGAGCCAAATAGGCCTTTTGTGTACATAGAAAAAGTCACAGATCTTTAAGTTCAGCTCATGTTAAATAGGGGCAAACACAAAAGTGTTGCATTTATAATTTCGCTCAGTGTAGATCAATCAGTTCTTCTCAGACATGTTGACACATCCGCTCCCGAGGAAGTGGCTTTTGCCACAAAACACATCGAGCAATACATGCTTTGACATACTACTTGTTTACGTAACTTCCACCTCATATCCCTGGCTGTTCTCAACACCTTCAGAATATGGAGTACATAAATCTCCTTACATATGGTTAATCAGATTGGACTGCTAGATCATCTCTGAATCTCATAATACATGAATTGCAATCTATTTATGTTTTACTATGACTGGTCTATATATGAAATATCTACCCTAACTGAAAATGCACTGCTATACTGTCTTTATACAAAGTGTAACATATTCATGCCATGTATACATATGGAATTGATATGTCACTTGCATTTATTGCAATGTGCTAAGTTTATACAAATTGTATGATAATAAACATGTTATTCTACTTTTGATACTGTCAATTGCCTCATTCAAAGTCCCAATTACCCCCCCCAGCAGATAGCTGGAAAAGCTAATAGGATTTATGAGATTTAGTTTCAGCTCACAAGAAGTTAAAAGGGCACAAGATTACAGGCTAAATCAATAGGTATCTTTTAGTATTTCAGTAAGTCTAAAAGAAGGGAACTACTGCAGCCATTACATCTAAGGACTGGTAAATTGCAATACATTAAACTGCTGCTTTTGGATTTAGAATACTTTAAGCAATATTAGTGGACAATCTGACTTTCATGAGGGGCATTAGAAGTATTTATTAACTGGAATAGGTGACTGTGAAAACATGTAATACAGCCACCTCCTCTACAAAAAAAAAAAAAACTGGCAGCACAGACAAACTGTAAGTAAAGGGACTGGAGTATACATGAGTTTTGTCTATACTAACACACAAGTTCCATTTAAAAAGAAAACAAAGCAATGGGTAGTGAGCACATTCCAAACCTGCTCCGACCAGCCATAAGAATGAACTCTTCACTTTTCTCAGGGGCCCATTTGAAGTCTAGTTACTGCAGCTCCTTGACCTTTTTAGATCACCTTTCCATTAAAGTATCTGGATAAAAGCTTTAGGACCAGGTAGGTCTCCAATCATGTTTAGATTATGCCAATCTAGCAATGGCACTTGGGAGAAAATAAAGGCTAGGTTTACTTACTGTGGTAGAAGTAATTTGCCAGAAAAGACTCTAGCAGAGATGAATAGATGCTACATATTTCTATACACACAAAAAGGTTGATATTCATGTAGTCCAGCAACAGACTTGTAAAGCGGTAGTTAGGCCAAAATCAAAAATATATTGTATTGCAGCTTACCAAGTCTTATATGCAGTGGCTGAATTCGTTTTATTTTTTAGGCTGCCTTTCTTTTTTTTTTTTACCTAGTGATCCGACAAGTAAGGCTACATTCACACCGGTGATTAGGGCTGGTGTGAATTGTAGCTGCAGTTCCTGATGTAGTTCTCAGCGGCTCTGAGCACCTAGTTGTGGCTGCTGGCCTGGTTCACTATAATGAAGGGTCACCAGAGGTTGCACCTATTTGCACCTCTTTACACAGCCAGTGATTACCTGCGATGATTGCTGTTGGATGCGCTTTGTGGTAATTAGGTAATCACTAGCTGTGCAGAGAGACACAAATACAAGGTGTGTCCAGAAAGTAATGAGAATATTTAAAAAAAAAATTTTTTGAAGAATTTTACAATTAACCATTCTCTTCGTCAAACTATGAACCTTGTGAGTATACACAACGCTCCCATCGGTTTTTCCATTCTTCATAGCATCCCTGGAAGTGGAATTGTGTTCAGAGCCTGCATAGTTTGACTTTTGATTTGCTCATTCGAGCTTTCTTGGGATGAGATGACGTGGGTGTGTGCCTTTCTGAACTTTGTTTCTTCATCTCAGGGTTGTAATCAAACACTCAGGATTCATCTCCCGTGATCACTCGACTCCAAAAAATCAGGCTCTCTGTACAAACAGGCCAACAGGTTTTGGAAAACGAGTTCATGGTGTTCCTTCGGATCAGATGACAAGTTCTTTGAAACAAGTATTGCACACACCTTTCTCATGTTCAAATCGTGAGTCACGATTTCATGAACAATTGACTTGGTAATTCCCATTTCCTCTGCAATCATTCTGTTAGTGAGCTGTCAGTCACAGTTGAGAACAGACCTCAATGCATCCACATTCAGTTCCATTTTTAATGAAGAAGGGCATCCTGATTGTTCCTCGTCTTCAACACCTTCTCGTCCTTCCTTCAAGGTCTTGTGCTATTGGCGCACTTGTGAAAATGATACAGGTATCTCCCCCAGTTAAGACCCCATGTAAACAGATACAATCAACACTCCCCGTATTCAAACCTGCTACTATAAACAAAGTTGCTAAACTCCTTTCTATCTCTCACCTAACCACCTGTCCCCTATTCCCTCTCAAATATTATGGTCACCCTCTGACTCAATCCTACACTCTCTAACCCACATCTTCAATCTCTCCCTCTCTCCTGGCATCTTCCCCAATGCTCTAAAATACGCATTGTCACCCCCATACTTAAAAAGCCATCCTTGGACCCTACCAATCTTAACAATCTACGCCCTATCTCCCTGCTCCCCTTTTCCTCTAAACTCCTTGAATGCCTGGTTTGCAACCAAATGAGTGACCACCTCACTTAGAATAACCTTCCTGATACCCTTCAACCTGGATTTCACCCTCAACACGCCACAGAAACTTCTCTTTTAAAGCTTGCAAATGACCTACTAACTGTAAAAACGAACAGACTCTATTCTGTTCTCCTACTTCTGAATCTTTCAGCTGCCTATACAGTTGACCACCCCCTCTTCTTCAAAAAACTTTACTCCCTCGGTCTCCATGACTGTGCTCTCCAGTGGCTCTCTTTCTACCTATCCCAATGCATCTTCAGTGTCACTTACAATTCTACTTCCTCCTCTCCTCTTCCTTTCTTTGTCAGGAGCTCCCAAGGTTCTGTTCTTGGACCTCTCCTATTTTCTAACTACACCTCTTCCCTGGGTCAGTTGATTGTCTCCCACAGCTTTCAATATCATTTCTACGCTGACAACACACAAATCTATCTCTCCACCCCTCAACTCACTTCATCAGTCTCATGCATCACTAACTTACTAACAGACATATCTGTCTGAATGTCACACCACTTCCTCGAACTCAACCTGTCCAAAACTGAGCTCATAATATTTCCTCCCCCACATGCCTCTTCCCCTGACTTCTGTCAAGAGCAATGGCACAACCATCCACCCATCCCCACATTTCAGGGTGCTAGGTGTTATCCTGGACTCTGTACTCTCCTTTTGGCCCCACATACAATCACTCTCGAAAGCTTGCAATCTTAACCTCCGCAATATCTCCAAAATAAGTCCCTTTCTAACCAATGAAACCACAAAGTGCCTAATTCCCTCCCTGGTTATCTCTCACCTCGACTACTGCAACTCCATCATCATTGGTTTACCTTTAAATAGACTATCCCCCCTTCAGTCCATCATGAATGCTGCTGCCAGACTCATCCACCTTACAAACCGCTCAGTGTCTGCTACCCCTCTCTGCCAATCACTTCATTGGCTGCCACTCGCCCAACGAATTAAATTCAAAATACTAACAATAAGTTATAAAGCCATCCACAACTCTGCCCCCAGCTATATCACTAGCCTAGTCTCAAAATACCAGCCTATTAATTTTCTTCGTCCCTCCCAAGACCTCTTGCTCTTTAGCTCCCTCATCTCCTTCTCCAATATTCGCCTTCAGGACTTTTCCCAAGCCTCTCCCATCCTCTGGAATTCCCTATCCCAATCTGTCAGACTGTCTCCAAATCTATCCACTTTTAGGCGATCCCTGAAAACTTTTCTCTTCAGAGAAGCCTTATCCTCCCTCCACCTAACAACTACACTTCTATTTTCTGCATCAGTTCAGCTCCCCACAGCTATTACACTTTTGTATCACTTGAACCTCCCTCCTAGATTGTAAGCTCTAACGAGTAGGGCCCTTTGAATCCTCCTGTATTGTATTTTATTGTATATATTGCCCTCCTCATAAAAATTATGTGTATAATCACAGATCTCAAAGGAGCTTCTGACTATGTTGATCTATACAGGACAGGGCAGCATCTTCCTCCTTTTGGGAGATGGATGTACCAATCAATCTTGCAAAAAAAATGTCACCCTGCATGTATATGTTTGTATGCTGGAATTATACTTTAATGACAATGCAAACTGCCTTTTTACTGGCACATACTATGGAACAAGTGTCAAAGGGATTGATTTATCAACCACTTAAGCCCGGACCATTTTCCAGCTAAAGGACCAAGCCCCTTTTTTGCTATTCGGCACTGCATCGCTTTAACTGACAATTGCGCGGTCAAAATGTATGTCCTTTTTTCCCCACAAATAGAGCGTTCTTTTGGTGGTATCTGATCACCCCTGCGGTTTTTATTTTTTGCGTTCTAAACAAAAAAAGACTGACAATATTGAAAAAAACGCATTATTTTTTTACATTTTTTTATAATAAATATCCCCCAAAAATATATAAAAAATTATTTTTTTTCCTCAGTTTAGGCCGATACGTATTCTTCTACATATTTTTGGTAAAAAAAATCGCAATAAGCGTTTATTGAATGGTTTGCGCAAAAGTTATAGCATCTACAAAATAGGGGATAGTTTTATGGCATTTTTATTAATAATTTTTTTTTTTTACTAGTAATGGCGGCAATCAGCGATTTTTATTGTGACTGTGACATTATGGCGGACATGTCGGACAATGTTGACACATTTTTGGGACCATTGGCATTAATACAGCAATCAGTGCAATTAAAAATGCACTGATTACTGTAAAAATGTCACTGGCAGTGAATGAGTTAACCACTAGGGGGCAGTGTAGGGTGTGTGTGTGTGTGTGTGTGTGTGTGTGTGTGTTTTTTAACT